>NC_136069.1:1315901221-1316501221 GCF_964261635.1 Lissotriton helveticus | reverse complement strand
TAACGGACCCAGGGTGGCAGACAGTTTTAGGCATGGATTCATTGCAATCAAAGAGTGGATGTCACACAATTGCCTTAAACTTAACTCTGATAAGACGGAGGTGCTCATTTTTGGACACCTCCGTCCAGAGTGGTCAACAATCTGGTAGCCACCCGCCATGGGAGACCCCCCGTGTCCAGTTACTAAGGCAAGGAACCTGGGAGTAATTTTTGATGCAGAATTAAATTTAGTGGCCCATGCCAACAAGGTAGCGGCAACAGCCCATTATAAACTGAGGATGATCAGAAAAATCATTCCATACCTGCCTGGAACTGCCGCGAAAACTTTAATAAGCTCTCTAGTACTATCATCCCTTGACTACTGTAATGGTCTGTTTTTAAATGCCCAAGCCAGGACTATGAATAAACTGCAATCAGTACAGAATGCAGCGGCGCGTTTGCTTTCCAAAACACCTAAGTTCTCCCCGATATCGGACACTATTAAGAAATATCATTGGCTAACGATCCGAAATCGGATCAAATTTAAATTGCTTTGTATCATTTACAAAACACTCCATGATCAAGGACCAATTTTCTTCAAAGGTCTGCTGATACCTTATAAACCAGGCAGACAGCTTCGATCAGCCAATTTGAACCAACTTGTGGTCCCTCGAGTGAAAACAGTCTCCTGGGGAGACCGGCGTTTCACAGTTGCAGCCTCCAAATTATGGAATACTTTGCCACAGCACATTAAGATGTCCTCCTCACTCTTTCAGTTCCGTAAGGGGCTAAAGACGTGGCTCTTTGAGCAATAAGTATATATCATCTTCTGTGCCGCCAATGATATTTAGGGAATCTCATCAGCGCCAAGACGCCCACGGGTATACGTTGCGCTTAATAAATTGCAAAAAATAAATAAATAAATAAATGAAGAGCACCCTTCTCTCGAGCCGCCCTAAGAATGGTGTCTCTATCCTGGAAGTGGAGTAGCTTCAGGAGAAACGGTTGAGGTGGTGCACCAGGTATTGGTTTACGTGCCGGCAGTCGATGCGCCCTTTCGATGGAGAAGAACGGAGTGAGGTCTTCTGGTCAGGAAATGATTTTATCCACTCTTCCATATGTTGGACTGGGTGAGCCCCCTCTGAACCCTCCGGAAGATTCAAGATGCGAATATTACTCCTCCGAGAGCGCCCTTCCAAATCGTCCGTTTTATTTTCGAGGAGGTGTACTCTGTGCTGCAGGTCTTTCAGTGCATCCTGATGTGCCCGCACCTGTGGTTCTATCACTTGAAGCGACGTTTCCGCATTCTTTACTTTGTCCGCCAATTTCCGGTGGTCATCTCTCAGGATATTGATGTCCGCTGCCAGTTCTCCAATCTTTGTCTCCATCGTCACCCGGGAATGCTCAATGGCGGCGAGTACTCTGTCCAATTTGTCCGATGTGGATGATTCACGAGATTGACTCTCCGGCGCAGTACAGTTTGTGGGCTTCGGGGAATCCTGCCTGCGATTCCGTGCCTGCATGGTTTCCGTGATACGTTGGTGACCCATGCCGCGGGCGACTGACTCGATCCAGGCCCCCGCTTCGCGCCTCGAGTCCTGGCGCCGGGAGTAGGAGGGGCACTGGGTCCGCCGTCCGAGGATTTCCTGTGCCAGGGGACACACTGCAGGTGGTCACCAGGGCCCAGCGGCGGCGGTGTCAGGGCACCACAATGGTCAACAGCTCATCTTTGTTGGTGCCTAATGCGGCGTGCTGGACCTGACGCGGGTCAGCCCATCTGTCTCGTCCCCTGCTGTTGAAGGATGTTGGGGCCGCTGTGTGAGTGTGGAGTATCTGGCCGAACCAGCGGGCACCGCGTTATGACCTCTCCTCACGTTGGGGGGCCCCCTCCGTGCACCTCGAGTCCCAGTGCCGGATGGGAGGGGATCCTGGGCCAGTAGAGTGCAGCAGCGGTGGGCAGGATGTTCAAGGGCCACGGGCCGTGTGGATATCGTGTTTCATAGTCTCCATCGCATACCCCCGAGTCCTGGTCTTGCTAGTGTGGTCCTGGGGAAAGTGAGCACCCCACTCGCTGAATCTGGCCTCTTCCAGGTGTGTGGGCTGGTTGCGGGGCCCCTCAGTTCTTTGTAGCAGCCTGTCCAGGGGAGTCCCGTGGGGTGTCTTCGGCGCCACTCTCCTGCGCAGGCCAGCCCTGTGGTCCCCCCGGTATGCTCTAGGTCCCTGTGTCGATGGGGGGGTCCCGGGGCACCGCCAATATTGCGTTGGTTTTATGGGGCCTGGACCCGCAGCCGCCAGTGTGCAGTGCGCTGACGAGTTTCGGCACCAATGTAGTGGGGGGGGTTGCCAGGAGGATCAAGAACCCAGTAGTGACTCCCCTGGATCCGCGTGTGAGACTCCGGCCTATTCCTGGGCCCCCCCCTGTACCAGGCAGGCAAGTGGGGTGGGTGTGTATGGCGGCGGGGGTTCCCGCCGCGATCCCGGTCTCGTGGCTCAGCAGTCGGGTCTCCTCCGTGGGACTCCCACCGTCTGTAGGGCCCCGGGCGCTGGACTCCCACCGTCTGTAGGGACCCGGGCGCTGCCGCAGCACCGGCTCTCACCTGATGGTTGCAGATGTCCGGGGGGGCACCGATCAGGCCGCCGCTCTCCCCGCTCAGGTCTCACCCGCCACTGAAGGCCGCTCTCAGTCGCGGGAGATGAGGCCCTGTTCCGTCGCGTTTAAGCCCCGCCGTCCAGTGGTCCCAGGGGCGCCGCCATTTTCTGCTGCAGCGGCGTCGTAGCTCGGCTGCCCCGTTCTCGCGGAAACCCCGTGACCCAGTGAGGATCAGTGGCGTCGGGGGGTCTCCGGGGGCGCCAAGCCCTGTGGCATTACGTTTTGTGGGTCTGGGAAGGGTGCCCATAGCCTGCAGCGTGTCGCGTAGCGGGCTGCCGGGACGGGGTTCTATGGAAGCACGTCCACCATCTTAGGCTGCCAGGCCACGCCCCCTACTCATAAAAAAATGATAAAAACATAAGAAGGGACATGCAGAAAATTGTGTTCTTTCACAATTGACATGTCATACAGGACTACTCACTCCTTGCCATTTGTCTATCATGCTACTTGGAAGCATCCATGTGACAGTTACGTAGGTGAACATTAGACTTTATTAGTATGTGTGATGCTTTCAGCAACATGTGTTTAATGTTGTGAATCTTAAGCACAACTCCACACAGACACTTACAATTATGCATTCAGTACTGCCTGAGTACATCATACATGCAACATGGAGATAGAAGGAGTGTGTAGTGTATTTCTAAGGCATCATGGTAGCCACCATGATGCAACATGGGCAAACAGTAGAACATGGCCACTAATTTTTTTAACAATCCCAGCCTCACTATGTCAGCACAATAACTACTGTGTCTCCAACACTGACATTACGTACATAATGCAATTACCAAGTTCTTAATGTAATTAACACTATATAGTTTGTTACATATTGATTATTAGTTGGCCCTAAAATGTACAGTGATTGGACCAATAAGTTTCCATCAATGCCTGTCACCCCCCCCACCGTGGCATATGTTTGCAAGGGCCATTGTTCAAAGTGCAGTGTGCCACACAGCAAGCCACATATATAAACCATGGGGAAGGCATGATTGTTTGTAGTATGGGTAACCCAAAATTCTAAAGATGACAACTATTTGTAATCTCATCTGTTTCACATATACCTGAAGGTTTCCATCATTTTGTACATGATGCCAATCCTCACTACCTCTATGCATAGACATGGATGGGGACACTTGGCGTCGACAAATTTTCGGATGTCTACTGTCTAGGGAGATCTCACACATGCAGTGACATTTACTCCCCTAAGGCAATGAAGCCCTCAAGACTTTTCCCACACTAATCACTAACATATGCAAGAAAAGCGTTGCAAAGCCTATCTTTTGACTTTGGACAACAGCTGTTGTTTACATACCTAATGAATGCTTACAGAGAAGTCTCAGGATGGAATTTATAGACAGAGTGTTAAATGCCCACCATTCATCATTGACAACAGACTGTGAAATTACTTAAATGCTGTAACACAACTAGTGGCTCAAGAGAAAAAGGTTTCAAGCTGGTCACAAACCTGCATGACCTGAACTCTGTTTGAGCCAATACCCCGGATCCCTGGATTCATACTTTGGTGAGGGTTCAGAGGCATGTGTAAGCCTTGACGTACTGCAATGTTCTGCAAGACACAACAAGCTACTATTATTGTGCACACAACTTCAGGGGAGTACAGCAGCACCCCCCTGTATGGTCAAGACATCTGAATCATGACTTTGGGAGACCAAACGTGCGCTCTGTGATGGCTCGTGTACCTATGTGTGCCCTATTGTACAAACACTGAGGTACAGTGATTGCACGTCTATATGGTGTGAGAAGATGGGGGGAGAGTGCATATGCAACATCATCTGAAGAGGAAAATTAGGAAATATTTGTTGATTTACCTCTTGCATCTGTAGAATTCATAATTTATGAATTGGTACATGCAGTGTCTGTTGGGGTTGTGTGTCTGTGTCATTAGAAATAGTCATTTGTAATGGATGTGTATATTAAAACAACATTTATGCATATCAGACTTGTATGGTGCTTGAGTACTTACCCAGAAGCCACATTTTGCCAAATTCTCCTGCTTCAAGTCGCTGGGCAAGAGGTGACCTGCGGAATATGTGCTGTCATGTGTACTGCCTGGAAACACTGCATACTCATCAGTTAAGCTGCCAGTAGCATCACACACACCCTGCATGTTGATGGAGTACCAGCTGTGTCTGTTGCAGAAGATGTGTGCATCGGGGCAAGGTGGCTGAAGTGCCACATGAGTGCAATCAATTGCAGCTACCACACATGGTAAGCAGGAAAGAGGCAGAAATCCTTTGCAACCCTTTGCCTTCCTGCCAGTGTGTGTGGCAATCCAGTGTAGGGACGCACTCTCCTATGTATGCAGCTCAGAACCTGACACAAGCATCAGGAGTGACTTGCCTGAGAGAAGCCCACAGTGTCACTGGCCAACCCTCTGGAATCACCCAGTAGCAAAGAAATGTGGAGTTGCTATGATCTTGAAATCAGCTGGGATGGTGGGGGAGAGGCATGTTTCAGAGTCAAAATCCTGCTCCCACTCAGAAACCATGTACAAGATGACATCGGGGGGAAATGGAATCTGGAGGTAACATCTTGACTGGACATCCCTAAAAAGTTAAGCCTTCGTCTGAAGATTCATTAAGCTCTTCTCCTTTTCCTCAAATCATTATGTCTCATGACAAGGGTGAAACCAATAAACACATTCAGTGACATGTTGAAAGGTCTGAACATGTTTGTGCCTGGCATCTCATATTTTATCAATTTAGCTAGGCTGTGATTGGCTGTTGAGCTAATGATATTCTGCTGAAGCTGGGTGGGGAAGGTGGTAAGCATTGATACAGGTGTGTGGGTAGTGTTTGGGAGAAACTTGGAAATCTGAGGTTTGATTAGAGGCTTTGACTTGTGTATAACAGTCACATTTGAACTGATTGTGGAAGACATTACATGTCGCATAACTAATTGTTAAATGTGCAACTGTAGAAGGCATGTTGTTACAAATATACTTGTGATGTTCTTGTTGCCACTTGAAGGGTCATATGAATAGGTTTATGGTAATATTTCTTACATGATATATCTACACTGTTGTAGAGGTGTGTGTTTTTGCCATCACAGTTACCCCTCCAATACACTCCCTTTTAGCTAACTGGTCCTACTCCCATCACATTTGTTCAACAAATTTTGTTTTTTCATCTCCAAATATTAAGCGTACCTCACTCTTTGTGCAATTCAATGTTTAGTAGCATTTTGTCATACTCTGCTGTTACCTACATGCATATGTCCTACCCGTGCACATATGTAACAGCCTAGTGCCTACATATACCTGTTTTCTATTTATAGGGCATGATTCACAATGGTATTTCCATGTAGTAAAGTTATGAGTGCTGAGTCTCTGCAGTAGAGGTGGAATCTCCGCATTGAGAACTGCAGTACAGAGATTCCACCCTTAGTGCAGAGACTCCGCACTCATAACTTTACTACATGTAAATACCTTTGAGAATCAGGCCCTAAGTGAGGCATTAAGAATTATGTTGCTTTTACAACTAGATGTCAGAGATCTCATGATGTGTGAATCTTGGCATATGTGTTGCAGCATACACCAATGATTGCCATATTATTTCATTGTGTTGTGGTACAGCCCGAGAGCGGAGATTCCGCCTGAATGCAGAGACTGCGCTATTGGGCAGAGATTCCGCCCCAAGTGTCGAAAATTCCCCCCAAGTGCAGAATCTCCACCCCAAGTGTGGAACCTCATAAGGTGTAAAGATACTACTCATAAATCCCTTTGTGAATACCAAAAAGTAGTAAAGTTATACTTTTGGTCTAAGGTAGACTTTTGGTCCAACTCTGCCCCGGGTCTGGTGGCACAGTTGACTAATATATCCATTGCAGGAATTTGTGTTTGATCTCACAGTATATTGAAATCCCAGCAGGTTTGTTAGACCTGACACCCTTGGCGTGGTTTTCCCCTATCTTTTTGCCTCTGCCTCCTGTATTTTTGATGCTGTGCTGGATTTCGTTTTTGCTGGTTTAGATGCTTTGGACACTCTGCCACTGCTGATCAGTGCCAGAGTGTAAGTGCTCCCTATGTAAATTATCATATTGATTGGGTATACCTGATTGGCATATTTGTATGAACCATGAAGTCCCTAGTAAAGTGCACTGTGTGTGCCAGGGCTGGTGATGACAGATGCTACTAGTGGGCCTGCAGCGCTGATTGCGCCACCCACATAAGTAGCCCTAAAATGGTGTCTCAGGCCTGCCACCGCAGTGCCTGTGTGCAGTCAGTGAACTGCCATGTCCTCCTGGCCAGTGTCCCCACTGGCTGGGCCTAACCCTTCCCTTTATGTACACATTGATCACCCCTATGGAAGGCTCAAGGTACCCCCCTGGGCAGGGTGCAGTGTATAGGAAAGGTAGAGCATGTACTAGTGCAGGTAACATGCTCTGTTAGTGAGCAGCAGCCATTTTGTGTGCTCACTGCTGCAAGGTTATGTTGCTCCATAGACTAACATGGGGGAGGCTGGTCCCAATGGATACCAGCCTATCTTCTCATAAGAACAAGATGGGGCATAAGTGATTGTTATCCCTGAACTCAGAATTTAATAACACATCTTTTAGGAAAGGTTGTTTTTAAATTCTGTGTTTGAGAACAGTACTTTTAGAAAGTGACTGTTCTCTTGTCTAACCCTTCTGTGTGCCTGGGCCTGCTTGTGGATTGACTGTCTGGTTTGAGGGTGACAGGGGCTGGGGAGCCCCCGGGAGGTTGTCTGAGTCAGCCCATGCTTGAATGACTGCATCTGCAACTAGAGTGGTTGGAGGAGATAGCACCTGGGAGTGAATAGGGCTGTGCCTGCCTGCCACAATGCTGGCTCCACCTCCCGGTGGGCGACTGTCACCTCTGCCCCTCACACTGAAAGGAAGAAGGAAGCCAGGAAGCCCCAGTCTTGCGAGGGTGTGATGTCGTTTTTGCTGGTGCTAGGATTGGAGAGCTCTTTCACGATGCTGAAGAGTTCCTTGCCGTTGTGGGAGTTGTTGTCTAGTCGTTCTCTGAATGCTGTCCTTTTGGTGGTGCGGATCAGCTGGTGGTGTTTGCGGATGGCATTCTTGAGGGCTGTCAAGTTTTCTGTTGACTGGTCGTGGCGCCAGGCTTTCTCGAGGGTACGGCAGGATTTCATATACCTGTTTCGCCTACTGCACTCTTCTGGGGCAGTGGTGGCCTATCCTACTGACGCCACTACTTAACACAATTAGGAACTGTGTCTATGTATAAAAATTTAATTTGCAGTTCAGATCGTAATCTGACAAGAGATGGCACGGAATGCCAAAGGCAACGTTTTGCACTAGATTTCCAACCTAGCACAAATAGGGACAGGAATGAGGTCTATGTTCCACCAACTGACAAACCTGAATTTTATACCTACATGACTTTCCCCAACTGTCATATTTGCCTAAGTCAACACCTGTCTAGATCATGTCATATCTGTATTCACTAGAATAGCTAAATATCAGATAAAAAAACTTGAGTAAACTCAAAATGGAGTAATACGTCTCAGTTGCACAGTTTCAAAAACATCAGTCGATCACACCCTACCTCAGAAACGGCCACTGGCTGCCCACCAAGTGCAGAATCAATTTCATCTATCTATCTCTTGAGTAGGACTTAAAATATTTTACTGTGAAACTTTACTTCATGTCATTTTTTTGCTGCATTTGATTTCTCTTTGTGCTAAGTGGTGGCTGCTGCCATTCTAAAGTGGTTGGGCAGCACGGGGGTGTTAGGGAATAAAAAATTAAATAAAATGACTGACTTGCTTCCCGCTAACGCTGCCAGCCACCTCGGTGCCCCTCTCCTCCCGGCAGTCCATGGGCCTCAAAGCACAGGCTTCCGACCCAATCCAGACACTACTCTCATGCTATACCCAGCATGAGAGAAGCACCCAGATTGGCTTAAGCTGGCTGGTCTGATGCTCGCTCATGCATAGGGAGCCTGTGCATTTTTTCCACCCGGCTGTGTAACATAGCTCAGTTTGGAGGCTGCTAAGTGTGCATGTTGGTTTGGCCAGTCTAAGACAGCCGACCAAACAGACATGCACACTTACAAGTGCCCACCACTCCTCCTCCTTGCCATCGCCTGGTACCGCCCTAGACACTCCATTGGCTTCAGCGCTCAGTCAGCTAGTAATAGATAAATGAAGAATAACATTGTTTAATTATCATTTTATTTATCATCTGCTGGCTCTGAGCAGTAGGATGACGCTCCTCCGCCATTATGGAGAAGCCACACCTCTTGTGCTAATTCCCCATATTGACTTACTATGCATTTTGTCTATCGTTATATTTTTGCCTTTTGTTCCACACTTTATTTACTTATTTAACCTTCATGGTTTATAAACTTTACTAGACTTGAATGTTTTTGATTTAAGGCTTATTTAATTGACTATGCTGAATTATTTGCTGTCTATCTGGTATCTGTTGGGACGTATTATCTCATATATTTCTTAGATGAAAACTGTCCCCGATCCCAGGGAGGGCTTTATCTTACATTTTCTGATAAGATAGTGCTAACACATAAATGCATCATAGACTGTGATGTGACACACTGGAGGCTCACAAGCATTTTATACGTGAGCTTCTACCCCACAAATCTTTCCATACCAGTAACGCAAAAGTTGACATTTACAAAAAAAAGCTACATAAAATCATTATACTGGCATATATGGTGAGCTCAAGCTAGAAAAGCACAGCAAAAATCACATTTCCCATATAAAAGCAAATCCCACATAGAACTTCACAAGCCACACATATTTTTTGTAATTTTCAGGAATATATACAACGTTCACAAGAGTAATCTTCGAAAGCTTGTACACACCTAAAATATACTCTCATTAAAAACAATATATTAATTAACATATAGAATATAAGGGACAAAAAAACTGAATACTAGAGTAAGACGTAGGCAACTGTGTTTTGTAAGTTGGGCAGATGAAATTCACACATGGCACACAGACCTTCCAGTTTTCAACAAGCTGCAAACAGGCAACTAAAGACAAAAAAATGTAAATGGAAGATTCCAGCCAAATTCCAGTTAAAGTCAAAGACATTTTTATAGTGTCTTTCAGGTTTTGAGATTGTGCAGTCAGCTCTCTAAGAGTACTGTCCACTACACTTTGCCTACACACATCCCTGCACAGAGGTCACCACTCAGGTCACGTTCCCAAAAAAAGTATAATTGGTGCGCATGCCAGTAAACCATTTCCACATCTCTTCTACAAGTTGTTTCTCAGGGCAGCTATGCCTACTCAGCATAAGGCACTTCCAGGACTATTCACAAAGGTAACTTACACTTGTGAGTAATTTACACATGTAAATGTACTCTTCCACTGTTGACTAACTGCTACTTTTGCCTAGTCACAAAATATTTGTGTGAAGTTAATCCGAAGTGTAGAATTGCACAACTCCTCCCCCTAAAAAAGGGGGAGGATCCTAACTTACAAGTGTACATTACTACTACAAAAATAAATTGTAGTAAGCCTAGCACCAAACATGGCCAGTCCCTTCCCTAAACTCCTCCTTACTCCTCCCTTAACCATTCCCCTTGATTCTTAAGTAGTTCCAATTTTCTAAACATTGCTCTTTGTCCCCCCACGTTAACTACTAAAACATATCAGCCACGGCCAGTAGTAGGTGTAACTGCAGGGCGGTGACGAGGGGAGGGGGAGGGGCAGGGTGGGGGGTAGTAATGTATGGATTACGGAGTTTTACAGATAAGTAAACATATAAATAAATAAAACGAATTTCGTTGCGCGCACTGCATCGCATTTGGTGATGCAGTGCACCAACGAAATTCGTTTTATTTATTTATATGTTTACTTACCTATTAAAGTCTGTAATCCATACATTACTACCCCCCACCCTGCCCCTCCCCCTCCCCACGTTACCGCCCTACAGTTACACCTACTACTGGCCGCGGCTGAAACGTATACTTATGTGTGCGGAGACTGCAGTCTGGGCAGCGATCTCCTCACATATAGGTATAGGAGGGGCGGAGCTATAAACTTTGCACCCAGGATTGTGAATAGTTTTTTGTAGTTCATTTTGTATTATTACAAAACGTCCTACAAAATTCAGTTTGGGGATGGAGCCTGCTAGTCATAAATTTAGGTATTTCAGTAAACAGCTTTGAAACTAAATGAAACCTTGTTACGTTTTTTCATTGCATGTGAGAGCACATTAATGGCAGAAAGTACTTTTTTTTACGCAGAACGCCTCAAGCAGACACCCTATTTAACAAATAGGACTTCTTCCCTCGCACTTTGTATAACTTTTCAGCACAGTGTTGTTTATGTGCAATTCATCCATTTTAATGTATAATTTTTGAGTTTTGAAGTTCGATTGTTAGGTAGGTTAGGTAGCAAATAGATACGCAATGGTGAATGTACGAGGGTGCGGTATCTGAATAACGAATCCAAAATATAATTTGCCCAAAATAATGTGGTCAAAATAACAAGGGAAATAATATTGGAAGCAGATATATTGTTTTATATATTTTTTGTTTTCAATAATATAAACGCTGATAATATTGCTTATTGAAATATGTGTTTTTCTACAGTAATTTTGAAGGTTGTCATTTTAATATTTTTTTTATATATGCTATACTTAAATCATTATTTTGACATTTTTGTTATGTTTTATATTTTATGGTTCTTATCATTTAAAATGTTTTTCATGGTGTAGGATATTTTGGGGGCTAGGTTAGATACTGTTTTATTTTGAATGGTTCAATTGTAATTATGGTTATATTTCGCTTTAAAATACATTACTATTTTATTGTAAATCTTTACAATGTCTTATACTTTTTTTTAAAAGCCTTTCAAATATTTGTATATCTGTTCAATAAATTGGATTTAGTATAATTCGGGTTGTGCATTTATCATGCTACGTTAATGCAATTGCCACATAAGTTCCATATTTGAAGCTTTCACAAAAAATAGTGTTTCGAGTCCAAATGGATGAAAACAATACTGCTAGAAAATGAGCCACATAATGTTATTTTTAAAATTCTATATTTTTGTAGTCTGCAGTAGATACTTTTTCACCTATTAGGTTTTTCACTTTTGATAGTATAGTAGTAAATGTTATTACTTTTACATTATACATATATAAAGTCGATGATGAAAAAAAAACATTTTTCCATGGATATTTTAGTATATAGATATTTTTGTGGGTGAGTGTACACACAAGACATGACTTTGTTTTATGAAAATGGTGGTAGTGCAATGCACGTGATTGTTTCATAGCATGCCCCTTCTAGACCTGGCAGCTTAAAAATGCTACACAGCAGTCCTAAAACCTGAAGTTCGGCACTGGGAGGAAGTGAGGAATCGTTTTCGTTGTTTGCCTCATTGCGTGTGTTGTGCTCGTTTTCATAGCGCTGGCATATCTTAATTCAGAATCCCATTAACTCCGAAAGGAAACACCGAGGCTAATTATGTGATATGATGCTTTTTTAAATCATCTCTATTTCAATGAGTGAACTGTGACAAGTAAGGACTTATGTGGTTGGGAAACATTAATAATAAACAATTTACTTTTATAATATAAATTCCATCCAAACAACAACAATGCATTTCACAGTCATGTAAACTACTCGAGGGCAAACTATTTGGCTATCACTTCTGGGGCCCGAACAGGGTAAGGGCAATTGAATCATGAAAAAAAAATGTTTGTGTCAATTTCTCACTTTAAACCACTTCAAAGAAATTGAAACCCCTTTTTTGTTAAATCTATTGCATCCTTCTGTATTCAGAGCTCCTAGCGCCAAGACAGCCTCAGGTGAACGTTGCGCTTTATAAATAAATGACCAAAACATGGGGGGGAGACTTGCAGAATACGGTCAATCAATCAATCAATCACAGTACTTGTAAAGCGCGCTACTTACCCGTGAGGGTCCCAAGGCGTTGAGGGGAGAGGGGGGTGCTGCTCGAAGAGCCAGGTCTTGAGGAGTCTTCTGAAGGCGAGTAGGTCTTGGGTCTGCCGTATGTGGGTAGGGAGGGTGTTCCAGGTCTTGGCGGCGAGGTAGGAGAAGGATCTGCCACCAGAGGTCTTTCGTTGGATGCTGGGGATAGCGGCGAGGGCGAGGCTGACGGAGCGGAGCTGGCGGGTGGGGGTGTGGAAGCTGAGTCTGCTGTTCAGGTAGGCTGGTCTGGCGTTGTGGAGTGCTTTGTGTGCGTGGGTGAGGAGCTTGAAGGTGATCCTCTTGTCGACGGGGAGCCAGTGTAGGTCTCTCAGGTGGGAGGGTGATGTGGCTGCGGCGGGGAACGTTGACGATCAGTCAGACGGAGGTGTTTTGGATGCGTTGTAGTCGTCGTAGTTGTTTAGCTTGGATTCCTGCGTAGAGTGCTTTGCCGTAGTCCAGTCTGCTGCTGATGAGGGCCTGTGTTACCGTTCTTCTTGTTTCGGTCGGGATCCACTTTTAGATCCTGCGGAGCATGCGGAGGGTGTTGTAGCAGGAGGAGGAGACGGCGTTGACCTGCTTAGACATGGAGAGGAAGGAGTCGAGGATGAATCCTAGATTGCGTGCATGGTCGGTGGGTGTTGGTGCTGTTCCCAGTGTGGTCGGCCACCAGGAGTCGTCCCAGGCTGAGGGGGTGGGTCCGAGGATGAGGACCTCCGTCTTGTCCGAGTTCAGCTTCAGACAGCTGCTCCTCATCCAGTTGGCG
This sequence comes from Lissotriton helveticus, assembly GCF_964261635.1. Classification (NCBI taxonomy): domain Eukaryota; kingdom Metazoa; phylum Chordata; class Amphibia; order Caudata; family Salamandridae; genus Lissotriton; species Lissotriton helveticus. The sequence goes on along the minus strand of NC_136069.1, from coordinate 1,316,487,917 downwards.
ATGGCCTTCATTCCATCGTGGAGGTTGGTCTTGGCGGTGTGTGGGTCCTTGGTGAGGGAGAGGATGAGCTGGGTGTCGTCAGCGTAGGAGATGATGTTGAGGTCGTGATGGCGGGCCACTTGTGCGAGGGGGGCCATGTAGACATTGAACAGCGTTGGGCTGAGGGATGAGCCCTGGGGGACGCAGCAGATGATGTTGGTGGCTTCGGATCGGAAGGGTGGGAGGCGGACGCTCTGGGTTCTGCTGGAGAGGAAGTATGTGGTCCAGTCAAGAGCCTTCTCTTGGATTCCAGCTTCTGGGAGGCGTGTCTTTAGAGTGCGATGGCAGACTGGGTCAAAGGCAGCTGACAGGTCCAGGAGGATGAGGGCTGATGTTTCACCATTGTCTAGTTGGCACCTGATGTCGTCTGTGGCGGCGATGAGGGCTGTCTCGGTGCTGGGGTTTCGTCTGAATCCGGACTGGGACGGGTCCAAGATGTTGTCTTCCAGGTGGCGGGCCAGTTGCATGTTGACGATTTTCTCAATGACCTTTGCCGGGAACGGGAGCAGGAAGATGGGCCGGAAGTTCTTGAGGTCCTTGGGGTCCGCTTTGGGCTTCTTGAGGAGGGCGTTGATTTCGGCGTGCTTCCAGCTTTCCGGGAATGTCGCTGTTTCCAAGGAGATGTTGATGACCTTCCGTAGTTGGGATGCGATGGCTGCGTCTGCTTTGTTGAATACGTGGTGTGGGCACAGGTCAGACGGAGATCCTGAGTGGATGGAGTTCATGACGTTGCCTGTCTCGTCGTCGTTGATGTTGGACCAGGAGGTCAGGCAGTTGGTGCTGGTGGTGTTTACAGGGGAGGTGGAGTCTGGCGTAGTCAGGGCGGTCGTAGTGTTGAAGTTGTCGTGGATGTCAGCGATCTTGCAGTGGAAGAAGATGGCTAGTGAGTCGCACAGTTCTTGTGAGGGTGGGATGTCGTTGGCGTTGGCGCTGGGGTTGGAGAGTTCCTTTACGATGCTGAAGAGCTCTTTGCTGTCGTGTGCGTTGTTATCCAAGCGGTCTTTGAAGAAGGATCTCTTGGCTAATCTGATGAGGTGATGGTGTTTGCGGGTGACGTCCTTGTGGGCTGTGTGGTTGTCCGGTATGCGTTCGTGAAGCCATGTCTTCTCCAGTTTACAGCATGCGCGTTTAGAGGTCTGGAGCTCGTCGGTGAACCAGGTGGCTTTCTTGTTGGCGTGGCTGTTGGAGGGTTTCTTGAGTGGGGCGAGGGTGTTGGCGCAGTCGTCGATCCACTGTCTGAGGTTTCGGGCTGCGGCGTCTGGGTTGGTGGGGTCGGTGGGTGGGTTCTTGACAAGGGAGGTGATCAGCTGGTCTTCGGTGACTTTGCTCCAGCAGCGGCAAGGCAGCTGCTGGGTGCGGTGTTGCGTGGTTGGTTTCTTGAAGGTGAAATGGATGCAGAGGTGGTCCGTCCAGTGGAGTTCGGTGGTGTGGTCGAAGGCGACGTGGGAGCCTGTGGAGAAGACGGGATCAGCGTGTGGCCGGCGGTGTGGGTGGGTGCGGTGACGAGTTGTCTGAGGCCGAGGTTGTCGATCAGGGTGGCAGAGTTGGCGTCGTTGTTGTTCTCGAGGTGGAAGTTCAGGTCCCCGAGGAGGATGTAGTCCGTGGAGGTGAGTGCGTGGGTGCTGGTGAGGTCAGCGATGAAGTCGCTGAACTGAGCCCGGGGTCCGGGGGTCTGTAGATGAGTGTTCCTCTGAGGGTGGTGTTGGGGTCGATGTGGATCCGGAAGTGCAGGTGTTCGGCGGTGTTGAGGGTGTCATCTGCATGGGTGGCGACCTTGAGGGTGGACTTGTGGACGATGGCTATTCCTCCTCCGATTCCGTTGGCGCGATCCCTGCGGGTGATCTTGTAGCCATCTGGGATGGCTATGGCGATGTCGGGGGCCAAGAAGTTGTTCCACCAGGTCTCGGTCAGGAAGGCCACGTCTGGGGCGGAGGTGTCAAGCAGATCCCAGAGCTTGACGGCGTGTTTGCGTGCGGAGTGGGTGTTGAGGAGCATGCAGCGGAGGTGGTTGGGTCCAGTCCTTGGAGGTTTGGTGGGAGTAGGGTCCGTGGGTCCGTTTCGGGGCGGCCTGGAAGCAGGTGTGGTTTCGGCTGGCATTGAGTGCGTGGAGGGTGCTGGCGTCGTAGTGGATTCTGGTGTTGTGGCGTTCGCGGGGTCCTGGAGTTCTGGTGCTGGGTGCGGTTCAGGCACAGACGGGCGCAGACGGGCTTGCCTTAGGCGCGCCCGCTGCGCGCGCCCGATTCTCGGCCTGCATATGAGGTGGCTTGGGAGGGAGGAGCAGCTGGGAGGCGGGAGCAGGGAGGCGAATGGGTGTGCAGGGGGGGCGGGGACGCAGGGAAGCAGCGGTGGGAAAAGGGCCGGATCGGGAGCGGCGGGGGGCAGGGGGAACTGGCGCACAGGGCAGAGGGGAGGGACAACCCAGGAAACAAGGAGGCAGCAGGAGGGAGGCAGGAACCAGGCAGTCAGGTGACGAGCAGCGGCGTCGGGGCAACCTGCCTCCGAGCAGGGTCAAAGGTCACAAAAAGGCGCATAAAGGTCACAAAAAACGAGGGGAAACTCCTGCTGTCAATTTCTCAATTCTAATTTCTATTTATTAACAAAAGGAATGCCATCAACTGCCCAATTAAGCTCTAGATGATTTTTTTCGCCATTCAAGGTGGAAGCTCTGCATGGCGGACACAATGAAACTGACTATGAGAAAAACGTAATGCAGATTTGTTTGTAATGGCAAACTAGCACTCGTTTGGCCACCATATGCCACTACTTTTACTTCTAACCCACCATTTGGGGCTCATCAGATGTCAATGAGGCTAGCAGATTAGAGGACAGAGATGCAACAAGCCATGTCCATCATGTTGCCATTGCTTGGTATGGTAGCTGCTACACCTGGCTTGTATTTGTAAAAGATAAGTGCCAGGGCATTTGTCAGGAGGCCACTGCAGTCTGCACTATACATTGCCTACGCTAGTGCTGCCGATGACAGTACCATCAACACAAATCATCACACTCATACAAGTGTGACAATTCAGACTTTAAATATACATTGAAAATGACTAATACATGCGGATAAAGATATTCTAATAAAATGTGCCTCTCACAATATTAGACAAACAGCGTCATCATGTGGCAGCTGCTATATGAGCCGATGTTGAGAATAAGGTGCCTGTGCTGAGCATCGTAAACCACTGGCTCAAATTAAGCACTGTGATTGCCACCCCTGGTGATGCCCATGTGACCGCTTGTGTGCCACAAACATATATACAGGGCTGACAGTACCCTATCTATCTATTGAAGTTCCCAACCCAACCTCGCAACTATGGAGATGCTTAAGCCCTATGGTTGGAACGGATTGTGGGAATTTCCACCCATTGTCCTGATGTAGCTCCTTGGCAGGCTCCTATTTACTGCTAATGGCGTAGGGAAGGGGCAAAAAGTGGGAGTGACAAACAAAATGTGACAAAGAAAGGGAACTTGAGCCTGCACAACCTATGACCTGCATGCCGTCAAAGCACATGTTCCCTTGTCTCCCTTCAAATAGTGTGGGGCAAAATTAAGCATGGTTTCCCAGGCACTACCTGAGTATGTGCAAAGCCTTTTCCCTCATTGTTCCTAACTCAGGAGTGCAAGGTCAAAGATAAAAAGGGGCTGGAATGGAGGGTGTAAGAAGTTTGGTTATTCGTGGAGAGGGGAGTGTAAACACTTCAAGTAACAGTCACAATCCTTGTCAGGGTGAACCACAAAAGTCACTAAATTAACATGTGCTGAATCCTCTGGTAGCCTTGCACATAAGCAGTCAGGTTTAGCTTGGAGGCACTTTGATAAGTATTCATGCAGCACAAAAAAATACCACATCAATTTACAAAAATAGAATACTATTAAATAAATAAAATTACACTAATACGAATGAACTACAATCATTAGAAACTGGGTTATGAATTTTTAAGTTGTAAGTGTAAAATAGCACCTAAAAGATCAAAGCGCCAACCACGGGTATCTGGTTGTGCAAGATCAGAGCAAAGTCAAAAGTTAAGGCTGACCGCAAAGTCACCACTTCAGGAGTGGAATGCTGAGACTGGTTTCCCAGCCCAGGGTCTGTGCCCTGAGGCTAAACAGGGGTCAGGGGTGAGCCTGTCCACCCCTGACTCTCCATCTGGCCTCTGTACCATCTGTTTGGGAGTGGTACCAACAGAAACCTGAGTTTTCAGGGCACCCTGATGGTCTCCCCTTGCAGATCTTCCATCACCAGTGGCAACTCATTTCCCAGGATGCAGTCAATAGACATCTGGGAAATGACTATGGCGCCCCTTTGGGTCACCTCCCCACCCTTTTCAGGGACATCAAAGCCATAGGTATAAGAAGTCCTGCCCATGGGCCTGAGTTACCCTACACACCTGTCCAGTGTACTGACCTAGAGAAACTGGACTTTAATCCACCATGGTGTGGCTGGCACCGGTACCCCTCAGAGCTGCACGAGGGATCCCACTTACTGTGATCTGGTGGAAGTGATGACCCCCGCCCTAATGAACCACAAGCTCACCCTCTGAGTCTATCTCCCAACTAAGGGAGCCTAGGACAGGTTCTACCACCTGCCCCAGTGGGCTACTTCTCCCTAAGGCCACACTGGCCACCCTGGTAGAGTTCCCAACAGTGGGCGCTTTCTTAGGACAAGCAGAGTCCCTCTGCTTGTATCCTAACTGAGAACATTCAAAGGATTGGGGTTGGAACTAGGGAGCCCTGGGCCACAGCCCACCAGAACCTCCTCCCTGTTTCTCAGAAGGGGCATGGAAACCATTCCCTCTACACTATTATGTGACTTCCTTGTGTCACATTTAACCTCCCCCTCACTCTACTGAGGGTAACCTGAACAACCCTTATTGGGATCACTCCAAGGTACCTTCTTGAGTAGCCTGCTATCAAATACTCATCCAGTTCCCATCCCTAGAGCCAGTAATGTACCCATCCCTTCACTGGGAATGTGCTTCCAGAGACTAGCTCCCCAATCCTCCTTAGGGACCCTGTGCATCTCGAAGGCAACCTTGTAAGTATCAAATCACTTGTCAATAGCATCCTCCACAGCAAAGTTAGTTACAGGGTCCTTGGGGGATGTGGACTCTCCTGTCTCCATTGGCCTTGGGGTATCACTGCCTCCAATGCTTCTGTACACTGAGTACTTCTTGGCCTCGAAGTCTAGCTCCATAAGACTCACTTTATGAGAAAAGATGCATTCTCTCTCAACCAAGTCCCTCTCATCCTCAGCTTTTTCCTTGGTTAAGGCAATTTCCACTTTTGCCCTCTCTTCTTCCAAGGCCTTGTTTGCAGCAGCCTCCTCCTTGTGTTCCCTTCTCTTTACAGCTGCCTCCTCCAGCTGGAGGTTGGCTAGATACAGCCTGAACTCACTTTCAGCCTTACTGTCCGCCAGTTACTCAGGGGACAGGTTGTGAGAAGACACACTGCTCCATGCTCTGGCAGGAGGATAGATTCCTGTGAACGTGCCCTCCTCTTCCTCAGGGTGCTGCGGCTCAGGGCCTGTGGCTGAGCCCTCCTCCTTGTCAGAGTGAACTTCAAAAGTCACTAAATTAGCCTGATAGCCTGGCAAAAAATCGATCAGCCTTAAGTTAGAGGCACTGTGTTGAGTATTTATTCAGCATACAAACAGTAATACCGTGAAAAAAACAACACAAGAAAAATCCCACACCAATTTAGAAAAAAATAGAGTAACATTTAATAGATAAAATGACACCAACATGAATGAAATCCAATCACTAGAGCCATATTTATAAATTCTTAAAGTTTTAAGGTTAAAATAGTGCCTAAAAGAGTAGAGCGCCAACCGCTGGTATCTAGTCCCGCAAGACTGAGGCAAAGTCAGGCGTACTGCAAAGGAGTTGGTTTCGGTTACACAAGGTGTATTTGGCCCGGTCTCAGTTTACCTTCGGGCTTAGAAGAATTTTTGAAGAAAAGTACCTGTGGAGTTAAAGTTCAGCGGGGCACAGCAGCCAGCAGTGTCCGAGGAGAAGCCGCTGGATGAAGTTGCAATGAAGATTTCTACCTTTAGAGTCAGGTACCTTTAGTAATAGGTCCTGATAAACAGGATTTGCTGCTGCAGAGAAGATCATAGCAGGAAATACTGTCGAGTCAGGCCGACCGACGATGCACCTTTTGCAGTATGGTGAGCAAGTAGGTCCTGATCTTCTGTCGGCTCTCAGGCCACATTTTGTTGAAAGTTTTTCTAAGTCCCGTCTTTTTGGGTTAGTCAGGAGCTGCGCTTTCAGTACCACCACCAAGTGTCCAGGACTGGATGGGCACCACTTAAGGGGTGGGTACTCATTACAGCAGAGGCCAGGTGCAGGGTTAAATGTCTCTGGAGCTTGGGTTGTCCCTGCAGCACACACAGAGCCAACTAGCCCCTGAAGTCACTGTGATAGACCTGGGTTCAAGAGGCAAGGCAGGCCCCTAGCAGCAGAGCAGTCCTATTGTGGTACAAGGCAAGCCTCAAGCAGCAGGACAGCCCTTTAGTAGCAGCAAGATAGTTCGCTGAGGTAGAATGCAGGGCTTAAGCACCAGGGAAGTCTTCTGGGTGTCCAAGGCAGTCCTTCTGATGATCTCCAGAGGTCCAAGATTTTACTGTAAGTTGGTCTGAATTTCCAATATTTATACCTGGGGCCACCCCTTAAAGTGGTGAAAACATCTAGACAACCCTCACATCTGTTTCTGGAAAGTTTATTTCTTCTCCTGCCAGGGCTCGATTAAGTCTAGGCTGACAAAAACTGATGTTAGGTTTCTTAGTGTGCGCTGGCGGCAGCCCCTATTGAAGTGGGGCTGAGAACCGCTCTGCCCCACCTACACTGTCAGAATGGCTCTTCCTGCCCACAACGGTGTCATGCAACCCAGGACACTGGCAGCTGGCACTAACTGGTTAGGTGAACAAAAGTGAAAAAAGGAGCGAGGTGGCTCAATAGTCCTAGGGGACCGAGCACTCAAATACAGTGGAAAACCAAAAGAATCCCCTAGAACGTGACACGCATTTGCCGCTTCTCATGCATACGTATGATAACCTGTCACTTGCACTTACTTATCATACCCTAGGAGCATTGAAGAAAGTTATATTTTTAAAAAAGTTTCTAAACCCCCTAAAATGAAAATCTTTACGATTCAGATATAGGGCTCACAAATGTATCGTTTTATTAAAAAAAGGACAATTGTCAGTTTTTAAAAAACACAAAAGGAACCAGTCTCAGTGCCAAAGAATTTAGCACCAGTTTAGACCCTTATCACACAATGGTTAAAAATGCATCACAAGTGTACAATAGTATTCTTGCAGCTATTTTCTGGATAAACATATACAAAGTATTTCATAAAACAGTGAACACTCATCAAAATCAATCTACACGAGGAAACCCTATAGACACAGAAATAGGTTCTGTTGTCTGAATGGATCCAACACTCTTATATATGGGGGAAACCTGGTATGAGCCCTGCTCTTATCCTTGGGGTTCTTCTCTGTTGGATTCCTTATAATTAAAAATTGTGTTTACGCGTTTCGGTGTTGACAAGGATAACCGACCACCTTCTTCCGGACTCAACAAATATGGGAATTTACTCCTCCAACTAAAGAGATACAATTACACGGAATTTAATGGATTTTAGTGGCTAGCTTGCTATAGCATTGTTACATTGATAAAGTCTAACCAATATAATGATTTGCAAGTTCCTCATTCCGATGACCCTTCACAGTGCAATATATAAAAATAAGTCCCCATTAAAATTACCCCCCATAAGTTCAGGAGTAAAAAAAACAGAACAGAGCGCTTTTCAATCCAACTAGGCATGTTTTTTTCATTCCACATAAATACGCCTGCAATGTCCAACAGGTTCTATTTTTAATACATTTATATACATCATTCTAAATTCTTTGGCACTGAGACTGATTCCTTTTGTGTTTTTTAAAACTGACAATTGTGCTTTTTTTTTTAAATGATACATTTGTAAGCGCTATATCTGAATCATAGAGATTTTCATTTCAGGGGGTTTTGAAACTTTTTTTTAAATATAACTTTCTTCAATGCTCCTATGGTATGATGAGTAAGTGCAAGTGAGAGGTTATCATACGTATGCATGAGAAGCGGCAGATGCATGTCACGTTCTATGGGAGTCTTTTGGTTTTCCACTGTAGGTGAAGAAAAGGCCATCTTTCCCAAAGTGGTAATTTCAGAATTGTGACTTAAATCCAACTTTACCATTGAAGAGGATTTTAAATCACAATACATTTTAGACCGAACATGGCATTTCTACCTGATCCCAATCAAACATTAGCACTTATTAAATGTAATAAGGTACTTATCCTGTGGGAGAGGTAGGTCTTGCAGTAGTGAAAAAATGAATATAGGTGTTTTTCACGATCAGGACATGTAAAGCTTAAAAGAACATGCGTTACTTTTTTAAATACAATGCACCCTGCCCTATAGGCTGTTTAGGGCCTACTTTAGGGGTGACTCATTTGAATAAAAAATTAAGGTTTAGGCCTGGAAAAAGGTTTATTTTGACAGGTTGAATTTGCAGTTTAAAACTGCACTCCAGGATGCAACTGGAGACCTGAAGCATGTTTTAAGTGCTACTTTGGGGTTTGGCGCAATGAGTGATGCAGAATTACTAGCAGCATTTAATTTACAGGCCTAGGTGTGCATAGTACCATATACTATGGACTCATAAATAAATCAGATGTTCCAATTGGGTGTAGGCCAAATTTACCATCTCTAAAAAGAGAGCACAAGCACTTTAGCACTGGTTAGCAGTCGTAATTTGCAGAGGGTCCTAAAAGCCAAAAGAAATGGGATCAGAAAACAGGAGGGGTGAGGGAAAAAAGTATGAGGGTAACCCTGCAGAGAGGGGAAAGTCTAACAGAGGGCAGAGGGGTGCAAAGAAAAAGGAAGCTGGGAGATCACATGCTGGCAGTGTCATAGATTGTACTGATATCTCAGCACTGTCTGTCACATTGACAGGGCTTAACCTGCACAATGCTCCAATATCTTATTTCTGATGAGAGTATAAGTTAAGCTGTATAGCTGTTAAGTGGCCTGTTGACTTGCATGGCATCTTCAGCCAGTCTTGGCTTTATATTAACAGCACTTTGGGTATTATATGCACACACACATATACACAAACACACGCTTGCACACATGCGCACACGTACACACACTTTGGTGTTCTTCACTTTGCATGCCATTCTTGACTATGTTGGATCAAAGCTTACTCACTAGTCTAGTAATTTCCTTACCACTTTCTAGACTTTCATGTGGATATGAGATGTTCTGCAGAGTGAAAAGTGACACTACTTGTGTTGTAGTCTTAAGCATGAAGGTTTCACACACAGAAATGGCATGACTGCCAAGACCCGTTGACTGCACTTGTATGGTGATATCAGGACATATTGCACGTCTAGTTAGAAATGCATTGAAAATGCTTTCAAATCTTTCAAAGCTATGATACTAGAGCCTACTGCAAAGTAAGCTACCAATCCACTATTAGAATTCTGTGGATGTCTCATTATTAATATATATTGCATGATGGCAATTTGAAGGTGTCCAGAATTGTGATACCAGGGTGCACTTCATATCAGGGTTGGGGGTGTATTGAGAGAGCTCTGCAGTGAATCTGTGGCAACATTTAAAACATGTTTTGGACCTAAGCAAGGTCCCTGTGGGACCCCACCACCAGGTCAAGGGGGTCAGGGTAATCCTACCCTGGCACCTTATGTCTTCTTTTTGTATTTTGTACTAGGACTCATGAATGAGTCCTGAGTCCTAAGATGGCTGCCACCACATCCTTGTTGATGTGGTGTCAACCAATCAGATCTGTCAGGTTCACAGAGCCTCCACAGTGTGATATATACAACGTTTTTGCACAATATTTGCTCAATAACTGCAGAACGGATTTACACCAAATCACAAAAGCAGTCTTTCACGACTAAGATCTAGCTGTCTGCCCAATTTGGTGCAAATCCACTTAGGTACTTGGGCTGTGGATGTGTCTAAAGCGAATGAAAAATATGACTGGGGAAAGTGCGATTTGGAAAAAGCGCTTTTTCGCAGCCTCCACTTGAGAGATCACCTGAAACTTTCCATGCACAAAAAAGTAGTACTTTCTTGCAAAGTTTCATGAAGATTTGTCAAATGGTGCCAAAGTTATTAGCTACACAAAAAAGGTGACTCCCACTAGAAAATATATATATATATATATATATATATATATATATATATATATATATATATATATATATATATATATATATATATATATATATATATCCTTATAACAACGGAGTACCTTAGCGAGCACTCGGGCAACGTTAGTACAAACCACAATTATAAGGATATTGTTGCCGGTTGCTCCGCCGTAACGAGCCACCCCAGAAGAAGGCGAGGGGTTGTCAGCAGGAGTAATTTGCTGTGTAATATATATATATATACATACATATATATATATATCGTAGTCCTGACTGACGAACTGCAACTCCCAGCAGGCAGCAGCGCTGGGGAAGTGTCTCCTTTGGGGGTTCTTTAATTTCATCACAGTGGATGCTGGAATTTCTGCGACAAGAGCTTGTGCTAGATTTAAAATGTCCCGATATTGTCCTTTGCCCTGGGCCTCACCTGAGTCCCCAGACGCCCTGCCTCATTCCAGGAAACACCACAGAGCTATGAACCGCTGGCACAGTGGTCGCGTTTCCCCATGTAGTCACGGACTGCAGGTCGCAGTAACTCATTTGCATAATCCTGGCCGCGGCGGTCTGGAGGCAATCCACTCATGTAGGTAAACTTCTTTGTTTTGCCAATGATGCCTCCGACAACTTGTAGGGCGGGTCCTCCTATCGTGCCACTGGCAAGCACGAAACAATACACCAACTGATCACTCCACTAAAAAGCAATTGGAGGACACAGCGGGGATGCAGGCAAAGTCCATTTATTGGCAACAGGATGGCATGACGCGTTTCGGCGGGGTTTGCCTTCATCAAATGCCGTTAGTATCGGAAAACTGCCTCCTCCCTCTTTTTTAAGTTATCCTGCAGTACTCTCATTGGTGAGAGTCCAGCTGACCCTCGTTGTTCAATCGGAGCAATGTTGTAGTCCTGACTGACAAACTGCAACTCCCAGCAGGCAGCAGCGCTGGGTAAGTGTCTCCTTTGGGGGTTCTTTAATTTCATCACAGTGGATGCTGGAATTTCTGCAACAAGAGCTTGTGCTAGATTTAAAATGTCCCGATATTGTCCTTTGCCCTGGGCCTCACCCGAGTCCCCAGACGCCCTGCCTCATTCTAGGAAACACCGCAGAGCTATGAACCGCTGGCACAGTGGTCGTGTTTCCCCATGTAGTCACGGACTTCAGGTCGCAGTAACTCATTTGCATAATCCTGGTCGCGGCGGTCTGGAGACAATCCACTCACGTAGGTAAACTTCTTTGTTTTGCCAATGATGCTTCCGACAACTTGTAGGGCGGGTCCTCCTATCATGCCACTGGCAAGCACGAAACAATACACCAACTGATCACTCCACTAAAAAGCAATTGGAGGACACAGCGGGGATGCAGGCAAAGTCCATTTATTGGCAACAGGATGGCATGACGCGTTTGGGCGGGGGTTTCCCTTTATCAAATGCCGTTAGTATCGGAAAACTGCCTCCTCCCTCTTTTTTAAGATATCCTGCAGTACTCTCATTGGTGAGAGTCCAGCTGACCCCCGTTGTTCAATCGGAGCAATGTTGTAGTCCTGACTGATGAACTGCAACTCCCAGCAGGCAGCAGCGCTGGGTAAGTGTCTCCTTTGGGGGTTCTTTAATTTCATCACAGTGGATGCTGGAATTTCTGCAACAAGAGCTTGTGCTAGATTTAAAATGTCCCGATATTGTCCTTTGCCCTGGGCCTCACCCGAGTCCCCAGACGCCCTGCCTCATTCCAGGAAACACCGCAGAGCTATGAACCGCTGGCACAGTGGTCGCGTTTCCCCATGTAGTCACGGACTGCAGGTCGCAGTAACTCATTTGCATAATCCTGGTCGCGGCGGTCTGGAGGCAATCCACTCACGTAGGTAAACTTCTTTGGGGCAGGTACTATGTGAATGGTGAGCTCATGTTGGCGTGTTTGCTAAGTTGTTCGAAGTCAGACTATGACAAAGGGCAGGAGCCCGAAACGCGTCGGCTGAAGACTTTGATTTATTTTGTGCTGGCTGAACTGTACCTATGTTTGCTGCAGCCTCAATTAAAATTGGTAACAGGAATGATCACTTGTGTGGGCTCTGTCATTGAGGTAACTCTTTGTTTGGATTTTTAGTGGTGCGCCTAGCCGTGACGAGAGCCCCGCTGTTCACAGGCCCTGGCGATGCGATCCGGTAATTGCCGTTTAGGGACGAGTGCTGTGATTGAGACTAATGATGGCAGCTTCACAGTGTTGCAGGACAGAAGCAACCACTTGGGATAACGATTTTGTGTATCTTTAGCGTGCACACCAAACTCACTTGAGGGATATTGTAATGAGCAAATACTACGAGTACCAGGAGGCTGCGGGGCAGCCACGCCCACTGGGGCAGGTACTATTTGAATGGTGAGCTCATGTTGGCATGTTTGCTAAGTTGTTCGAAGTCAGCCTGTGACAAAGGGCAGGAGCCCAAAACTCGTCGGCTGAAGACTTTGATTTATTTTGTGCTGGCTGAACTATACCTATGTTTGCTGCAGCCTCAATTAAAATTGGTAACAGAAATGATCACTCGTGTGGGCTCCGTCATTGAGGTAACTCTTTGTTTGGATGTTTAGCGGTGCGCCTAGCCGCGACGAGAGCCCCGCTGTTCACAGGCCCTGGCGATGCCGATCCGGTAATTGCCGTTTCGGGACGAGTGCTGTGATTGGGACTAATGATGGCAGCTTCACAGTATTGCAGGACAGAAGCAACCCACTTGGGATATCGATTTTGTGTATATTTAGTGTGCACACCAAACTCACTTGAGAAATATTGTAATGAGCAAATACTACGAGTACCAGGAGGCTGCGGGGCAGCCACGCCCACTGGGGCAGAAACTATTTGAATGGTGAGCTCATGTTGGCGTGTTTGCTAAGTTGTTCGAAGTCAGCCTGTGACAAAGGGCAGGAGCCGAAACGCGTCGGCTGAAGACTTTGATTAATTTTGTGCTGGCTGAACTGCACCTGTTTGCTGCAGCCTCAAATAAAATTGGTAACAGGAATGATCACTCGTGTGGGCTCCGTCATTGAGGTAACTCTTTGTTTGGATATATATATATATATATATATATATGAATCACGTCACCACCAGCGCTCTCCTTCCCGATATATTGGAAAAGAATTACACAGGAGCCGTGGCCTCGGTTAAAGTGCAGGTTTATTTCCAGACACAACGTCCTACGCGTTTCGGAGTGAACACTACTCCTTCATCACGGGCAAAAATTGTGCATCTTAACAAAACTAATAAAGAAAAGTAAAGTGTCACGTGGTATAACAACATAGACAAAATATTTTATGTTTGTACTTATTTTACAAAATGTGTAACAGATTCATTATTCATTGTATATTATTTTAGATGAGTGACCGCTTGCTGATGTTTTGACCAGAGCTTATTCCAAACATTTTAAACGAAATGTCTCCAACCTATAAAGTTAAAAATTACCGTCCGTAATTTTAACAAGGTTTAATTGCATGTATTCAGAAAATATAACTGTTGTGCTAGCCCTGTGCCTGTTGTTAAAGTAAAATGAAGCGACAATGAGTAATGGATGTTTCTTACTCGGCAAACATGAGGCTCGAACTCTCCGTCTCAAAAGACAAAAGACAAAATGACAGCCTAATAACAGCTTGCGCTACACAGTTAAGCTATGCTCAATATAGAACTGTTGTGGTACATCCGTGAAGATACTTAATGAAACCTCATTAAGCAAAACTAATATCGCATGATAACTCAAAGTATTGCCCAAGTGGGCCAATGTAACTCATATGTCTGTTTCAAGTTCAATTTATATTGCCGGCAAACTGAAGGGCACACAATGTCCGCAATCTTATTGTGACATGTGAAAAAGGAAATTGAAAATAAAATAAAATATCGCCCAAGTGGGCCAGTACTGTTCCCCGTTGATGATGTAATTGGGTTAGACAAATCATGCCCCAGTGGGCTAATGGTCTTGGTCAGCAAAGTAGCTTCTCATCACTCATTCTTGTACATACATCGGTAATATCTAGAAAAATAAGATAAAGTCCTGTTAAAATCTTCATAACCCAAAAAAGGGGGTTCCTGAAGAAAATACACAAAATTCTAAAAACAACAAAGCAGAATAGCAACAGTAACAATTATTCTACAACTGTATGAAATGAATTTAATGCAAGTGCACTTCCATTTCTTCGTCCATATTCAACCCATGGGGCACCATGGTGTTGAATCTGATAATAAATTTGGACTCTAGTTTCCTTAGTTCAAGTAATCTATTGCCCCCTCTCATATTGGGAGAAACACAATCAATAGCTGCAAATCTAACAAGATTAGCATTGCTTTTGTGGTACTCATGGAAATGTCGGGCTATCGGATAGGTTCTATCATTGTTATTAATTGCCCTTAAGTGCTCTAACACTCTCTTCTTACCTTTATGGATGGTACTGCCAATGTAGTACTTTGAGCAAGGACATTTGAGGGTGTAGACAACATATTCAGTGTTGCAATTGAGATGTTTATGGATGACCCATGGAGCCTCATTGTCCTGAAATTTCAGAGATTTGACACTAGTGCTATATTTGCAGGCCTTACATTGGTTGCAGGTAAAAAAGCCTTGCACTGCATTCTTTTTTATAGGGATCGGTATCATATTACTGCACAACTGATCCCCTAGTGACTTGGGTTTGCGAAAGGTTAGGGATGGATAATCACCTATATAGTCTTTCAGGTCATTGTCAGTTTTTAAGACCTCCCAAAATTTCTTGAGGCTTTTTCTAACCTCCCACGAATGAGTATTGTAGGTCGTGATGAATCTTATTTTCTCTTTGGGCTTATTTAAAGACTCATCAGGTTTTGGAAAAATCAGTTCATGGCGATTGAGAGCATCCACTTTATTAATGGCTTTTTTGACTGTTTTGGAACTATAGCCTCGGGTCAAAAATCTCTCACTCATGATTTCTTTCTCATGTTCAAATTTCTCGGTTGTACTGCAATTCCTGCGGGCTCTTAACAGTTCACCGTAAGGTATGCTCTGTATAAGATTGTGAGGATGGCAGCTGTCCGCATGTAGTAGACTGTTGCCGCCGTTGTTTTTCTAAATAAAGAGCTTACAATAGTGTTATTGCTTATCTCTAGTTTGAGATCCAGAAATTCCATGGAGTCTTTACTTATAGTATGTGTGAATTGGAGATTCATTTGGTTGTTATTAAGTATTTTCACAAATTCAATTGCTTGTAAGTCAGTGCCACTCCACACACAAAAATAATTTTGTCTATGTACCGCAACCAGAGGACGGCGTGGTCTTGAAATAGCCTGATCTTATGGACAACCTGCTCCTCCCACCAGCCCAGGTAAAGACCCGCGAAGCTGGGGGCGAAGCAGGTCCCCATCGCCGTCCCCTGGATTTGTCTGTAGATGTTTTTATCAAATAAGAAGAAATTGTTTGTTAAACAAATCTCAATCATTTTTTGTAACATGTTAGTATGCTGAAAAAAACCTAAAGGTCTATTCTGAAAGAAATGTTTGCAAGCTTCCAGACCTGGAGTTTGTGGAATGCTTGTGTACAAGCTGCAAACATCTAGGCCTAGCATCAAGTACTGGGGAGACCATTCGATTTCACTGATGTGTTTCAAAAAGTCGCTGGTATCAAGGACAAACGAAGGAAGAGACTGGACCAAAGGCTGCAGAAAATGGTCTACATACTTTGAAGTGTTCTCTAAGGCACTTCCACAAGAGGAGACAATCGGTCTCCCTGGTGGTCGTTGGGCATTCTTATGTTATTTGGGAAGCAAGTACAAAACAGGCAATTTTGGATATTTGCATGCCAAATAGGAAAATTCATCAGTACTTAATATGCTTTCATCTTTCCACTTTGTAATTTGGTTAGCAACACTAGACATAGCTTGATCATACACCGTCCTAGTGGTCTGGCAATATCTGCTAGTATCAGACAATTGTGAATACCCTTCTTGTCTATACATGTCTAGTGGCCAGATGACAACATTCCCACCTTTATCACTTTTTTTAATGACAAAATCGCGATTCAATTCAAGACTGTCCAAAGCTTCTCGTTGTTTTTTGGTCAAATTATTTCTCATTTGAAATTTACGTGATTTTAAACATTTCAATTCATTTACCATTCCTTTCTCAAAACAATTAATCGCTTCACAGTTAATTTGAGGTATGAATATTGATTTGGGTTTAAATGGAGTCACTGCCATCATATCCAAAGTCAAATCATTATTCATTGCGTTCGAGATAGGGTTTTCCACCCTCCCCTCATCACCGGCCAATTCATATACCTCATGTAAAGTCTCAATGTCCCCAATTCGGAGATCCGGTTGTTCATTAGAACGTTCAGTGACTTGTTTCCTAGGTTTGTTTGAAAACCACTTTTTGAGTTTGAGCTTTCTTATATAGTGGAATAGGTCAATTCTTGATTCTGTGTAATTAAAACTAGACGTTGGACAAAAAGATAAGCCTAACATTAAAACATCAAGTTCTTCCTCACTTAAAATATAATTTGAAAGATTTACCACAGTCTTGTTCTTCATGTTTTCTTCGCAAATTTGCCCCTTGTTCTTGTTCCCACTGGGCTGTCTGACTGCATGGAGTAGTTTTGCTTTTTTCCTCCTGTTCCTCCTCTTCCACGCCCTCTTACCGGGCTGTCGCTGTTGGCCATCGCATTTGACCTTTCTTTTGCCAGCAACTCGTATTCCTTTAAAAATCGTGCTTTTAGTAATTCAGCTTCATTGTCGTACTCTTGAGGTGTTACTTCAGAGTCACACTGCAGGATTTGTTCAGTTAATTGAGATATACCACTACTGGAGGCTGTAGATTCCTCTGCTCCCTTAGGTAAACCCTCACTGGATTTTACTTGAGTGGTATGTTCACTTCTCAATTTTTCAAACTTCTTTCCAAAAGTCAAAATTTGACCATTCCTGTAATCAATTTCATCTCTCTCAAACTTGGATAATTTTTTCATTTTAATTTCTTCTTCTAATTTCTCAAGTCGTTTATTCATTTTTTCCATTTTGGTACTGAATTCATCATCTCCCAGTAATTCTTTTAATTTGGCAATTATTTCTTCACTTTCTAGTGTTAATTTTACACTTTCCTTTTCAGCAGATTTAATCAGTAACTTCAACATGTTCATAGAACAGTTATGGTTGTTTTCCATCCATTGTGTTATTAATTCTGGATCTGGTTGTTGTAATGTGGGGGTTATAAAGATGCGCAAACCCCGAGGTATTCTGTTGCAATCCACGTAATGTTGGAGCGCCGTAGCCTCCCACCACTTAGATTGCTCTTTTTTTAGCACTTTCCATAGAGTATCCCATAATTTCCGTTTGTCTTTCCCTATGTTGGGGGGCAGTTGTAGACTTATCGCCGCCATTGTCACTGCGGGCGATTTTATCAAACAATAGTGTCGCTGCTGCTTTTCATTTGGTGTTTCTTGTGTCTGCCATTATTTATTTACGGTTAAATGCAAACACGTAAATCCCGATGTTGTTCTCGGGCTGCACGTTCTTGGTAGCCCTGTGAGTTGTTTACTCACTCACGCGCTTATCCGACTAACACGATTAAGTTTCCCATTCGTATGCAGCACCCATGGCGTGTTTGCCGACTCACCAGCCAAGTCCAAGTACGGAGATTGCAGCTCCCTGCCTCTCCCGCTCGTTGCTTCGCCTGTGCTCCGGTTCCACTGTCCTTCCGCTGCTTAAATCCGAATGGCGTTATCGTGTGAGCAAGGGATTTTGAAGTTCATGAACATAGAGTTGTAGCTATTCCCAAGCCACAGTATCGGCGGGCTCACGGCAGGGGTAGCCACCCCCTTAAATGAATCACGTCACCACCAGCGCTCTCCTTCCCGATATATTGGAAAAGAATTACACAGGAGCCGTGGCCTCGGTTAAAGTGCAGGTTTATTTCCAGACACAACGTCCTACGCGTTTCGGAGTGAACACTACTCCTTCATCACGGGCAAAAATTGTGCATCTTAACAAAACTAATAAAGAAAAGTAAAGTGTCACGTGGTATAACAACATAGACAAAATATTTTATGTTTGTACTTATTTTACAAAATGTGTAACAGATTCATTATTCATTGTATATTATTTTAGATGAGTGACCGCTTGCTGATGTTTTGACCAGAGCTTATATTATATATATATCCCCGCCTCTCCTCCTTCTTGGAAATTCAAAGAGACAAGCAGCACAGCTCTGGTGCTAAAGTGTAATTTTAAACCTGTATACTGACTGACAGACACGTTTTGGCTGTTGTCTTCCACATCGTCATAGAGATTTGTGTGTAAAGACTGTCCTTTTAAAGGGACCACCACCATTTTCACCAGTGCATTATGAAAGACTGGGTCACTTATCAAGTTAAGCTATTTGCTATTTTCCTTTCAAAGAATGGAATTCTAATTCCCGGTAAAGTACAATAAATCCATTGTATAGCATAGTGACAGCGAGGATGCTGCCAGGCCTTCCTAATTTCAGGAACATCATTTTACGTTGTAAAAAGGGGGATTTATACCACAGAATTTTCTGTCAACTACAGGATATTCCCAACAGAGAACAAATACGTTGTCTATTTTAATTTCCTCCACAGTATATACAACATCACTATGCAAAGTGAAACTCGTATATGTGCAAAGAAGGAAATGTGTGCAAAATGACAATTCCTATGTTTCAGAATATGTATATTGCACTGTTCCCAATGTATCTCTATGTAACATCAATGTGCAATTTTGCAATTTAGATGTGAAAATAGCAAATATAAGAATATTCCATTGTCTATCAAATGTCCGTTGACTGCACTACCTCTCAATGCCTTATCTTCACCACTCATCCATTGCTACCACTCATGTTCAATTTAGAAAAGGGGTCAATCCATGAAACAATGTCCTTTAAATACTCCATATGGACAGGGAATTACCTGGTAAAGTACTGATGTAGAAACAACAATTAATGAGAGAGACAAACTCTACTCTCGCATTTCCCATAGGATTTGTTCACATAGAGGATTCTTTCCATTATGTCATTAAGTGCCTTCTGCTAACTGTTCCTATAGTGGCAGTGCTTGAAGGGACAAAGCCTAATTTGTCGTACCATTGATTTTGTTGTTGTTCTCAATTATATTTAAGCACATACTAGCCCCGAATCCTTTGTGCATATCCATTGCGCTATCACTGATAAAGTGCTTACAGCCTGATTCATGTACAATCCGTTTTGCGTGGCCCTAATAGCGAATCATAGCGATTCGCTATTGAGGACACGCAAAACGGCATTCATGTAGGAATTGCTACTTAAATAGCGATTCCTACATGTTCTTTATTTGCGAGTAGCAATTTGCTACTCGCAAATACTCCCCATTCATTCCTATGGGCCAAGAGGCCCATAGGAATGAATGGGGAGTATCCCTCATTTGCGAGTAGCAATTTGCTACTCGCAAATGAGATAGCGATTTTAAGGGTGCCAGGGGTGTCCAAAGGACGCCCTGTAGCACCCCTAAAATGCACATTTGAACAGGTGTTGCGCGCACACATGTCCAAAGGACATGTGTGTGTGCAACATGCAACTTAGAAAAATGCTTTTAAAAGCATTTTTCTGAGTTTCTGCTATTTACCGACAGGTCTGACCTCTCGGTAAATAGCGGCCCCAAAAGTCCAAAATCGCTATTTTGTTTTGTGTCATGAATAGCATTTGAGGAATCTCTATTAGAGATTCCTTAAATGCCATTCCACGCAAATATGCGAATTCTTACATAGCGATTTTTGCATTTGGTATCATGAATACCAAATGCAAAAATCGCACTCGCAAAGGGCCAGATTCTCAGAATCTGGCCCTTTGCGAGTGCAATTTACCTACATGAATCAGGCTGTTAGTGCCTAGTACTGAGGAAGATGCAATCTGAACTATATATTTATTTATTTTTAAATTATTATTTTCAATATAGAATATAAAACAGAAGCTGTAAGTGAACAGAAAAAAAGTTACACCAGCCAATACATATAATAAATTGGTCATAAATAATAATTTAGAATGTAGATTTAAATTGACATGTACGAGACATATTAATAAATAGTTTAAAAGCTGGTACATACAATAAATACAATCATGGTATTAAACATATTACAACATCCCTGTAGATCATTCCAGCTTCCAACTGGCAGTCAATTATAACTAGCACCCATACCAACAGTTGCCCCGTGTCAAGCTACCAAATAAAGGACGCCATAATGGGCAGTATTTCAGTGTGCACCACAGTAGTTCAAAGTACCACAAAGTTCATCACAGTAATTCTCATGTAGCTTCCCCAATCGTTCTCTTAGTGCTCACCACAATTGTTCTTGTTAGGGAAAACGGACTCCCTAGTAACTGCAATTATCAGCAGCAGCCAACGCCTTGAAGAAAAAAATTAAATACTTCTTTAGTCCGATTGTTGGGCAATGCGGCACTCTTTACTTTTTAGGTCTCGTATAGAGTAGCGTATGCGCTGCCTCTTTCAGGCATCATGTCATCTGTATAGTAGGTGAAACCCTGCCTCTTGCCGGTAGTTTCTCCTGCCGCTTGCCATTTGTTAAGTCTGGCATTTATATTGTTAGCAGGCTTATGGTTGGCTTACGATCCGATGGTGCACTTCCGTTTTGCATCCATTTCGCAGAAAGCAGCGCCGACCAACTACAGTTTTGTTCTGCTGCTCGGCATAATGTATTCGCGTAGGGACTACTTCCTTGTTTATTGTCCACCCCTTCTCAAGTGCTGGTGTGCCCGATTGTCGGGCAGCGCATGCTGCTTGTTTTTGTTGTTCTCTGTGTGCCAGCGCGAGCCCGCTGGCAGCGTTCGTCAACAGTGAGCCACATTCAGAGCCTGTCTCGCGCTCCCTTAGTCATCGAGTGCTCCGATATTTGTTTCAGTGGGCTACGTTTTACAGGGGTCAAGCCACTGAAAGAATGAGCTGGGCTGGACCCAGATGTCTGGCTGTGTTTCAGCTCAAGGTCGCTTTGAACCCTGAGCCCAAGACAAGTTGACGGTTTGTGTGGCTTGCTGTTGTAGAGATCTGGCTCCAGACAGAACTTAAAGGGACAGTGACTCCTTGGATATTGGTGATCAAAGTTGCTTGTTTTTCCAGCAGTCTGCACTGGCTTCTTCTGGAGCCAGGCTGTCCATCGCACTCACTTTATTTAAATTTAGCCTGCCCCCTACCAGCTTCCCTACCCCCTCCAACTCACAGTAGAGGAAAGCAGGGCTCTGAATTGTCTGCCCCATTCCGGAGGCTCTGTTGCAACACGTATTCACCCGCCTATCTCATCCCTTTTGTTAGACAATTGGCTGGAAACGTGCTGCTTGGCAGCGACTGGCATTAATTGTTGATGTGTCCTGACATCGGTAAGTAAAGTTGTCATTGATGCTGGCAGCGCGAGGTGTGCAGGTAGCGCACACAGGATTTGCGCAGACCTCCTGGCTGTGTGCAGCGGGAGGGGACGTCTCTGCCCTGCGACCTGGCACCGGGCAGTGCCAGGTGGGCTCTCCAGCAGCTGTTCCCCAGCTGGCTCTGCTCGTTAACCCAGCAGCACCCCTCGCCACAGGAGGGATCTTGGAGAGAGGGGGCGTCTGCAGCAAGAAAGCGCACGGCCAGCAGTGACATGTGCAAGGAACGCCGCATTTCAACAGACATACCATTAGCAGGGAAAAGTCAAGTCTCAACTTAGGACTGCTGAACTGAAGAGTTATTTTGGATCCCGGGGAGCGGACGTTTCAATTTTAGTACTTCCCAGTCTGATCTGTGAATTTTCATCTCACCTCATGGTTTCATCTTATCTCCCGCTCATCTCATCTCATAGTTCCAAGGAACGAGACGTGGGGGATGAGTGCATTCTTCCGTTCTATTGACCCTGTGGGTAGTTGATGTGATGTTTTTATTTTCTAAATATATATATACATCTTGTTGCTCTTTGCCCTCTCTTCTTTCATCAATGTGGTTCCTTTTTCTGTAGCACTTTACATGGTTTAGGGAGGGGGGAGTGAACTAGCTCTTAATCAGCGCCAAGATGCCCTTCTAGGTGAACGTGCGCTTTAACAAATATGTTATGTTATGTTAGACCTGAACTTACGGCGGTGTGGCCGAGGCGACAGTACTCATGGCTCAACGAATGAAGGAAAGGCTAACACTTCAAATAATGGGGAGGAACGATCCTTAGAGTCCGTACATGAAAATAGATGGCTAAATTGTGTATTTTAAACATATTGGTCAAGACCGAAATAATTACACTAACATGTTTTATAGGATTTGATCATGTTTATGGGCTACAGACAAATAACATCATGAACGGGAATGAGTAATTTGAGAACAAGAGAGCAGCTTTTACAAATCTGGTATTTGCAGAGACGGTGGCCTATCTGCCCACTAGGTCATCAGATGGGCTTTTGGGTTAGGAGCGAGGTTGAAGGAAAGGAAGCAGCATCTTCCTTACTCAGGCTGATTTGGAAAGGAGAAGCCAGTCAAATTTGTTGTTGATCCGCTTAACCGCGTGATTGAACCCTCTAACTGACTGAAACTGTGGTGGGTCTATTTCTATGAAATTGATTTTATTTTATTCTCTCTTTGTATCAAAGATTTTAATTGTTTTAGACTGTCTATTTCGAACTACAATCATGTGTACATTTGTATAATCTTAACTTGTGTAATAATGAATTTTACACTGCTTTTATGGTTTTTATAAACCGAAATAAAGATATTTGACTGACTGACTGACTGACTCGACCCCCTCCACTGGAACCTGGGGATCATGTGAGACCATGCGATTATCGACTGGGGACACTGCTTCGCTAGCCACCCTACTTCTGTGAACAGTTCTTCCACTAGCACCCTCCTACCTAATGGGGCCAAGTCATTACCTCCTAAGGTGCAGGATCCAGATCGGGTGGTCCCTTATTGCTTTCAAAGTGCAGTTCACCAGCTCCCTGAATTGACCTATGCACAAACCACCCTGTCCAACAAATGATAACCCAACCCCTAGCTGATGGGCCCTAGTCCTGACAGGCTCTGGAAAGAAATTCTTCAAACGGCGGACATATGAATGCCCTATCACCCAAATATCTTGATACTGGTGCGAAGAGTGAACTTGCGCCACCACTTCTGCTTCCTTGAAGTTCGCTGTCCGACGGTCTCCCGGTTGATCCTGCGGCGTGAGTGTGGATGAGTGCAGGCATCTCCCCTGAGTCACAGGGTGAAGAAACTGCAAATAAGGAGGTAAATGAGAGCAAGGTAAATGCATTGCCACGTTGGCATACTGCACACATTACAAACATGCACAAGGCACTATCTGATAGTGGACTACACCCTCCTCCCTGAGTCACAGGATGAAGGGAAAACGCAATTTGTACGTAAGCGGACTGTCACCCCTTGCTAGAGCATGTGCAGCCGCACATATCTCTTGTAACAGTTAGAGGACCACCTACCGACCCTCTTGAGACGCTCGTCCCCCAGTCCTCTTGCTGCTGCTTATGTGGTTGTGCCTATCCCAAAAGAGTGGGTCTCGAAATCGGCAGTGTCTAACCCGGCATTCTCCAATGCCAGAACCATGACCCTTTTGAACTGCAATACCGTAAGTGGTGACCCATCCCTATGTATCAGGAGAGGCCCCCTCGTGTCCTGTACACGTTGGGCCATAAAGGCCTCCAGCCTTTAGACAGGGTAACATGCAGTGTTCCCTGCCCTGTGTAATACTATGGTCTCCACCCCCCCACTTTCTTGATTAGTTTTTTACTTCAGGATGGAGATCAGCACTGAATCCTTCCCTATGTTCACGTGTCCTATCTGTAGGCCACCTACCCAATCTTTCTTGTTTCTTGCGACTAGCTCGCCTACCCTAAATGCACTGTAGAATGCAAGGCAGAATGCCTCTTGGAACAGGACCACCTCGCCTGGGGAAACACAAACCTGTGGTAGTGCCCCTACTAGCTTCCCTAGTGTTTCTAGTCCTTTGGGTCTCCCTCCCTGGAGGCGTTGCCATCCTTTCAGTGCCTGTCGCACCACGAAATTCCACGTGGGATCCCCCTTTCCACCTATCTTTGCAAAAAATGATACTGCTGTGATATGCCTCCTTGCCCCTGATACTGTGCGCCCTTGTTACCTCATGAAGGCAATATATGCTACCACTGACCCTGGATCGAGCCACCTGTGCTCCCACTGTTTCCCTAAGAAAAGACAAAAAGACCAGAACGCCCCTTCGTAAGCACTCCTGGTTCTGGGAGGTAGGCTCACTGCCACAAGGTTCGATACTCGGGTGCACCAAGCAGCCAAATCTGTTCTGGGAAAGGTGTTGGGTGCACCGTTGCCTCTGGGATGTGCGACCTCAATGCCTGCCTTTTAAAATTAGACAATGCATCAGTCGCATGGTTCAGAATACCTGGCACGTGTTTAGCTCTAAAAAGGACATTCAACTTCATGCATTGTAACACAATCTCCTTCAGGAAACGCAGCATCATGCTGCATTTAGCAGTTTGGTTATTTATGCATTTCACTACCGCCATGTTGTCAGACCAGAATATTACTGTTCTTCAGATCTTCAGCCCATACAGACAGTGCCACCAGGATTGGAAAAAGTTCCAGGAAGCTTATGTTACTCATCAGCCCAGAGTTTCTCCACCAGTCTGGCCAACGCTGAGCCGCACAGTTGCACCCCAGAATGGCCCTGAAATCTTCGCTGCCTGCTGCCTCGGTCATCAGGCCAAGTTCCGGGCTGGACATGGGTGGGCTGGGCCACACCACTCTGCCATTAAAGTCACGCAGCAATGCTTTCCAAATCAGCATGTCCTGTTTGACTTGGCCGGACAGCCTGGTGTGATGATGCTTTTCTCTGAGGCCTGACATGGCGTGTGCGATGGTGCAGGAGAATGGGTGAGCCATTGGGATAATGCACATTGCAAAATTCAATTGCCCTACCACCTGCTGCAACTGGTGCAGAGTAACCTTTTCTTTGAGACAGAGTTACAACGCAACCCGAAGTCTTTGACCTTGTCTGCTGGTCATCTAGATACCCCTTGCACAGAATCTAGTTAAATCCCCAGGAATTCAATCGTGGTGCTCGGACTCACTGTCTTACCGGGTGCCAAAGGCACCCTAAAATCCTGCATCAGGGTACAACATCTTTACAAGGCTGCCCACATTCCCCTGAGCCTGGGGCCCCTAGAAAAAGAAAGTCATCCAAGTAATGGAGCACCCATTGATGCCCAGACTCTCCTGAATGCCCACTCTAAAAAGGAGCTGAATTTTTTTAAATAGACGCAAGACACTGAGCAACCTATTGGCATACACTTGTCAACGTAGTACTCCCCCTGAAATTGGAAGCCCAGCAAGTGAAAACATGCGGGGTGAA
Source organism: Lissotriton helveticus (assembly GCF_964261635.1). Classification (NCBI taxonomy): domain Eukaryota; kingdom Metazoa; phylum Chordata; class Amphibia; order Caudata; family Salamandridae; genus Lissotriton; species Lissotriton helveticus. Next base: position 1,316,462,296 of record NC_136069.1, on the reverse strand, counting down.
CCGGCAGTAGTCTGAAAGCGGACTCAATTACGGATTATGCCAGCAGCGTTCCCTGACCTAGTGATCTGAGCATGTCAACTGCCTGGTCAAAAGATGCATATTTCACACTACACAGAGTGTCTGCAATGGCATCGTTCACAGAACTGCCCCTAGGCGCTGAAAGGTTGTGGATCAGTCTGAATTTCTTAGGTACTACCCCTAGAGGTGAACATACAAAATCCTCCATTGGGACGTCTTCAAAAGGTCCTGTCACCCTACCCAGGCTTAATTCCGTTTGGATTTTTGCTGTTGCTATGCCCATATTGGACCTAACTGACAGCTGATTCCTGCAATGTGCACCCCGTTGTAGCCCTGGGCTGGTATCCTGAAACCTTCAACAAATCTTTCCCTAATCGTCCTGGCTGCTTCAGGGCAATTGTACAGCTATAACCAAGGTATCATGGCACTAATGTTAACTGGGGGCCTAGCCTTTCCTAAATATTCCTTGCTATTCTTGTTTTTTGCCCCCTTTTTCTCTGGAATTTTTGTGACACTTGCCCCGGCCGTAACTTGACAAAAACTGCAAAAGGAAAAGAAAAGAAAACTGATTACGGGTTCCTGTGGGGAGCAAGAACAAGAGACTGTTCTGCTCCCCACTTCCTCCTTATAAGGAGTGTGCCCATGCAGACCAGCCCAGACTGGTCTCCCTGGGTGCAGGCTGGACGTTTTGGGTGGGAAGCACTGAAGTGCTTCGGGTTCAAAACACTGCCTCTTCCTATTGGTTAGTATGCGGGAGGGGTCGCTGTGTCATCGCTGACGCAGTTTCTCCTCCCTTCTCCTGGACGGGGACTAGTGCAACCGCCATAATGGCGTCGCGGGCTATGCTAGCCCTCGCCTTCTCGATCCTCTCTGCTATTGCGATCTTGCTTTCTACTTCAGTCAAGGGAAGGAAGAAAATAATCTAATCTTCTCAATCCCTCAACTAATGTGCTAAAGGTCTGTAGCAGGCAAAATCTAAAGCCTTGATGCTTCACAGGCAATGAGAACAGCGTAATGTACAGCAACAGCTCTTTCGCTATGGCAGAGGAGCGTACCTCCCTGCCAGCAAGACTAAAAATGTGAAAAAAATAATAATAAAACATTTATTATCCTTTTCGTTTTTCCTCTGAGGGACAAGTCTTGGGGGCAGGGCCAACATGATGGCTGTAACGTAGGGGGAATAGTGGGCACTGCTATCAGTGCGCATGCCAGTTTGGCCGAATGGCTTAGGACAGTCAAACGGACATGCGCACTGAGCAGTCTCCAACCTGAGCTACCTTGCCAGGGTGGAGGCACAGGCTCCCAGTCTCTCTGGGAGCACAACTCAAGGACGCTCAGGCCAACCTTGATGTTGCTCTCAGCTGCATGAGAGCACTGCCTCGATTGGTCACAGAGGAGTCTGGAAGCCTGTGTCTGCAATGGAATGGAGCCTGAGAGGAGCTGCGATGCGGCAGGTAAGTTATTTGTTTTTTGTTGTGTTATGTTTTCGTCCCGTTCCCAGACCCACTACTTTGGTTTGAGATCAGCCAGTACTGCTAATGCAGCTTCTCGCCACACACCCTTACATCTCACTCTGCTCACATTACAAGATGATGAGATTCAGTTGGGTGGAAGGAAAGCTGACTTGCAGGGATTTCAGGCACCCCTCAACATTAAGCAGAAAACTATTCAGGAGCATTAGGTAAGAAATGTGCAGGATCTAAAACATTTCAACATTGTTCTTAGATGATTACAACGTGAAGTGTTTGGGTTTAAAAGTGAAAGTTTCAAGGAGCCAAATATGCTCTTGTAGAATCCCTTCTTACCCTATTCCCACCTCTTTTACTATGTCACACCTATATGTAGTATAAGTTGTCTAGAGGTCATGGTTTCAATTCAAGCTTCCCCACTTGACCAACATGTGTGATTTTGGAGATATCATTAGCACCTTGTTCCTAAGCCCCCTTGTCAGTCAGTCATTGGATGCACCTGGAGAGAACTCAATTCACAGTATGCGTTGCATGAGAAAATGTATGTACAACATAACCTCATACAGGGCTGTCACAAAGGAGAGCAGCCATGGCTATTTGCCCCAGGACTCACTCTTTTCAGTGCCCTAAACTTCCCCAGCTAAATCTATTTATCTTTTTACACTAGATTAGCACGGGCAGGGGTGCGGTCCGCCCCGGGTAGGCACGAGGTTTGGGGGCGGCGCCCTGCCCCCAACACTCATACATTTGGCAAATGCAGTGGGCGCCACGGCTGGCATAAGGCCTAGCTACGCCACTGTCTTTTTAGGTTTCGCCTCGTCGAAAGCTGCGCCGCGCAGCTTTTTGGCGCAGGCGAAAACCTTTTGTTTACCAGTATGTAGGCTTGTCCCGCCTCTGTTTTCCATTGGCTAGCTCCATAAATGGAGGCTAGCCATTGGAAAACAGAGGCGTCCGTCATTCTGTGAGGCGACTCATGGGCGTTCCTGAGAATTTTTCTCATCCAGCCCCTTTTGACACGTCAGTGCGGCGGTGGGCATGTTTTATTTTTTTTTTCTTTCCGTGTTGTTTTCGTCTTTTCAGGAGTGCCTTCAGCCGGATTGGTGTTGTTTTTATTTGCGTTCAGGTAAGATGCATTTTGTTTATAAAAATGTAATTGTTTGTTTCTCGACTTTGTGTGTGTAGTTGCTGCCCCGTGTTGTGAATGTTTTGCTTTGCACGGTATGCGCTGGAAGAAGTCCAGGTGAGTGCCTTTCTTGCTGTTCCCGCCCCCCCCTCCCGCTGTCCGTGCCTTTCCCGCCCCCCCTCCCGCTGTCCGTGCCTTTCCTGCCCGCCTCCCGCTGTCCGTGCCTTTCCCCCCCCCCTCCCGCTGTCCGTGCCTTTCCTGCCCCCCTCCCGCTGTCCGTGCCTTTCCTTGTTAAATGTATGGGGCCAGGACTCCAGCTGCAATGGAATGAGTGTGCATCTGGTCATTTTGGGAACAGATCGATTACTCAGTCGGCACCTCCATGCCCAGTGGTGCTTACACGCGACCACCGCCCGCCTTTCCCGTGCTTCGGACTCCAAATGCTCTCACCCGACAGCCTTCAACAGCCCCAAATCTCCTGCATTACCAGCCATCTCCTGAGCCTCTCTTTCCCCGCAGTATTTATTTTACGCCGCCAATGATGCCCCGTACACCCCCAAGACCACAACCCGTCCCCATCCACCAGACCGTCGACCGCCTACCAATGCATAGTGTATGTATTTTTTGTCCTAGACCAAAATTAAATTGCTGGCCCTGTATAACAAAGGTCATTTTGAATATGGAGCCACACATAGCGTATTTAGAAAACAATGGTGTTAGCCTCTGCGGAGCGAAAACGTTCATTGTCTTGGCGCACCATAAGAGGACTTCCTATTCTATTTGCAATACCAGCCATTCCGTAACCTCCTTCTCCCGCTACCTGCGCGGCTCCCTGCCTCCCCCAGATCCCACCCCTCCGACCAAATTGGTGCCCGCCTCCTTCGGTCACTATTTAGGAAACTTTTGTCACGCTCACTTGCGAGGCCCCCCCCTAGCATAAGGCCGAAGCCAGCGTTGAAGCACCCGACAGCGCTTAACCCCCTGCAGCTGCCCGCCTATCTCCCCCCTGCACCTCGTCTGCCCCCACCCTCCTGGGAAAGCAATCCAAGGATACCCGAGCCCCCCCCTCCCATCTTTTGAAGCTCCTTCCTGCCGTCGATATTCATGTTGCATGTAGTGACAAGCCATTTTTATTTCGCTTCAGCCGCAGCCCTGCTTCAGTGCTCGCTGTGCCACCCCACTCTTCACATTGCTGTGTTATTGTCTTGAATTGCCCACTATACCCCGCACTCTCGCCCCCTCCCCCCCCGCCTGCCGCCTAGTGCCTCTCCCCCACCCGCTCTCTCCTTTGCCCACTATACTGCAGCCCACCCCTCCCCCACCTCACCTCACACTCTGTCGACGCCCCACCTTCTCATGTGTTTATTGAACATGCATACAAGTAAATATTTATGGCAGAGTAATGACAATACATGCGATTTTACCTTGGACACAGTGCAGCTGTTGTTGTTCTGAATATGGAATATGGTACTGGTATTTGCGTCCCAGTTTTTGCTTCTCAAAATCTGGCCACCATACTTAGCTGTGTTTCAAGTTTATACCACTGTGTTCACCCTCATTCTTTCTCTATTCACATCTCCTCTTTTTATTCTTCCCTGACCCTTTCTTCCTTCCCTCGCTTCAATCTTCATCCTGCCATTTCCTCTCTTCCTTTCCTCTTCCATTACTTCCCAGGAAACTTTGCGCCTGTCTACCCTTCAGAGGACATTTATGAGTGCCTGTGAGCCATAAAGCACATTTCTTGTGCTTCATGCAATACGGTCAACCACCAACCAGCCCTTTGATAAAGCTCTTGTTGAGCATAGGTGCTTGTATTGCCCACATTTGAATAATTACTTTACATATATATATATATGGCTCTGGGTGTGTGTGTGTGTGGGGCTCTGGGTGTGTGTGTGGCTCTGTGTGTGTGTGTGTGTGTAGCTCTGGGTGTGTGTGTGTGGCTCTGGGTGTGTGTGTGTGGCTCTGGGTGTGTGTGTGTGTGGTAGTAATTGCTGTCTGCTGAGCTCGTCCGTAGGGTACAATAGGTCTCACATTTGCGAGAGATTAAGCTAATGGCAATGTAAATGACAATGCCATTTATTTATCTGTTTTCAAAACCAACACATAAATGCAAATTTTGTCATTTACAATGCCAATAGCTCTAACTTTTCCAAAGGCGAAACCATTGCATTGTAAATGCTTGTTATATATTCTCAGTGATATTAAGAATGTATAGATTCTCTATTTATATATGCTCAGTGTGCAAGTTAATCTAACCGCAGCCATAAACCCAGAGAAGAACCTGCAACACGTTTGCGCCCAAAGACCCAAAAGAATTCCTGACAAGCCTGCTCCCCTTGTCAGATCAAGGGAGTTTAGGGGAGCGCTTGTACACTTGCCTTAGAGCACCTTACAGTACAGCCAACATCCATCCCAATTCCTCAAAGTTGTAATATGGGTCTTAAAACGTGAATTTATGGTCCAGTTTGAACTTCTCATTTAAATGTATTCTACACGGTGAATTTGTTGGAGGTTTACTATAAGAAACTGGTAATTATCTGTTTAAAATAAATTATAAAATGAGGGTCACCTGAGTGATATTTGGCATATCAGATTGGAGAACCATTTTTATAGGAAAATGTAGATGTTTTCTGCAAAGCCAGTTTTACAGTGCACTTTTGCCCACATTCGATGGTCGGACAGTTTTTCAGTTGTCATGGTGAGGGGGTTACGCAGGACATGTAAAGAAAAAACAGTCATCCTCCTTCTGTACAAAAAGATTCTTTTCAGCCTCTATAAATCTATAGCTTCAAATAATGGCCAACGGTTACAGTAGTACATAATGTTCTCTCACTTTCACTAGCTTTACAATTTCTGCACTATAAATATCGGTACTTGATTTCTCTTCTGCATCTGTATCCTTGGCAGAGTTGGATTGTTGCAATTTCACCCAAATTGTTCCTCATGTACATTTATACCGCCTATGCCAGTGTTAAATGTAATTTCAAACAGAAGCACATTTTCAAGGTTATGATTACAATGTTATTTTGATTTGAATAGAAATATTGCATTCGAACGTCCATATTGGGGAAGCCCGTAAGACATGCTATTAATTTAATAGGCTAAGCGCCTGATTAAGACTACAGGACCGTCGTATTTGCGGTGGCGGTCAGACCACACACCCCACTATGGGTCTACCCGCAGTATTGTGAGTCTGGCAGTTGGACCGCCACAGGACTCTCACGCCCACCGGGATCCAAAATGCTGTAGTGATGGTGCAGTGGCCAGGAGCTATAATATGCTGGTGGTGCCGCTGCAGCACTGCCAAACAGATTATGAGTTGCCTGTCCACCGTCCATTTAAGACAGTGAGCCCACCATGAAAAGGGTGGTGAAGAGGCTACTGAGGGGACCATGACAGGGTCCCTTGTCCTCCTTGGCCTGGCATGGGGTGCATGCAGGAGGCACATGTTGTGCCCAACCAGAATTCCACCCCCATTCGTGTACAGTGTGGCATGCATGACATGGTGCATGCCAACCGTGCAGAAACGTGCAGTCGGTGCTGTCATGGCAGCAGTCGCATTTTAGGCTCTCTAATGAGTCTAACAGACCACCGCAGTGAGACCGCAGTGAGACCGCCATAGCACAGCCCACCCTCCATAGATTATACTCATAATACCACAGGCAGCTGCACTACAGGCTTGGCAGTCTTCCTGTCGACGTGGTGGTGGCAGGCCGACAGGAAGACCGACAAACTCATAACCAAGCGCTAATTTATTTTTTATGTTGTATCCTCTCAATGCCTTTCTCGCTCATCCCTGCATCCAAATGGAATTCATGCTTCCAGCGTTTTAAGGCATGAGCAAAGTCGTCAATAGACCAGGGACCCATCTTCAAAGTCCCTGCACCCCCAAGTAAAGTGATTTGGGTGGGCAGAATTCATCATAACTCCATGAATAAAATAGATTCTTTTTTTTCATTTGATCTGCTTCACAGAAGCTTGGTGTGAATGCCCTACCTGCCGTTCGTTAAGCCTCATACTTTAAGGCACAGTGTGGCTCTTTCTGTCTAACGTCTTTCTCCTTACTAACTCATCTTTCTACCCTTACCTCTCTTTGTGCATATGTCCACATTCTCTCCACTCTGTCTACCTCAACCATTCCTCCCTTACCTCTGTCTCATTACACCTCTCTACTCCATCTCTTTCTACCAAACCTCTCTATCTGACCACCTAATATCTCGATTAACCTTGGCATATGTTTGATATTCACTCTCTGGCTTCCCTTGCATTTTATCTCTATTCCCTCTACCTCATCTCTCTCTATTTACCATATTCTTTTCTCACTACCTTTCTTTCTCTGTATATGATTACCTCTCCTTTCTCTCCCACATCGCTGTGCCCTTGCTTTCTATTACAGATCACCCTCTCTACCTCACTTCTTTCTTATCTCTTTTATTCTTCTCTCTAGCTCACCTTTATGTCTCTACTTCTCTATACTTCATAACTATCTTTCAATCTCAGCTTCTCTCTCTCTCTCCTTAAAAAATTCACATTTTCTCTACTTCACCTCTGCCCCTCTACCTCACCTCAGCCTCTTTACCTTAACTGTATCATTCCACTTCAGATCTTCTCCCTCCACATTTGATCTCAATGTATCTGTAACACACTTTCTCTACTTTTCTCTCCACCTCCCTGCTCTGTTTTTCTGTACCACTTTTATTGTTGCCCCTCTCTCTACCAACATCTTCTCCCTCTACCTCCCCACTTGGTGTACCTCACCCCTCTCCCCGTTTTTACATTCAGTCTATCTATGCCTGTCTTTGCCTCTGAACCTTACCCTAAAACCTTCCATCTCTACCACTGTTTCTCTACCCACATTCTTCACTTTTTACTTTTCTGCATCTTTCTTTCTCATTATTAGTCCTTTGTCCATTTGCCTTACATCTCTCTACAACAACTAAATCTCTATCTCATATCTTTCTTTACCTCACCTCTCTCTTTAGTTGGCGTGGGAAATGTATAGCTGGGCTAGAACCCCATAGCTGTACATTGTAGCATCTATTACTTTGTGTAGGATCTCATGTTAATCTTTTATTCAAGTACTTATCTATTTACTAAGACAAGCACTGGGCTAGATTATTGTCACTAGTGTTGTGGCTTTTCTTGGAGCGTGTCGACTCTGCCATGGCCAAAAGAGAGACCGTCGCACGGGATGGGGTCTAGTATTTTTGACCATGTCCTTAGCTCTGCATGGCCACGCTCACCCGGAAGACCGCCAACCTCGTAATTTTGGCGTTTAGGCACGGTAGGGATAGAAGCCACGCCGGAGGCCAGCACCTTGCCTGTTATTCACGGATACTTACCAATTTTACTTAGCTTGCTGATGGGTACCTGCTGATTCTGTCTTGCTATTAACCTGACCGGGGCAGGCCAGACTTGAAACCCAAAGCAGCCCAGGCAATTTTGTCAGGCCAGTGTCCCTAGGTGCGCTAGTGTGCGTTGTTGCTTTGGTTTCTGGGGACCGATATTGTAGAACCGCTGCAAAACCGGTCCCCAGTATCAAAACCACCCCCTACAACTGAAAATCCCCCACCCCCACCCTTTCAGCCTGCGGGGAAACAACAATGCCCGCTGGGGCAAGTCCGGCCCTGGACCGGGGCCTTGGGTGCTTGATTGTAGTGCCCAACTCCTGGATGTCTCCTGCATCATGGGGAGCTCTGGGGCTTCTCTGTCTCTTCATGCTGCTTCACCACTTGGTAGAAGGAACTTGGGTACCTGCAAAAGAAAGTAAAAACACTTTACCAACAAAGACTGTTGCCACAAATTGGTTAGGTGCATGCACAAATGTAATATGGAGAAGGACTTACTGTAATTGATGTATGTTCTTGATAAACTTTACTTCTGGATTTTTCTGAGGGTTCTAAAAATAAGAAAAGACTCTATTTGAGATATAAAAAAGTGCCGACTTTGATGTTTTGCAAAGACTGTGGTCCTAAAGCCTATTGTGGGACATTTGGAGTTCCAATGCAATTTCCAGGATTGATTACCACAAGAAAGGAATAAGGTGAACGTTCCCTGGATGCTTCGAGACTGGTACTTGTTCTGTGATAAAATAGGTAATATGAGGGTTTCAGTAGGGAAGCCACATATGCTAGAAGCATTTAATAATGATATTATTTGTGTTTTTCTAAGAATTATCACACACATATAGTGTTTGCCAAAAAGACCAAAAACTTAGCGGGAAAGAGGGATGTTTTTGGTAAGCTGCATTTAGGGAGGCAAACAGAATAATATTTTTAGACTTTTATGAAGTAGTATGTTATACTTATTTCCTTTTCTCTTTGTTAGACACATAGAGACATGGGGCCAGATGTAGGTATCCAAATACCGGTCGGTAACGGCAGAAAATACCGATTTTTGGCTGGTACCGACCGGTATTTGGATACTGAGATGTAGGGCATCCTAAAATACAGATTCGGTAATTTTACCGAATCGGTAAATTTACCGATTCGGTAAAGTTACTGATTCGGTAAAATTACAGAATCTGTATTTTAAGATGTAGGTGGCACTGTAAACAGTGTCACAGGGCTTCAAGGATTCGTTATTTACCACCAACTATTAGTTGGTGGTAAATAACGAATACCTGTGTATATGCAAATCTGTGCATGTACACCTGTGCCATGTGGAACACATACATGCCCTTAGGGCATATATGTTTGCCACATGGCACACAAGCCCTAATCAGGGGTGCAACAGGGTGTCAAAGTGACACCCTGCAACCCTTGAATTATTCGGTATTTACCGAATCGGTAATTACCGATTCCGTAATTGACATTCATTCCTATGGGCCTCCAGGCCCATAGGAATGAATACCAATTACCGAATCGGTAAATACCGATTCGGTAAATACCGAATCTTACCGATTCGGTAAAAAATACAGAAAATGTACCTACATCAGATTTACCGATTCTAAAATACCGAATCGGTAAGATTCGGTGTTTTAGAATCGGTAAAAATGATTTACCTACATCTAGCCCATAGTCTGAAGTACCTCCATACAGAAGGACCATACTAGTGGATGATGTTATTTCGTCTTTCATCCTCTTCCCCTTTCCCCTGAGAGATGGCGCTGTTCAAGTCTTCTGTTAGGGCTCGGTCAGAGTCAGGGGTTGGGTGGCGAACGAAGCCTGCCACTGGGATCACATCTTGCTTGTACGGGGTTGCACAACCAGAAGAGGAAGCTAAAGAGCACGTTATTGCCAGGTGTTTCCAATGTTGTGTCTGTTGGTTGCCTGTTGAGTTCTGAGTCCCAAGCCCCACATTACCTCCATAATAAGCTTCTTAATGCTCTTCCTCGATACCCTGAGAGTCAAGGTTTGGAGGGTGAATTTTGAGCTAGTTTGCAGAGCCATAGTAGGACGGAGCACAGAGCTCCTGATGCGAATGACTCCAAATTCACAGTATCGCCAAAAAACCGCTGTCGAGACCCTCCCCGTGGCCCATGAACGGGGTCTGACAGTCCCACTTCGAGAACTATTTCTGGAAAGGTCAGGTACATAACAGCTTAGGCAATTCTGATTTTTTTTGCTATGCACTTACTGAATTTCTTTCTGCAGGACAGAAATAATCCTAATCTCAGGGCGAATTACATCAAGCAGGTAATGAAACGTGGTGGTGAGGACCTTCAACACTATTCTGCAATTCTCCATTCAAAACTAATTGTATTGCTGTATTTGGGGTCAAAAACCAAAGGAGGGTTTGGCTCTGAATCAGCATGGCTGAACCAAATATACGTAAATAACAACAAAGTGGCAATGCTAATGCACAACTCTTATCTTTCAGAAAGTGTATCGAAAGAGAGGATAGTACATTGCATGAGTGAGAGGAATGAGAAGTTTGTAAGTGAATGTGTTGTGAGAGGGGACACAAGAAAGCTGTATACGTGAAAGAATGTGTTTTGGGGGGAGTTTGTGGGTAAAGGGAGTATGATTGTGCTTCCAAATCTTTGAATTCAATAGACTTTGGTGATGTTTATTTATTGATGTAAATTTTGAAGAAATAAATACTGATTAAATCCAACAGAAAAAGTGGTTGATGGTGTTATTGTTCTGTTTCGATACACTTTGTGAAAGATAAAAGTTGTGCATACGTATTTGGGGTCAGGCATCAGTACAACTTCATTTCTTTCTTGCTAAAATAGTGCACAACCATGTTTTCTGTAGCAGCCCAAGAACTCTCATTTAGTAGCTCTTAAACTTCTGCAATGGTCCAAGTTTTTTTTTATCTATGTATGTGTGCAATTGTATGTGCTTCTTCAACTATGCAGATGAAGCCAAATTACAGGTCAGGTTTGCAGGCAAAATGTGCACATCTCCTGTTCACTGATTAGCATGCCTGCTTGACAGTGATGATTGAATGAGCTCAGTAGTTATAGAACTTAGCCGTAAAATATCTCAATGCATTATTCTGCCTATTATCTATGACACTGAGTTTTTTCTATTGAGAGAATGAGAAATACCGCTCTCAGCTGCAAGGAGACATGCCTACTTTAAACAAGGATTTAAGCCGAACATGGTCTTTTCAATTGCTAGCACTCATGCACTAGTGAAATCTACCAAGGATGAAGCCCTGGTTGGACATTTCATTCGGCTTTGCCAAATCCCTAGGCTACTACAGCAGGATGTACAAGAATATTCTTATAATCAGGCTGCACAACATCATAAACGAAGGACAATCCAAAGATACCGGAGCAGGGCATTGATGGAAAGAATCAGGATAGATCCACTGAACTTGCCTGCAACTGGAATTTTAAAGAAATATATGTTAAATATGCACAATATATAGGGCATCATAACATTACCTGGTGATATGTTAGAACCCATATATTGGCACACGCAGAGCTTCCCCAACAGTCCAAGGCCTTTTTTATTGAATGACAAGCCGCCATCATCAGTGTACAAAGTGAAAGCAAAAGCATCTACTTGGCTCCTTTTACTCTCATTGTGATCAGTGATTAGTGGGTATATCTCAGGCCACCCAAGCACAATCATAACAGGAGAGGTACCATTCTAAGGGGTGAATCCTCGCTTTTCAATGGATTCCTGCTTGGGGATTACCACAAGAGACAGACAAACCGTCAGCCAGACAGAGGGAGGGACGGACAGACAGACAGGCAGGCAGGCAGGCAGGCAGACAGGCAGACAGGTAGATACATAGATAGGCAGATAGACAGACAGACAGAAAGACGGACGGACGGACGGACGGACGGTCGGTCGGTCAGTCGGTCTGTGGAAAGGGAGTAGGGATGGCGAACTGTTAACTTCCCTTCAAACACCTACCTCAGGTCTCTGGAGAATGGGGAGATAGCGGATAAGCATCTTCTAGAGCCCTGGCTTCAAGCTCAGCTTTTATGGTCTGGCTTAGCAACACAGCTGTCATCAGACAATTATGTGAGCATCACTTGAGAGTAGTTTTGGCCACATGTTGGGAGCCAGAAGTACATGATTTGATTGGGCACAAGTTGTGTGCTTCCACAAAAAAAGTGCTTGCCCTCAGCTGTGATCATTTTATTTATTTATCCAGCTTCCTTAGCTTGAATTTTCAAGGGCAAACCGATGACATTTGAATGCTCTTCAAATGTCTTAGATAATGTATGTTGTTTTCCTGTGACTGTAGCAATGAAGTAGGAGGGCAACCATTAACCAACATGCACTCCTAGGTCTGGCTTGACATTGCAGCTGACATCTGGCCTTTTAACTTATACCAGTGGTTCTTAACCTGTGGTCCTGGACCCCTGGGGGTCCACAGTGCCTACTCAGGGATTCCGCAAATGCTTATAAATTTAAATAGCATTAACAGATAAATAAAGTGTATATAAATAAAGAAGCAACATTGAAAATGTTAAAATGTTCAGTAAATGTTAAGGCAAAAAAAAGGTTGGAGTCTTCAGATTGATTTGCAGGACAAGTGCATCAACCAGAATGTATTATGAAAGATTAGTGGCCTCAATCGAATTGTGAAAATCTCCATCCTTTCCATTAGAATCAAAATGTGGATTTTTATATTTGTTTGTCAAATAAATATTTAATCATATGTGCATTTGAAAGATGAATTCTTGTGTCTGTAATTTTGCGTATTGTTTTGCAGTTCAAATAATCAAAATCGAAAATGAGGATGAGGTCCCCAGCTTCCCGTGGTGACTCAGTAGGGATCCACGATTTCCAATAATGATTCAGTGTGGGGACCCCAGAATTCCAATAATGGTCAGTGGTGGTCCGCGGGTTCCAGTAATGATTAAGCGAGGGTCCACAGAAGTCAAACGATTAAGAACCACTGGCTTACACCAATATTATTCTACAGTTCTTTGGTTCTACATAACTACATATCTACCTCCATGCTATTTACTTGTAATGCTTCACATTACCATAAAACATTCATTTAAAGCCAGACCTATTGACATTGCCAATACTTGTTTAATCATTTGACATCATGTCAAACCCAGAGTTTCAAGCCGCCATGTCAATATTTAGGACCAGTACTGAAAAACGGAATTGCAGAATGACATTCAAAGGCCATTGTTCACCACAATCAGCAAGTGTGTTTCACTCCCTTAAGTGGGAGAGCATGTGGCCTAACGACTAGAGCGGTCGACCTCGAAACTAGGTCTCGGCAGGGACACTGAGCATCCTGTGATTCTGAGCAAATCACTTAATCTCCCTGTGCCTTATATAAAATGAATGCGTCCGTCCGTAACTCAATTGCTGCTCGTGGAAAGCGCTCTGATACCTTCGGGTTGAGTTCGGGCTCTATAAAGCTAAAAAAAATAAACGGCACAGAACAGAGTACCATGGTCTAGTAAGGTCATAAATATAAATTAACTTGAAGAGATTTACGGAAGGGTGAAGAAAGGAAGAAGCTGGCATGTAAAGTATTTTGAGCGCCTACAACTTTATCTCCTATGTTATTCAATAATTATGTTAACTCCAATACAATGAACGCGGATCCGCACATTTTACTTTAAAAAGGACAATTAGGGTTGCATTGTCTTTCTCATTACTTCATAACAATACCTGATTATTACACCTACTGATATCATTCGTTAAGACCACAATCGTTGCCTAGTTGCTGATTGATTCACCTGATGAAAAAATTGTGTTTTGATTGCAGCCTCACTCAGCGTTTTCACTTTTGGACTTCTTAGAGGTATGTGTGGTGGGGTTCTGGGGACAGGGTTATGCTTTCTTTTGACTTTGGTTTGGGATCCTTAATTTCTACACTCCTTAATCACATCCTTCATTTTCTGTATTATTTTTGGTTAAACCAAGATCTATATATATCCTGAAATATGTAAAGCTGTTACGAGACACTTTCAAGCTCATTTTAGCCTATATTTTGAGAAATAACATACGTAGCACGTTTATGGCCGATCTCTCGTGCAAGTGTTTTTAAAACTGAACCGTTATTGAACTCAAATTATTGATAGCCCCTGAAGCACATCTTGTCTGTTTTCAAATGAGCGAGTGCGGTGCTTAGTTTGTAAAAGAATGAGTGTCGGTTCCCAAAGCTCTGATCATAAGTCGGTGCATTTAGCACCACCTCATGCCTCTTTAATCCACTACCAGAACATCCCTGCCCCTTTATCTCACTTTTGCTGGTTCCAAAACTGACAGAGCAACCGTTGGTAAAGCCTAAGGGACTGATTTACAGTTTGGGGGGCAGGGTACTTCGCAACAAAGGTGGCTGTGTGCCCTATCCATCAAAATGATAGTTCACTCTCCCTATTGAGAGTCAAGCACACCGTAGTGCACCTTCCTATTTATGGCCTCAGGAACCCTGAACCAACAGCCAAACTGTTTAGAACAAAGTCGGATAGTTTTTTTTTCAATTCCGACCACTAGTGAAACCCTGGCAGTCCCAAATTGAAAAAAAAGAAAAAAGAACAAACAAATGGCAGCTTGAAACATGGCAAAAGATGGATGGAATGCAGAACAAATCAAACATTCACCCCCCAGTAAAGAGATCTGGTTTAAATTAATCGTTATTTTGCTCACCATGCCACCCCAGTTTAGACCCAGCCATATGCAAATCAGTCTTAACCCTGCTCCTCATGGGAACAGTCCAGCCCAAACTGCCAAGCCAGATCCTCCCTGGACCATAACAAGCATCCTGAGACTGGTTTCAGGGTATTGCCACTCATCAGCCAGGCTAGATTGAATCCAGTCGCAAAGTGAACCCGGGACACACATCTGGGCATACATATGTGGGCACGCTTAGGGCTAGAAAGAAAAGACACACAAAAGATGGACGGAATGTGGAACAAATCAAACATTCACCAGAGTCAATAGATCTTGGCTAAATTCATCATTCATTTGCTCTCCATGCCACCCCATTTTAGACCCAGTCATATGCAAATCAGTCTTGACCCTGCTCCTCATGGGAATTGTCAGGTCCGAACTGCCAAGCCAAGTCCTCCCTGGACCAGAACAAAAATCATGGGACCAGTTCTGGGGTATCACACCTCATCAGCCAAGCTACCTTGAATCCAATGGCACAGTGAGCCAGGACCCACGTCCGGGCATACCCAGCGCACTTAGGGCAAGATAGCAAAAGAAACACAAAAGATAGACGGAATGCAGAACACATCAAACATTCACCCCCAGTCAAGAGATCTGGGTTCAATCCATTATTCTTTTGCGAACCATGCCACCCCAGTTTAGACCCAGCAATATGCAAATCAGTCATGACCCTGCTCCTCATGGAAACAGTCCAGCTTGAAATACCAACCCAGGTCCTCCCTGGACCAGAACAAGCATCCTGTGACTGGTTTCGGTATGTCACCCCTCATCAGCCCGGCTAGCTTGAATGGAACGGCAAAAGGATCCCAGAACCCACATTCTCACCATGTCAGTGGAGTCAAGCCAGCCTGGCTGATATGGGGTGATACCCTGAAACCAGCCCCAGTATTCTTGTGTCCAGTCCAGGGAGGACCTGGCCTGGCGGTTCGGGATGGACGGTTCCCATTGGGAGCAGGGTCATGACTGATTTGCATATGGCTGGGTCTAAACTGGGGTGTAATGGTTTGCAAGAGAATAATGATTGAACCAAGTTCTCTTGACTAGGGGTGACTGTTTGATGTGTTCCGCATTCCGTTCTTCTTTTGTGTTTCTTTTGCTATTTTGCCCTAAGTGCGCTGGGTATGCCCGGACGTGGGTCCCTTGGTGTGGATCAACAACAGAGACAAATGTCATAAGTTCACCTGTGTATCAGATAGAAGACAACTAGATTTCTTGGACATCACTATCTACACTGAGAATGATACCCTTCAGACAAAGACCTTCTATAAACCTACAGCTAGGAACAGTATTCTATCGTACAACAGCTTCCATCCTTGACCCCTGAGGGAGAACTTACCATACAGTCAATTTTTGCGATAAAGACGCAACTGTAGTACCCTCAAGGATTATAAAGAACAATCTAAGGAATTGGAAGACAGGCTGGAAAAAAGACACTACCCGGTCAAAACCATCAGGGAATGTCAAAAACGAGCCCGCCATCAACCAAGGGAGAGATTGCTAGAAACAACACCGCGAGAAGCTCCAACCGACGTACTCACCTGTGTAACAACTTACAATACGTCATCTAAAGAGATCAAGAAGATCGTGAATGAAAACTGGAGAATTCTCACGTCAAATACCCTCCAATGGCCCAAACCTAGGTTCGCAAATAAAATAACTTGAAACATTAAGGATCATTTGGTGCATACAAGACCATCACCAGTAAGCAACAAAGAAAGCCTGACAGCAGCTTAGAACTTAAGTCCCATTGTGGGCCACTATCCATGCGGATCATGCGTAGTATATAAATTAACAAAGATCACCAAAGTACTGCAGCTAATGCCGAATTTCACCTGGACATTGCGCCAACATACCAACTGCAATACTACTCATGTAATATACCGCTCGAGCCTGCTCCAGGCAAGGTCGCCCTCACTTCCGCTGCTCACGAAGGGATGAAAGAGGTAGCCGAATGGATGAAGATCAGCCGCCTGAAATTGAACTCGGACAAGACGGAAGTCCTCATCCTGGGATCCTCACCCTCCGCCTGGGACGACTCCTGGTGGCCCCCTGCCCTGGGCAGCGCACCCAAACCAACAGACCACGCACGCAACCTGGGCTTCATCATGGACTCCTCCCTTTCCATGACCAGACAAGTCAACGCCGTCTCCTCGTCGTGCTTCAACATCCTACGCATGCTACGCAAGATCTTCCGATGGATCCCCACCGAGACCAGGAAGACGGTCACCCAGGCCCTCGTCACCAGCCGACTGGACTACGGCAACTCCCTCTACGCCGGAACCACCGCCAAACTCCAGAAGAGACTCCAGCGGATCCAGAACGCCTCAGCAAGACTCATCCTGGACATCCCCCGTCGCAACCACATCTCCGGACACCTGAGAGACCTGCACTGGCTCCCGGTCAACAAGAGAATCACCTTCCGTCTCCTCACCCACACACACAAAGCCCTGCACAACCAAGGCCCAGGATACCTCAACAGCCGCCTCAATTTCTGCGCTCCCAATCGACAGCTTCGGTCGACCGGCCACGCCCTCGCCGCCGTCCCCCGCATCCGAAGAGCCACCACAGGGGGAAGGTCCTTCTCCTACCTTGCCGCCAAGACCTGGAACTCCCTCCCGACCCACCTCCGCCTGACCCAGGACCACCTCGCCTTCAGGAAGCAGCTCAAGACCTGGCTGTTCGAGCAGTAGCCGACCCCCCCTACCCAAGCGCCTTGAGACCCTCCGGGTGAGTAGCGTGCTATACAAATGCTTTGATTGATTGATTAATATACATTATCACATGGCCCTGCCAGAGCAGGTACATAGGAATGACCTGCCGCAAAGTGAAACTACGAATCGGTGAACATAAAAGTATCATCAACTACAAATGACCAACCACCAAGATGAGCAGACACTTCATTGAACAAGATCACTCGGCTGAGGATCTACAATGGGTAGTTATGGAGACCTTGTATATTAAGAACCACAATGCAGAAAGAGTCCTTTTCAAGAAGGAACAACGTTGGGTCCATCGTCTGAAAACAGACAGCGAGGGACCGAACAATACCATCCCTTGGCACACACTGTAAGATACTTGTAGACATATGAGGTCCTAGATGTAACTTGCCATGTACAGTATTTACATAAGACTTTACCTTATGGTCTAACATAATGATATGTTCTCTTGAACTATAATAATGTGCCCCCAACTGTTTTGTCCATAGTGTGACTTTAAGAATCCAATAATGCAAACTTACCACTCGAGACATCAGGAGACCAATTACGTTGATTACAACTATTTGGACCATAGAGTGACTTGTAGGCGAAATAACATTAATATATGTCTAAGAACACACTTCTTTCGAATTCTAAGAAAACTGGGTTTATCTTATCACAATAACATCACTTTGGATAGACCGTATTAGAATTTTGAAGTTTGAGAAATAACAACTTTTAACTTCGAACCTAATCCACACCTAAAAACTGACTGGGTTAACTAGATTTATTGCTCTGTTTGTATTCTCACGCTAAAAACAGTCCTTATGCTCAAGAAACACAGAAATCGCCTAATGCCAACCATAAGCTGCCAACCAACATCGGATGAGTCCTACCACCATTTCCATAGTAGGCTCTCTGTAAATGGGCTCTGAATGCGGCCGCGCGTCAACAGGATGCCGCACAGAGCCAGAACAAGTCAGTGACTTGTACCGGGTAAGCGATCTACGCCCATCCGTGAAAAGAGACTTTCATCACGGTAAAAGATATGTTACAATAACTAATATTTCTGGAATGTTACAGCACGATATTTTATTTTCTTAGCCTGTTTTAAACCGTTCTTGCTCATTAAAAAAAACATTGCCTTTTAAATCTCCGCGTACCCGCATGTAAAAGAATAATACACACCTGCTGTCTAGAGAGGGATCTTTCGCCTGTTTGCTTCTTCCAGTGCCATCTTGGGTCAGGATTTGCCACTCGGGGGGGGGGGCCATCTTGGGAAGCGCACTAGTGGCTGGGGGCGACACGCTTGCTGCCTATATTATCTTGGGCAATGCAAGCGTGCAGCGGGCGCGCCGATGGCGCGCCGGAGACGCGCCAGAGGCAAGCCCGTCTGGGCCCGTCCGCGCCTCGGGCGCGCCTAGTGCCAGCCATGCTGCCCGCTTGGGTAGCGAGGGACATCGCTATGTATACACGAGGAATCAGCTAATGGAAATAGGTAAGAGGGCATATCTTGACACTGCCAATCAGGACTCCATCAAGAAAGAAGCAAGCAAGGTTAGGAACACTAGGCTGAGCTGTGGGTTGATTAATTGCCGGTCGCTGGTTAAGCACCACACGGAAATATCTATACAGATTGAAGACATTAATCTGGATATACTATTCTTAACTGAAACTTGGATTTGAGCAGAGTCTTTGCTGGAAATAGGACTTGACTGCCCAAAGGAGTTTAATATTCTACATAACCCAAGGTTAAAGGGCAGAGGAGGAGGAGTTGGAGTGATTTATAGAGAAGAACTGAATTTCGCCCCGATAAAGGTGGATGAGATTACTGGGTTAGAGTTTATGGGATTCTCGTTGCAGGAACCCAAAGGCAGCCAACTCACGGGCCTGGTTTGCTATAGACCTCCAGGGAGCGCCACTCAGTATCAAGATGCTCTAGATACCATCACTAATCTCTCCCTTGCGCACTCCAGAATGATCATCCTTGGTGATTTTATCCTGTGGGAGAATGCTTCTCTGGGTATCCATCTGAGAGAATTGACGCATACCTGTGCTAATATGAACCTTCAACAGCTAGTCAAACTCCCGACCCATCGAGGAGGTCATACACTTGACCTGCTTTTCGCCAATGGCATGGATACGGACGTACTGAGTATTGTACCTCAAAACTGGACAGACCATCATCTAGTCTTTTTCAAATCTTACTCCCAGAACAGATGGGACAAGCTAAGATACCTGTGGCTTATCGGGTAGGAAGGGAATGGGCGAAGCTGGTAAGGTCAGGTGCCATATTAACTCCACCTACAGACAACCTCTTCTGTGCCTCCGCCTCAGTCGAGGCGAATTATACCACCTATCATAACTATATCATGGATGCTTTGGATCAGGTAATCCCGATAAAAAAAATCAGAATAAGAAATTTAATTTCAGCACCATGGTATAATGACGAATTGAGACACCTAAGCCTGCTGTGTAAAAAGGCGGAAAGGAAATGGAGGAAGGGATATTCAGAGGGGGATAGGCTAGAGCTGAGGGCAGCACAGATTGTGTATAAACAACGGAATCTAGATTGCACAGCCCATTTCTATGCCAATTCTATCTCACAAGCCTCTGATGGAACTAGAGAACTTTTTAGGATAGTCAGAGACCTATCATCTCCAACATGTCTGAGCAATAAAGTGGTGGCCTCCCAGGAATTATGCGATGATATTGCCTCGCATTTCCTGGATAAAGTGGGGAAGATTGTTAGCTCACTCGGGGTGCATATCACCGACACCCAGATCCCTAACTCACAGAAGATGGAGGGGTCCCGTGTCAGTCACACACCCTTGATAGTTTTCAGGCTCTCTCTGACCTCGCCTTTAACGATGTGGCGCAGGGGTCACCTTCTGATCCTCTGCCACAGAAAATATGGAAAACCTATGGCCATGCGACTCTCCCCTGGCTTAGACAGATATGCAACCAGTCTCTGGAAGAAGGCACCGTCCCGGGGGAATGGAAGCAGGCGGTGGTGACACCACTGATTAAAAACCCTCCTTGGACCCCACAAACCCGGTCAATTTTCGCCCAATCTCTCTGCTCCCTTTTCCTATTAAAATCTTGGAAAGGGCTGTTAGCAGGTCCTTGTCCAGCTTTTTGGAGGAACATCAGCTGCTGGATAAGGATCAGTTTGGGTTTCGGCCGGGGCAGGGGACGGTGTCCGCTCTCTCGACTATGATGGACAATTTGCGAATGCGGGCCGACAATGGGAATGGCGCAGTGTTGGTACTTCTCGATATGTCGGCCGCGTTTGATACTGTAAGCCACCCAATCCTCTTAGAGAGACTGGAAAGGATGGGGGTTATGGGAAGGGCTTTGCAATGTTTATGTTCTTATCTGACGGGAAGAGAACAGACGGTCTCCATGGCACCATTTACCTCCTGCAAGTCATCGGTCACTCACGGGGTGCCCCAGGGATCTGCCATCAGCCCTATTCTTTTTAACGCTTACCTGCAACCGCTATTTCCTATTATCAAATTGTTCAGGGTTGACTTGGTCAACTATGCGGACGATACGCAGCTGGCATTCTCCTTGGAAGGACAACAGGCAGTCTCCTTGGAGCACTTCCAGGAGTGCATGCGCCAGACTGCAGATTGGCTGAGGAAGAACTCCTTGCAGTTCAATGGTGGAAAAACCGAGGTGCTCTATTGCTCTCCTGCAAGGCCGTCCACATACTCCCCGTTGGAGTTTAGACTCACTCCAGAGGAGGATCCACTGACTCCGGCCAATATGGTGCGAAATCTGGGGGTCCTAATAGACAAGAACCTCCAGATGGAGTCGCATGCAACTAAGACAGCTAATGTCTGCTTTGGTCTGTTACGCCTGCTACGGCGAATACTTCCCATCCTAACAAGAGACTTACGCCCTTTAGTAGTGAGCTGTACAGTGCTGAGCAGACTGGACTACTGCAACTCCCTATATCTAGGAGGCCCCCAGTACATCTTTCAGGGGCTGCAAAGAGTCCAGTCTGCAGCGGCAAAACTGGTGCTGAGTTTACCACGCCATTCGTCCTCTACTTCCGCATTGAGAGAGCTTCAATGGCTACCAATCAGGGAAAGGGTTCTTTTCAAGTCACTCTGTCAGGTATTTAGAGCCTCACATGAGATGGGCCCAATTCCATCACAGGAAAGATTCTCCTGGTACCTTCCTCAGAGACAGCTCCGGTCCTCGGTACCGGTTTGCTGGCAGTTACAAAATTTAAACGCTCTCGGATGGTGGGTAGGGTTTTCAGCATGGTAGGAGCACAGTTATGGAACAAGCTGCCACAAAGGATCAGACAGAGTGCTCCACTAACCGAATTCAGGAAAAGCCTGAAAACTTGGCTATTTCCGAAACTCTGATCCACACGCTCCATCCTTCTGTTCACCACCAAGCTGACCAAGTGTCTTGATATCTGAAGCGCCAGGATACCCGTAGGGTGGCAGTAGCGCTATACAAGCATAGATACAATACAATACAATACTATTATCATTCACAGAACAAGGCCGTTACTGCTCGGCGACATCCTGAAGAAAGAATGAAACACATAAAAGGTAACTGTCTCAATTTTACCCGTTAACCCTCAATGCGATTTCTAAGCTCTCCCGCTTGACTGTTAACTTAATGGGGCTGTATCTGAGTAACGAGGCAGTGTTGTTTCTATTTCTGAGACATACATACTTGTTCTAGTCTGCTATCATTCACGAAAAGGGTGTTACTATGAATGGCAGAGACATTGTTGTTTGTTTATCACTAACGCATTTGAGGGCATATTAGAATACCTTCAGCGAAGTATTGCACATAACCTCGTTTATATAGCGATATTCGTACTTCCCCATTCTATGTCTTAACTCGTCACCATTCAATAATAGGGTGTGTAAGTGGTGAAAGTGACGTGGTTAATCCATCAACTACGCATTTGGAGCTAAACCAATGGCATGACTACAGAAATGTGTATTAAAATACTCGAGGCACAGACGCTTGTTTAGACACTGGCAGTCATACTTTTCTACTCAGTGTTGGTGAAACCCACTATCATAAGAGAAAATAGTCTAATCTAAACTAACTGATAATCTGCCATTTGAAATAACTGTAACTATAATTGATATCTCGGAAGACTATCGCGATATATCAAACAATTTCTTTTATGTTATTTCTGATAACAGTCTGTAAAATACGGGACAGCATTGCCTATATAACCATGGTACTAAATAGGATAACCTCTAACACATAGGGATATATAAAAGAATCATGGTAATACTTATTTCCTTTTTTCTTGTAATTACAGATACTACAGATCTGAATTAACAATGTCGGTGGTAAGTTAACCACTATAATTAGGGGCTGCAATAAGCTATCTAAGCACTTTGGTCCTGAAGAAAGCCTCTAGAACTTACAAGAAGGCTGAAACATGTCGACCCAATAGTGCGGTAGACTAGTAACTGGGTCTATAACCGCACCATAATCGTTTTTACTTTCTCACTTCACTATTTTTTGGAATAAAATGTTGGCGCTACATAGTGAAGTAGAGAATTTTAACTCACTGCACTTAAGCACTTGCACTTTTTTCACTGTATCTAATCTCTGGACACAACTGGAAATCAGTTGGTCTACCTCCTGGTGGAGGACAGCATACTACCAATGTAAAACCCTATGATGATGCTGGAACGTTACACCTAGGCGGAGAATCAAGATACACCGGCTTCGGCCTGTGTACGTTTTATTAGGGTTTTTTATATGTATCCAATAAAGACCCTGATTTAACAGGACAAGTGATCCATTCTCCATAAATTATTGCCGGGCTTTCTTTGTGGTAAGAGAAATCACATGGGGGTACTGGGTTTACTGAGCAATACTTACCTCTCTGTCTCACCTACAGCCTGGACCAGCCTTATACTTGTGCGCTAAAGGTCCCAGTCAGGAATCTTTCTTGCCAGCTCTTCCTCTGGCTTGCGGCACACAGAGCCATGAATGCTGGAGGGCCTGGCCAAGCCCAACTGAAAACATAGGTTAAACTTGTGCATTCCATCTTCACCCAGTCTGCTGCTCACCGGCCTTTATCTCCCAGCTGAGCTATATTTATTCCGCCTCTTTCCTTACACTCCCACCTTTAGAGTATTTCCTTCAGCTCCGTTCCTAACTGGTCTCTGACTTTTCCGCTGTCCCTTCTCTCCTGACCTTATGTACTGCTTTCCCTTGGCTCATTCTGCCACTTCCCGCCGCCTGCTTTCGCCATTTCTTTACCCTACTGCATTCTGTCAGAATCACCCCCCCTTCTCCACCCATAGCACCAGTTCTCTGTCTCAGTCTCTCATTTTCATTGCTCTGCCCTTCTCTGATCACCAGACCCCCTTCCCTCCCCTCTTTCTTGGTTCATTTGGCCTCTCTCCTCCTACATTCTAAATCCCTTGCTACCTCTCAATATCCATCTGCCTTTTCTGTCACCATGTTCTCTTTTGCTTGTTTTCTCCCATCCTTTAGGCCTCATTTTAGTCCAATCTTCTCTCACCTCCCACTGCCTCACTTTGCTCGCCCAGTTTCTCTCTCATCACTTCTAGTTTCTAACCATCTTGGTTTCTTTGCTCTCTGCCCCCACAGCCTCCGTCGCTCTCCTCTTGTCAGTGGTAGTCCCTTGAATAAAGGCTTCACACCTTTTTGGAACTGTGAAGCAAACATTTCTCTAGAGATTGTCTTCTGGTTGGCATGTCAGACAGCACAAGAGCTGGGTTTTTCTCCCAGGAGCTATGCCTTGTGCCAAGCTGCACGAGGTCTGTGCCAGGCTAGCTGCAAGCTGTCAGACGCAGTGGCAGCTGCACAAGACCGAGTCAGCCTGCTGCAGACTGATCCGAGCAGCATGAGAGCTGTGTTGTCCTTCCGACAGGTAGGCCAAGCTGCACGACAGCTGTACCCAGGTGACTGGGAGTTTTGTTCGACTGAATAAGACGTGTCTGTTTCACAAGAACCGTGGACTCTGTCAGAGAATTGAGGGGCATATTACCAACGATTAGCGATATTTATCGCTAACGATGCTTAGCAACACATTTTTTAACGCTAAGCATCGCCCGAAATTATTGCAGAGATAACTTGTTATTAGCAAGGTTTATCTCAGAAGTGATAAAAATCTTCGCGCTAACTGCCAAATGAGAGATTATCGCTGGAAAACCAACGATAATTTCTCGGAGTTTGGCGTTAGCTTGATAATAGGGGCTCACAAACTTAGCCATGGTATCGACCTTCCATAGGATATCATGGCTAAGTCAGGAAAATACCAGGTGTAAAAAAAGCAGTGCTAACCGCGGTTAGCGCTGCTTTTTTTTATCAGTAACAGCGTTAGCGAACTCCTTGATAATAGGAGAAATGTCGCTTAACAACATTTCTCCTATTATTTTTCTCTGGAACGCCCCCTTTGCATCTCATTAGAGATGCAAGGGGAAGCGTAGAGATAAAGGGTGCTAACATACGAATTTGCGTGTTAGCACCCTGTTGCTGATAGGAAGATAATTTTATCTCCGCTTTCTTGGCTTTTAAAGCCAAAAAAGCGGAGGTAAATCCCTTGATAATATGCCCCTGAGCCTCGAGAGTTAACAGGTTTTAATAGAACTGTGTCAACTGCCCAAGAGCTTTACCAAAATAGTTCTTTTTTGTTTGCAGTTTTAAATAGAGCAGACTCGTACCAAAGATAGTGGAATGCTTTTCATAAGCACCAGTTACATTTCAAAAGGAAACACTCATTTACGGAAGGTACAGGGCATTCAGTGATTTTCCTAGAACTACAGGATGATTGAGCCAACGCCGAGACTTGAAGTAGGCAGCTGGGGTCCTTACACCACATCCTCTAGTGTAAGTTAAAAGTTTAGCCATTATATCCCAGAGACAGGGTCAGATTGTGATCACAAATTGGCCCGGGCACTCCCAAAACCAGCAATTGCAATGCAATAGATCTTGCGTTAACTGAAAGTTTGAGCTATTGGCGTTGCTAATAATAATGCAACGCCAATAGCTCAAACATTCAGTAATGCAAGACCTATTGCATTGCAAATCCTTGTTTGCATTTGTAGCCCTAAGTGGAAAGGGAATGCCCAGATGTGCGTCCTGTGCTCACCATGCCACTGAGGTCAAGCTAACCTGGCTGATAAGGGGTGATACCCTGAAACCGGTCCCAGGATGCTTGTTTCCTGTCCAGGGAGGACCTGGCCTGGCAGTTCGGCCTGGACTTTTCCCATGTGGAGCAGGGTCAAGACTGATTGGCAAAAGGCAGGGTCAAACTGGAATGGCATGCAGTGCAAAAAAATTATGGATTGAAGCCCAGCTCTCTATACTGGGGTGAAAGTTTGACATTGTTTCAACATTGCAATTGAAACAAGGCAGCCGCTCACCATTCTTTTAGTGCCTTCAAAGCAGGACCTATTATGGCAGCTCACCTGAAGACACAGAGACCAGGGCCATCAGAGGAATTACTTCTGCCACACGGTGATAGATGGGGGGCACCTACCATACTTTAAATCAGGCTCAAAGAGTTTGCCCTAATTAAAGTATAGACATGCACAGGCAATGGATGCTTTAGTAAGCCACTGAGAAGCCAACAGGACATTGACTAAAACAATTGATAATATTTACTTGAAGGAGGTTAGATTTTTTTAGAAAAGCATACTTGTTGGCCGTTTGACGAGCTAATAATACAATGTGGCTTGATATTACTAGGTGGTGAGATAATAAGAAATGTTGGTCTTTTATTATTATAGGTGTTTATAGACATATGGAAACAAGATTTCTTTGAAACTATGGGAAAAGCATAGTACAACATTACATGGTCCTGACAATGAAGCACGGACTCTCGCTGCTAAAGAAGACAATGGGTAACTGTGAATAGGGTGGAGGCTATAATTAAAGAAGGGAGTCTAGAGGGAGCTCTGGGATGAGCCGTTGGTCTTGTTTAAATTGCTTCTTGAATAGATCCGCTATATAATAGTTCTTATTTAACTTGAAATATGCCAGGATCCTGACAAGGCTCAAAGTCACAACCCTTATAAAAGAATGACTGCAGGGAAGAACCAAGCAACCACAAACTCAACACCCATCCTGATATTCATAAAGTTGTGGTGCGTGCATACAGGCACAGGGGCCACACCCCCAGTATTTTCCCCAAGAAGAAGAGTGTTTGTCAGGCTGAACAAAGGTCAGCCTGACAGACACTCTTCTTTTTCAGGTCGGGCAGCCAGGAGCAAGACATGCACTGAATGCCCAGGCTGCTTGAGCTGAACTTTGCAGGCTGAGGATTTCACAGCCCCTTGTGATGAGAGGGAGTGTCACTGATTGCCTCAGACCTGGGTGTTTCAGTTTTAGGCCCTGAAGTGCCCAGGGCAGAGTGTCAATCAGTGACACCTCGTCACAGACTGAGGTGGGTTCTGCAGTTTCTCTAACCCCATCCCACTTTGATGAGTGAGGGAAGACAGCAGTCCCAACCCTCCTGGGGCCTCCGAGGCTTCCCTCCTAGAGAGCTGCAGTGAAGGTAATTGTTATGAGTTTTTTTATGTTTGCTGTGTGCGTGGGTTTAGGAATGTATGAATACATGTATGTATATGTATTTGTGAGTGAGTGTTGTGAATGGGTGCATGTGTGCACATGTCTGAATGCATGGGTGTGAGTGAGTGAGAGTGTGTGTGTGTGTGTGTGTGTGGGTGTGTGTGTGTGTGTGTCTGTGTGTGTGGGTGCACGTGTGGCCCCATGCACCCCTGCCTACCAAAAATACCATCCACCAGCTGTATTCATACCAAATACTATGCAACAATTTTGCTGGTAGAACTGTCAGGAGGGGCAAATGAGAAGCTCTTGCTACTCTGGTATCAAACAGGGTTTTGAGCCGAGAGCAGGACACTGGATAATGTTCTAGACATATCCATGCTGACTTGAAATTCTACAAAATGTGATAGCAGTCCCCATTATGGTTTTTTTTCGGATTTCAAAACAGCATTTGATGGCATCAATAAGGAGTAGTTCTGGTGTAAATGAGACTGGAAACAGCCTTAATATCGTGGCTCAAACTACGCTGTGCCTTAACAACGCTGTCTGAACCACAAATGCGTCTTTACAGCACATTCCTATATAAAGCACGTCATTACAACGACTTGCTTTATGGAAAGCGTTGTTGGACTGATGTTGGACTTTAAGTCCAACACTTTCCCTTCTATTGCACAGACTGGAGTTGGAATAGGAAATTGCACTATTCCAAAGTCCAGCGCTTTCCCTAAGGCAAGTCGTTGTAATGTAGACAAATGCATTGTACAGATGCATTTGTGATTCCAACCGCATTGTTAAGGGAGGCGTGGTAATTGTCAGTGTGGTTCCAACATTTAACCATTTGAGACAGCTGGAGATTTTCTCCGCTTTCTTTAAGAGAAATCCAATCACTCAGCTAGGATACCTAGGTTTGTGTAAAGCTTGGGGATAATTCCACTATCTCAAAGAAAATCTACAATAACTTGGGGCTCAAGCAGGGTGGCATACTTGCACGTACTCTTTTTAATCTTTACGTGGCAGACATGGGAGCAGCCTATAAATCTTGTCCTCCAAAGTTATGGGATCAACTGATGTCAATATTACAATGTTGAGACAACACCATTCTGCTTAACAGGATGGGAGTCGGGTACAAAGATTGACACCTGAGCTGTTATTGTTGGTTAAATCAGCTGTTGGTATCAAATGTTATCATTTTTGGTAAACAAATTCAAGAAAGTTGTGATCTGGTTAATGAACAACTATATTATATTCTGGAAGATGCACTGCTAGTTTTGTGTAGTTGATCGATAGGTTGCAAGTTGGTGAATTTTGGTGGTGCTCAGCCTGGAGGCGTCGAGGGTCCGACGGCGCCGATTGAAATATTTGCAGACGTGAGACTAGAGGTACTCTAGTTGCATCCCATGGTTGGCACTCAACATTGGTTGTCTTTCCTTAAGATAAGAAAACGACTTTCATTCAATATTTCAAAATTTGATCATTTATTGTATTTCTTAGTTCAAATGTTTCATGTTTGAAAACTCAGTTCAATTTCATTACAGATCATGTTGATCCTTTACAAAAGTATAGACACTGTCATTTACGTGGGTCCAATGCATTTCGGGCATAGATGGTAAGCCCTTCGTCAGGGAATTGACACTACAAATGATAATAATGACATAATTTAGTCTGAACTCAAACGGTAAATGTATACAGACAACAGTCAAAAACGGAAACCAACATTAATCAACAAGGGATGGTGATTAACATAATAATACATGTAGAAAAAATCCTATGTGCAAAGCATGCAAATGGTGGCTCGGGGTGACAATGTGAGGATCGGGGTAGGTAAATGAAAACGGGCCGTGTTGATACACGTTTAAACCTAGTATGTGACGGGGTTATCAGTTTAACAACGTGAATGCGCCATAGAGTTTCAATTGCACTTACATGCCTGTTGTTCGATCGGAAACGTACGATCTGGAAAAAGAAAAATAAACAAAGAGAGCCGTCAGCGCCTCTGGGCGTGCGGATCTCGCTGAAGCTCGCGTCTGATGACAGTGGAATTATGACCACTCACCTGAAGAGAAATTTGAAGCGGATTTGATCGGCCGGTGGTCTTCTGTTGGGAAACGCCGGTAAACGCAAAGGATTCCCGCGTCGGTTTCATTCAGAAACCGCGATCACATGATTAGTCACGTGTGATCAAAGTGGTGAACAGACTAGGCAATGGTGATGATTGAGGAGTCTCTAGGAAGAAAGACTCCAGAATACTGGTGATGTTACGGACCATATAGGTATAATGAAAAATAAAAATGAAAATGGAGAAAACGGTGTGATTATTATTAGGCATCAGTGGTGTGAATTAAGGATTGTGTTTTTTTTAAAAAAAGGGGGGGGTTGGGGAAGTGTTGTGTGTCGATGGTGTAGGGAACATACACATTGACAATCAACTCGGTAATCAGAGCAAAATACTTTACAGGTAACATGCAAATTCTATTCTTTCATTCAATCCTGTAGGATTCTGGGTCGATAGTTTCTGAATCCAATAGTTTTCCCTTCTTAATAGGAATTTATTATTGTCTCTCCCTTCTTGTTTGGTTACAGTCTCCAGTACGATGAATTTGATTTGAGAAACGTTGTGAGATTTTTCAACAAAGTGGGCTGATAATGCTGATTTGGAATTTTTTAATCGAATGTTCGATTTATGTTCCGTGAGTCGGACTTTGATTCGACGTTCGGTTTTCCCGATGTACATTTTCCCACATGGGCACTTAATTCCATAAATTAGATTGGCAGTATCACAAGTTGCGTTCACTTTGAGTTTGATGGTATGACCTTGACTTGGGTGGTTGATGGTGTTTCCCTTGATTATATTATTGCAGTTGCCGCAATTTAAGCAAGGTTTAGTACCTGTGTAGGTGATGTTTTCTACTGGTTTCTGTAGAAGGATTTCTCCCAAGTTTTTAGCCCTAGTATATGCAAATATTGGTGGTTGGATAAATGCGTTTCTAAAATCTGGTTCCATATTGAGTATAGCCCAATGTTTCATGATGGTTTGCTTGTATTTATAACTGCTCGTGGAGTATTTTGAGACCACTACTATGCGTGTTTGCTCAGTTTTCGTAGTGGGTGTCAAAAGTTTGGATCTGTCCTGTTTGTCAATTCTCAATTTGGTTTCCTCAATTAGGGTCTTGGGGAACCCTCTCTTCGTGAATTTTTGTGACATTTCCATGAGTCTCTGATTGAGTGTTGTTGTGTCCGAGGTAATCCTTTTCACTCTTGCCATTTGTGAATAAGGTAAATTACGTATTAAATTAGGTTCATGGAAGCTGGAATGTAACAGTAAGTTGTTCCTATCGGTGGATTTTACGTGCAAGTCTGTGATGAATCCTTTCGGTGTTATAGTAACTTTCACATCCAGGAAGTTGACCGATGTTGCCGAAATGTCCCAGGTCAGTTGAATCCTCTGGTCAATGGTGTTGAATTTGTTGAGTTCCGTTCTCAGTGATTCCTCGGTGTCCGCCCATATGATGAAATAATCGTCAATGTATCGAGTTAGCATTTTGAGGTGATTGGTCCAGTTTGTGTTCTTCAGGATATGTTGTGTTTCATACCAATGCATGAACAGATTCGCATATACGGGTGCAGCGGAATTGCCCATAGCCATCCCGGTTAGTTGTTGATACCAGTGGTCTTGGGATTTGAAGTAGCTGTGGTATAAGGTAAAATGCATAAGTTCCATTAGAAACACTTGGAAATCATGGTCTAAATCCGTGTTCAACAGAGCAGATTCCAAAGCTTCTATCCCCATGTTGTGGGGTATGCTTGTGTATAGACTACAAACATCTGCAGTGCATAGGATTATTTTGTCAGTGGGATGGAGTTTGACTTGTTCTAGTTTGAGTAGAAACTGTGTTGTATCTTTGATATATGTATCCATGGCTTGAACTGATGGTTGTAGATACCTATCGATCAATTGACCGATAGGTTGATGTAGGCTACCTACTGTGGAGACTATGGGTCTCATAGGAGGGTTTGTAAGATTCTTGTAGATCTTGGGTACCATTTTGAGTATTGGACTTCTCGGGTTGGTGGTAATAAGGAAGTTTTTTGTCCTGTCTGTGATGGTCCCTTGCTTATGTGCCTGATCGATGATGTTTTTTAAGGTATTAGAATATTCCATGGTAGGGTTCATATTTTTGCTTTTAGGTTTAATATGTTTGATCTTCATGAGGTCTTGCTTGACCAGATTTTCAAACAGGTCAAGTGTTTTGTGGCTGGTAGGAGCTTGAAATGAACTTTGTGGACGTAGTCCCAGTAGTTGGTCTTTGTCCTGCTGTGGACGTTCTGGTACTATGTTGTCGAAAAAATGTCGTAGTTTAAGTTTTCTCATCAACTTAAAAAAACTCACTTCCAATTCCAGGTGGTCTGTAGAGGTAGTAGGAACAAATGAAGTACCTTTCTCCAATAACTTCATTTCGTAAGCATTAAACTTCTGGTCACTGATGTTAATTACTAGATGTTCTGTGGTTGGTTCTTCTTTGGTTTCTTTTCCTTCTCTTTGGTTGAGATCGTTGCACTTCTGGTGTTCGGAGGGTCCCGTTCTTTCTCTTTTTCCTTTTCTTTGCCCTCTCCTGGGTCTCCTTTTTGGGCTTGGCCCTGGTCTAAAAAAGGACTGCTCTCGTGTGTTCGACTGGTAGTTGGTTCCACTGTAGGTGTGGGGTCTTGTGGAGTTCGTATGGTTTGTGGTTTACGTGGTCTTTGACCTGCATCGCTGTCGGTAGATGAAGTATCCGTGTTAGAAGTGTAGGGACGGTTTCGTCTTTTTTGGGCGTAAACATCAGCCCAGGTGTAGACCTCTCCCAGTCTATAATCCAAGGTATCCCTCTTAAATTTTCTAATTTTGCGTTCGTTGATCTCTCTGGTGTGGCGGTCAATTTGGTTTTTGATGTCTTCCAAGGTGGTTTTAAGTTCTTCTTCTGACATCATTTTCGATAATTCGGTTGATGTTTCCTCTATTTCATTGGAAATTTCTTCCAAGATGGAAGAAAGCTCTTGAATGATTAGAAGGATGAGATCCAATGAGCACTTATTAAGTATCTCGTACCAGCGTTCCTGGAATTTCTTTGAGTGTTTACATAGAGATGGTTTGAGTGCAATTCTTAGTCCCCGGGGTATGCGTTGGTTTCTGTGGTATTTGATGAGGGTGCTTGCATGTAGTTGTTGATTAGTTTTTCTTTTTGAAAGGTAAAGTAGTTGTTTTATATTTTGCTCCTTTGATCGAATTGATGTTTCCTGTGTTAGTTCCTCCCTGATGAGAGAATATATTTGGTCCACATCTTTGGCTTCAAATGCGAATGTAGCGGCTCTGGCCTCTGTACTTTTGGAGATGTCTTCGTAGTTGTTCATGGTGAACCGTTTATGACAATGATTTTGTTTGGTGCGTGCTATCACTCCAATGGACACTGAGAGGATAATAATATTATATTCTGGAAGATGCACTGCTAGTTTTGTGTAGTTGATCGATAGGTTGCAAGTTGGTGAATTTTGGTGGTGCTCAGCCTGGAGGCGTCGAGGGTCCGACGGCGCAGATTGAAATATTTGCAGACGTGAGACTAGAGGTACTCTAGTTGCATCCCATGGTTGGCACTCAACATTGGTTGTCTTTCCTTAAGATAAGAAAACGACTTTCATTCAATATTTCAAAATTTGATCATTTATTGTATTTCTTAGTTCAAATGTTTCATGTTTGAAAACTCAGTTCAATTTCATTACAGATCATGTTGATCCTTTACAAAAGTATAGACACTGTCATTTACGTGGGTCCAATGCATTTCGGGCATAGATGGTAAGCCCTTCGTCAGGGAATTGACACTACAAATGATAATAATGACATAATTTAGTCTGAACTCAAACGGTAAATGTATACAGACAACAGTCAAAAACGGAAACCAACATTAATCAACAAGGGATGGTGATTAACATAATAATACATGTAGAAAAAATCCTATGTGCAAAGCATGCAAATGGTGGCTCGGGGTGACAATGTGAGGATCGGGGTAGGTAAATGAAAACGGGCCGTGTTTATACACGTTTAAACCTAGTATGTGACGGGGTTATCAGTTTAACAACGTGAATGCGCCATAGAGTTTCAATTGCACTTACATGCCTGTTGTTCGATCGGAAACGTACGATCTGGAAAAAGAAAAATAAACAAAGAGAGCCGTCAGCGCCTCTGGGCGTGCGGATCTCGCTGAAGCTCGCGTCTGATGACAGTGGAATTATGACCACTCACCTGAAGAGAAATTTGAAGCGGATTTGATCGGCCGGTGGTCTTCTGTTGGGAAACGCCGGTAAACGCAAAGGATTCCCGCGTCGGTTTCATTCAGAAACCGCGATCACATGATTAGTCACGTGTGATCAAAGTGGTGAACAGACTAGGCAATGGTGATGATTGAGGAGTCTCTAGGAAGAAAGACTCCAGAATACTGGTGATGTTACGGACCATATAGGTATAATGAAAAATAAAAATGAAAATGGAGAAAACGGTGTGATTATTATTAGGCATCAGTGGTGTGAATTAAGGATTGTGTTTTTTTTAAAAAAAGGGGGGGGTTGGGGAAGTGTTGTGTGTCGATGGTGTAGGGAACATACACATTGACAATCAACTCGGTAATCAGAGCAAAATACTTTACAGGTAACATGCAAATTCTATTCTTTCATTCAATCCTGTAGGATTCTGGGTCGATAGTTTCTGAATCCAATAGTTTTCCCTTCTTAATAGGAATTTATTATTGTCTCTCCCTTCTTGTTTGGTTACAGTCTCCAGTACGATGAATTTGATTTGAGAAACGTTGTGAGATTTCTCAACAAAGTGGGCTGATAATGCTGATTTGGAATTTTTTAATCGAATGTTCGATTTATGTTCCGTGAGTCGGACTTTGATTCGACGTTTGGTTTTCCCGATGTACATTTTCCCACATGGGCACTTAATTCCATAAATTAGATTGGCAGTATCACAAGTTGCGTTCACTTTGAGTTTGATGGTATGACCTTGACTTGGGTGGTTGATGGTGTTTCCCTTGATTATATTATTGCAGTTGCCGCAATTTAAGCAAGGTTTAGTACCTGTGTAGGTGATGTTTTCTACTGGTTTCTGTAGAAGGATTTCTCCCAAGTTTTTAGCCCTAGTATATGCAAATATTGGTGGTTGGATAAATGCGTTTCTAAAATCTGGTTCCATATTGAGTATAGCCCAATGTTTCATGATGGTTTGCTTGTATTTATAACTGCTCGTGGAGTATTTTGAGACCACTACTATGCGTGTTTGCTCAGTTTTCGTAGTGGGTGTCAAAAGTTTGGATCTGTCCTGTTTGTCAATTCTCAATTTGGTTTCCTCAATTAGGGTCTTGGGGTACCCTCTCTTCGTGAATTTTTGTGACATTTCCATGAGTCTCTGATTGAGTGTTGTTGTGTCCGAGGTAATCCTTTTCACTCTTGCCATTTGTGAATAAGGTAAATTACGTATTAAATTAGGTTCATGGAAGCTGGAATGTAACAGTAAGTTGTTCCTATTGGTGGATTTTACGTGCAAGTCTGTGATGAATCCTTTCGGTGTTATAGTAACTTTCACATCCAGGAAGTTGACCGATGTTGCCGAAATGTCCCAGGTCAGTTGAATCCTCTGGTCAATGGTGTTGAATTTGTTGAGTTCCGTTCTCAGTGATTCCTCGGTGTCCGCCCATATGATGAAATAATCGTCAATGTATCGAGTTAGCATTTTGAGGTGATTGGTCCAGTTTGTGTTCTTCAGGATATGTTGTGTTTCATACCAATGCATGAACAGATTCGCATATACGGGTGCAGCGGAATTGCCCATAGCCATCCCGGTTAGTTGTTGATACCAGTGGTCTTGGGATTTGAAGTAGCTGTGGTATAAGGTAAAATGCATAAGTTCCATTAGAAACACTTGGAAATCATGGTCTAAATCCGTGTTCAACAGAGCAGATTCCAAAGCTTCTATCCCCATGTTGTGGGGTATGCTTGTGTATAGACTACAAACATCTGCAGTGCATAGGATTATTTTGTCAGTGGGATGGAGTTTGACTTGTTCTAGTTTGAGTAGAAACTGTGTTGTATCTTTGATATATGTATCCATGGCTTGAACTGATGGTTGTAGATACCTATCGATCAATTGACCGATAGGTTGATGTAGGCTACCTACTGTGGAGACTATGGGTCTCATAGGAGGGTTTGTAAGATTCTTGTGGATCTTGGGTACCATTTTGAGTATTGGACTTCTCGGGTTGGTGGTAATAAGGAAGTTTTTTGTCCTGTCTGTGATGGTCCCTTGCTTATGTGCCTGATCGATGATGTTTTTTAAGGTATTAGAATATTCCATGGTAGGGTTGAAATCCAATTGTTTATAGGTTGCCATGTCCGTCACATGTTCAGTGATTTTGTCATTATACATTATTGTGTTCATGATGACAATTGCTCCTCCTTTGTCTGCTTTGGTGAAGGTAACTTTTTTGTTCTTTGCCATTCTACTCAATGTATCCCAGTCCTTTTGTGTCATATTTTTGCTTTTAGGTTTAATATGTTTGATCTTCATGAGGTCTTGCTTGACCAGCACAGCAGGACAAAGACCAACTACTGGGACTACGTCCACAAAGTTCATTTCAAGCTCCTACCAGCCACAAAACACTTGACCTGTTTGAAAATCTGGTCAAGCAAGACCTCATGAAGATCAAACATATTAAACCTAAAAGCAAAAATATGACACAAAAGGACTGGGATACATTGAGTAGAATGGCAAAGAACAAAAAAGTTACCTTCACCAAAGCAGACAAAGGAGGAGCAATTGTCATCATGAACACAATAATGTATAATGACAAAATCACTGAACATGTGACGGACATGGCAACCTATAAACAATTGGATTTCAACCCTACCATGGAATATTCTAATACCTTAAAAAACATCATCGATCAGGCACATAAGCAAGGGACCATCACAGACAGGACAAAAAACTTCCTTATTACCACCAACCCGAGAAGTCCAATACTCAAAATGGTACCCAAGATCCACAAGAATCTTACAAACCCTCCTATGAGACCCATAGTCTCCACAGTAGGTAGCCTACATCAACCTATCGGTCAATTGATCGATAGGTATCTACAACCATCAGTTCAAGCCATGGATACATATATCAAAGATACAACACAGTTTCTACTCAAACTAGAACAAGTCAAACTCCATCCCACTGACAAAATAATCCTATGCACTGCAGATGTTTGTAGTCTATACACAAGCATACCCCACAACATGGGGATAGAAGCTTTGGAATCTGCTCTGTTGAACACGGATTTAGACCATGATTTCCAAGTGTTTCTAATGGAACTTATGCATTTTACCTTATACCACAGCTACTTCAAATCCCAAGACCACTGGTATCAACAACTAACCGGGATGGCTATGGGCAATTCCGCTGCACCCGTATATGCGAATCTGTTCATGCATTGGTATGAAACACAACATATCCTGAAGAACACAAACTGGACCAATCACCTCAAAATGCTAACTCGATACATTGACGATTATTTCATCATATGGGCGGACACCGAGGAATCACTGAGAACGGAACTCAACAAATTCAACACCATTGACCAGAGGATTCAACTGACCTGGGACATTTCGGCAACATCGGTCAACTTCCTGGATGTGAAAGTTACTATAACACCGAAAGGATTCATCACAGACTTGCACGTAAAATCCACCGATAGGAACAACTTACTGTTACATTCCAGCTTCCATGAACCTAATTTAATACGTAATTTACCTTATTCACAAATGGCAAGAGTGAAAAGGATTACCTCGGACACAACAACACTCAATCAGAGACTCATGGAAATGTCACAAAAATTCACGAAGAGAGGGTACCCCAAGACCCTAATTGAGGAAACCAAATTGAGAATTGACAAACAGGACAGATCCAAACTTTTGACACCCACTACGAAAACTGAGCAAACACGCATAGTAGTGGTCTCAAAATACTCCACGAGCAGTTATAAATACAAGCAAACCATCATGAAACATTGGGCTATACTCAATATGGAACCAGATTTTAGAAACGCATTTATCCAACCACCAATATTTGCATATACTAGGGCTAAAAACTTGGGAGAAATCCTTCTACAGAAACCAGTAGAAAACATCACCTACACAGGTACTAAACCTTGCTTAAATTGCGGCA
Organism: Lissotriton helveticus; assembly: GCF_964261635.1. Classification (NCBI taxonomy): domain Eukaryota; kingdom Metazoa; phylum Chordata; class Amphibia; order Caudata; family Salamandridae; genus Lissotriton; species Lissotriton helveticus. The sequence continues at coordinate 1,316,425,163 of NC_136069.1, read as the reverse complement.
ACTGCAATAATATAATCAAGGGAAACACCATCAACCACCCAAGTCAAGGTCATACCATCAAACTCAAAGTGAACGCAACTTGTGATACTGCCAATCTAATTTATGGAATTAAGTGCCCATGTGGGAAAATGTACATCGGGAAAACCGAACGTCGAATCAAAGTCCGACTCACGGAACATAAATCGAACATTCGATTAAAAAATTCCAAATCAGCATTATCAGCCCACTTTGTTGAGAAATCTCACAACGTTTCTCAAATCAAATTCATCGTACTGGAGACTGTAACCAAACAAGAAGGGAGAGACAATAATAAATTCCTATTAAGAAGGGAAAACTATTGGATTCAGAAACTATCGACCCAGAATCCTACAGGATTGAATGAAAGAATAGAATTTGCATGTTACCTGTAAAGTATTTTGCTCTGATTACCGAGTTGATTGTCAATGTGTATGTTCCCTACACCATCGACACACAACACTTCCCCAACCCCCCCCTTTTTTTAAAAAAAACACAATCCTTAATTCACACCACTGATGCCTAATAATAATCACACCGTTTTCTCCATTTTCATTTTTATTTTTCATTATACCTATATGGTCCGTAACATCACCAGTATTCTGGAGTCTTTCTTCCTAGAGACTCCTCAATCATCACCATTGCCTAGTCTGTTCACCACTTTGATCACACGTGACTAATCATGTGATCGCGGTTTCTGAATGAAACCGACGCGGGAATCCTTTGCGTTTACCGGCGTTTCCCAACAGAAGACCACCGGCCGATCAAATCCGCTTCAAATTTCTCTTCAGGTGAGTGGTCATAATTCCACTGTCATCAGACGCGAGCTTCAGCGAGATCCGCACGCCCAGAGGCGCTGACGGCTCTCTTTGTTTATTTTTCTTTTTCCAGATCGTACGTTTCCGATCGAACAACAGGCATGTAAGTGCAATTGAAACTCTATGGCGCATTCACGTTGTTAAACTGATAACCCCGTCACATACTAGGTTTAAACGTGTATCAACACGGCCCGTTTTCATTTACCTACCCCGATCCTCACATTGTCACCCCGAGCCACCATTTGCATGCTTTGCACATAGGATTTTTTCTACATGTATTATTATGTTAATCACCATCCCTTGTTGATTAATGTTGGTTTCCGTTTTTGACTGTTGTCTGTATACATTTACCGTTTGAGTTCAGACTAAATTATGTCATTATTATCATTTGTAGTGTCAATTCCCTGACGAAGGGCTTACCATCTATGCCCGAAATGCATTGGACCCACGTAAATGACAGTGTCTATACTTTTGTAAAGGATCAACATGATCTGTAATGAAATTGAACTGAGTTTTCAAACATGAAACATTTGAACTAAGAAATACAATAAATGATCAAATTTTGAAATATTGAATGAAAGTCGTTTTCTTATCTTAAGGAAAGACAACCAATGTTGAGTGCCAACCATGGGATGCAACTAGAGTACCTCTAGTCTCACGTCTGCAAATAATGAACAACTATGTCATCATCAGGGCAATTTATATAAATCTCTTGGAGTGTGGTTACTGTTGCTTCCTCGACACCCAAGGCTGTGTCCCTAACGTTTACAGTAGCCCACTTCTCCGAAGGGCTTTCACATCCATTTTATCGTATTTGTCTCTTATATGGGCAGTAGGTGGAGTGTTATTTTAAGATCACGATGAGTTTATTAATATTTAGAAATAGAATGTCCTTTGTGCAACAGAGGGATTAATGATATTTTAGTTTTTGTTTTGAGACAAGTTGCAATAGAGTTTCTTTGTGGAGTATTTAATAGGTTTTAAATGTATTTAATTGATATTTTTCGATATTGAAAATTGGTGGCTCGGGCAAAACTGCACCTTACACGCCCGTAAAGGTATATTACGTTTCAGTGGGACCTGGGCCCTTTTTCATATCTAATTTCGTTTATATGACATAGCTCTCCAACACTCTCTTAATCCTTCGATGGATCTTGTTTTTTGCCTATTTGGGGTTGGCTACAGGGGATCCAATCTCCTGATATCCAATGAGGATGAGGAATTGGATATCCTATTTACAGACTAATAATTAGATTCATGTTTATGACTCTCAAAACCAGACTATACAAATAAAGTATTATCACTGCTAGTACGAAGCTTCTGAAGAAATTAAGTCAGACTGAGATCATGCAAGCCCATAATTCTGCTAGAGCAATACAAAACAATAACATCAGTACCTGATGCACAGACATTTCTCTAAGCTGATGTCTCCTTGACATTAATACATTTAGAATGCACAATCAACTCAAAGAGACAAGTTATTATAAACCACAGCAGGGCTTAATTTGAGCCAGTGGTTTCAGGTGCTCTGCAACGGCACGTAATCAACACCAGCGCTTTTCATGAGCACCAGTTAGGAGCACATTCATTTACCGGGAGATTTAATGATTTGCCCAAAATCACAGGATGTTGAGCCGATGCCGAGACTCGAACCTGGTCCCCCAGCTCCAAAGTTGGCAGCTCCGTGCATTGCACCACACCCTCTTCCTACTTTTGCAGTTAGCAGTTGGTTCTTTCTTGGGCAGCGCTAACAGGAAATGGGCTGGTGCAAGCTGCGTCCTGATGAGAGCCCCCAGCACTTATCTTTTTTACAAATTAACCACTGAACAATAGATTTCTAATTAAAATTTAGTTTATCAAAGATTTCAAATAAAGGTCATCATATATCAGTCAGCATTTCTTGCAAAAGAGTACAGGATAGTCCAGTTAGTTGGGACTTGCCATAAAGTGACAAAGGGTTCAGGAAAGTTCAGCTAGTACATGAGTCATGTTAGTTCATGGGCAGTACCCCATCGATGGAGAGTCCGAATATGGTGCACACAGCGTATGGATCTGTACAATTTGAAGGAGCAAGTAGAGTCTGCAAAGGAATGAGCATGAACAGGGTCAGTACAAGAGTTCCAAACAGAAAGATACTGGAAAATCAGAGTGGTCGTGCCTGAGTCGCTCACTCATCCATCAAATCAATGTATAATATAGTCCTCTGCTTCCAGGGTGACACCTCCTTGGTCACCTCATCATAGCAGGCTACTCAGTCCATTGGTCAATTCATATAGAATGATTGCCATGAGGCATAAAGGAAAAAATATGTTATAGAAAGAGATGGTACTGATCATGTAATTTGTAGGGTCATCTGGCACCAAACAATGATCCTTTAGCAGCATGCACATGAGTGAGTTCGGGATGACCGTTTCCCATAGCAAATTTTCCCAAAGTGTCACCTTTGTAGCAATCAGTCCTTAGGGAAAACTCTCTGGGAAGCAACAGTTTCGCTTCACATTGTAAGTTTGGCAAAGAGTCTATTGACTATAACAAAATGCAGAATAGTAAAAAATGCAGGCCTAGAATAAAGTCAATTTAAGAATATGCAGGATATAAATTAGTGAAATCTACATTTCACAAAAGTAAATAAATTTTCTAATACACCATTCAACTCATAAGCATTCAAGGATGTTAATAATGTGTTTGCAAAGACTCTATGTGACTATGTAGTTTTATTGCAATTTCAAAGTAAACGTGTAAAAATATTTCAAATAGTAAAATATTAATCTTGTTTCAGGTGCTCCACATCCGCACATGTATGAAGATTATTATCTGAAGATTTCATGACATTTACACTCAATATGACTATGTTGTACCATTTTTGCTTTTCTCATTTGGTGCACAATTTCACATATGCAGATAATGAAATTCGGAGTGAAACTCTCAATACCATCTAAATTATGTTAGAGTTCATTAATTCTTCATACAAATTACTATTTCCATTAGGATGGTTAGAAATTTTGTAACACATGAGTATATTGCTTTAACATTCTATTACACGTTGTAATATTATGTCAAGACTAGTTGGAAAAAATATAAACCTATATTATTCAAATGACTATGATTTCATATACCCTACAATTATCTGCATGCTTTTACGATGCAGTAACTAAGTTTTCTCACATTTATTTCTCATGTCTCTTTAATGCGTAATTAGTGCACGTTTATTCATGTGTTACTTAAAATATCTCAAAATCGGTTTATGTGTCAAGTAAAGATTCTTAAAGCTTTTCAGCTGCATCAGTACATTATTACTCTCCAACATAGATCACATCCACTATATCTATGTAAATCGGTTCTTCAGGTTCAGGTCAATATGTATGCAACACATTTCCATCTTTGCTTAAATCCCTCACATTTTGCCATGATGGCATAGTCCCTTATCCTTAATAGAAAATACTATTAGCTAGATTCATGAAAGGAAAATCGGCTCGCAAAGGGCCAGATTCTCAGAATCTGGCCCTTTGCGAGCGCAATTTTTGCATTTCGGATTCATCATCCCAAATGCAAAAATCGCTTATACAGAATTCGCTTTTTTGCGAGGAATTGCATTTAAGGAATCTCTATTTTAGGTTCCTTAAATGCAATTCATTACCCAATTTTAAATTGCGAATTCGCAATATTTGGCCGCTATTTACCACGAAGTCAGACTTTGTGGTAAATAGCGAACAAAATAGAAAAAAGCACTTTAGTGCCTTATTCTCTGTTGCATGTTACACAGACACATGTCCTTTGGACATGTGTGTGCGCAACACCTGTGTAATGTTGCATTTCAGGGGTGCTACAGGGTGTCCTCTGGACACCCCTGGCACCCTTGAAATCGCATCCTTATTTGCGATTAGCAAATTGCTGATCGCAAATAAGGAATAACTCCCCATTCATTCCTATGGGCCTACAGGCCCATAGGAATGAATAGGGAGTTATTCCTTATTTGCGATTAGCAATTTGCTAATCGCAAATAAGGAAGATGTAGGAATCGCAATATTTTTTGCAATTCCTACATGAATACAGTTTTGCAAGTCCTTAATAGCGATTCCTTATGAATCGCTATTAAAGACTCGCAAAACGGGTCTTTGATAAATCTAGCTGATAATCTTAGGATCCTGCTGGACCCAACACCCTTGGGTGGTAGCTCCCCAAACGTTATTCCTTCCCCCCTCCTATTTTTGCTGAAGTCATTGTTAGCTTTACAGCTCTGTGCACTTTACCACTGCTAAACAGTGTTAACGTGCTTGTGCTTTCTCCCCAAAACATGGTAAACCTGGCCTACACCCAACTGGCATTTTTATTTATTTGTAAGTCCCTAGTGTATGGTACTACATGTAACAAGGACATGTGAATTAAATATTACTAGTAGGCCTGCAAAACCCATTGTAACACTCCCTCCTGTAGCCCTTTAAAAGAAGTCCAAGTTATTTTTCATTCCCCATGAAGGAGAATATCCAGCCATGAAGGAGAATGTCCAGCCATTGGGCAGTTCTGCAAAGGTTATGGAAAAGAAAACCATTTTATAACTGTGTGTCGAGCTAAGAAAAAAACAAATGTGTCACGATGAAAGGACAGGATGGACAAGAGAACATTCCAGAAGCACTCTCTCCCCATCAACAAAACCAAAAAGCAACATTAGCTATGGCAAGTAAAAACAAAGCTAGATCAATCGTCATGAAGCTCATCATGCAAAGGCTCTTTCACATCACTATCAAGTACCAATGAACAAGATGGCTGTGCACTGATGGTATCCACCAAAGTGTGGTGTGCGCATGTAGGGTTAGCTGCTTGTAAAAAAGACTGCAGTTCAAAGGAAATTCAACAAACAAAATGACAAGTTTCATTTGGACATTGTCCCTAAATCACCCTGAAGCGGTCATTCACAGCGACAATGCGAAACAAGAAGACATCAGTGCAAGCCTCCATTTATGTTCTACCAGAGATTTTGTCGAGTGCCTTTTTGCTCAGTTTTGCCACCACTGCTAACCTGGGATTGATATCCCTCAACTACAATCTCTGTGTTCATTATGAGCAAATTGCCCTCGTTGTTCCAAGGCTTGGGAAGACTCACGAAAATGAAAGTGCAACTTCATATTAATGTTGATATTCACCCTGTTGCCCAATGGCACCACAGACGTATAAGAATCCATTAAGAAGGAACTAGAAACACTGTTGAAGCATGAAATTATTGAACGCTCCACCAGTGCTATGCCATGGGTCTTGTCCATAGTTAAGGTACCGAAAAAGTACAGTGTAGGTTCAGTGTGCATTTGTGTTGATATGCGCCAGGTCAAAAAAGCAATCAAGAGAGAAATACATCCTGGTCCTCACATAGCATATATGATCATGCAACTGAATGGAGCTAAAGTCTTCTCCCGTCTTGACTTCAACAAAGGCTACCATTAACTCGAGCTGGAAGAGAACTTCAGGAACATCACTACTTTTTTGACTCATGTTGGTTTGCTCAGAAATTAAACACTGAGTTTTGGAGTGTCTTCAGCTGCGGAGATATTTCAGGATGTTATTCACCGGGTAATTCAACATGTTACGCGTTCTTTCAATTACAGTGATAACATATTGGTATTTGAGACAACACAAAAAGAGAATGACAAGGCTCTTACACAAGTGTTCCATTTACTTGCTGTTGCAGGTCTCAGTCTGAATGCAGAAAAGTATGAGTTTCGCAAAACCAAGCTTACATTCTTTGGGCACCTATACTCTGATGGGGGTATGACTCCTGACCCAGATTAGGTGCACGCACTGTCATCTACTTGCCCTTCACAAGATGTAACCATGCTGCAATCCTTTCTCAAGATAAGTTTGTGACTTTGCTACAGTGATTGCCCCACTGAGAGACTTAACAAAGTGAAATATATTATTCCAGTGGTCTCCTGAATGTGCCCAAAGTTTTAAGAACATAAAACATGCGATTGAGAATGCAACCCAAATGGCCTATTTTGACCCCAAGTTACATACTGAGATCACATAGAGGCAAGCCCAGTGGAGCTAGGGGTGATTCTTGCTCAACACAATGGCAATCTGAATGCTCAGAGACACATTGTGGCCTATGCCAGTAGAAGTCTGTCTGCAACAGAACATTTCTATTCTTAGCCAGAAAAGGAGAGTCTGGCTGTAGTGTGGGCCTGCAAAAATGTTCATGTGTTTCTATATGGAAAACCTTTCACTGTCATCACGGACTACCAGACATTGCTCACTATCTCTGGAAACCCGAAAGCTAAGATACTCCCTCACATCAAGAGGTGGGGGTTGCGACTGCAAGAATATGACTATGTGATTGTACACATGCTGGGAAAAGATCAGAACCCCGCTGATGATTGTTCACGAGTGCCACTACAGTGCCATGGTGCGACATCCAAAGCTGCTGAAGAGTATCTCAACTTTATCATGAAATCCAGTACACCAGTGGCTCTGTCAGATGAACAAATCATCAGTGCCACCAATACTGATAAAGACATGCTCGTCATCAAAGAAAACATTGTCATGCAATTGAGGAGAGGAAATACCCGAACCCTTGCCGATGATCTTGAGTTTAAAAAATTCAAAAATGTACAAGATGAGCTATCTGTCACCCAGGAAGGTGTGAACTTAAGAGGTGCAAGAATCGTCATACCTGAAAACCTTAAAACAGAGGGTCATCGAGAATGCTCATGAAGGACACCGTGGTATCGTAGCAACCAAGAGAGCCCTACAAGAATGAATAGGGTTTCCTCAGCCCGATGAGAGAGTTGGGAAAGAGCTGAAGGAGTGCCACATTTGCAATTGCTTGTCTCCTATGGTAGCACAGCAGCCAGTGACTATGTCCGACCGTCCTACCTGTCCTCGGGAGAGGGTTGCTGTTGACTTCTTTGGGCCTCTAGGCAATAGACATCATCTCATGGTAGTCATTGATGAATATTCACATTTTCCTTTGGTGGAAGACTTACCATTGACAACCTGTTACAAAGTCATAGAGCAGCTTGATGACTTCTTTGCAACGTGGGGCATCCCCACTAATCTCAAATCTGATAATGGCCCATCTTTCAATAGCAAAGCGCTCAAGGAGTTTCTTGTTTGTCTCAATGTCAAGCATCAGAAGACTACACCTCTCTTGTCCCAAGCCGGTGGTATTGTTGAACGATTTATAGGCACCCTCAAGAGGATAATTCAGCAAGCATCAAGAGAGGGAATTGATCTAAACCAAGCCATGTATCAAGCCATCACGCCTATTGATGAACTTTTCACTCCACAACTGGTGAGAGTCCTGCCACCTTGCCTTTTGGGAGCGCCATCAGAACCAAACGACCACAACAGACATCGGATCGATCAATGGATGCTGATAAGGTTCGTGTCATAGACACTTCTCAAAAGTGCAAAATGAAAACACACGCTAATCAGCACCGACGATCCCAAGAAACAGCTTTCGATAAAGGCGATTGGGTACTGGCCAAATAGAAACAAAAGCGGAAAACAGACACTCCGTTTGTTGTTGACCCTTTGAGAATTGTAACAGGAAAAGGACACATGGTGACCGTGCATCATCCCAAAACGTCCATGACACGGGATTCGTCACACTTTAAATACATACTTCAGTGTTTGTCTGCTCCTGAGATCACAAGAGAGGCGACCCCGCCTAAATGTCCAGGTCAAACATCTGAGCCTATGTCATTGGTGCATAACCAAGGCGCATCTCAACTACCTCAAACCACATGGTCTTGCAGACCAGTGTGAGCACCTTGGCGACCCATTGAGAAAATATGATGTTAATATTGTCTGTACTTTTTATTTAACGAAGGGTGAGATGAAGTGTCTTTAATATAATGAGCGATAAGACCCTTGCTGTTCTAGGTGGACTCTAAACAGGAATTACGTAATCTGATGGGAGGTGTTAATGTGTGGTTATGAAGGTTGTGACAAAGTGCATGCAGAGTGTGATTGCATGCTGAAGAATAAAGATATTTGTTACAGAGCTCCATGTACGGTGTGTTCATTTACATGTTCCTGGGCTGGGGAAAACTCTACAGTAGCTGTTTGGCGCAAAGAGTAAGCCGTTGCCGGAGCTTCGCACTGACAGATGTCGCAGACGGTCGCCGCTTGCGCTGGATCTCAGGGCTAACGCAAAGGGCAGGTCAATGCTGGATATTCACATCAGCAGGTGCCACAGATGGTCGTGGAGCAACATGAGGAGTTAATTTGCAGTGACGAACATGTCAAAAGCTTCTGGATTTTTGCCTGGAGTTCAGGACTTGTAGTTTTGGGGTAGGAGTTGCACTGTCTGTTGCCAGCCAAAGGTCCTGGATCTGGAGGGCATCTCTCGAGGATCACGACTTACTCCAGCAGAGTTGAGCAGCAGGGCTCAAGCAATTCCAGGTAGGTCCAGTTTGGGCAGCCGGAATGCCTCTGGAAGCTTGGTGAATGTTCATTTGTGTGTGCTGCAAACATGGTCCTGTCAAGTGTAATCAGGGCAGGATACTGCTCCTCCCTAACCATCCTGCAAGGAAGACCACTCCCTCTACACCCAGGCGCCTTATGTCCACATATCTGTAAGTAATATACTACCCATAACAGGAGAGCCATTCACAGTCATTTGAACACTGGCACTTTCAGAAAGGCACATTTAGTTTAGGTAATAAGTGACAACTTTCTAAATGTGGCATTTTCAGAAAAGTAACTTAAAATCCGACTCTACCATTACAGAAGATTTTAAATTGCAATTCCAAAGATTGGAAGAAGCATTTCTCTATCTGTTCCCAAGCGGACGTTATCACTTATTAAGTGTGATAAGGTAACTCAGTGTTAGTCTATGGAGATAGCCTTTCCACAGTGAAAAACAATCTTAGGGGGTTTTCTTCGTAGGACATGTAAAACTTAAACACCCATGTGCCACTTTTTCAATACCACGCACCCTGCCCTATAAGTGGCTAAGGCCTACTTTGGGGTGACTTATAAGTATTAAATAGGAAGGTTTGCTCCTGGCAAAAGTTTTATTTTGACATGTCGAAATGGCAGTGTAGATCTGCACTACAAGCTGCAGGGGTAGACCTGAGACATGCTTTTTAGGGTTACATTAGTTGGTGACACAATGAGTACAGTTGCCCATAGGTAGCATTTAATTTACAGGCCTTGGATAAATGTGGTATTTATTTATTTATTTATTTATTTATTGTGCATCTTGTACCGCGCAAACTAAAACCCTAAGGTGTCAAGGCGCCTACCAAAAAAGAATCAGAAAGCAGGACGCAACTACTCATACGCTTGTACAAAGAGGCGTGTTTTGAGGGCAGCTCTAAAGGTCTGGAGGGAGGGAAGGGACCTTATCTCCAATGGAAGATCATTCCACCATTTTGGAGCCAGATAGGAGAAAGCCCTGCCGCCCCATCTGGTTTTCCGAATACGAGGAATGCGGAGAAGAAGATGGTTGGAGGAGCGGAGGTTCCTGCCAGGATTGTAGTAATACAGGATGGATCCAATGCCTGTAGGGCTACTTTTCACCAGAGCCTTGTAGACCATACACATGGACTTAAAAACTACCCGCTCCTTTATCGGAAGCCAGTGAAGCTGCTTCCTGGCCAGCGTGGCCGAAGAGCGTCGGGGAAGATCAAGGACAAACCTGGCAGCCGCATTCTGGACTACCTGCAAGCGCTGCAGCTGACTCTTATTCAGTCCAGCATACAGCGCATTGCAGTAGTCCAGACGAGAACCCAAAAGGGCGACAGCAAGTTGTCTTCTTGCCTGCAAGGAGAGGTAGTTCCTAATCTTCCTGAGGATGTGGATTATACCCCAACAGGTAGATACCGTCCTATTAACCTGTTGACCCATACCCAGAATGGGGTCAATCATCACACCAAGATTTTTAGCCGAGGAGGTAGGTTTAGGGCAGGCACCCAACGAGTCAGGCCACCACTCCATAGACCAAATGTCTTCCTTTCCGCCGAACACCATCACCTCGGTCTTCTCCCCATTCAATTTCAGTGAGTTGTTAATCATCCACTGGCTGACAGCCTCCATACAAGATCTAAACCTGGAGGCTGTCAGATCAACCGACTGGGAGAGTGACACGAGGATCTGGGTGTCATCAGCGTAGGAAACTACCTCCATCCCAAAAGATCTAATAAGTCTGGCAAGGGGGGTCACATAGATGTTAAAAAGGGTAGGACTAAGCGCCGACCCCTGAGGGACCCCACATTGCACAGACAGGGATGGAGATAGAAATTTTCCCAGCATTACCCTCTGCTCTCTGTGATCGAGAAAAGAAGAGAGCAACCCCAGGGCTGTCCCCCGGACCCCCATCTCACCCAGTCGAGATGTTAAGACACGGGGAGATAGGGTATCGAAGGCAGCCGTGAGGTCCAGGAGGATCAGGAGGGATGTCCGACCCTCATCCACACTCATACGGATGGAGTCGAGCACCAGGGTGAGGGCAGACTCGGTGCTATGTTCCCTCCTGAAACCATGCTGGGAAGGGTCCAGGCAGCCCGAGTTCTCCACAAAGACAGCCAGATGCCCATTTAAATGGGCCTCAAGCATCTTTGCGGAGGCCGGAAGCAGTGAGATGGGGCGGAAGTTTTTTAATACCCCGGGATCTAGGGAGGGTTTCTTAAGTAGAGGTTTTACCACAGCATTTTTCCACTGCTGTGGAAAGACACCCTCCCTCATTACCCCATTCATGATGTCTAATAAAGGGGGTAAGAGAGATCTTCTGCACTGCTTCAAAATCTTAAGAGGACAGGCATCTAGCGGAGACCCTAACTTCGTTTTATCAAGCAGTGTCTCCAGATCTTGTAAAGAGAGCGGAGGAAAGGATTCCAAACAGCCGGCTGCGGGAAGCTCCGCAGGAGAAACCTCCGGGACCACAGTAGCCGATGGCTCGGCCGTTGAGTGCCTCAGTGACTCCAAGGAAGAATAGATTTCCGATATTTTGGACTGGAAGAAGAGAGCTATGTCATTGCAGAGCTCCTGAGATGGAATGACAGGATCGGGGACCTGAAGATTTGTAAGGGAGTCCACGATCCTGAAGAGCTCCTTGGGAGATGAGAGGGAGGAAGTCAGGGCCACAAAGTAGTCTTGTTTGGTCCCAATAACTTCCAACTTATATCTCTTGAGCAGGGTTTTGTGAGCTTCCCTGTCTTTGAGATCCCAACTGGCATGCCATTTACGCTCCTGTCTCCTTACTTCCTGTCTAAGGAGTCTAAGTTGTTCAGAGAACCAGGGGGCTGATGGTCTTTTCCTGGCTGAGTAACAGGACCGGGCCGGCGCCAGTTCGTCCAAGGCCTCTGTAAGAACATTGTCATAATACGGCACCGCCAAAGAGGGATCCATCTCCCGAGTAGAAGACAAACTGGGGATCCACGGATCAAAGGAGTGTTCCCGGATGTTTTTAAAATTTCTACGCACTTCAAAAGTACTCGGAACTTTCCTAGGAATCTCCTGGCTGGGGAAGGCCACATTAAAGGGAACGGCCAGGTGGTCTGACCAGGAGAGAGAGAAGGGATCCATTACAGACAGTCTCTGATCGTTAGAGAAGATCCCATCGAGCGTATGACCAGCTCGGTGGGTGGGTCCTTTCACCAGTTGGGTGAGACCACATGCTGTCAATGCTTCCAACAGCGCCGAGGTATCATGGGACTCCGATAACTCTAGGTGAAAGTTAAAGTCACCCAGAATCGTAAGGTTCTCACGGCCAAAGTAGGGCTCCAGGAACTGAAGCAGTTTTAAACTAAAATCTGCTCTAGGACCGGGCGGACGATAGACCAAAATCCCATTAAATGGAGAGAAGGAGGAGTCATGTAATGAAAAGTACAGCACCTGAATGGCATCCTTAGGGTCAGATAGAGGCGTAATAAGACATTGAGAGCTCTCTCTATGCAGGATCGCTAGTCCTCCACCGACCCGGCCAATTCTGTCCTGCCGAGTCAAACAATACCCCTCTGGGACTGCTTCAATAAGGTCAGGGCCCGATGAATCCTTGGCCCACGTTTCCGTTATAAAAACCCAGGTCGGGTTCTTCTCCAAAACAAGCTCCTTAAAAACAATGTTGTTTTTGATAAGTGAGCGCGCATTAAGGAGCAAACAATGTACGCTCAGTTCACTAGGAGGCGTCAGCGAGCGAAACTCTCGTGGGGGGCGGGAGCGACAGAATACAGGCCAGCCGGATCTGTTGGGAAGCACCCACATCCCTTAAACCGGAGAAAATCCTCAGGGGTGCTTCTATGGAAGCAGGGTGCAGTAATAGGTTGAAGGCGCAGGATGTCCTGCAAAGAATATTTCAATGCACCGTGCCCCACTGTATTCGACCTGTCAGACCAGCCGTCCAGCCCGTCCTCAGCGCGGACGGGCGCAGACGGGCTGGACTCAGGCGTGACTCCGGCGTGGCTGCGGCGATCACGCTGCGCGCACACGCTGCGCGCCATGGACTCAGGTAGATATAGGTCTCTAGCCGGTCCACCTGACTGCTAGAGCACAGTTCGTTAAACCTAACTTTGTCCCTACCCAAGATGGCGCCGACCGATGACTCGGCGCGAGGGTCCGGCCCGCTAAACAGCGGTGAATGACACAGATTACATGCGGCAATGCGACCAGGGGAATTAAGAACAGGGGAGAAGTTTAAAAATCAAATGAACCAAAATACAAAACAGGTAAGTTTAAAATGCAAAAAACGCAAGTACAAGCGCTGAAAGCGCGACCAGCAAGAGGGAGAGCTCCTACCTGAGTGCTTTAAATACTGCGAGCCCCAAACTGTCTCTAGCCGGTCCACCTGACTGCTAGAGCACAGTTCATTAAACCTAACTTTGTCCCTACCCAAGATGGCGCCCACCGATGACTCGGCGCGAGGGTCCGGCCCGCTAAACAGCGGTGAATGACACAGATTACATGCGGCAATGCGACCAGGGGAATTAAGAACAGGGGAGAAGTTTAAAAATCAAATGAACCAAAATACAAAACAGGTAAGTTTAAAATGCAAAAAACGCAAGTACAAGCGCTGAAAGCGCGACCATTTAGTATGGACTTATTAGTAAATAAATATACCAATCAGGTATAGGATAATTTTCAAGGGAGAGCACACCACTGATTAGCAGAGACAAAGTGCACAGAATCCTAAAAGCCAACAACAATGGATTCAGCAAGGGAAGGCAAAAATCCTGCAGAATGGGCTCAGTCCAACACAAGTATTTAATAGTACAAAAATAATTAAAATGATAAAAATAAACACAATAAAAATCCCACAACCAATGTCTAAAAATAGATCAAAGATAAAAGGAATAAGAGATATAAATTTTAGTATTAGGCCAAAAGCACCTGGGAAAAGTAAAGCGCCTATAAGAAGTCACTAATTACAGTTGACCTGGACCTGTTGCGATATTTCAGGCTGCATGCTATGGAGCGGAGGTCAGATACCCCAGGAAGTTCGTTCCGGTTACGGATTTTACTTTATGACTTAGTCTCTGAAATGGAATATGAAATCCCTTAGCGTGACAAAGCTGTGTGATGTGTCTGGCAAAGTCCTCTTGAAGTCATTGGATGAAGTCCAGCTGAAGCCATTTGTTTTGGTGGATAAAGCTCAGAGCGGGAGTAAGCATGAAGTGTGACGCAGTACACAGCATGCAGCACGCAGCAGAGAAGCTGAGGAGGATGGCAGGGTAGGCAACCCAGTGCCCCGGCGAGAAGCAAGCAGGATATAAGTCCATGCAAGCCCACCCTTTGGCAAAAAACTTGTCCAGGGCAGGCTAGACAATGGATGTTGACATTTCTGATCTTCTCCCCTGCCCGCTAGCTCTCAGCTGAGAGTGGCAAGCTCATACATCCCGTCCACCAGAACTCCCCCTTAGCGCTTGGTTGTTCACAGGGGAGTAAGAGGGAAGTGTCAGTGCAAGGCACTGTGGTGCTACCCCCACCCCGAGGGTTGAGCCAGAGTGGTGCATAAGAATAGGCTGCCGGTGCGGCTTGCCTCCCTCCGTGTGCTCCCCCGCACCTGCCCACATCCCTATAGGAGTACTGATGTGTGGCTCTGCCTTGGCTCTGGATTTGTTATTTGTCGTTTATCACATGCCATCACGGGCGGGTCTCGGCTGTGTATTTAGGTAGTTAGAGGAGGCCAGTGGAGGTCCTCCAGCCCTTACACAAGTGGAAAGTACAGACACAAGTAGAGGACAGAATTGATTTAGGAACGCCAAGGAGAATAAGGGGGTAAGAAAGCAGGCCCCTGCTGGCCGATATAGTTCTGCAGGGAGGGTGACTTTGTCTGTAGAACTGTACTTTTTCCAACTAGGGCGCATTTGAAAGGGAAGTCATCTGGAAGCTTCTGCAACTAAATCTGCACGCTCTGGCCTACTCTGTATATCACTGTAAATCTCAACCAGTTCTAGATAAGGATAGGCGAGTAAAGGTGAGACAGGCACAGGCACTGACTCAACCTGGCTACTGACATAACTGAGTTGTTCTGTGAAAAGTGGTTGAGTGGTGACCAGTGTAACTATTACTGGCAGGTACCCTGTGGACTGTCTGTTTGCACCGCATATACTATATGTATTACATGCATCAATATAGCCCATGGTTAACTAAACAGGACAATAATGAAGTTGGGTAAGGTCGGAGGGCCATTCTAACCAGCTAAACATAAAAGCAAATGCCGGCTACTCTTGGATCAAAAGAGAGCAATTGGAAAAGGCATAGAAGCTGCCCATTGCTTGATTTCACCCACCTCTGATCTGGAAGAAAGTGCCTCCAACCACCTTACTAAGTTTGGTTTCCTGAAGGGTCCAACTGCAATAATCTCTCTGACAACCATCGAAATTACAGGTTTACAACCCCCATTAAATCCAATTATATCAAAGGACAAGAAAAGACCAAACTCAGTAAGAACTTCACATCATGAGGGAGAAACAGAGATGAAGAATGAGAAAGAGAAAAAATCAATTTCAAGGGCCTTCCTGAGCGCAACCAGAATCATCAAGAGCTACTTAAATATCCAACAACATCAAGGACATCACAACACTCGGAGGTGGTGTGTTCAAGCAGCTTAGTAAAGGACTTCAGATTGCTCCTAAGCCTGCCCACTCAGAGTAGAGCACATCGTCACCGTGAGAAGGAGGTGGCTCCTCTGGAGCCAAAGATAACGAGGGGTCAGCAAAGCAAAACATTATATCTCGCCAACATGTAACAACAGACAGAGGTTTCAAGGTTTCACCTAACACAGAAACTACACAAGCAGTATCCTCAATCGCAATATCTTATGACAGTGTTATGTTAGAAGAGGAGGTAGTAAATAAATTAGACTCCTTTGTGCTTTCTCTACAAAACCTAAAGACAGAGATAACCTCTGAAATGCCACACAAGGTCAAAGACTGGGAAGAACAGATTGTGAAACCAGAAGACCTTGTAGGGCACCGTAAGACCTCAGATGCACAAGAACAAGCTACAGATCACCAGGATGACAAGAGTGTCATCATAAGCAGGAACTTTAATACAGTAGGATACACACAAGTCGTGGCAAACTTATTGGGATGAAGATTCTGTCAAAAAGCCCCCAGCACAAAAACGGCCAGAGCCGATGGAAATATCCAAAAGTCACGCAAAGAACATTTCAACCTCAACCACAGAAAACAGAGCTAACTCAACCAGCACACTGTGTATTGTATAAAATCTATCTCCTCAAAATTTGGATGATGATCAAACTTCCCAAATGAGTTTGCTAAAAGCCTCAGCAGTAGGCGAAATACTTGGAGGCCCCTTACTATCAATAACAGGACTAGGTTCAGGGCTACTCTCAGCCCAGGAAGTACAATGATCCAAGGTCGAGCAAACAGGAGATATCTTCACATCTGGATTAATGACAGACGGTAAGACATGTGACATTGATCCTGCAGTAAGACTCAATCAAAAGTTCCCACAAATTAAGAACTAAGAAGTATACATCAGGATGAGGGAGAAGCTAGTGATAAACTTGTATTTGCCCCCAGTATAGCTCACATCTCACATGGTCCAGTTGATATAATGAACTGAGGAAGCATCCTGGGATTATTCTAAGAAATTCTATCTTTGGAGCCATTGGCCAGTTCTTCTGCCACAAGCTGTGGTCACCTGGGCTGATTAATGAAGGAAAAGGCACAGCTAGAAAAATGTGGAATCCCAATCAGTTCTTATGGTCAGCTTGGATATCCAACAATGTTAATACCGAAATATTTGATGGCTCTCCTGTGGGAAAACAATTTAATGCTTCCCAGGGACTAAGAACAACAGAGGTCAGTAATTGAACAGAACTTACAAAAAAAGAAGGTGATCTTAAGTGGTGCTATTGGTAACACCTCAGCTCTCATAGCATTTGAGGAGGTTAACTCAAGTCCTAGGAGACCTTTTGGGACACCGTCCAGAAATGATTGGTCCTGGTTAAGAACTGTACTACAGCAAATAATCCAGCAATGGTCTTTAACAACAATAGAAACTAACAACAGTGGTCTGCTTAAAACAGTCTGCTTAAAACACGCTCATGGAATATTAATGGCTTAGCTCCAAAAGATTTTTTAGATCAGGATGTCTTAAGCTGCTGGAAAACATTTCAAATAATGATGTTTCAAGAACTATGGTCAATGCAGCCATTTTTAATACCTGGATACATTGTATTTAATGAGCCTGCAGTGAACGATTCAAACATTTTTTTAAACATATTTTATTTGTTGATTCGCATATATTATGCAGGGCTCTGCACACCAGAGTCATCTGCCAAAGCGATCTCAATACATTTGTTACAGTAACCGACTGTAGTTTCTCCCCTCCTTGTACTCCCCCCCATAAGCAACAATACAAAACATAGGGGCATTAAATGAAAACAGCCTGCACCCCCACCTCCCCCCTCCCACTCCCACCCCCTCCCAAAGATTGCACAAATCCATACTACCACTTCTACAGTATTAAAAGGAAATTGTTCAGAAGGTCCCAGCCCAGGCCCACCACCCCCCTTGCTCCTTCCCCCTCTTCCCCTATACAGAATCCTCGGCTCAAACCGGCTGCATTGGCTCCACTATCGCCGGAGGTTCCAGACCGAGACCCCCATACTCCGCCCACCGGTTCCATATTTTATAATGTTTACGTGGACACCCCCTGGCCACAAATATGGGTTGCTCCAGACCCATACAGAAGTCCAGACCATTTTTCCAAGCCGCCACCGAGGGGACTCTCGTCGCCTTCCAAGCTTTGGCAATGAAGGATTCAATTTTTAAACGACCAATGGAGGTCTAGCAACCTATGTTTCTGCAACAATAAAGGGATCATATGAAGGTATTCCCACTAATCACCCGGGTCTCCAGATTTACGAAATAACTAATTGTATCCCAGGGTCTAAGACCTCGCTCATACTAATGAATGTTTTTATCCACACTAAAGCGAAAAAACTGAAAACAGCATAAATAATTCTAAGCTCAATCCTAGTGCTAATAAAAAGATCTCCACAAACTAAATGTTTTCTATCTAGAGACTTCAATATGAACTTAATACATGTCTCAGAGCTTGACAAAGACGAAAATGCACAAAGTAGCACTTGAAACATCCTTGCAGTCTCTGTTCAGTTAAAGATCACCAAGAGGAGAGATAAATTAGGTGACACACTAGCAGAGGAGTTGGAATCACTGGGGTTAAGATCTCTCACATACCCCACTCCTCTTTCAGCCAATCAATATTGGGTTACATCTTTGTGGCACTATCCCTCTTTCCAACAGTAGTGACTTTCAACATAGATCCTATGCTAGATAATGACCACCGTACTTAATTAATAAAATGAGGAATAAAAATCAGAACTTACACCTCTGCCTTGTGGGTTATAAAGCAGCGCTTGACGCAGTAGACAGGGACATACTCTGGGCTAAATTACACAAGCTCTGAATACCAGGTCTGCTACTCAAAGCTATCCAGCTTCTCTACTCAAAGACAGGGATCAAAACAAAACTGGTTGCGGGGACAGAAAGCAGGACTTAAAATGGCTGTGTCTTGGCACCTTACTTGTTTAACCTGTCTATGGCTGACCTCTCACAAACTTTGGATAATGTCATATCACATTCGCTTCAATTGAATAATTCTTTATAAATAAAATAAAATAGAATTTCTCCAATCTACTCTATGCTGATGACAAAGTCTTAGTCAGCCGATGCTGAAGTACATGTGATGGAGTTAAATTGCATGAAGACAAAAACCTTGTCAATTAGAAGGAAAATAATAGGCACGACATAAATGGTACTTAGAGGATGAGCTTTTGGAGCATGTTGGTAAGTATGAGTACTGCGGGTTATAATAGATGCAAAAGGACAAAAAAACTGCAAATTACGGAGAAAGGGGTGGCATTAACGTCAGTCTTTAGTGCTCTCTTTAACTCTTCAAGAGGCCCTAGTATAATACTGAATTTAAAAGTGACTTCTGTGAACCTCCTACCAACTTTGGAGTATGGCTCAGAGGCACTAAGTGGCAGAGACTCAATTGTCATTGAACAAGCTATCCTAAGAACTTATAGATACTTATTCTCCCTCCCCAAATACACATCACTGGCCCAAATACGCCTAGAACCTGGAATCCCAAAACAAGTATTTTTAATATATGGGGCCTAGGTGAAGGCCAGTCACATATTGAAGTTGGCACACAGTGGAACCTTAAGGAAAGTTTTATGGACTGCCGTAAATGAGAACCCATCAAATCTAGCGTAGGTATATATAGAAGAAGCAATAAACAGACTGCAGTTACATGAACTTTGAGACGCTTGGTTTTCACAGCCTGCTTTAAAAAAATAGTAAACTCTAATTGCAAGAAGATTTCTCTTCGCAAAGACAAAGCCACATTAACCAAGAGGTCAAATGCTTGGATGATCATTGGTAGTTACACACTGTTAAAAAAAGAAAATTATTTCGGTGAAACTAACGTTCTTTTTGTGAAGTTAAGGTACAGGAGATACAATTTTGGCGTCTCATTATTAAGATCAACCCTACCACCCTGGGAGGAGAGAAAGGTTCTGGCTGAATGCGATCTATGCGGACATAATACACTTTATCTGTATCTGCCCTCGCACTAATGGAGGAGAGAAGAAAGTTTTTGAGAATCCCTTTTCTGGAATGCGGTTTATGCTCAGGGTCTGATTACGATCTTTGCGGATGGTATACTCCATCATATATGTGACGGATATCCCGTCCGCCATATTAGAAGTTCCATAGGATATCATAGGATTGTAAGTTGACGGACGGGACATCCGTCACGTTTGTGACTGAGTCCGCCAAGATCATAAGCTTTTTTTATGGTGCTCAATGTCCTCCAGCGGTACAAGCTCGAAGTTGTATCTGACAAAGCCTTCTTGAAATCAAACACCTTTGTCACAAAGTCCAGCTGATGCTCCAAAGGTCTTTGAAGTTCAACATTTTCCAAGTTTCATCTTTTCAGACTTTATGGAGCAGTTCCTCTTGGTCTGGTCTAAGACTCACAGGCCCTCAGAGACAACACTCAGGGGCTAGGACCACTCCAGCATAGGCCACCAATAGGGTCCAGGTGCTACTGGCCAGCTTAACACTTCAGGAAAAAGGCCTTTTGCAGCTTTTTGTGTGCCTGTAACCACACAAGAGTTCAGAAAACTGTATGGAAATGCTAACAACTTGCAACTTGGTTGGAAAACTTATTAAGACTTGTATTACATACATTCTAACACTTACTAATAGTAACTACCTTCCTTATTCCCTCCTTGCAGTACATTACCTAACCTATGTGTACATTTAAGAGAATTAAATTGCTCTTACCTGACTGCAGCTTCTCAGTGCTTCCGATACTGACTGCCATGACTGTAGTAACATGCAAAAGAAAAATTTAAAAAGGACAATTATTACAATGGAAGTCAACAAGAAAGTGTGCCAAAATGTGTAATAAATGTTTCTACTATCTATAAAAAAATAATAATAATTATAATGCGATTATTATCAGTTTTTTAAATTAAATAAAGGTTTTTAAAACAATTTTGTGTTTAATTATTTACTTATTTGAATTATAATAAAGTTTTGAAATATTTACATGTTTTTATATGCATTGATCAATAGAAAATGTTTCTTAAGACATTTTTTTAATTATGTGCTACATTAAACACATGTATTAGTATTATTTAATTAATTGTATCATACATCATTAAATAATAATATTTGTAATACTGTTACAATTGATACCTGAGTATTATTATACTTCCCCCACCCTCTACCCCTCTAACCCTTACATCCCACACCTAATAAATAGTTACAGTTAATTGTTTAAAAAAGTATTTTTAATTTATAAAGTAATCATATTATTTTTTTAACTTATTGTACTATTATTAAAATAAATACCCGAAATTGAATACACTTTCCCATTCTAATCTCCCTAAAACCGAATTCCTCAAAAATATTTGCAATTTAATGTTTGAAATAATAATATATTTATTACAAATAAGAAAGAAATCATATATATGTATTTTAAAATGAATTTCCCCACCCTATATCCCTATACCATTTATACCTTACTCTATACGTTTTTAAAATATTTAAAAGAAAATATTTTAATTAATTTCATATTTTAGAAAGGGCATTTTTTTCTAACCGATTATTTCATAGGTATTAAAATTAATACTGGAATAGAAATAGACTTTTCCACTCTACACCCCTGTTTGCACTTTCATCATGCTTCTCAATTTTTGAAATGCTAAATATTTAATAATCGCAATCAATATTTTTTTAACTGAATTCAAAAATGCAGTTTCTTATTTAGCCACACAAAATATATTCTATCACTTTTGCCTCGTATATTAATACTAATTTCTCAACTTGTAAATTCATATTTTATACTCCTATATTCCATCAACCCCTTTACTTTGAAACCCTACAATGAAATATTAATATATTCAAATATGTTTAAAAATGTTAAATCCTTATAATGGGGGTAAATCCCCTAATTCCCCACTTTTGAACCATATATATTTTTTTCACAATAGGTAAATTAATACATGTATACTCTTATTTAGGGGGTACACCCCCAGCTCATCTTTTAACTTATATTATTATTAATTTTTCATTTAAATTAAATATATGAAGAAAATAGAAACCTTCTCAGGGGTCTCACTGATACACCTGGTCCTTTCAAACCAACAAAGAAGAGATTGGCACAGAAGCTGTAATATAAAAGACATATTTATTGACCTCAGATGAGGGAGACTATGTCACACGGTACCCTCAGGAAACTGTAGGAGGCATTCTAAGGAGTACAGAAAACAGGGGCCTTATATATGCTTAGGTTACATGAGTCAGCATAAAACCAAGGGGAGGTCCTGGCACATACCAGCATGCAAAATGACTAATATGGGTATACAAAATTTGCTTGCT
The DNA here is from genome assembly GCF_964261635.1 of Lissotriton helveticus. Lineage (NCBI taxonomy): Eukaryota > Metazoa > Chordata > Amphibia > Caudata > Salamandridae > Lissotriton > Lissotriton helveticus. The sequence goes on along the minus strand of NC_136069.1, from coordinate 1,316,402,944 downwards.
CAACAAAGTGGGAGGAGAGACCCAACTGAGCACATCAGTAAGAATAGCCTGACAGTTATAACATAAGGGCAGGTGCATTCTACTAGCTAGGCCCCTCTGAGCATGTGCAATGCTCTGGAAGAGGGAGATGGCACATGGCGAGCACATGGCTAACTAAAATGGCTGCCAAGTACAAAATGGCTTTCAGCTCATGCTAACAGATCCCTGCAATCTTTAACATATATAGTTAATTGTTTTTACTTAAGAGGGTTGTTTTATCATTAAAAAAAATATACTTACCTATACTTACCTATACTTCTCATTAAGCATGGTAATGGCATGCATGGTCAAGTCCTACAAGGTAAAAGCATATGCGTCGTAAAAGAGTGTGTTGTAAAGGTATTTCATAGTAAAGCTGCTGGGTCCGATTCACAGAACTAACTTAAGACAAAATCCTAAACTTACTACTTTTGGTATTCACAGAAGGCATTTAGTAGTAGTAAAGTTAGGATTTTGTCTTAAGTCTGTCTTAAGTCTGCCCTAAGTTTGTCTTAAGTCTGTCTTAAGTCTGTCTTAAGTGTGTCTTAAGTTTGTCTTAAGTCTGTCCTAAGTTTGTCTTAAGTTTGTCTTAAGACTGTCTTAAATCTGTCTTAAGTCTGTCTTAAGTCTGTCTTAAGTCAAACTTCAGACAAAATCCTAACTTTACTACTACTAAATGCCTTCTGTGAATACCAAAAGTAGCGAGTTTAGGATTTTGTCTTAAGTTAGTTCTGTGAATCGGGCCCTCAGTGTTTGTGGCAGAATGAATTAGGCAAAATTTCCCAATTCAAAACATGGTGTCAAATATTGAATAAAGCCATAGGGCACCATTAGGATGTCGGGCGGATTGCCTCCGCCAGGGTGGCGGTGGCGGAGGCAATCCGCCCGACAAGCACTCTCGTTTTCCCCTCCGCCAGATTAGGATGGCGGAGGGGACAGCGGCGGACGGAAAGAGCGTCCGCCGCTTTACCGCCGCGGTCATGGATTAATATGGTGGCGGTGTCCAATGGACACCGCCAGTCATATTACAATGGCACACAGTAGAGGCCTTTCTGCGGCGGCAATGCCGCCACGGAAAGGCAGGCGGGGATTGCTGCGGGGGCCCCCTGCAGGGCCCCCAGGTTGACACCACTGTCGGGGGGCACATGGGGGGTACCTATGGTACCCCCCCACATTTGCATATGCAAAGCGGCAGGCACCGCGCGGTGCCTGCCGCTTTGCATATGCAAATGCAAAAAAGCATTTTTAGCATTGTGGCGGGCGGTGCAGAGTGCACCACCCGCCACAATGCTAAAACTACAGGATGTGCCCGCCACTGTGGGGGGCACATCCTAATTCTCCCCACGGGACCCCCGCCCTTATGGCGGGCGGTCCCGTTCCCCACTATGGTGACGGGCGGACTCATAATGACCCCCATAGTGTTTCTAGACAATTATTTTTTATTCTTCTATGAAGAAAATGACGAGTCACAGTTCGTGATTTCGTGTTTGGTGTAGAGGCTGTCTGGCTAAGGGATTCTCTGTGTTACAGTGCCTAGGATCTCCTCTGCAGAATTCGTTATTTTCACTCACTAATTTCATTAATTACTCATACACTTCTGCACTAACTCACTTAGCTTCTTATTCTCTGACTTGCTCACTGACATGCTCATTAGGTCGAAGTCTTCCAGACAGCACAGCTGTTTGTTTTGCTAAAGACACCTTGGGGACCTTCAGAAAGCGTCCCTGGAAATGCATTCCGCCCATTGCTTTGTGGTTTGTAACTTGCATTTCTGGCTTTCTATCTGCTGGCTTTATTTGTTTTAGGCTGGCCAGAGTTAGTCTGTCCCTCCAAAGGAGCAAAGCCTTTTCACACCAACTTCTCTTGCATTCTTCCACAAGTGCACCTTTCTGTAAACAGGCCTGTAAATCTCATTCTTATCTTGTCACATTTGCTGTGTAATTCAAAGACCAAGGTCAAATGTCAGGCTCTATCTTCCAAGGGAGATTGGTGTTTACTTTATTTTCTATGACTTCAAATGAGAGGATTTATGCGGCAATCGTGCTGGATACTGGGGGTAGGAACATTTTTTTTCTTCATTTAAATGAACTGTGCAAGTATTTCAGAATATATCAGAATTAGGAACAGAAATGAAGGATATTTTTGTTAATTCTGAAGTGTGTTGGAAACAAATATTTTAATATGATCAAAACAAATTAATACACTAGGTGATGTCATTTCAACACATTATTGTTTGTGCGCTGTATAGTTTTATCAGTAAAACTGTATGTTTGTGCAAATGTAATGGTTGTTTCAATTGAAAATGCATTGTCTGCAATGGCGATGTGCTACCACACCATGCATACTCATCTCTATGCCAATTCACCCTCCTATGCCCCACTCCACGCCACTGCACTCTACTCTGCAAAACTTCACTTTACATCACTACACACCAGTGCTCCCCGTGCCACTGCACTGTACTCCACTCTGCACTGCTCCACTCTACACCACTGCACTCCACACCTCTCTACTCCACTCTGTACCACTCCACTCTACATCACTGCACTCCACGCCTCTCTACTCTTCTCTGTAGCATTCTACTCGATGCCAAGGCACTCTACACCACTCTACTCTACACCACTGCACTCTTCAACACTGCACTCCACATCACTTCAGTCTAGGCCACTCCAATCTACTCTGCAAAACTCCACTCCATGCTACTCTACTCTATGCCACTTTACTTTATGCCACTTTGTAGCACTACACTCTAGTCCACCGCACTCTATGCTAATACACTCTACGCCAATGTAATTTACTCAGTAACACTCAACTCTATGCCCCTGCTCTTTATGTCAATTCGTCTCTCTAATCTACTCTGCACCTCACACTCTATACCACTGTACTCTACACCACTCTACTCTATGCCACTGCCCTCTACCATTTCCCTCTTCTTTGAAACAATCTACTCTATGCCACTGCACTCTATGCCACTTTATTCCACTCTGTGCCACTCCACTCTATAGCATCTCACTCTACGTCACTCTACTCTAACCAACTGCACTCTACCCCAAAGCACCCTACACAACTGCAGTCTATGTCACTGCACTCTATGCCACTACACTCTACTATGCACAACAGTACTCCAGGCCACTGCACTCAATGCGACTATACTCTACGCCACTGCACTTTATGCCAATCTACATCACTGCACTCTATGGAACTCTAATCTGCAACACAGCACTCTCGTCCACTGAACTATATGCCACTCTACTCTGCACTGCTGCACTCTATGCCAATGGCCTCTACACTAGTCTACTTGAAATCACTCCACTCATTGCCACTTTACCATATGCCACTCCACTCTGCACCACACTACGCCGCTGCACTCTCTGCCACTCTACTCTACACCGCTGCACTCTATACCACGTTACACCACTGCACTCTATGCCACTCTACTCTGCACCACTGTATGCCACTGCTCCCTCTGCCTCTACTCTATGCCACTCTACTCTATACCCTGCACTTTATGCCACTGTACTGTATGCCACTTCACTCTATGCCCCTGCATTCTACACTACTCCCCTCTGCACCACTGAACTCTACTATCCACCACTCTAATCCATGCCACTGCATTCTACAATGCTGCATTGTATGCGACAGAATTCTATGCCACTGCACTCTACACCACTGTACTCTACATCACTATACTCTGCAACACAATGAGTCAATGCACTTTATACCAATCCACTCTCCTCAGCGCCGCTCCACTGCACTCTACTCTACTCTGTAGCACTGCACTCTATGCTACTGCACTCTATGCCACAGCACTCTACGCCATTGCACTCTACTCTGCACCACTGTACTCAATACCACTTCAATCTATGCCACTCTACTCAACATCATTCCATGCCACTGCACTTTACACCACTGCACTCTATGCTAGTGCATTCTGCGCCACTCTACACCACTGCACTCTGCTCCACTCTACTCTGCAGCACTGCACTCTACGCCACTGAACTCTATCCCACTCTACTCTGCATTACTGCATTCTCTGCCAATGCACTCTATGCCACTGCACTCTACTCTGCATCATTCCAGGCCACACCACTGCACTCTGCAGCACTCCACCCTGTGCGGCTGCACTCTATGGCACTATATTCTACTCTGCATCACTCTACTCTGCACCTCTATCTGCCACTGCACTCTGTGCCACTCTACTCTACTCTCCACCACTGCACTCAATGCTACTCTACTCTGAACTACTCTTCTCTGCATCCTGCATTCTGGACCACTGTACTCTACTATGCACCCCTCTAATCTATGCCACTGCATTCTATGATGCTGCATTTTATGCCACTGGATTCTATACCACTGCACTCTACGCCAGTATATTCTGCAACACTCTACATCAATCCACTCTACTTTAAACCATTCCATGATTCTGCACTCTTCTCTACTCTACTCTGATGTACTGTACTATACGCTACTTCACTTGAAACCAATGCCCTTTACTCCACTGCACTCTACTCTGTATCATTATACTCAACTCACTGCACTCTACGCCACTCTACTCAACACCACGCTATGCCACTGCACCCTATACCATTGCACCCTATGCCAATGCACTCTATGCTATTTTACACCACTGCACTCTATGATACTCTATTCTGCAACAACATACTCTATGCCATTGAAACCTATACCACTCTTCTCTGCACTACTGCATTCTAAGCCAATGCACTCTACACAATTGCACTCTTTGCCATTCTACTCTGCATCACTCCACTCTACACCACTACACTCTGCAGCATTTCACTCTACACCACTGCACTCTACAGCACTACATTCTACTCTGCACCACTCTATGCCACTGCACTCTGTGCCACTCTACTCTCCACCATTCCACTCTGCCCCACTGCACTCTATGCCACTGCATTTTAAGCAACACTCTAATCTATGATACTGCGTTCTGTCACACTGCATTGCATGATGCTGAAATCTATGCCGCTGCACTCGACACCACTCCACTGTATGCCACTCTACGTGACACCCCAAGACGACACTCTCTGCTACTCCATTCTACAACACTCTACTCCATTCTTGGCCATTACACTCTATTTATTTATTTATTTATTTATTTATATGCTTATAAAGCGCCTGAATCAATTCCCGAAGGGATATCTCTGCGCTTTTGCTTACACTGGACAAGTTTACTATAGGAATGCAGCTGTGGAAGGGGAGGTAGGCTGGATTTATGACAGTGTAAAGAGGTGTGTTTTAAGTTTTTTTCTGAATGATTCAAGATTGCTGATCTGTTTCAGTGCAGTGGGTAGGGAGTTCCAAAGGATTGGTCCTTTGTATTACAGGGCTCGACCGCCTTGTCTAGCTCTTCTTATCTTAGGGACCTGTAGCAGCTGATGGTTGCTTGAGCGTAGAGTGCGTCCGGGGATATAAGGGACAAATTTTTCTTTTAGGTATTTGGGGCTAGTTCCAAACAGGCATCTGTGTATCATACTACATATTTTAAATTTGATGCGCTGCTTTACCGGCAACCAGTGAAGTTGGCGGAGTAGTGGGCGGGAGGGTGTTCTGGGAGGAGCATTAAGAGCCAGTCTTGCTGCCGTATTTTGGACAACCTGTAGTTTATCCAGCTGTTCCTCATTTGCCGATAAGTATAGTCCGTTGCAGTAATCCATTCTGCTTATTATTAGGGTCTGAATGAGTGTTTTTCTGTGATTGTCTGGCAGAAATGGAAAGACGCGTCGGAGTAGCCCCACCACGTGGAGGCAGGCACCTGCCACTTGGGTGGTGTGTTCCTTGAGTAGGAGCGCTTGGTCTAGTTTGATGTCAAGGTTTTTTACTATTGGTTTGGGGTTAGGGACAGGGCCTAATTCCAGGGGCCACCATTCTGGGGACCATAAAAGAGTCGCCCCCCCGAACAGCATGACCTCGGTTTTGGATACGTTGCATTGGAGGAAATTCTGAGCCATCCAATGCGCTACTGCTCTCATCCCATCCGCAAAGGTTGACTGAATTGCCGGTGTGAGAGTTTGGAATGGGAACAAGAGCTGGGTGTCATCAGCGTATGACACCGGGGAGAAACCATAAGATCTTATCAGATTTGCTAAGGGGGCCACATATATGTTAAAAAGCGTAGGGCTTAGGCATGAGCCCTGTGGCACTCCCTTAGTTAGCTCCCTTGAGGGTGAGGAATGGGAGCCCAGTCTGACACCTTGAGTGCGGCCCATGAGAAAGCTTTGCAGCCATGATAGAGCCGCTCCTTCTACCCCCACATCACTCAATCTTTCGAGAAGAAGTTCATGTGACACCGTGTCGAAGGCAGCGGACAGATCTAACAGCACTAGAATCACTGAGCCCCCCCCTGTCCAGTGACATCCTGATGTTGTCGGTCACAGAAAGGAGGGCCGATTCAGTGCTGTGATTGGGCCTGAAACCAGATTGAGATAGGTCCAGGCCCTCCGCTGCCTCGATGTATTTCGACAGGTGTGTATTTACATGCTTCTCGGTGAGTTTACTGAGGTAGGGTAGAAGGGAGATGGGTCTGAGGTTAGAAAGGTCCGACCAAGGTAGTGTGGTATTTTTCTGGATGGGATTGACCACCGCTTGCTTCCACTCCGATGGCACCTGTCCTTCTCTGAGAGATTGGTTTATAATTGATTGGATAAATGGACCTAGGAAGGAGTTTAGAGGGGCCATCATTTTGGCTGGTATGAGATCATTGGGGGAGCCTGATTTTATGTGGCTAGTTAGGAGGGGGAGATCTGTGTTAGAGACTGGGGGGAAAGAAAGTAAAGATACTTTCTTTTGTTGCGGTGTAATGGGGACGGGATTATCACAGTTGGAACTGGTGGCTTTCAAGATTTTCTCATAAATTGTATTAATTTTGCTCTCGAAAAACAGGGATATCTCGTTACATAATGGCAGTGAGAAGTCATCCGAGCTCACACATGCTGTAGGTTTTACAAAGGTTTCAAGTATTTTGTATAGTTCCTTCGAGGAATTTCCTGCCTCTATCAATTGTTGGGCCAGACTGTCCTTACGGGCCCTTCTGATGTTTTTATAATATTTTGATTGTGCTACTAGGTAAGCTTTCCTATCCTCTTCGAGGTGTGACCTCCTCCACTTTTTTTCTAGTCTTCTGCTTCCTTGCTTCTCAGTTCTCAATGCCTCAGTGTGCCATTTCTCCTGTTTGTGTGTGGGAAATTGTTTGTGCAGTTTCAGCGGGGCCAGCTTGTCTATTGCCTCTATAAGAGAATTATTAAATTTATTTAGAGTATCTTCCACTTTGTCTGTTTCCATAAATTTGGGATTTTTCCAGATCTTCTGTAGCCCTTCTGTTGTGACTTTGTGCCACTGGCGCCGCCATATAGGAGGAAGGATTATTTTGGATGGTCGTTTGTTTGTTATAGGGAGGTCGAATTCTAACAGATAGTGGTCTGTCCACTCCAACTGAGAGGTGGTTTTACAGGGGATAGTGGTGCAATTCGAGAAGCGTAGATCTAGGAAATGACCCCCATCATGAGTTGGACCGGAATTCTGTAGTTCTAGACCTATCGTGGACATATCTGCGAGCAGAGATTTTGTTTCAGTGAGTTCTGGATTATCTGCATGTATATTAAAGTCTCCTAGGAGGACAAAGTCTTCTTTGGCTCTAAGATAGGGAACTAGCAGTTCCATGAGGGAAAGAGAAAACCCTGCGCATGGTCCAGGTGGGCGATATATAAGTGCTCCTTTCTTAACTATTTTGGTGGATAAGTTGATTCTGAAAATTATAATTTCTAATGTGGGACTGCATTTTTTCTCTAGTATGGTGACTTTCAAGTGTTCTTTATATACCATGGCCAGACCACCTCCTGTTTTGATGGGTCGATCCATGTTTAGAAACTTGTACCCTGTGGGGATTCCTAATGTAATAGCGGGGTTGTATGGGGTTTGAGCCACGTTTCCGTGAGGAAACATAGATCTGGCTGTAATGTGTGGAGTAAATCCCATATTTGGAGTTGATGTTTGGGCATTGAGCGTACATTCAACAGTAGGCATGTTAGTCCTTCTTTTAGTTTGCTTGCCTCTATGGTCGTGGGTTCTGAGTGGATTAAATGGTTGGCTTGAAAGTGACATGTGTTGCAAGAAAAAGGGCCTTCTGTGAGTGGCCATTTATCGTTGATACACTTTGGCAGGTGGGCAGGTTTCAAAGATTGTAGGTCTAGTGCGGAATACCTGATTAATCTCTGTGGGGTATCCGCGCAGAGCATAGCCCCTGGCTCCTGGCACCGTCCTGGCGCGGACGGGCGCAGACGGGCAGCTCTTTGGCGGGTCTTCGGCGGGAATTCGGCTGCGCGCGATCGCTGCGCGCTCCGGAGGGGGCGAGGGCTAAATAGCCCATGAGATTAACCACTAGAGCGCTACCCGCTCCAGTGAATGCAGGAAGTGCCTGAAGTGTGTGGCTCTCACCTGTCCGCCCTCCGCACAACGGGAATAATTACCCTGTCGGAACGAGGCGGACAGGAAGTAAAGTTGAACCACCACTACTCGCTGGCAGTGTAGCTGACTGAGGCTGCTTCCCTGATGTTAGAAACAAATGAGGGAGAGTGGGCGCGATGACTTCTAGCGCTTTGTATTCAGCACAGGAAGTACCGTTAAGTTTAAAACAATGTGCGCGTTTGTAATCAACACACACACGAGGAATATACTTTAAAATTGCACAAGTGCACGCAAAGCAAAGCAATGGTCATTTAAAATTCCAGTTCGATTTCCAGCATAAATTCGCTAGTAGCGCTGTACCAGTCTCAGCAAAGCGGGTTGGAGACTCTGCCACCGCCTCCTGCCGCGACCGCGCTGTGTCTGGTGCTCAGCCTAAATAGCCCCTGAGATTAACCACTAGAGCGCTACCCGCTCCAGTGAATGCAGGAAGTGCCTGAAGTGTGTGGCTCTCACCTGTCCGCCCTCCGCACAACGGGAATAATTACCCTGTCGGAACGAGGCGGACAGGAAGTAAAGTTGAACCACCACTACTCGCTGGCAGTGTAGCTGACTGAGGCTGCTTCCCTGATGTTAGAAACAAATGAGGGAGAGTGGGCGCGATGACTTCTAGCGCTTTGTATTCAGCACAGGAAGTACCGTTAAATTTAAAACAATGTGCGCGTTTGTAATCAACACACACACGATGAATATACTTTAAAATTGCACAAGTGCGCGCAAAGCAAAGCAATGGTAATTTAAAATTCCAGTTCGATTTCCAGCATAAATTCGCTAGTAGCGCTGTACCAGTCTCAGCAAAGCGGGTTGGAGACTCTGCCACCGCCTCCTGCCGCTATGACACTTCAAGCTACTCTCCTCTATGTCACTAACTTCTAGTCATGTTGAACAGCAGCCATGCAGGTGTTCAACAAGGCTTAAACATATTGCCAATGCTTGTTTTCTCGATCACTGCTTCAAAATCTTGGTCATCATTTGTTCACTCACTTCATCCTTCACTCACTCACTTGCTTATTCATTCATTTGTAAACGCACTCACCAAGCCACTATCATGTGCTCAGTTACTTATTCATTTGCTCACTCCTTCACTTACCTCACTTACTTGTATAATCATTTAGTCACTCACCAATATCCACACTCTTTCACTTGCTTTCCCACTCACTTACTTGCTGCTCACCCTTTGATTTTTTGCTTGCTAATTCACCCACTAATATACACACTTGCCATCCAACCCCTCACTGCTTCATTCACATACTCATTCCCACATTCAACTGCTCGTCAGCTCACTTGCTTAATCACTGGGACACTCACTCCTCCATGGCTGATTCCTGCTTGGGGATCAGCAACCCTTTAGTAGGAACCAATTTGCATGCAGAACGACTGGAAAAGGGGAAGTCTCTCCAACGTACCTTTACCAGGGCTGGTGGCTGCAGGAGGTGAAACTCAAAACGCATGAGCTCCGTTATTGCTTCCTCCAGCGGCCTCTGGAATAATAATTTTATGACATCAACCCATTGTGAAATGAACTCACCAATAACAATTCAATACAAGCTGTGGCAACAGAAGTGGTCCAAGCATCAGAGAGGTACCAGTCCTGTCTGGCCCTTGACAAATTCTTAGTAGTGCTAAGGATGAGACCACCTTGTCCATAGCAGTCAACACAGACATTCTAGTGGGTCTCTTCTGTTCATAGTTTTCCTATATCCGGAGTGTAAGGGGGGAATTGGTTCTTGTTTTAACCAGGGCCACCTATGGGCCCTCCAGTAATAGCCAGTGTTCCTGCAATCTGGCGCAGCAAGGACTTAAGTCTGAGTCAGCAGACATGTATGGAAACTGCTTCCAGTGCTCTGCCTTGGTGAAACACTTTTCATTGACTGTCTGGCTCAAGAGGGACATCTAGTCACTTCCTAAGGTACTGCTGTGCATGCAAACTTTACACGATTCCAAAATCCTTCCCCGACTCCAAAAAATAAGTTCACCCTCCCTTAATGAGAGTATGTACGAACTGAAGAAAAGAAAGTGCTGCGCTACATGTTTGCATTGTAAAACCTTTCTTATATTATTACAGAGCAGGGTTTGGGAGATTTAGGATCATGGCAGTTTCTGGCATGTCTTGAAACAGCCATATGGGGTACCAGAAGATGGCATGTTCTGTCAAGTATCAGTTGATGACAAGCTCTGTTGTTTAACTTAATTATGAAGTTCAGCGGATTGGTCATGCTGGACTGTCTTTTAAGTTCCTTAAGAATAGGTGTTCTTTGATGTAATGTCCTCACGGATGCACTGGATCATTGGGACAATCTTACCACTTACCCTGCGATGAAGCTTTCTAGATGCCTGAGAGGTAAAGAGGAATTAACGGCAATTTAAGTAATTCAATTTACAATGTAGACCATTTGGCCACACATTAAGGACCATGAATCAGTCAATACGTTTAAATAAGTTTAATTTCAAATTAAGAGACAAACTAATGTATGCAAATCTCAAGAGCATAGTGTAAAGATGCAAAATCACCACAGGATATCCAAAGCATCTAATGAATTTGCGTTTGCACAGCATAAGACATACAAGAAACTCAATGTATAGGCTTTGATCCTCCACTCTATGCATGAGTAAATCTAAAATCACATAAACTAATCCACAGCTTAAAGTTGAAAAGTTAGGGACTTAGTTAAATCAGAGAAAACAGGAAGGTATCAGCAGTGCGGAGACTTCAGTAGAAGTTCTCCAAATAAGAAAAAATGCATAACATGAAGCCATACAATGAGAACATCGGAGAGAGGTGTGTACCCCTGAGAGTACTTAGAGAATTTTGTCCAAAAACTAAAGTGCGAACACCAGTTCAACCCACAGAACATTAGAGAGAACCATGTGATGAACTTCAGTAATTTTCCCCCCACGAACATTGGAAATTGACATCCTCACTTGATTCTCCTCGCCCCACAGTTCAGACATCGTGACGTCCTTGAATGTCTCCTTCTCCAGATAGGATATGAATAGGTGTCCTCCCTTATGGTTCGTTAGCGCCTCACGTCCTTAGCAAAGGTACTTCTCCCAAGCCTCACTATCTCTAATACACAGTAAGCCTTTCACTACCTATGAGATCATCTGAATGCACCTCCAAAAGAAAGAACATTGCAATCCAAGCAAATTTTCAAGTTGAAGGTTAATCATTGAAAACAAAATGCTTAGAGCCTCTGGTTAAGCTAATTTGTTAAAGCAGTCAATTTGCAGTTTAAGTACAGGACTATGGCCCATATGTATGAAATTCCAGATTTGCGATTTCAATTTGCAAATCCATAGAAATCTCTATCTGGGAATCACAAACCAGTATGTATGTAACCACCGATTCCACAACTAGCGACTCCATTGGATTTGCGATTAGGAAATCACACAATTGTGATTTCCTAAAAGAAAGTCATAATTTAGGAAACAGAGCTTTCTGGATGCAGAATGAGGATGTCAGACCAGCAAGTCTATAATTACAGGGTGTGGCCATGAGCCAGAGGCCTAGAAAACTACTGGAAGGAAGGAGCGCCCTTGCATTGATACTTCCAGTACACCATACAATTTCTAGAGAAAACCATGACTGCTGAAACGAGGAACAAGGACTCAGGGAGCAGGAAGAGAAAAGTCAAGCTTTCTGAGAGGGAACTTGACGTCCTGACAGGAATGTGTCTCCCACATGGACCAACTGTTCAGGAAGGTCTACTTCACAGTACCTGTGTCCCAAAACCAAGGATCTGGACCAGCATCCTAAAGAAGGTCAACACCCTAGGAGTCAACCAGAGGACCATCCCAGAGATCCGCAAGAGATGGTATGACCTGAGGCTCCGTACGAAGGAGAAGGTGGCCAGCAGGATAGCAGAGGGACGTGGAACAGGCAGAAGACCATCACAACACCCCCCCTCCGACTCCCATTGAGGCGGTCATAGAGGTGACCCAGGAACCCGAGAGTGGGGCAGTAGTAGCAGGAAAAGACTCCTCCAAACCAAATATTAACCATTTATATACACTAACCATAAACATGCATTTCCATATATCACAGCCTGGACGTAGCAGGACCTGTGGCAGCTGAAGAGGCTACTGACAGTGAGGTGATCATTGAGGTCACAACACCCTCATCCCCTCAGCCCATCGCTCCAACTCTAACTGTCAGGAGAGCCACCATCTCACCACTGCCAGAGTTGGAGGACAGCGATGAAGGACATTCTAAGAGCAGTTACCCCCAAAACATCCAGGATCAGGATACAATGAAAGCACAGAGGCCAAATGTCAGGAGTCCCTCCAGAGACTGTGTCAGATGAAATGTCTTAAAAACGTCCTAGTTATGGTGGCCTGGAGAGGTCAATAATCCCTACTACAGCACCTGCGGACAAGGAGATGCGCACCATCAGTAGGCAACTGCAATGTAAGTCACTGCAGAATATGGAGAAAGTGCAGGAACAGTGGATAGCAGCAAAGCAGAGGGAGCACCGTGTGCAGTGACAGAGGCACAAGCAGTACCTAGCAAGGTTTTATACCTTCACCCAGCCCATCAACCAGCTGGCAGACAGTAACAACAATGCTGGCAAGGTGGACAGTGAATATCCAGACCGACATGACGCACTGCTGCCAGGACTTATGCATATGGGCTAATGCAAGTTACTGCAGCACTAGAACACATCCAGACCCACAACCTCTGCATTCCCAACATTCCGTCCCCATCTGAGAGCAAAGAGACTCACCTCAGTGGCATGTCCCTTCAGGAGGATACGGTTCCGGGTGTTCACTACTCCACACATCTGGCAATGACATGCTGACATTCCCACAAACCAGTGCTGCTGACAGAGCACTGTTGGAAATTGCCCTTTTTGCAGGGTTATCCCCAAACTTTTTGCTTCTTCTTCCTAGTTTTTCCAGAGCTGTGTTTGTTGGCTACATGACTCTGGGCACTTTACCACTGCTGATCAGTGCTAAAGTGCATATGCTCTCTGTGTAAATTGTTATTGTGATTGGTTATCCATGATTGGCATATTTGATAAACCAGTAGGTTCCTAGTAAAGTGCACTGAGTATGCCAGTGCTGGTAAATCAAATGCTACTAGTGGGCCTGCAGCACTGATTGTGCCACCCACATGAGTAGCCCTGAAAAGATGTCTCAGGCCTGCCACCGCAGAGCCTTTGCGCAGTTTCTTAACTGCCATGTCGACTTGGCAAGTGTAACCACTTGCCAGGCCCTAACCTTCCCTTTTCTTACATATAAGGCACTCTATGGTAGGCCTAAAGTACCCCTCTGGGCAGGGTGCAGTGTATGTGAAAGGTAGGACATGAACTGGTGTGTGTAACATGTCCTCATAGTGACATACTGCCAGTTTCGTTTTTCACTATTGCAAGGCTATCTTGCCCCATAGGACAGAATTGGGAATGCTTTGTAAAGTTGTACAAGCATATCTTCCCATAGGGATAAGATGGGAAAATTAAGTTTGGTATCCATAAACTCAGGATTTAATAACACATCTTTTAGTAAACATGGTTTTTAAATTGTGTGTTTGAAAATACCACTTTTAGAAAGTGGCTATTTTCTTGTTCAACCATCCTGTGTGCCTCTGCCTGTTTGTGGATTGACTGTCTGGCTTTGGAGTGGCATGGGGCTAGGGAGGTGCAGTGGCTCCAAGAGTTTGGATGAGTCAGCACTAGGCTGAATAGGCCTGATCTGCATTTGGAGTGGTGGGAGGAGTAGCCCCTGTACCTGAATAGGGCTGTGCCTGCCTTCCACAATGCTGGCTCCGCCCCCTGTGGTTTATCTGGAGCCAAGGCTCACACTGACAAGGGATGTTGTTGTGCACTTGCAAAGTGCCCCCATAACTGGTTTGAGCTGGGCTCTGAGCCCCTTGCACAAGAGAACAAAGACATTTTGGTGTATAAGTTGCAACCCAACACCCCAGACTTTTAGATCATTCCTGGAATTCAAGAGGAACCTTTGCCAAGGAGAAGAGCTGGAGAGACTGAGGAGAAGTACTGCCCTTGCTGTGTTTCAGGGGTTGGCCTGTAGTTGCTGTTTCTGCCAAGGAAAGGAGAAGGACTTTGCTGTGTGCTGTGCTCCCTGCTTGAAGAAGATCTCCAAGGATCTGAAGTGAGCTAGCCTCCTGTTCTGAAGTCTCAGGGACACAAATACTTCACTCACAGCCCCCCTGAACTCTGCTCTTGTGAGTTCTGACCTGCCTAGAGAAGCCAGTGCCAGGTTTGGGCCTCTGGCAGGCCGGACTGGGAACAGAAACTGGCCCTGGCAAACTGGTCAGCTGACCCCCTGGGGTGAGAGGGAGGGCAGCTAATCAGTTTGCGAGGGCCGGTTTCGGCCGATTTTGTTACAGGGGGTCAATGTTGCTGACCCCCGGTAACAAACACGACCACCCAGGAACCCAAAACCGCCCCCCACTCTAGCGGCCTACCGGGGAAACGCTCGGTGCCAGTCCGGCCTGGTCTCTGGAGGTGGTTGCTGCTATGTGAGAGATGGAAGAAAGAAGAAACGTGAAGAACTGCTAAAATTGACACATCGCTCTTCTTGCGGCTGTTTTCTCAACACATCTCCACTGCACGAGAAGAATTTCCACGCCTGACGCTGCTACAAGAATCGACGCATCGAAGGATTTCGACTGAAGAGGACCGACGCAGCGCTGCTCGACGCTGCCGCATTGATCGCCGATGCATCCCGGATTTCTACGCATTGTACCTGGGCGGCAGGCTTTCCTGATGCATCCCCTGCGAACCAGAACTGCCACGAAGAATCAACACATCACTATCCATACAGACCGGATTAGACACAACTCGTCCTCTGCATGTCGCAGAACTGTCGCCTCGCCACTCCAAGGTCTCAAGACTGTCGCATCTCTTTGTTTACCGATTCTGCAGCTGTTTGGTTTTGGAACTTCGACGCATCTACAGGTACTTTGGTGAAAATTCACGCATCCATAGTTTTCTATGGTACAAGTTCTTGAAACCTTTTGAAAGTCATATTTTTAACAGTTTATGCTGGACTTTTGTCATTTTGGTCTTGTTTAGTTTAGATAAAGATACTTTATTTTTTCTAAACTGGTGTGGTGTCCAGTTGTGGTGTTTTCACTGTGTTACTGTGAGTGTTGGTACAAATACTTTGCACATTGCCTTTGGGTTAAGCCTGTCTGCTCGTGCCAAGCTACCAAGGGAGTGGGCAGGGGTTATCTAAAGATTGTATCCCCCTTACCCTGACTAGAAGCAGGGTTCCCTATTTGCACAAAGGTACCTACCTCTGCCAACTAGAGACCGTCATTTCTAACAAGCACCAAACCCCAGAGGCCGTAAAAAGTGACTCTCTATATACTCAGTGGCATGAGATGTCTTC
Source organism: Lissotriton helveticus (assembly GCF_964261635.1). NCBI lineage: Eukaryota > Metazoa > Chordata > Amphibia > Caudata > Salamandridae > Lissotriton > Lissotriton helveticus. Next base: position 1,316,387,092 of record NC_136069.1, on the reverse strand, counting down.
GTTTTGTTGTCCATAATTTACTTTGTTGTTATTCTTTTAACAATTTAACATCCACAAGGATGCTGTTGATCCTTGCTTGCAACAATGTTGTAGCCACCCGAATAAACGGTGGTCACTCATATGCACCAAGCATTACCATAATGTGTGATGTCTCATTATTTGATATTCTAATTTCTCTTAACTCAGAAATAGTTGTTGGTCATCTCTGTGCATTGTGCACATCCCTCTGCTGCAGGTGTGCCCTCCTGCTGCACCTGCAGTGAAGGTAACTCATCATCAGAGTCATAATACGGCTCTATTGGGATGTCGTACAGACACATCCTCATAGCAATATTATGCAGTATCATAAGAGGCGATTATCTTGCAGCATGTATCTGATCTGTACAGTAGTGTCCCACAGGTCTTGTGGAGGCAGCGAAAATGTTACTTCAGGATCCTTAAAGGTCCTTTCAAAGATTGAGCGCATTGTCCTGTGTGCCCTGTTATATTTATTGTTACTCACTTCTTGTCTTCGGAGTCAGGTATGGTGTGAGTAGCAAGGGACGTAAGGCATATATACTGTCACCTTAGGAGCATGACAAGGAAAGCCATTAGGTCACATAGCACACACGGTCCTGGCCACTGTATAAATTCAGTCTGCAATTCTCTTACCAAGTAGGATAGCTTCACCAAATTCACCCTGTACCAGACAGTTTGTATGCCTCTGTGGCAGAACATGAATGAGTCGTGGGTGCTGCATGGGAATCTTGCAACATTTCTGTTATGATACAGGAGGCATCACACACTACCTGTTGATTTATTGAGTGTCAGCTTTTCCTGTTACTGTATATGTATTCAGTTTCTGAGAGGGGACATAAGGCACTATGTGTGCCATCAACACAGCCATTGACATTGGGGAACTGTGCTACCCTGTAGAACATCAGTTTGGTTTGCTGCATTGATTGGAGGGTACTGGGGAACAATATATATTGGTTGACCTTGCTCACCAGGATGTCAAGGAGCTTGCTAAAGAACCTGGAAACAGCACTTTGTCACCCCCCCCCCCTGCTACTTTTATGACAACCCAGTAAATGCCCACAGCTAAGAGATGTAGGCAGTACAATACCTGCACATGTGGTGGTATTGCATTGCTTCTGAGTGTTGGAGTCTGTAGCTGAGGTCGTAACTCAGCAACTAAATCAAGTACTACATGACCACTCAGTTGGTAACTCTAAATTATCTTATCCTCTGTCTGTTTAAACAGGGTGACCCTCACCTTAAATATCCTCTCCGGTCTCCTCCATTACTGCCTCACAGCCAAAATACTCATCCTCCTCACCAGAATGTACAAAACCGCAATTGTGAAAGAGCCAGATGCATTTTGGGGACCTTTTTATAGTTTGCTCCTGGTTACCATCTGATCTGAACTGATCGTAATTGCATTACCTAATTGGCCATTTTGCGAGTAGTCGCAATTAGGAAATCCTTTCTACACGCAGTTAGCGATTTGCTATTTGGAAATCCCTATTTGCGATTTATTATTTAGCTATTTCCAAAATGTGATTTCTACAAAGTAGAAATCGCATTTTGCACCATTGCAAATGCCTTTCGTATATACAGAAATGGCATTTTGAATGTCCTAACAGCCTGAAATAGTGATTTGCACTGTTACGAAATGCAAAATGCCTTTGTACATATGGGCCTATGTGTGCACATACGATTACAAAAGAATGCAAGACGTTAATTAATACATTATTACATGGAAAGTGTTCTTAAGGTAAATACGATATAACTCAAAATACATAGATGTAAATGTGCATGAGAACTGCAATCCTTAGCGTGTAAATGAAGCATTAGTATACATACTCATGTGGAAGTCTAAGTTATACAATGAACACACTTCAATCATATATTTAGTGCTGCACTTCACGGTAATAAGATTAAGACACACAGTAAATGTATTATGCTAACGCATGTAAATATTGTACTTCTGTGACATATAAGGGTGGAGCTTAGATTGTGCTTCTCCACATGCAAACAGTATTTGTGTGTTTTTGCTTTTGTTTTTGTTCGCCATTGATGACAGATCATCTAAATTTGACAGTGCTTCTTTCAATCGTGTATAGACACCTCCCTTTTTTATGTTAATGATATGTATAAGCTAAAAATGCAGTGTGTCTCCTTACATGCCACAAACTAGTTCTCTAAATGTGTGCAAAATGAAGTATGGAGCCCTTAAACGCACACAGGGCCGGCTCTAGGGCGGTGCGACCAGTGCCACCGCACCGGGTGATGACTCTTCCCAGGGGCGCCGTGTTTGGAAGTATTTTATGGTTTTAAAAGCACCTGCTGCTATATTGCTGGACTCCAGCAATTTTCATACAACAATAAAAATGTCAAGATAACTCCGGTGATAAATGTTCTTCCTGGAGAGAGAAGGAGTTTTCTCTAGTGAAAGTTTTAACTCATTGTACTGCAGTGATCCAGCGCGAACCCAATAAGTTGATCAGGGATAAATACTCAATATCTTCACACTACTTTGGCCCATACACATTCACCCAAGTCCCTGATGCGCTGGGGTCAAATTATGCATCTTTCTCCAATCTTACTTGTTTCTAAAATGTATATTTAAGCATCCTGTATTACCTTCTATATTTAACATATGTGATCGACTTTTCATCTACTTGGTCGATGAACCAACTAGCTGAACAGTTGATGGTAATGGAAATTCTATAAAAAACAATAACATTTAATAATTTGACTAAAAAAGAGCCACAGACTCTTGGTACATTTCAATAATTGTATCTAGTAATGATAAATGCTCAAAGCAAACGTTATAAACTCAAATACTGGAAACCTCATGAGAGAGTAACAAACTAATCACAGCAATAATGGAAATAACATCTCAAATATACGTTGCAAGGAGTGGATAGATGGAGACACTAGGTTACAAAATAAAATATATTGACATTAACCATCAATTTCAGAGGGATAGAGGAAGAGACAAAAGTATGGAAGAAAATATAATTACGGCAATTATAAGTCTGAAAGGTTCATTTAAATACAAACCCAATGGATCTGTAAAGGGGAACAACCACCACCCAGGCCTAGGCAGTAGTGAGGGACCCCTGAACTAAGAGTCAAGCATCAAAGATTCTGGAAAAGAGGACAGGGATAGGACAGGAATAGCAAGGCCTCTCAGCAAACCGACAAACCGCGTCGCACCCCTCTCTCTCGGACACCTCAACCTACGCGATCTCTCTCCCGACGGCATCACCTAAGCCACACCCCCAAAGCACCTATTCTTATACTTTAAAATTACATGTCCATCCCACAATAGTCGAGATCTTCACATTTTCTAAGTAAGTGATTGGTTGGTTTCTTGGGGTGGGATGTCACCCCATCATGAAGTCATTCTTCCTTGAACTATACTATTGTTCAACATTTATTTTATTTTATTTATTTATTTAAGAAGTTTTCTATAGCGCTGTCAAGACCCAAAGGTATCAGAGCGCTTTAGTAGGAGCATAGCATATAAACCACAGACACATGACATATTAGCGATATAACAATCAACGAGTGACAGAGTATAGAGCGGCGTAATTGTAGTGTAGAGCTTCTTTGGTTTCAAGATTCTTAGGGATCGCATAGCTCTGTGGTTGCTGTCTGTCCCGTGTTATCCACAACCAAGGAAATGGTTGAGGAACAGGGATTTGAGTTGACTTTTGAATTCCACAAAGGACCGTATGGTTCTGATGTGCCAGGGGATGGAATTCCAAATTTTGGGGGCGTTTCCAATGAAAGAGCAATCCGCTGTTCGTTTCCTTCTAGTTTTAGGTGGGATGAGTAGGTGGGAGTTAGAGCTTCTCAGATTCCTGGATTGGCCTGCTTTTTTTAGCTTTTTTGCCAGTTATTCGGGTTTGCCTGTATGGAGGGCTTTGTGGGTTAGGCAGGCCGTTCTGAAGTACACATGTTACAAAAATGGCTATACAGTTTATTAAATTCAGCGACTACTAGTTCTGTTTCTCACAGTGACACTGGCTTGGCTGGCAGTCAACATCTTTGTCCTTCACCAGGTCAGGCTCTTGCAGCTTAGCACAGCATTTCAGTTACGTGGTCACGTGGTTCTTGCTCAAGCACAAATCCACCCTCCCTCTAGTCCTGTCAAGTTATGAAATGGAGGACTCCTTTACCACTAAAAGAACAGGAAATAGACATTTATTAGTGAATCGATAACACAATTTTCACTGTTTACCACCCAATTCTGCACTAATTCATTATTAACGTGTCAGCCTAGCATAACAAGCAGAAAACAGCGTTATTTGTGAGTGTAATGTACCACACACCATGCATTTTACGAACTACACATGCCGCCTTGCCATGCCAAACCCTTTAATCCAATCTAAACACAAGATTATTACATTTAAGGTTATTTACACATTAATTCTGATTAGTTTATGTATATTTGCAAAGCAAGTTTCCCACATGTAGTGTAAATGTGCACATTGGTCGTTTAGACACTACTTACTGTTAGTACGTATAATAGGGGTGTTCAATCGAGCAGGATTCTTTTAGCGAAATCCTGATCCAGCTATAGAATAGAGGGTAAATACCCCTGCTGCAAAGAATGTGTACCAGGCAGATCACAAAATGCGTATACCTTAAATAGATCAGTGATTTTGTCATAGAGATCCTTTTGTTACTAGCTGTGTAGATGTTAAATTCCTGACATGGAACAGTGAACTAATAACTGTCAACAAAGAGCTGCATGCAAAATGCAAGGTGTAGATTAGAGCATTATGATTTTTTCTTCCATCTTTCATTATTCTAATGTTTCAAAAGGGGTTCATTTTGGTAAAAAACTAAATCCTTATTATTAAATGTAACCCCCAACCATGGGGTTATGTTTTAACTTCTGAATTCGTGCTTTTCCAGACCAAGAACTCTGTACGTCTCGCAGTATGGATGACATGTGACTCACCTTGTAGTTTCTGGTTTATGTAACATTTCATAAACACTGATTTACCCACATTATTGATTCTCTCTGTGTAAACTGGTATAGGTGGCGCTAAATAACTAATTAATGGGCATATCTATCAAGCCCTTTTCACGTTCGCGAATGGGCGAATTCTCAGAATCGGCCCGTTTGCGAACGGGAAAAGGCCTTTTGCGATGTATCATCCCAAAAGGCATCGCAAATTAGAAAATCGCAAAATTTGCGATTCTCTATTTTGCAATTGCATTTAAGGAATCGCAGATTATGATTCCTTAAATGCAATGTATGAAGCACAGAAAAAGTGCAATTTGGCCTTAAGAAATCGTAAATTACCACCAATTTCAAATTGGTGGTAATTTGCGTTTTTAAAAAAAAATGCACTTTTTTGCATTTTTCAAAGTGCCATGTGGCGCACATACATGCCCTTAGGGCATGTATGTGTGCCACATGTGTACACATACATATTTCAGGGGTGCAACAGGGTGTCCTTTTGACACCCTGGCACCTTTGAAATTGCATTCTCAATTTGTGATTCTCTAATTGCGAATCACAAATTGAGAATGTCTTCCTATTCATTCCTATGGGCCATGGGAATGAATGGGAAGGTATTCCTTAATTGCATATCGGAATTTTCAATTCGCAATTAAGGAATATTAAGGAATCGCAATTATTATTGCGATTCCTGTATACATAGCACTTTGCGATTCCTTATTAGCAATTCGCTAAAAATCGCTATTAAGGAATCGCAAAAGAACTTGTTCATACATATGCCCCTAAATACATCTTAGAGCGAGTGGTTATGGAGCCTTGAGGGGGCACTGTTGAAGGGTGGTAGTGAGGGAGTCCGTGGGGGCGCCAACAAACATTGTCGCACAGGGCACCACCAGTGCTAAAGTCGGCCCTGAATGCACAAGTAGTTCGGTGGTTGTACATTTTGAAATGTAAAGTACGAAGCGGTAGCCTCACACCTAGGAGTATCTTGTGAGTGATTTCTCTGTGATAACTTTCACATAAGCAGCTTCAGGAAAATCAAGTAAGTATCTACAGATAAGGAGATAAGGAGTTAACCTCGTCGGTTACACTAAAGAAACTTAAAATTATTGATACTCATTATTTATTTGAGAAATATACTGCATCGCAAATAGTTTACATAGATATCAACATGTAGACAGGTTTAATTATGGTAATACACTAATTCACAATTACAGGTTTTCGAAGTTTGCAAACATTAAAACATGTTCTTCATTGCAATCTGTCAACAATGTTTTATGATTCGAAACTGGTCTAGATGTTTGTCATTTTATGCTTGAAAGTGATGCGAGACCATTTACATGTCAAATTCTAGAGCAGAACATGATCACATTTAATGAACATGGGGTCTTAGATATATTTGTTTTTGTAATATATTACAAAGACAAACATGTTGAGGGCCGGTTACTCCACCATGCCCTCGGAGAGTACAAGAGAACACAGCAGATGTTTCCATTCGTGTCATTCCAACTCTAGAATCACACTGGACCTCCACTTTGACATTAAGCTCTGGGCATGCAATTTCCTTCGAAGCACAGTCATAATTAGATACAGCATTAACATTCCATCAACCTTTTAACTTGCTTAATTGTTTTTTTGCGAGCAATGGAACCAGTTATTTTATTTATGTTTATTTTATTTATGCGTTTTTATATAGTGCAGACTTTACCCGAAGGCGTCAAAGCGCTTCACAATAGGAACAGTAATGATGCATAAAGAGAAAATTACAAGTGAGCGAATTACAAAAGCAAACGTTAAGTTACATGAGGCAAAAGTGACAATTGTGAGCAAACAGAATACATGAGGTAGCAAACGGTGCAATACAGGAGGAAAAAGTGACATGTGTGCAGGTTACAAGAGAAAACAAAGTACAATTAGAGGTATAATACTGCAATATATGGCAGACACTCAAGCACAAGAACAAACAATGTTATGTAGGCAATGGTGGCACTCGTGCAAGTATCTAAAGCAAACAAAATGTGAGAGGTAGCAAACAGTGTGTGACAAGAAAAAAGTGGCGTGTGCATGTTACAAAAGAGTACCAAACACAGGTACAAGGATAATACTGCAATAAATGGCAAACACTCCAACCACAAGAACACACTGGGAAGGCACTTCCATAGACATGAAGAAAAGAATTTTCAATAATGGGAGGTCTTCCTTCAGATAATAGAGAGGGTGTGAATTAGATTTGGAGGTGTCTTTGGAGGAGGAGAACTTTGAGGTCTGTTTTGAAGGCCTGGGAGGAAGTGGTGGTCCGGAGCTGAGGCGGAAGTGAGTTCCAGATTCTCAGAGTGTTGCCTGAAAAGGATTGGGCCATCTATTTTTCCTTCTTGAAAGTGGAAGGTTCAAGCAGTACATTTTCCGCATTACGAGATGGTCTAGAGCCTCCAGAGAGTTTCAGTTTATTAGCCAGGTAGCGAGGAGAGGAGGAGTGCAAGGCTTTGTGGGTGATACAGGCAGTCTTGTAGATAGCTCTAGCCTCGATGGGAAGCCAGCGGAGGGTGGATAAAATTGGTGTGATGTGGTCGCTTCTTTTGGCCCCATAAATTAAACGAGCTGCTGAATGGAGAACAGATTTAATGGGGGACAGGTGGGATTTGGGGAGGCCAGTAAGAAGAGAATTGCAGTAGTCCAGTCTGGAGAGGACCAGGGATTGCAGCAGGGTTTTAAGGTCTTGCTCCGGGAAAAAGCAACGAATTCCCCAAAGAAGGCGCAGTTGGTATCGAGCAGACTTTGCAATGGAATTGATGTGGGAGATTAGATTGAGTTTTTTGTCGAGTATGACACCAAGGGATTTTGCGCTGTCGACAATGATGGATTTATTGTTAAGTAGCTTCATCTGATCCATCCATGATTGTACCGGGGGACGAGAGAGTGAGGAGGAGATGAGGAGGAATTCAGTTTTGGAGGGATTCAGAATCAGTTGATGAGTTGACATCCAGGTTTGAATGGAGTCGAGAGTAGAGCTTAGGATGGCGAAATCGTGAGTGGAGGCAACCTTGAGGTAGATTTGAGTGTCATCTGCATAGAGTTCAATTGTTGCTGCTACTGCGACCTTCTTCCCTCTGTTGAATGCTCCTTTTTATGCATAAACCAGTGTAGCTTTGTAGCATGGAGTCAAGGTAAATCTAGTTGTTTAGCAAGAGAAACCCTGTCATGTGCTTATTCACTTGACTTACTTTCAAATTGCACTTTGTGATACATTTTGTAGTACTGCAATAGTACTTCAAACCTACTATAAAATGCCAGTCACAAGTTACATTCCGAGGTCTATGCCCCAACGGCAGAGTCTCCTCACATGTAGGTATATGTTTTAGTAGTAAACGGGGAGGGATGGGGGAATGGCTGGAAAATGGGGATTTTTTTTACAACTAAAGGGGAGAATTTTAGGGAAGAGTAAGTTGAAGCTAAAGGAGGGCTAGTGGGTTTTATAGAGCGGGACATGCACCCAACCACAAAAGAGTAACTCACTCTTATTCACATACCTGCAAGTCTATAGTATCTAATGCCAAATAAGACACAAAACAGTCGTAAATGCACTCCATCCCAGAGTTCGAGTAAGTCTAGCACCACCCATGGCCAGTCACAGGTACTGCAAAAACCTTCCCATCCAAAAAAATAGAGGTAGGTAATTAAAATAAAGGCCAATAGAAAATAATGTAAAATTAAATTAAAATAGTTAAAATAGTTAAAAATATTAGTAATTTAAATGTAACTTTTGAAAAAATATCTGAAAAAAAAACATGTTTTTTATTTTATTGTAACATACTTGAATCACCCTTTTAAATTAAAATTACGATAACAATGTTCTATTAAAATATAATTATATTAGCTTTCATGAATTTTACAAATCACTTTCATTAATTATTAATATATAATGTAAAAATATTTTTGTTTACTTTAGGTTGGATTTTTTTAAATTTAAACTTCAGAAAAATAAGTTTAATTTACTATAATATTTACATTATTTTAATTGTTAATTCAAAATTACGATAATAGTGCTGTAACCTTTTTATTCTGTAAAAATAAATATGTAAAATTAATTTACATTAATATGTAACATACAAATATTTAACAAAAATGTTCAAGTTTAAAAAATGCTTTTACTTTCCCCTGTATTTTTCCGAAGGTAGACTACCAAAGGGAGCAATGAATAAATGGTTTAGAGACTGAACTATTACACCATCCAGTAGAATTGATTTAGCTTAGAAAAAAGAAGGATTGATGGGTTTTCCCACTACACTAATGTCTCCCTCTCGAATGGGGCATGAAACCTGTTTTACCTCAGTGACATGTACACATACATCCAATATGCATCTGTTTATCTGACTGCCATCCATACCTCTGTCCGTCCATCCATATCTCACACCTGTGTCAGTTGTCTGTGTGCATGGATGCCTTTATGTTATATGGTCAGACAGCCTACCATGTTACTTAGACATTCAACATGGTAGCAGTATGTGTGTTGGCTTCTGGGTCCCAGTAGGTATGTCATCTGTCTGTCCATCCATCTGTCCATCTGCCTGCCCACCCCCCTCCTTTCCATCTGCCTACCTATCTATGATTTCAGATATGTTGTTTAACATGATCTTTTGCATCTGACCGTATCAGAATCTGTGTGAGTGTTGCTTGCCCATGTTTACATGAGTCATTTGCTCAGAAACCTGTATGTACGAGCATCTTTGTGCACATGGCCCTCTGTGTGTGTGTCAGCCTGGATTTGTGGTGTCAAATTTTTTTGACCTAGAATCATCGATGGCCATAGGTCTGTTGGTCTGTGAGGGAAGACAGAAGCTGAGAGGGGTTCACTTGACTACCATTAACCATACTGTCATAAATCAAAAAAGAATGAACCACACCGGTCTTGATGCCAGAGTTCCACAAGTGTGTTATATCAGAAACCCTCAACCTGTATTTACCACCATCAGTACATATGATCTCCACTGGAGTGACTTAGTGGGTAGTATCATCATCAGGTTCCGCACCTGGGTACGTGTGGGATCTGGACACTAAGGATAAAGTTACCTCCTATGCCTCAAAATGAACTTTAATATGAACAAGAGGATAAGAGTAAGGTTAAAAAATATTTAGGGTGATGTGGTCTGAACACATTACCAGTCCTTAGCATCACACATAGTCATATGTGCCCTTAAGGGTCCGTGGCCTTCATCAGGACCTATTTCGTTCAGAACTCTTGTGTAGTTATTGGTTGTTTTTTTGTGCGGCAAGCGCACTAACTTACGCATCTTCGTTATTTTTGTATAACAGGAGCTTTTTATATATACATATGTGGTTTCTATCTGCAATCAGAGGGAGACATGAGGTTGTAAATACATAAAGAGAAAAAAGCTAGTTTTTAAAAAATCTGTGCCAGTCTCCATCTAATACTGAGGTGTTCCTGCATTCATTGCATGCATACACACCAAGATAGTGAAGATTGTTTTCTGGAACTGCACTAGAGCTACCATCTCTTGTTGGGTAATCATGCAATTTCTTGGTCTCTGTTAGAGATACGCCTCATTGGCCGATGAATCTGTATGCTGGTCCTTGCAAACTTTCAGTAAAACTCACATTAAAAATAGTGCATTCAAGAACCGTAGTGTTTTTCTAATGTCTCTAAGGCAATTACCAATTTCTTATAATAATATTTTTCAGTACAAACGCACATTTTAAGATAGAAAATTTCATAGACCAAGCACCGCATAGCCACTCACCGTTGGAGAGCTATTTACTTTCAAAGTAGCGCACAACCAACATTTTGTAGTTCATGCACACAGATGTCAAATGACAATGTGAGTGGATGCCAGCCTCCATACCAATCCTGTTTGATAACACTCCAGGGGCACACCACCCCATGGGAAGTTTAGAAACTCCCTTTGTCCTCATGAGAAATAAGGCAAACACTACAGTTCTCAAATACACTGTTTTTAATTAGAATTTCACTGGTTTTATTGAACGTTTGCAAGGACCATTGTACAGATTCATCGGCTGAATTGCAGACAGAGACCAAGAAATTGCATGTTTACCCAACAGGAGATGGTAGCTATAGTGCAGCTCTAGAAAACATTCTGCACTCTCTGGGTGCATGAATGTAGCAACACTTTAGGATTAGTTTAGTCTCTATATGTACTTACAACCTCTTGACTCCCTCCCATTGCAGGCAGAAACCACACATGCATATATAACAAGCTTCTGTTCTACATAAGTTGTGCACTTAACATTCACAAAAATACCAACTGATAACTACGCAAGAGATCTGATCAAAATAGGTCCTTATAAAGGACACAAATCCATAGGGGCACATGTGGCCAAAACATGTTGACCAATTACGTGTGATGCTAAGGACTGGTAATGTGTCCAAACCACATCTCCCTATCCATTGTTTAACCTTACCCGATCCCCTTTTCATGTTAAAGTTCATTTTTGAAGCACAGGAGGTACTTTTATTCTTAGTGCACAGATCCCACCAGTATCTTTTGCCAGACACTTCCCCTCCCAATGGAGGTGTTACTCACCTGGAGAAGGGAATACCTAGATGCGGAACCCGAAGAAGATGCTACCTACTAAGTCACCCCTGTGGAGATCATATATATCGCTGGTGGTAATTACTAGTTGCAGATTTCTGAGATAACACTTGTGCAACTCTGGCATCAGGGCCGGTGCGGTTCACTCTTTTTTGATTTATGATTGTGTGCATAGGTGCCTTAATGTATGGTTTGTTTTTTTGTAGAGTTTTATATAGCGAGAACTTGACCCGAACCGAATCGGGTATCAGAGCGCTTTACATAGCACCAGTTACGTTATATGAGGACACACATTCATTTTTGTTAGGCACAGGGAGATTAAGTGATTTGCCCAGGATCACAGGATGTTTGGCCTCGTTACCGAGACTCGAACCCAGATCCTCAGGTCCGAGGTCGAGCACCCTAGCCGTTAAGCCAACTCGTTGGTTTGTCTGCACTGATCAAACCTGCAGATATGAATAACATCTGCCCTTCTTTATTCTTCCCTTCCTGGCCAATGTCCTAGAGAGTTGCATAGAGACCAAAGTAAAATGCTTCTTTGAGGAAAAGAAATTTCCACAGAAACGTTCACAAGGCTTTGGGTATGGTTGAAGTACAGAGAATGCAATATGGCAAAGAGCTATGGCACAGAGCAGACAGACTTAACTTCAAAGCAATGTGTTAATCATTAATGCAGAACCGAACAGTTACTAACTAAAAATTCAGCATAATAAGAATCCCAATCAAAACTAGGAAAATAAAGTATATTTTAATAAAGAAAATAGGATCAAAACGACAAAAACCCAATAAGTGGAATTGGAGATTTGAATTTTTAATGTTGTAAATGAAAATAGCATCAAAAAACGTTAAGTGACAATTATGGTCAACTGGTCGTCGCAGACCAGGAAGTAGGCATGATTTGAGGTTGACCGTAATGGAGCATAGGTAAGCTAAAGAGACCAGGTTTGCCCCAGTCAGAGGATGTATCTTGGGACTTGGGCCCTGATTTGGAGTTCAGCAGATGGGATACTCCATCACAAACATGATGAATATTCCATCCCCAATATTTCAAGAGCATTATATACTATGGAGTAAGCCATCCACTGAACTCTAAATCAGGCCCTTAGTCTCAAAACTGGAAGTCCAAAGTCTTCAATGGGGCAAGGCATCAGACTGTAGCCTTGGAGCGCTTCATGAGGTCAGAAAGATGTCAGAATACGTCCCTGTAAACCCTTTGGATATTGGATGGACTGCTCAGGGCAGGAGAAATTTACATTTCATGAACAGATACTCTTTCTGCCTTCACCCAGTCAAGATTTCTTTGGTTGCTCTAAGATACTTTTTTGGAGCTCTGATTCCTCCAGTGGTTCAAGGCTGCAGGGTGTATTTGCCAATGCAAGAAAGCTCAGAGTAGGAGAAACCTGAATCTTCAGTTCAGCTGCAGCGCACCTTGGTCAAATCGGCTTGGCAGATTTGTTTTGGTCCTCCAGAGGTCTTTACTGTCAAAAAGTATTTAAGTTCCACATTTTCAGGGGTGATATGAGAAGTTGAGCCAGACATGCCCAAAAGTTCCAGGACTTCAGGACTTCAGGAGCAGCACTTAGGCTTCAGGACTCACTTCATCAGAGGCTACCCGCAGGGTCCAGACCAGGTCGAGTTGGAGCTGGTCAGCTAGGACTCTTCAGGTAAAGCCCACTCAAAACAGAGTTCCTCCTGTTATCACCACCTACCTACCGACCCACATTCAAACATGGCTCAAATTACATTACTGTATTAATCTTTAATACTTTAATTGTTGGGATCACGAACCTTCTTGGCCAAAGAAAATAATTTTTTAAGTACACATCAATGCTATGGCCAAAGCAAAGGAACACGGTTTTAACATAGTCTTCTGGTAAACGGTCTAATGTGAAGGTGACTGGAGATATATAACCAAATGGAATAACCAAAAAGCAACTTATTGAATATTTTGGAAGAAGGTACCCATACAATTTCCTAGGATATGTTATTTTATTTGATGTTATGTTATGTTACGGTATGTTATGTTATGGTATGATTTGTAGACCGCATCCTAGATAAGGTATAGTGTTAAGATAAAATGACTTTACCATTAGCTTGATTCCGGTCTGGGAAAGACATGGCTTGGTAGTTCGGACTGGACTGTTCCCATGAGGCACAGGGTCATTGCATATAGCCAGTGTCTAACCCAGGGTGGTGTGGAGTGCAAATAAACGATGGATTTAGGCCCAGATCCTTGTACTGGGGTGAATGTATGACATTGTTCTACATTCTGTCCATCAACTGTGTTTTTTGCCTAGTATATAATAGGGCAGGGGGATTAAAACGACCTCTTAAAACGCACCACAGGGCGCGTTTGCACACTGGTGAATGGAGGGGGGAGCTGAGCTGACGTGTGCAAACACGCCCTGTGGCCATTTTAATTTGGGGGATAAAGTCCCCTTGAATCCTGAGTGTCCCTTGGGTACAACTAGCCCATCAGGTATCTCTAGTTAGCACCACAGAGCTGCGTTGCAGAAACAATGGGCACAGCCTGGACCACGTCTCTGCAAAGCAGCGCAGTAGCGCTTACTGGAAGCACCTGGTGGACTAGTTGGGACCCATGGTCCCTCAATATTGAAAGGGAATTAATTCCCCAACTTAAGTTAAAACGTGCCAAAGGGCGTGTTTGCACCCGTCACCTCAGGCCCCGTCCCCTCCCTTCCCCACTGTGTAAACACGCCCTGTGGCCATTTTAAGTTGGGAGATTAACTCCCCTTGAATCCTGAGGGTCCCTCGGGGCAAATTAGCCCACTAGGTATGTCCAGTAAGCACCATTGTAGAGAGGTGTAAAAAGGGGCACAGCCTGCACCACCTCTCTTCAACGCAGCGCAGTGGCGCTTACTAGAAGCACCTGGTGGGCTAGTTGGCCCCCAGGGTCCCTCAGGATTGAAGGGGAATTATTTCCCCAACCTAAAATGCGCCCAGGGCGTGTTTACACACCTCACCTCAGGCCCCGTCCCTTCCCTTCAACATAGTGTAAATGCGCCCTGTGGCCGTTCTAAGTTGAGAGATGAAGTCCCCTTGAATATTAAGGGCCCCTAGGGTCAAACTAGCCCACTAGGTACCTCCAGTAAGCACCACAGAGCTGTGTTTCAAACTGGTGTAAAAAGGGGCATGGCCTCTGAACACCTGTCTGCAACGCAGCTCCCTGGCGCATACTGGTGATACCTGTTGGGCTAGTTGGGCCATAGGGACCCTCAGTATTGAAAGAGAGTTAATCCCCTAACTTAAAACGCGCCACGGGGTGCGTTTGCACAGTGGTGAAGAAAGGGGGCATGGTCTGAGTTGACATGTGTACAAACACACCCTGTGGCGTGGTTTAAGTTGGAGAATTAATTCCTCCTCAATCCTGAGGGTCCCTGAAGGCCAACTAGCCAACCAGGTACCTTCAGTATGAACCAGAGAGATGCGTTGCAGAGCTTGAGCACCCCCACACAGGGTAATTTAAAAAAAAAAAAGCCCCGGCGGGTGGCGGTCCCCAGGGCCGCGGGAGGCAGTGAGCCCCCCGCCATTCATTTCTTGTTCCCCGAATCCGGCCTTTGTCCTTTTTTTATAATTTTGGTGAGGGGGGCCACTTGTAGCCCCGGGGACCCCATCCCCCGGGGCTGGCCCTCTCTGTTGGGGACAGTGGGGGATTTGGGACCCCCCCACGGTTCCCAGCGTCCTTCAGGAGCCGGCATTGTGTTTCCACATGGGGAGCTGCTAAGACGCGAGGCTCCCGCCCTGCCCTAGCAAACTACAGTGTTCCGGGGGTGGGCACCCTGCCACACTGCAAGACCTGGCCCTGGAGGGTGGCGGTCCCCAGGGCCATCACTGGCTCCAGGAGGGGGGACACGCAGCCCTCCCTCACAATCTACAGAGCCCCAGGGAGTGGTGGTCCCCAGGGCTGGGGGGTCCATCACGGCCCCCCAATTTAAATCTTTAGAGCCCCGGGGAGGTGGCGGTCCCCGGGGTTTGTGGGGTGGCTTGAGCTCCCCACATGGAATTTTTTTTAAATAAAGCCCCAGTGGGTGGCGGTCCCCGGAGCCATTCACTTCTTAAAGCCCCGGGGGGTGGTGGTCCCCGGGACTGGGGGGCCCTGAGAGCCCCTCCTCAACTAATTTAAAGAAGCCCCGGGGGTGGTGGTCCCCGGGGATGGGGGGCCTGAGAGCCCCCTCACACCTAATTTTACAAAGCCCCGGAGGGTGGCAGTCCCCATGGCTGCAGGGGCCTAAGAGCACTCCGCACCTAATTTTATGAAGCCCTGGGGGGTGTTGGTCCCCGGAGATGGGGGGCCTGAAAGCCCCCCCACCTAATTTAAAGAGGCCCTGGGGGTGGCAGTCCATGGGGCTGGAGGCCCCTCTGGGCCCCCCTTTACATAATCAGTATTGCCCCCGGGATTTGGCCCGCGCTTTGTTTTTTTTTTTATCGGCAGGATCTGCACAACCTGCGGGGATCTTGTCATTTCTTTTTTTTCTTAAAAAAAACATTTTTTGGGCCTTGGGGGTCCTTGGGGGTCAGGGTGTTTCTACCCTGCCCCCTTTTTTGCGTTTTGCGCATTTTTCCTTCTGTTTTCTTGTGCCTCGGTTGTGATGTCATCAGAGACGTCACTAACCATGTCATGAATGATGTAATATGTGACATCATCAGCAGTGCATTGCGGGCGCGCGAGTTATAGTGAGTCCAACTAACTATAACGTGGGAATTTCAATGGTTTTATGTCAGTAAAATTTCCAGCTAACTATAACTGGTGTGAAACCTATGGTTTTTTCAGTGAATTTAATAGGTTTTTTAAATGCTAATTCCTAACTATAACTGGTGTGAAACCTATGGTTTTTTCAGTGAATTTCATAGGTTTTTAATAGCAAATTTCTATAGCTATGAAATATAATATTTTTTATAATGAATCCTATATTGTATATTTATGTAATACTATTTTTTTTATGTATATTGTTCATGTTTATTTTTATTTTTATTTTTTTGCCCTGGAGCGCTCCCGGTCCGCGTACCGGTGAGCGCACCGGTAAGCGCAGTCTTGCGGCGCGCCCCGGTGCGCGTACCGGTGAGCGTCCCGTTAGCGCTATTGCCGCAAACGAAATTATCGTGACGTATCGCGTAGCCGCGAGATGCGTCTTATGACGCAAGGCGTAAGCGCACCCGGAAGCGCCCGAGCGCATACGATCGCGCTACGTACGCGCCCCCAGGCGAGCACCAGGGCGTGCCCCGGGGCACGTAGCGTAAGCGCGTCGGGTCATGTGACCTGAAAATAACACTTTTCATTGGTTCAGAGCAGTTTTTGTTTCCAAATGATGAAAGCCCCCACCTTTTTTCCTCATTCTCACTTTGTACTTTGACTGAGGAAGACCTGTTTGCAGACCTGAGAAATGGCTACAGTAGCAGCAGCAGCAGGAGCATCTCAACCTCCACCACCACCACCACCACCACCACAAGGACCACCACAACACCACAGTGGTGGTGAAGAAGAAGAAGAGGAGGAGGAGGAGGAGGAGGAGGAGGAGGAGAGGCAGTTCCTGCCTGAAGATAATACCCCCTATAAACCTCAGGAGGACTTTGTGTGGGAGTTTTTTAAAATCCCAAGGGGAGAAAAGAAAGTAAATGCTGCAAAAGTGACATGTCTCATCTGTGGCACTGTACTTTCTAGGGGGAACCCTGCAAAAAATTATTCATTTGGCAACCATACAATGCTTAGCCATATGCAACGCAGGAACCCAAACAACTATGCTGCGGCAGAGGTCAGAGAACTGACCAGAAACCCTCCCCAATCTTCTCCCAGCACCTCCAAAAGAAATCAACCCACTCCATCGGGTCCAGAGACAAGGCAGATGGTCCCAAATAGCCAACGCCAGTTTGGAGATTATAAAATAGTTTGTGTATTATGCGGGACTACAATTTCCTATGGAGAGCAAAGTATCAAACTCATCAACCGTGCTGAAGACAACCACAACTGCAGAAACCTTAATTTTTTCCTGATTTTTTTTGCTCCAGTTGAGCCGTTTACAATTCCCTGTTTTTTGTTTGTCCCCATAAAAATTACAAAAAAAATATAAAATTGTTCATAAAAGCCAAAAAAAAGTAAATAATATTCAAAAAAACAATAAAAAAATATAAAACAACAAAAAGAATTAAAAAAACAGTTCTCTTTAGAACTACCTCCAATTTATAAAAAAATGCTAAATTTTTTAAAAACTCTGTCATTCTTTTTTCTCCATGGTACGCTCCCGGTACGCTCCCCGGTGCGTGTACCAGGCGCTCCCCCCGCGTAAATCGGAAAAAAAAAAAAAATTGCCCCGCGGGGCCCTTTTATGGCCCCCACATCAAACCTAGGGGGTCAGGGGGGGTCTACCCTGCCCCCTTTTGGTCATTTCCCCCTTTGTTTTTGCCACCTCTTGTGTCTCGATACTACCGAGATACAAGATGGCGGCCGCTCCGGACTGTTTGGAATGTTGACAGACAACCGAGAGCCAATCAGCTTTCCGCTCAAGAACTCGCGTAGCACGCTGGAGCGCGCCCCGGTGCGCGTACCGGGGCGCGCATATAGATGTATATATATTTTTTAACCTAAATTACTCAAAATCCACTGGAGCACATATCTTGAGACATAGCAAAGGCAAATCGGGCTACCAGTCCCTACAATTTTGCCAAGTTTGGTGGAAATCTATTCAGCTGTTCGGGATAAAAGTGAGTCCAACCGCCCTATGGAAATTAACATGGGGAAAACAAGTTTTGGGACCCCCCTTTTATCTCGGCCCCCGCTTCACGAACCCAAACTTTCAGGGAAGGAGCGGAGCGGAGCTGGCCATTTTCTTGGAGAAATTCAGCCAATTCCATCAATCGACGCCAAAGTTATTCCAAATAGAATGTTGTGGATTTCCTATGGAAACTAGGTCCTAACTATAACTACCTACTGGCGACCGCCAGTAGGTAATATATATATATTGATATATATATATATATATATATATATATAACCAAACAATTTGACGAAAATCAGCCCGCGCCGCTTTTGATGGCGGGCCTCAGCAGGGCTTCGTCTCACCCTGTTAAATCCACAACACACCCGTCTTCGTATTGTATTCACAAAGACAGCAAGCTGAGGCCCAAAGTTGCATTCATAGTGAATATTTATTCAGAGAGAACACCCAACGCGTTTCGCAGCCGCAGCTGCTTGTTCACGAGTGATTTTTTTGTTTAAACAATAAAGTTATATACAAAAAAGAAAACAAATGTCATGTGATTTTTAGTAAACAGTGAAAACATACTCTCATTAACTTTTGCATTTAGGTACATACAACATTTCTGTACCTTTCAATTATTAGGTTATTACTGGTCGGCATTTTTCAACCTTAACATTATAGTCATTGTTTGAGCTGCATCATGTCACGCATCCGTTAGACCGTCGGGAACTACCAGTCCCAACATTCCATGCCTGTTACATTTTTCAAATCACGTGATCTCTATCTCATTGTGTTATAGGACCCGGAATGAAATTATTCGTGTATATTTGAAGCCATATATAACATTCATTCAATAGACAATCTAGCCCAAGTGGGCAAACTAAAATAGGTAGAAGCACCCTGACCCCCTAGGCCTGCTCAGGGGGCCCACAAGGCCCCCCCCCGGCCCAGAAAAACCTTTGTTTTTTCGAAAAATCGCGAGGGTACGCGCACCGTACAGAGTACAGTAAGCTTACAGTACGGTGCGCGTACCCTCACGATATTTCAAAAATAATTGGGTCTAGGGGGGGCCTTTTAGGACTCCCTGAGCAGGCCTAGGGGGTCAGGGTGCTTCTACCCTGCCCCCTTTGCGTGTTTTGCACCTTTGTTTCACTGCTTTCTTATGCCTTGGTTCTACCGAGGCACAAGATGGCTGCCAACACTTCCTGATTTAGAGTGTTGACAGACAGTGGCAGACAATCAGCATGCATTTCACAGGAAAGCAGCATGCTCATTGGCTGTCAACACTTCTAACCAGGAAATGTTGGCATTCATCTTGTGCTAGGTAGACCGAGACACAAAAGAAGCAGAGCTCACAGCCCACACAGCTCTCACAGCCCACACAGCTCTCACAGCCCACACAGCTCTCACAGCTCTCACAGCCCACACAGCCCACACAGCTCTCACAGCCGACACAGCTCTCACAGCTCACACAGCCCTTACAGCCCACACAGCTCACATTCCACACAGCTCTCACAGCCCATACAGCTCTCACAGCCCACACAGCTCTCACAGCCAGCACAGCTCTCACAGCTCTCACAGCCCACACAGCCCGCACAGCTCTCACAGCCCACACAGCTCTCACAGCCCACACAGCTCTCACAGCCCACACAGCTCTCACAGCCCACACAGCTCTCACAGGCCTCACAGCCCTCACAGCCCAAACAGCCCTCACAGCCCACACAGCTCTCACAGTCCACACAGCTCTCACAGCCCACAGAGCCCACACAGCTCTCACAGCTCACACAGCTTTCACAGCCCACACAGCCCTCACAGCTCAGACAGCCCTCACAGCCCACACAGCTCACATCCCACAGAGCTCTCACAGCTCTCACAGCCCATACAGCTCTCACAGCCCACACAGCTCTCACAGCACACACAGCTCTCACAGCCCACACAGCTCTCACAGGCCTCAAAGCCCTCACAGCCCACACAGCCCTCACAGCCAACACAGCCCACACAGCTCTCACAGCCCACACATCTCTCACAGCCCACACAGCCCACACAGCTCTCACAGCCCACACAGCTCTCACAGCTCTCACAGCCCACACAGCCCACACTCTCACAGCCCACACAGCTCTCACAGCCCACACAGCTCTCGCAGCCCACACAGCTCTCACGGCTCTCACAGCCCGCACAGCCCACACAGCTCTCACAGCCCACACAGCTCTCACAGCTGACACAGCCCTCACAGCCCACACAGCTCACATCCCACACAGCTCTCACAGCTCTCACAGCCCATACAGCTCTCACAGCCCACACAGCTCTCACAGCCCACACAGCTCTCACAGCTCTCACAGCCCACACTGCCCACACAGCTCTCACAGCCCACACAGCTCTCACAGCTCACACAGCCCTCACAGCCCACACAGCTCACATCCCACACAGCTCTCACAGCCCATACGGGTCTCACAACCCACGCAGCTCTCACAGCCCACACAGCTCTCACAGGCCTCACAGCCCTCACAGCCAAAACAGCCCTCACAGCCCACACAGCTCTCACAGCCCACACAGCTCTCCCAGCCTACACAGCCCACTCTCCTCTCACAGCCCACACAGCTCTCACAGCCCACACAGCTCTCACAGCTCTCACAGCCCACACAGCCCACACTCTCACAGCCCACACAGCTCTCACAGCCCACACAGCTCTCACAGCCCATACAGCTCTCACAGCTCACACAGCTCTCACAGCCCACACAGCCCTCACAGCCCACACAGCTCTCACAGCCCACACAGCTCTCACAGCCCACACAGCCCACACAGCTCTCACGGCCCACACAGCTCTCACAGCTCTCACAGCCCACACAGCTCTCACAGCTCACACAGCCCTAACAGCCCACACAGCTCACATCCCACACAGCTCTCACAGCTCTCACAGCCCATACAGCTCTCACAGCCCACACAGCTCTCACAGCCCACACAGCTCTCACAGCTCTCACAGCCCACGCTGCCCACACAGCTCTCACAGCCCACACAGCTCTCACAGCCCACACAGCTCTCACAGCTCACACAGCCCTCACAGCCCACACAGCTCACATCCCACACAGCTCTCACAGCTCTCACAGCCCATACAGATCTCACAGCCCACACAGCCCTCACAGCCCAAACAGCCCTCACAGCCCTCACAGCCCACTCAGCTCTCACAGCCCACACATTTCTCACAGCCCACACAGCACACACAACTCTCAAAGCCCACACAGCTCTCACAGCCCACACAGCTCTCACAGTCTCACATCCCACACAGCTCACACTCTCACAGCCCACACAGCTCTCACAGCCCACACAGCTCACAGCTCACACATCTGTCACAGCCCACACAGCTCTCACAGCCCACACAGCTATCACAGGCCTCACAGCCCACACAGTCCTCACAGCCCTCACAGCCCACACAGCTCTCACAGCCCACACAGCTCTCACAGCCCACACAGCTCTCACAGCTCACACAGTCCTCACAGCTCTAACAGCCCACACAGCTCTCAGAGCCAAAACAGCCAAACAGCCCTCACAGCCCACACAGCTCTCACAGCCCACACAGCTCTCACAGCCCACAGAGCCCACACAGCTCTCACAGCTCACACAGCTCTCACAGCCCACACAGCCCTCACAGCTCAGACAGCCCTCACAGCCCACACAGCTCACATCCCACAGAGCTCTCACAGCTCTCACAGCCCATACAGCTCTCACAGACCACACAGCTCTCACAGCACACACAGCTCTCACAGCCCACACAGCTCTCACAGGCCTCAAAGCCCTCACAGTCCACACAGCCCTCACAGCCCTCACAGCCCACACAGCTCTCACAGCCCACACATCTCTCACAGCCCACACAGCCCACACAGCTCTCACAGCCCACACAGCTCTCACAGCCCACACAGCTCTCACAGCTCTCACAGCCCACACAGCCCACACTCTCACAGCCCACACAGCTCTCACAGCCCACACAGCTCTCACAGCCCACACAGCTCTCACGGCTCTCACAGCCCGCACAGCCCACACAGCTCTCACAGCCCACACAGCTCTCACAGCTCACACAGCTCTCACAGCCCACACAGCTCACATCCCACACAGCTCTCACAGCTCTCACAGCCCATACAGCTCTCACAGCCCACACAGCTCTCACAGCCCACACACCTCTCCCAGCTCTCACAGCCCACACAGCCCACACAGCTCTCACAGCCCACACAGCTCTCACAGCTCACACAGTCCTCACAGCCCACACAGCTCACATCCCACACAGCTCTCACAGCTCTCACAGCCCATACAGGTCTCACAGCCCACACAGCTCTCACAGCCCACACAGCTCTCACAGGCCCCACAGCCCTCACAGCCAAAACATCCCTCACAGCCCACACAGCTCTCACAGCCCACACAGCTCTCACAGCCTACACAGCCCACTCTGCTCTCACAGCCCACACAGCTCTCACAGCCCACACTGCTCTCACAGCTCTCACAGCCCACACAGCCCACACTCTCACAGCCCACACAGCTCTCACAGCCCACACAGCTCTCACAGCCCATACAGCTCTCACAGCTCACACAGCTCTCACAGCCCACACAGCCCTCACAGCCCACACAGCTCTCACAGCCCACACAGCTCTCACAGCCCACACAGCCCACACAGCTCTCACAGCCCACACAGCTCTCACAGCTCTCACAGCCCACACAGCTCTCACAGCTCACACAGCCCTCACAGCCCACACAGCTCACATCCCACACAGCTCTCACAGCTCTCACAGCCCATACAACTCTCACAGCCCACACAGCTCTCACAGCCCACACAGCTCACACAGCTCTCACAGCCCACGCTGCCCACACAGCTCTCACAGCCCACACAGCTCTCACAGCCCTCACAGCCCACACAGCTCACACCCACACAGCTCTCACAGCTCTCACAGCCCATACAGATCTCACAGCCCACACAGCTCTCACAGCCCACACAGCTCTCACAGCCCACACAGCTCTCACAGGCCTCACAGCCCCCACAGCCCAAACAGCCCTCACAGCCCACTCAGCTCTCACAGCCCACACATTTCTCACAGCCCACACAGCCCACACAGCTCTCACAGCCCACGCAGCTCTCACAGCCCACACAGCTCTCACAGTCTCACATCCCACACAGCTCACACTCTCACAGCCCACACAGCTCTCACAGCCCACACAGCTCACACATCTGTCACAGCCCACACAGCTCTCACAGCCCACACAGCTATCACAGGCCTCACAGCCCTCACAGCCCACACAGCCCTCACAGCCCTCACAGCCCACACAGCTCTCACAGCCCACACAGCTCTCACAGCCCACACAGCTCTCACAGCTCACACAGCCCTCACAGCTCTCACAGCCCACACAGCTCTCACAGCCAAAACAGCCAAACAGCCCTCACAGCACACACAGCTCTCACAGCCCACACAGCTCTCACAGCCCACAGAGCCCACACAGCTCTCACAGCTCACACAGCTCTCACAGCCCACACAGTCCTCACAGCTCAGACAGCCCTCACAGCCCACACAGCTCACATCCCACAGAGCTCTCACAGCTCGCACAGCCCATACAGCTCTCACAGCCCACACAGCTCTCACAGCACACACAGCTCTCACAGCCCACACAGCTCTCACAGGCCTCAAAGCCCTCACAGCCCACACAGCCCTCACAGCCCTCACAGCCCATACAGCTCTCACAGCCCACACATCTCTCACAGCCCACACAGCTCTCACAGCCCACACAGCTCTCACAGCCCACACAGCTCTCACAGCTCTCACAGCCCACACATCCCACACTCTCACAGCCCACACAGCTCTCACAGCCCACACAGCTCTCACAGCCCACACAGCTCTCACGGCTCTCACAGCCCGCACAGCCCACACAGCTCTCACAGCCCACACAGCTCTCACACCTCACACAGCCCTCACAGCCCACACAGCTCACATCCCACACAGCTCTCACAGCTCTCACAGCCCATACAGCTCTCACAGCCCACACAGCTCTCACAGCCCACACAGCTCTCACAGCTCTCACAGCCCACACAGCCCACACAGCTCTCACAGCCCACACATCTCTCACAGCTCACACAGCCCTCACAGCCCACACAGCTCACATCCCACACAGCTCTCACAGCTCTCACAGCCCATACAGGTCTCACAGCCCACACAGCTCTCACAGCCCACACAGCTCTCACAGGACTCACAGCCCTCACAGCCAAAACAGCCCTCACAGCCCACACAGCTTTCACAGCCCACAGAGCTCTCACAGCCTACAGAGCCCACTCTGCTCTCACAGCTCTCACAGCCCACACAGCCCACACAACTCTCACAGCCCACACAGCTCTCACAGCTCACACAGCCCTCACAGCCCACACAGCTCACATCCCACACAGCTCTCACAGCTCTCACAGCCCATACAGGTCTCACAGCCCACACAGCTCTCACAGCCCACACAGCTCTCACAGGCCTCACAGCCCTCACAGCCCAAACAGCCCTCACAGCCCTCATAGCCCACTCAGCTCTCACAGCCCACACATTTCTCACAGCCCACACAGCCCACACAGCTCTCACAGCCCACACAGCTCTCACAGCCCACACAGCTCTCACAGTCTCACATCCCACACAGCTCACACTCTCACAGCCCACACAGCTCTCACAGCCCACACAGCTCTCAGCTCACACATCTGTCACAGCCCACACAGCTCTCACAGCCCACACAGCTATCACAGGCCTCACTGCCCTCGCAGCCCACACAGCCCTCACAGCCCTCACAGCCCACACAGCTCTCACAGCCCACACAGCTCTCACAGCCCACACAGCTCTCACAGCTCACACAGCCCTCACAGCTCTCACAGCCCACACAGCTCTCACAGCAAAAACAGCCAAAACTGCCCTCACAGCCCCCACAGCCCACACAGCTCTCACAGCCCACACAGCTCTCACCGCCCACACAGCCCTCACAGCCCACACAGCTCTCACAGCTCTCACAGCCCACACAGCCCACACTCTCACAGCCCACACAGCTCTCACAGCCCACACAGCTCACACAGGCCTCACAGCCCTCACAGCCAAAACAGCCCTCACAGCCCACACAGCTCTCACAGCCCACACAGCTCTCACAGCCTACACAGCCTACTCTGCTCTCACAGCCCACACGGCTCTCACAGCCCACACTGCTCTCACAGCTCTCACAGCCCACACAGCCCACACTCTCACAGCCCACACAGCTCTCACAGCCCACACAGCTCTCACAGCCCATACAGCTCTCACAGCTCACACAGCTCTCGCAGCCCACACAGCCCTCACAGCCCACACAGCTCTCACAGCCCACACAGCTCTCATAGCCCACACAGCTCTCACAACTCTCACAGCCCACACAGCTCTCACAGCTCACACAGCCCTCACAGCCCACACAGCTCACATCCCACACAGCTCTCACAGCCCATACAGCTCTCACAGCCCACACAGCTCTCACAGCCCACACAGCTCTCACAGCTCTCTCAGCCCACGCTGCCCACACAGCTCTCACAGCCCACACAGCTCTCACAGCCCACACAGCTCTCACAGCTCACACAGCCCTCACAGCCCACACAGCTCACATCCCACACAGCTGTCACAGCTCTCACAGCCCATACAGATCTCACAGCCCACACAGCTCTCACAGCCCACACAGCTCTCACAGGCCTCACATCCCTCACAGCCCAAACAGCCCACTCAGCTCTCACAGCCCACACATTTCTCACAGCCCACACAGCTCTCACAGCCCACACAGCTCTCACAGCCCACACAGCTCTCACAGTCTCACATCCCACACAGCTCACACTCTCACAGCCCACACAGCTCTCACAGCCCACACAGCTCACAGCTCACACATCTGTCACAGCCCATACAGGTCTCACAGCCCACACAGCTCTCACAGCCCACACAGCTCTCACAGGACTCACAGCCCTCACAGCCAAAACAGCCCTCACAGCCCACACAGCTTTCACAGCCCACAGAGCTCTCACAGCCTACACAGCCCACTCTGCTCTCACAGCTCTCACAGCCCACACAGCCCACACAGCTCTCACAGCCCACACAGCTCTCACAGCTCACACAGCCCTCACAGCCCACACAGCTCACATCCCACACAGCTCTCACAGCTCTCACAGCCCATACAGGTCTCACAGCCCACACAGCTCTCACAGCCCACACAGCTCTCACAGGCCTCACAGCCCTCACAGCCCAAACAGCCCTCACAGCCCTCATAGCCCACTCAGCTCTCACAGCCCACACATTTCTCACAGCCCACACAGCCCACACAGCTCTCACAGCCCACACAGCTCTCACAGCCCACACAGCTCTCACAGTCTGACATCCCACACAGCTCACACTCTCACAGCCCACACAGCTCTCACAGCCCACACAGCTCTCAGCTCACACATCTGTCACAGCCCACACAGCCCACACAGCTATCACAGGCCTCACTGCCCTCGCAGCCCACACAGCCCTCACAGCCCACACAGCTCTCACAGCCCACACAGCTCTCACAGCCCACACAGCTCTCACAGCTCACACAGCCCTCACAGCTCTCACAGCCCACACAGCTCTCACAGCAAAAACAGCCAAAACTGCCCTCACAGCCCCCACAGCCCACACAGCTCTCACAGCCCACACAGCTCTCACAGCCCACACAGCCCTCACAGCCCACACAGCTCTCACAGCCCACACAGCTCTCACAGCTCTCACAGCCCACACAGCCCACACTCTCACAGCCCACACAGCTCTCACAGCCCACACAGCTCACACAGGCCTCACAGCCCTCACAGCCAAAACAGCCCTCACAGCCCACACAGCTCTCACAGCCCACACAGCTCTCACAGCCTACACAGCCTACTCTGCTCTCACAGCCCACACGGCTCTCACAGCCCACACTGCTCTCACAGCTCTCACAGCCCACACAGCCCACACTCTCACAGCCCACACAGCTCTCACAGCCCACACAGCTCTCACAGCCCATACAGCTCTCACAGCTCACACAGCTCTCGCAGCCCACACAGCCCTCACAGCCCACACAGCTCTCACAGCCCACACAGCCCACACAGCTCTCATAGCCCACACAGCTCTCACAACTCTCACAGCCCACACAGCTCTCACAGCTCACACAGCCCTCACAGCCCACACAGCTCACATCCCACACAGCTCTCACAGCCCATACAGCTCTCACAGCCCACACAGCTCTCACAGCCCACACAGCTCTCACAGCTCTCTCAGCCCACGCTGCCCACACAGCTCTCACAGCCCACACAGCTCTCACAGCCCACACAGCTCTCACAGCTCACACAGCCCTCACAGCCCACACAGCTCACATCCCACACAGCTGTCACAGCTCTCACAGCCCATACAGATCTCACAGCCCACACAGCTCTCACAGCCCACACAGCTCTCACAGGCCTCACATCCCTCACAGCCCAAACAGCCCTCACAGCCCTCACAGCCCACTCAGCTCTCACAGCCCACACATTTCTCACAGCCCACACAGCCCACACAGCTCTCACAGCCCACACAGCTCTCACAGCCCACACAGCTCTCACAGTCTCACATCCCACACAGCTCACACTCTCACAGCCCACACAGCTCTCACAGCCCACACAGCTCACAGCTCACACATCTGTCACAGCCCACACAGCTCTCACAGCCCACACAGCTATCACAGGCCTCACAGCCCTCACAGCCCACACAGCCCTCACAGCCCTCACAGCCCACACAGCTCTCACAGCCCACACTGCTCTCAGAGCCCACACAGCTCTCACAGCTCACACAGCCCTCACAGCTCTCACAGCCAACACAGATCTCACAGCCAAAACAGCCAAACAGCCCTCACAGCACACACAGCTCTCACAGCCCACACAGCTCTCACAGCCCACAGAGCCCACATAGCTCTCACAGCTCACACAGCTCTCACAGCCCACACAGCCCTCACAGCTCAGACAGCCCTCACAGCCCACACAGCTCACATCCCACAGAGCTCTCACAGCTCGCACAGCCCACACAGCTCTCACAGCACACACAGCTCTCACAGCCCACACAGCTCTCACAAGCCTCAAAGCCCTCACAGCCCACACAGCCCTCACAGCCCTCACAGCCCACACAGCTCTCACAGCCCACACATCTCTCACAGCCCACACAGCCCAAACAGTTCTCACAGCCCACACAGCTCTCACAGCCCACACAGCTCGCACAGCTCTCACAGCCCACACAGCCCACACTCTCACAGCCCACACAGCTCTCACAGCCCACACAGCTCTCACAGCCCACACAGCTCTCACGGCTCTCACAGCCCGCACAGCCCACACAGCTCTCACAGCCCACACAGCTCTCACAGCTCACACAGCCCTCACAGCCCACACAGCTCACATCCCACACAGCTCTCACAGCTCTCACAGCCCATACAGCTCTCACAGCCCACACAGCTCTCACAGCCCACACAGCTCTCACAGCTCTCACAGCCCACACAGCCCACACAGCTCTCACAGCCCACACAGCTCTCACAGCTCACACAGCCCTCACAGCCCACACGGCTCACATCCCACACAGCTCTCACAGCCCATACAGGTCTCACAGCCCACACAGCTCTCACAGCCCACACAGCTCTCACAGGCCTCACAGCCCTCACAGCCAAAACAGCCCTCACAGCCCAACCAGCTCTCACAGCCAACACAGCTCTCACAGCCTACACAGCCCACTCTGCTCTCACAGCCCACACATCTCTCACAGCCCACGAAGCTCTCACAGATCTCACAGCCCACACAGCCCACACTCTCACAGCCCACACAGCTCTCACAGCCCGCACAGCTCTCACAGCCCATACAGCTCTCACAGCTCACACAGCTCTCACAGCCCACACAGCCCTCACAGCCCACACAGCTCTCACAGCCCACACAGCTCTCACAGCCCACACAGCCCACAGAGCTCTCACAGCCCACACAGCTCTCACAGCTCTCACAGCCCACACAGCTCTCACAGCTCACACAGCCCTCACAGCCCACACAGCTCACATCCCACACAGCTCTCACAGCCCACACAGCTCTCACAGCCCACACAGCTCTCACAGCTCTCACAGCCCACGCTGCCCACACAGCTCTCATAGCCCACACAGCTCTCACAGCTCACACAGCCCTCACAGCCCACACAGCTCACATCCCACACAGCTCTCACAGCTCTCACAGCCCATACAGATCTCATAGCCCACACAGCTCTCACAGCCCACACAGCTCTCACAGCCCACACAGCTCTCACAGGCATCACAGCCCTCACAGCCCAAACAGCCCTCACAGCCCTCACAGCCCACTCAGCTCTCACAGCCCACACAGCTCTCGCAGCCCACACAGCTCTCACAGTGTCACATCCCACACAGCTCACACTCTCACAGCCCACACAGCTCTCACAGCCCACACAGCTCACAGCTCACACATCTGTCACAGCCCACACAGCTCTCACAGCCCACACAGCTATCACAGGCCTCACAGCCCTCACAGCCCACACAGCTCTCACAGCCCACACAGCTCTCACAGCTCACACAGCCCTCACAGCTCTCACAGCCCACACAGCTCTCACAGCCAAAACAGCCAAAACAGCCCTCACTGCCCTCACAGCCCACACAGCTCTCACAGCCCACACAGCTCTCACAGCCCACACAGCCCTCACAGCCCACACAGCTCTCACAGCCCACACAGCTCTCACAGCTCTCACAGCCCACACAGCCCACACTCTCACAGCCCACAAAGCTCTCACAGCCCACACAGCTCTAACAGGCCTCACAGCCCTCACAGCCCACACAGCCCTCACAGCCCGCACAGCTCTCACAGCCCACACAGCTCTCACAGCCCACACAGCCCACACAGCTCTCACAGCCCACACAGCTCTCACAGCCCACACAGCTCTCACAGCCCACACAGCCCTCACAGCTCACACAGCCCTCACAGCCCACACAGCTCACATCCCACACAGCTCTCACAGCCCATACAGCTTTCACAGCCCACACAGCTCTCACAGCTCTCACGGCCCACACAGCCCACACAGCCCTCACAGCCCACACAGCTCTCACAGCCCACACAGCTCTCACATCTCTCACAGCCCACACAGCTCTCACAGCCCACACAGCCCTCACAGCTCACACAGCCCTTACAACCCACACAGCTCACATCCCACACAGCTCTCACAGCTCTCACAGCCCATACAGCTCTCACAGCCCACACAGCTCTCACAGCTCTCACAGCCCACACAGCCCACACAGCCCTCACAGCCCACACAGCTCTCACAGCTCACACAGCCCTCACAGCCCACACAGCTCACATCCCACACAGCTCTCACAGCTCTCACAGCCCATACAGATCTCACAGCCCACACAGCTCTCACAGCCCACACAGCTCTCACAGGCCTCACAGCCCAAACAGCCCTCACAGCCCACACAGCTCTCACAGCCCACACAGCTCTCACAGCCCACAGACCCCACACAGCTCTCACAACCCACACAGCTCTCACAGCCCTCACAGCTCAGACAGCCCTCACAGCCCACACAGCTCACATCCCACAGAGCTCTCACAGCTCTCACAGCCCATACAGCTCTCACAGCCCACACAGCTCTCACAGCACACACAGCTCTCACAGAACACACAGATCTCACAGGCCTCAGAGCCCTCACAGCCCACACAGCCCTCCCTGCCCTCACAGCCCACACAGCTCTCACAGCCCACACATCTCTCACAGCCCACACAGCCCACACAGCTCTCACAGCCCACACAGCTCTCACAGCTCTCACAGCCCACACAACCCACACTCTCACAGCCCACACAGCTCTCACAGCCCACACAGCTCTCACAGCCCACACAGCTCTCACGGCTCTCACAGCCCGCACAGCCCACACAGCTCTCACAGCCCACACAGCTCTCACAGCTCACACAGCCCTCACAGCCCACACAGCTCACATCCCACACAGCTCTCACAGCTCTCACAGCCCATACAGCTCTCACAGCCCACACAGCTCTCACAGCCCACACAGCTCTCACAGCCCACACAGCCCACACAGCTCTCACAGCCCACACAGCTCTCACAGCTCACACAGCCCTCACAGCCCATACAGCTCACATCCCACACAGCTCTCACAGCTCTCACAGCCCATACAGGTCTCGCGGCCCACACAGCTCTCACAGCCCACACAGCTCTCACAGGCCTCACAGCCCTCACAGCCAAAACAGCCCTCACAGCCCTCACAGCCCACACAGCTCTCACAGCCCACACAGCTCTCACAGCCCACACAGCCCACTCTGCTCTCACAGCCCACACAACTCTCACAGCCCACACAGCTCTCACAGCTCTCACAGCCCACACAGCCCACACTCTCACAGCCCACACAGCTCTCACAGCCCACACAGCTCTCACAGCCCACACAGCTCTCACATCTCACACAGCTCTCACAGCCCACACAGCCCTCACAGCCCACACAGCTGTCACAGCCCACACAGCTCTCACAGCCCACACAGCCCACACAGCTCTCACAGCCCACACAGCTCTCACAGCTCTCACAGCCCACACAGCTCTCACAGCCCACACAGCTCTCACAGCCCACACAGCTCTTACAGCTCTCACAGCCCACGCTGCCCACACAGCTCTCACAGCCCACACAGCTCTCACAGCTCACACAGCCCTCACAGCCCACACAGCTCACATCCCACACAGCTCTCACAGCCCATACAGATCTCACAGCCCACACAGCTCTCACAGCCCACACAGCTCTCACAGCCCACACAGCTCTCACAGGCCTCACAGCCCTCACAGCCCAAACAGCCCTCACAGCCCTCACAGCCCACACAGCTCTCACAGCCCACTCATTTCTCACAGCCCACACAGCCCACACAGCTCTCACAGCCCACACAGCTCTCACAGCCCACACAGCTCTCACAGTCTCACATCCCACACAGCTCACACTCTCACAGCCCACACAGCTCTCACAGCCCACACAGCTCACAGCTCACACATCTGTCACAGCCCACACAGCTCTCACAGCCCACACAGCTATCACAGGCCTCACAGCCCTCACAGCCCACACAGCCCTCACAGCCCTCACAGCCCACACAGCTCTCACAGCCCACACAGCTTTCACAGCTCACACAGCTTTCACAGCTCACACAGCCCTCACATCTCTCACAGCCCACACAGCTCTCACAGCCCACACAGCCCACACTCTCACAGCCCACACAGCTCTCACAGCTCACACAGCCCTCACAGCCCACACAGCCCACACAGCTCACATCCCACACAGATCTCACAGCTCGCACAGCCCATACAGCTCTCACAGCCCACACAGCTCTCACAGCCCACACAGCTCTAACAGCTCTCACAGCCCACACAGCCCACACAGCTCTCACAGCTCACACAGCCCACACAGCTCTCACAGCTCACATCCCACGCAGCTCTCACAGCTCTCACAGCCCATACAGCACTCACAGCCCACACAGCTCTCACAGCCCACACAGCTCTCACAGCTCTCACGGCCCACACAGCCCACACTCTCACAGCCCACACAGCTCTCACAGCTCACACAGCCCTCACAGCCCACACAGCCCACACAGCTCACATCCCACACAGCTCTCGCAGCTCGCACAGCCCATACAGCGCTCACAGCCCACACAGCTCTCACAGCCCACACAGCTCTCACAGCTCTCACAGCCCACACAGCCCACACAGCTCTCACAGACCACACAGCTCTCACAGCTCACACAGCCCTCACAGCCCACACAGCTCACATCCCACACAACTCTCACAGCCCATACAGCTCTCACAGCCCACACAGCTCTCACAGCCCACACAGCTCTCACAGCCAACACAGCTCTCACAGCCCAAACAGCCCTCACAGCCCACACAGCTCTCACAGCCCACACAGCTCTCACAGCCCACAAAGCCCACACAGCTCTCACAGCCCACACAGCTCGCACAGCCCACACAGCTCTCACAGCTCTCACAGCTCACACAGCCCACACTCTCACAGCCCACACAGCTCTCACAGCCCACACAGCTCTCACAGCCCACACAGCTCTCACAGCTCACACAGCTCTCACAGCCCACACAGCCCACACAGCTCTGGCAAAGATAATACCAGCAGCGAACAAGCACTGGCGAAGACAATAACGGCAGCAAACAAACACTGGCAAAGACAATAACGGCAGCAAAGAAACACTGGCAAAGACAATAACGGCTGCAAAGAAACACAGGCAAAGGCAATACCAGCAGCGAACAAACACTGGCAAAGATAATACAATCAGGGGGACAGGGGCACGAAAGACGGCACAATCAGGGGACAGAAGGCCCAACAAACGGCACAATCAGGGGGCAGAAGGCAAGAAAAAACTGCACAATTAGTGGGCAGAAGGCAAGAAATACGGCACAATCAGGGAGCAGAAGGCAAGAAATACGGCACAATCAGGGTGCAGAAGGCAAGAAATATGGCACAATCAGGGTGCAGAAGGCAAGAAATATGGCACAATCAGGGGGGTAGAAGCCAAGAAATATGGCACAATCAGGGGGGCAGAAGCAAGAAATACAGCACAATCAGGGGGGCAGAAGGCAAGATTTATGTCACAATCAGAGAGCATCTTGCTCCTGTCCAAAAATCGGATCCCTTGGGCTGCTCAGGCGGTCCCACAAGGATATTAACATATTTAAACGTTATCCGCTAATAGAATTAGCATTTTAAAAACCTTGCAAATTCACTGAAAAAAACATAGGTTTCAGGCCTTATTTAGTTAGGAATTAGCATTTAAAAAACCTTGCAAATTCACTGAAAAAACTATAGGTTTCAGGCCTTATATAGTTAGGAATTAGCATTTTAAAAAACCTTTGAAATTCAGTGAAAAACCCATAGGTTTCAGGCCTTATATTGTTTGGTATTAGCATTTAAAAAACCTTGCAAATTCACTGAAAAAATCATAGGTTTCAGGCCTTATATAGTTAGGAATTAGCATTTAAAAAACCTTTGAAATTCACTGAAAAAAACATAGGTTTCAGGCCTTATATAGTTAGGAATTAGCATATAAAAAAACATTTAAATTGCTCCTATATAGTTAGTTGTACTAACTATAATTGGCGCACCCGCAATCCACTGCTGATGATGTCACATATTACATCGTTCATGACATGGTCAGTGACATCACTGATGACATCACTGATGACATCTCAAATGACATCACTGATGACATCACTGATGACATCTCATTTGACATCACTGATCACATCACTGATGACATCATTCATGTGATAATACGATTCACCTCCTCACACTCTAATATAACCTTTGATACACCCAGTGTTAAATACAGACTACCATTCTTGAACCATTGACACACCAATACCAGTTACTACATAGGCACTCACTGATTCCTAGGTCTACACACACATCCACTCATTCACCCATACAATCACTCATACATACAGTCACTCATCAATACAACACTATCATATGCACTCATACACCTATGCAGACACTCACACACTGCCAATCATCCATGGAGTTACTCACACACCTAGTCAGTCATGTAAAGAATCAATCACACTTCCATTTCCTCATCTACACAGTTATACACACAACACCTTACTTATTCAAACATATACTAACACAAACGTACTCTCTTATACAATCACTGATACAAGTACACATTGATCTGCCCAGAGTCACACACCTCCCAGCCAGCCACACACACACTCAGTCTCCCATACAAATACTTGGGCAACCAATCAATAACCTATATAGCCACTCATATAGCTACTGATCAACACATGCAGCAGCTTACACAACAACAGACATACTGATGCACACATTCAGACAGTTTAGTCACTAACCTATGCATTCAGTAAGACACATTTAATCACTCACTCATACAGTCAGTCACGCACCTACTAAATCCTTCATCTAGACACTTATACATCCACTCATTCTTCAATATGTAAAACATATTTAAACTTTACAGAAAAACACAGTCACTGGATGATGTCATCAGTAATGTCATCAGTGATGTCATTTGAGATGTCATCAGTGATGTCATCAGTGATGTCACTGACCATGTCATGAATGATGTAATATGTGACATCATCAGCAGTGGATTGCGGGTGCACCAAATATAGTTAGTACAACATATGCTAATTCCTAACTATATAAGGCCTGAAACCTATGGTTTTTTCAGTGAATATATATATTGCTCCCCGCAACTGTATATTTTGGATCAAAATATTAGTTATTAAGGTTACTAACTAAGTGGGAGTTAGCAAGCGCAGGGCAATTATCATCAGATAACTCACAGTGAGAAACAGTTTCAAATTAAAAATTTGACTCATCCTTTGAACCAAACCTTTAATCACACATGCAGATCTCAAGATACTGATCCAATCCCGCATGCTGTTGAGATTTGACTTTGGAAACTCCCTGGTTACAGGTATTCCTGAACTGCATCTGGCTCCCTTTGAACAGCTGTTCGAGCACATCTTACCTTCTGGTGAAGTGACTCCTAAGAGAAGCGAGGAGTCCTAACTATCCTGCTCAGAAGTTGTTCATCACAGGAGGTAATCGTCTGCTGAGCAGGGATAGCCTTCTCCTTCAATTATCAGGATTTAGGAAGATAAAATCCCTAAAACAATCTATCCTTGAAAGTGCACCTGGTATATGGAAATCCATCCAACCGGACATTAGAACAACTCCATTCTATTAAACTTAAAAATATATATCTGAAAAGTCTAATATTTCAGTATACTGTCAACTGTGAAACATACTTTTCTACTGTAGTTTTCAGAGCGGGCATTTATTAGACAAATGGTTGAATCTTACTGAATGCCATTCACATAGGATACATTATGTAGCTTATTTTACTGTATTACATTACTATACACTACCTGGTATTACATTATTATGTACTCTATTATTTATAAAAAATCCTAGTGCCCGAGTACCCTTTCAATTTTAGTCTGTGCCATATAAAACAGCTAAGAAACACATGAAATAACTGTGGGCCCGATTCACAAAAGTAATCTGAGGCAAAATCCTAACTTTACAACTTTTGGTTTTCACAAAGGGCAATTAGGAGTAGTGAAGTTAGGATTTTGTGTCAGTTAAACTTAAGTTTTACTTAGGTTAAACTTAAGACCAAAACTTAAGTTTAACCGAGACAAAATCCTAACTTTACGACTTTCGGTATTCACAAAGGGCATTTAGGAGTAGTAAAGTTACACTATGTGAGATTACATAAACATAACATGTGTGTTTCTAAAGCGCACGTTCACCCAGAGATCTCTTGGCACTAAATAACAGATGTTCATTGTTACCCAACTCAATGGTACTCATTTTATCGACCTCAGATGGATGAAAGGCTGAGTGGACCCACCGGGATTTGAACCTGTGACCATGAGATCGAACACAGGCCGCTACAATGGACGCATTAGTCGACTGAGCCACTAGACCCGGCATAGATTATGGTGACCATTGTCGTTTCATTATTTTTTGTTGTTTACCCTGTTGTTTTTGGGGCAACAGATGCTTCCAATTTAGAAGTGTTGGGTGGGGAGCAATTGGGGGGAAAGTTGAGTACATTTACGTTGGTTGTGGATACCACACAAAGCCGCACACTGGACATATCTCCAGGACCCCAGACAAATATGTTAGCAGAACCCACCATGACCACTAGAGACACCACCACGCAATATAAGTTATTATCCTGGAATGTAAACAGGTTGCTGGACAAAATGAAATGGACAGCAATCGTCCAACAGGTTCACAAACTGGCTCCAGCGGTCCTACTGCTACAGAAGATGCACTTGCTTGGGAACACTAGCACCTTTGTGGCACGCTACAGTGTCAATCAGGTATACCTTGCAGAGTTCACTAGGGGCTCTAGATGGGTAGCCATCTTGCTACATAAAAACTTCCCCTGTGTGGTTTCAGAGGATCTTCCAGGCACTATGGGTAGATACGTAGTGGTCACTGATCTCCTCTATGGTCTCCCATGGACAGTGGTGGCTGTGTATCTCCCACCTGTCCTGCGGGGGAATATGATGACAGGCCTGACAAACGTTATAGCCTCAGACCCTGACAGGGACCTTATTGTGGGGGGATTTCAATGGCGTCATGCACCTACAAAAAGATGTGAAAAGCGGGGCCAGTGACATACGACTCTTGCGCCATAGGTGGAGGCCCTGAGGTTTAGCGACATGTGGAAAGCAAAATACCCATTGGCGTGTGAGTTCACTTCTCCCACTCACATAGGTCACACTCACAATGATTTCTCCCTACCCACTGCTCTACTTCGATTTGTGTCAGGAGCTAAAATTCATGTGAGGGCATTGTCGCACCACTCACTGATTTGAATTGATGATGAGGCTAGAGAAGTGAAGATCTAACTAGCAATGGGGCCTACAGGCTGGGTGGTTGAAAGAAACTGGGTTTCAAGAACACCTTAAATAAAAGATGGACTTTTACTTTAAGGAAAACTCCACCCCAGAGGTCTCCCCAATCCCACTGTGGGGGACAATGAAAGCAGTCCTTCGGGGAGAAATAATAGTATATGTAGCTGGGAGGAAAGGGAAACAGTAGAAGGAAATTATGGCCTTGGAAAGGCGGATTGGGTAATTTGAATACCACCTAAATCAAATGGGAGACAACACATATTGTCGTCTAAAGTCAACCAGGGAGGCCCTTAAGCAGAAAAAAGGACACCCAGAAATTTGCAGATGCATGCTCTGAATAATCCACCAGAGCTCCTTTCTGTATTTGACAACTATGGCACACTATGCCAGTACTGCACTCAAAAAGAAAGCCATGCCAAAGAGTTGAAACAATATGAGTAAAGAATCAGGTGCCACTTAAGGTAGATCTGATCAATTTGAAGGCATGGAACTGTACTTATAAGGAGGAAAATTGGGGTTAAATTTATTGGGAAACCTATCAAGGAGTGCTGCAAGATAAAGAGAACAACTTGAATAACAGATGGTCCATAGGCGTCCACAAATATCATAAGCTTTCAACTGAAACTCCACTATGGTCTATACATGTCATGGGTAACTTGAAAAATAAAAAATATCAGTTTTTCCTTATCCCACATGTAATATCTGTAGTGTAATTATGTTTATTCAGAGACAAAGGGTCTAT
The DNA here is from genome assembly GCF_964261635.1 of Lissotriton helveticus. Classification (NCBI taxonomy): domain Eukaryota; kingdom Metazoa; phylum Chordata; class Amphibia; order Caudata; family Salamandridae; genus Lissotriton; species Lissotriton helveticus. Next base: position 1,316,348,663 of record NC_136069.1, on the reverse strand, counting down.
TTAGGTGAGTACTTTGTCACAAACTTAACTGATATCCCGTCCACCGTATTACAATCCTATTATATCCTATGGAGCTCGTAATGCGGTGGACGAGACGATGGTCAAGTATAATAACTTCATGCATATCTTGTATTATTTCATTTTTAAAGAAACTTTCTTTCACAACTATACTGCCAATCCTTTACTGTTTGTTTCATCCATTTCAGATGTTCCTATTACCAATAAATTGTCAGTAAAATTCTACATATTAGTCTCTCAAGTACGCAGAAGCCATCCTTCATTATTAACATTCTTCCAGAAAATGTCTGTACTTGGAAGTATTAAACATATGTAACTATCAAGTGAGAAAAAGTATTATTTTTAGCTGCAGAATAACTTTGAATACTGATCGTTAAGCGAGAGCACCTTTTGGTGGGTGTAGTGGCCAGAACTGTCATTACTCAGCAGATACTCTTTCTAAAGACCCTAGCCCTGCTGGGTATAATGCCCTATGTAGAAATAAGATATCATAGAGAAGAGAGGGTTTTGGTTGTAACTCAAAGGTATATTCAAACGTTGTAACATGTTCAGCTCAACATTCAATGTAAATTGTAGAACACTATAGTAACACTTAATATCTGATACAGCATCATAATGTTATCAATAATAGTTGAAATGTAATCAAAATCCCTAAATATACCAGATGCCTTCACCATCTATTCCAATTATGTTAACAGGAGTAGTCAATGAGAACAGCATGGTATGTGTTTCACTCAAAGCACTAATTTGTCCAGATAAAAACGTAGACATTACCATGGACACAACTTCTTATACCTCCTGATAGGAGAAAGACCTTAATAACGGCTAGCTGCAACTTTGACAGCGTTGATTATTTATGGACTTTCTATCAAGTTTTGAAAAAGCTCTTAGGTAAATTAATGCTACGTGTCAGTTATTCTCACTGACCATTCCTGCTAAAAAAAATGAAATCGCCTCTTATTGTACATCAATACATATTATAATGTTTAAAAGAAACCTTGGACCTACTTGAACCGCATTTGTGAAACTAACATGGGTGATCAAAATGTAACAAAAAAGAATAGCTACAACGATGTTTTGAAATTTTAGGCCTGATTTTTTCACTTTAATTTCCAAAATGGAATATATGTTTGTTAAGGTTGTGCTAACCTGGCAATCCAGATCCCTCAGGAGCATTGCTAGTCTCCACACTTCCCTGAACGCACTGCTGACCGTGCAAAGAATGATTGTGCTGGTCAGCAGCAGATCCAGGGAGATGGGAATGGGACAATAGAGAGAGAGAGAAATCAAAACACTGGATATCTTCACTCAGCTCACCGCTAGGCTCAACTTGCAGTACAGAGGCATTGATATCTTCAAAAAGAAATAACTCTTTTAGTGATTGATCAATGTTCACTATTTTCACAATGAACTATGATATGGTCTCGAAGGGATTGCCAAATGAAATATGCAGAGTTTGGGGTCTTTCCAGGTCTTTTTTGGGGCCTGCCATCCTCAGCTGATTTTCAGCACATGTGGAACTGCCTTTTATGTGCCACATGACTTTTCCTTTTTTATTTGTCAGAAAATGTGCTCTCTGGGGCGGTGCTGTGTTTGACCATTGGATGCCCCTGCCCCTCCTATGGATCAACCATTCTTTTTTTTGGGGCCATATGGGAGCCGGAGCCCAAGCCTGTGCAGCCAAGCTAGACAGCCTATACCTAGCCCGACACTTTCTGCTACCGCCAGGGTAAAAGTCACCCAACAAATTAATTCCTGCAGCTCCCATTGATAGTAGGCTTGGTGCTGCGAGTGCCAACCCCCCCATTACACAGGTATGGGGCGGGGGTAGGACCCAGCACCATCCTGAGCACGGCACTGCTCACCTCTCTTTGGTTCCCGGGAAACTGGGGGACTCCCGATTATGTTGTAATACTGAGTGTGGTGGTGCATAGTTACTTTCATTATGTAAATGTAAATGTGTGTTGTATTTGTAAAGCGCATGGCTGCCCACGCGACGGGGCATCCCGGCGCGGCACTCATACCGCTGTGGAACCCTTCCTGGCTTTTCCATGTGAAATGTCCACTCCTCGGCACCCCCAAGGTGAAGCCAGGCATCCAAGCGCTGCTGGGGCCGTTGTGGAGATTAAGCAAACTATTGCCCAGAGTCACAGAGTGGGGCCCATGATTAGACTGGGCACCGAGGCGAGAATTATCAGGTCCGGGGAGATTGAGTCCAAGAGCCGCTGAGGCGGGAATTGAACCCTGGTCGCGGGCCGGACCTCGTATCAGGGTCTGCCGCTCTAACTATTGAGCCACACTTCTCCATTATGTCTGGCTTCTCTGCGCGGGTCCTCTCTTCCTCAGTCTCTGGGGAGAATGCGGAACTCCAGGGACATTGAAAGTATCTATGCGCTCATTGTAAAAAAATAATCATAAGACATGCTGTGGCGGTTCTTGAGGAGATAAAAGCAACAGGGAACAATTTATTAAAAGATAAGAGGGGGTGCTATGCATGCCCCTAGGCCATTTTCTCATACTTGGAGAATGGGACACTACATGTGCCAGTCACTGCCAGTCCCCTTGAAGACAAAATGTATTTTCTTGTTTTCGCCTGCCCCAGTGGGTCGCTTTTGATAATCAAGGGCTCCTTTTGTTCCTGGTGACATATTCACCTACACTCCAACTGGGGCACACACATAACCATTCCACCCCTGGCCCAGTGTTCCTGCACAGCACTTTGGAACATTCAATCATGGCGTCTTCAAGTTGTATGTACAAAGACCTCTTGAAAGCCTGAAACCTGCCACAGCTGCCTGGTCCCTTCTCTCTAAAATGTCAAAAGAGAATCCCCCCTCCTGTGAGTGGCTCCAGAGGTTTCGCCTTCTCCCCTTTGCATTCCCAGGCCTCGTGCAGTGTAGAAGGTGCACATCCAGATACTGTCCCCACCGTTTCCTCTGCCAGGAACAGGCTTGATGATTGTCAAATGGCCTAACTGTGTGGGGAAGCTTCTGATCCTCCTGCTGGCCAGCAGATTAATTAACTTGGCACTGCAGACTAAAGCCAGAATGTAGCGGGCTCAGAGAAATCTTAAAGTGTCAGAAGGTTTGCAGATATGACAAGAGTAACATTAATTCTGCACTCCTCACGCTTGCTTACCATAAGATTGGTGCTTCACACTCGTCTCTAGACCTAACTATGACAAAACTGTACTTGGTGATTGCAACCATAGTGTTCAATACAGTGAAGCACATCCCCTTTCAGTGAAGCACTCCAAACACTACAGGTTTACCCTATGAATGCCCACTCACATTATAAGGCCTGCACTGGTTATCACCAACCCATGAATGGGCCCTCCAGCAACAGGCTAACTTTGACCAGATAATGAGCTAAGATGGGCGGTAGTCACAGTTCCTCAGCCCGCACATGTGCACACGCATGTGGGCACATGTTTAAATGCCCCCATCTCAGTGCCTCTTATCCCAGCCGGACAGCAGACCTTGTTTTAAAAAGCAGACACTAGTGGCTAGCATTCCTAAGCTATATCAACAGAGCTTTCAGTGCGTATGTGAGGCGTAATTAGTAAGTCTAACTGACAGCAAAAGTCCAAAAACCAGATAGTCTAAACAGCAGGTAAAATTTACCAGAAACCATTTTCCTACAGTGCATATGGGAATATTTTATTTTTTACACAACTTGGCATGATCACGGATTCACAGCTGATATTAATATTATCATCTTTAGCCAGATTCCAGAATTATCCAATGAATCAAGACATGTCCATTCTTGAAAAATATATTTTTATATGTGGCATACATATCTTCAATATCTTTACAATAAACGTAATGCTTGTCTGCATAAAGCACAATTCAAAACTTCTAGCTGTTCAGATTCAGTTGTTCGCTTTTTTCTACATTCTCTAATTGAAAAAAACTAGATTATCTAAATTTATAACAAATAGAGGGGACTGAGTTGACAGCTCTGTCAGGAGTCTTGCTGAATATTTCCACTTTCAGTCAACGGGTTATTAATTGCTAATTAATCTTGTGGTTTTTAATATAATGCCCTGATGATAATATACTTTTTCTCTGAAGGAAATCGAATTATGTTCATTGTCAGCTACTGACATTATGACTGATGACAGGTGAAAAGATTTCTGTATCTACGGCATCTCTCTCAGAGATTCAGTTGATGTTCAGCGACAATATCTACTGCGGTAATTACATTTCTTACATCAGCATAACTGGCCCAACCACTCATAAAAATCATGTTGCATTTCTTTAATTGCTCAACTTAAAAGCGGAGTTATTCTCTCAGCAATTATTACAGGATAAATGTAAATTTTCGTTTGATCAATGATATTGAACCAAATTGGGACCCTGTGTGCTGAGAAAATTTCATCGACTGGCTGCTGTTTGTAACGTTTATTCCCCTGGCCATCCTGCTTGCCTCCCTGATAGCGGGACCCTGTGCGCTGAGGTAACTCACCGGCTGGCTGTTGCGTGTATCACCAATCTCCCTGGCTATCCTGCGTGCCTCCCTGTATCCCGGGAGGGATTGACCGCCCCACCGCGCGATAACAGCTTGCAGCACCCGCTTCGCGGGTGCCGCTGCGCGGTGTAAGGCGTGGGGTTGAGGCTGCAGGAGTGCTGTCTGCCATCAAAAGGAGGAGGGAACACCGGAGCAAACTGAGGGCGCGTGCTGCAGGGACTCTCAAGACCAGGAGTCCCTGCGCTGCACAGGTGTGCACGGCCGCGCCCCCAGCAAGACACGCCCCCCGGCCGACCAGGAGTTAAAAACGGGAAGTTTCCAACGGATAGCGGGACCCTGTGTGCTGAGAAAATTTCATCGACTGGCTGCTGTTTGTAACGTTTATTCCCCTGGCCATCCTGCTTGCCTCCCTGATAGCGGGACCCTGTGCGCTGAGGTAACTCACCCGCTGACTGTTGCGTGTATCACCAATCTCCCTGGCTATCCTGCGTGCCTCCCTGTATCCCGGGAGGGATTGACCGCCCCACCGCGCGATAACAGCTTGCAGCACCCGCTTCGCGGGTGCCGCTGCGCGGTGTAAGGCGTGGGGTTGAGGCTGCAGGAGTGCTGTCTGCCATCAAAAGGAGGAGGGAACACCGGAGCAAACTGAGGGCGCGTGCTGCAGGGACTCTCAAGACCAGGAGTCCCTGCGCTGCACAGGTGTGCACGGCCGTGCCCCCAGCAAGACACGCCCCCCGGCCGCAACCGCCCTTTGAAAAACAACGGATCGACGCCGAGCGAAGCCCGGGCAAAGGGCGGGCCCTCTGTGGCCCTCAGTGGCCTGAGGAGCCTGGCCTGGGCGATCAACCCTGGTCGTACTCCATCAGCCCCACTCTCCATTTCCCATAGCTTAAGCTTTTAGCTTACCCACACTTAGTGTAGGGTCATTATGACCTGTAGGGAAACTAGAAGCATGGCGGTAGCAGGAGCAAAAAAACTTACCGGGACTCTGGATGATTTCATTGTCCGTACCCATGCACTAATCGATGAGGGAATAACATTGATGGACAGGAGAGTTTCCCAAGATCTAGCTAGGGCCAAGAGATCTTCTTTGGGCCTCATTGCCCAGGCAAAGACGCCTAATATCGACTCATGCCCAAATACTCGTGCCATAGTACATAATATTGGGGTTACTGGGGAACTTGATGCTTCTCACTCACAAATGGACTTGGAGGCCTCTCCTAATCTAAACCTCCTGACAGACATTGGAGCAAATGGAAATGAGCCAAATCATTCTGTCTTGGTGACTGCTATAAACGAAAGGGGTCTGAAAGAGGGCGCAATACCTAAACAAAAACAAAAGGCTGCTAAACCGGCTTCCCTCAAAGGGAAGAAAGCTCAAACTGCCCACAACCAATATAATGCCATTCCCGACCCAGTCATTGTGAACAATAATTTGGTCGCCTGTTCTAATGATATAGGGGGACTGCACCCGATCACAAATGGCTTACCACTGAGCCTTCCAGACGATACAATCATTGATCACAGTCTGGAGGAAATCTTGGAGCTGAGTGGGGAAGTCGTTAATTTAGCCAGACAACCTCAGGAGGGGAATGGACCAAGCATGGATAACACTAATATTTTTAATATACTGAAAGTGTTGCTCGAACCCATAGAGGCTAGACTTCGCTGCTTGGAAACTATCCTAATGAATATACATAAGGACATAAGTGCCCCTAGTTTCAATGCGAATTCTAAGACACCCCATGTCGCCAAAACAGTTAACATAGCCAACAAACCATCTTTGGCTGATAAAAGTGTCACTGTGGCGAACAATAATGTGCCCAAGAAACCAAGTAACACTCCAAACCAGGGTGGCACCCAAGTTAAGTCCCCTAAATTAGGTCAAGCTGAGAATATAATTAAAACTAAACCAACCCCTCAAGTTACATCTAATGGTCACACTTCATCGATTTTAAACCCCGACGTAGCTCCAAAAGCCAAGGCAGCGTCTCGTAGAAACATCCATCTTCCTCCTGACGCCTGCCCTTACGTAGTCCTCCTTACTGGAATTACTGAAATCTCACCACTGGAAGTAGAATCTTACCAGGCATTAAAGAACAAAGTATGCTACTGGTTGTCTAAAAATCACCCCTTACCGCCTAACATTCCAAGCAACATCCTAATGGTGGAGCGAACACCGTGGGTGGGAGGAAATAGGAAAAATCTACAAGGGGATTGTGTTGTGGTCACTTTTGAGAACACCGAAGTTGTAGGTCATATATGTAGCAGCAGAGCACCTATATATCGAGCAAGTCCTGTGACTGCCAGGCCTCTCTCCTATTTCTACCTACCGGGAAATCAAGTAGACAATAGATGGAGTTGGTTAAAGGGACCACAAGACCCAAAACCAAGACAGAGATTTAACCCCCCTTGGGAAACGCAACCCACTGGCTGGGAGGAGGGGGGGGATGTGGAATGGAATCTAGTCAGGAGAAGAAGAGGCAGATCGCGACAAGGAGGTTTCCCTATAGGGTCATTAAACACTCAACCCTATTTTTTTCACCAGTCTACGAATGGTCAAGATAACCTTTATAACTTTCCAACTGCCAATCGCTATGAATATCTGTCATCCACGGATTGGGTTGATTGACAAACACAGGAATCACCAAATGGACAGAGGCACTCTATTTCCCCCACCGAACTGTCAAAGGAAACTAGTACTTTGGACTTGCAGAAGTTAAATCCAACTCTAATCCCTGATAAGGGTTCTGCAGTCGTTGAGAGTAGGGGGACACAGAATATGCATTGCTTGCCTAAATCCAACAAGCTAACTTGTAAAATCCTCACTTGGAACGTGGCGGGATTAACTGCCAAGGCTTCAGATTCTATCTGGCAGGGTTTCGTCAAACAATATGACATCTTGGCCTTCCAAGAAACTTGGGATACTTCAACTAGTTTCTCATTGGACGGCTTTCATAGTTTTTTTACCCCAGCAGTCGCGGGTGTAAGAGGGAGAGCTAAGGGCGGCCTACTCACTCTGTTTTCTCTGAATCTTGCGGGGGTTTTTAGAAAAATAGAACCAGTACCCATGAATACTTTAATAATTGAGTGGGTTATTTCGGACTCTCATACTTTTTTGTTTATCAACTTTTATAATTCTAGGGAGAGTTCTTTTGTAAATGAGCATTTGACTTCTTTGTTAGATTTTTTGTCAGTCTACAGACGCGATTGCACTTCCGTCCCAGAGATGGTCATCCTGGGTGATTTTAATATTCACCCCTGTGAGGGGGATTGTCACAATGATAGATACGGGGGATTACCAGTGGAGGGCATTCCCCACTTCGAACATACCAAGGAGGGTGAGGGGCTCGAGAGATTTCTAGCCAATTTAAATTTATTTGAATTAGGCCATGGAAATAATAGGACCAGACTGCCCACTTTTATTGGGAGAGACGCAAATACCATCATTGACTATATCTTTGTCTCAGCGGGGGTATTAGTAAAGGCAAGGGAATATAGGGCTGTGACTTCCATCTTTAGCGACCATAACCCCGTCCTATTAACGGTGGACCTAGATTGTTTACTGCATGGGAGAGAGACAGGTGTGGTAGCCCCTAGAGATTTGTCAACTAAGGATCAGGGTAGGCGGATCAAGTGGGAGAAGATTGTCCCCAAACTTTTTTTCCAAACACTAGCACAGGAAACGGAGTCAAGCATGGCAGTCTGTTTATATCCCACTTCCTTAGGCACTGATGTCGTGGCCGCCTATGGCGAGATATGTGCAAGGATCTCCAAGAACCTGGAGTCTAGGAGTGGGGCGCAAGGTATTAAGAATACTCACAAATGGTTTGACAAGGAATGCTCCCAAACGATAGTGCCCTGTTGAAAGCTCTTAAACGAAGACCCAGAGATAGGACATTAGTGGCAAACCTCCGAAAGGAATATAAATCTGCACTCGCCAAGCGTAAGATGCAAATTAAGGAGGAAGCTTGGGATAGTTTATTAGCCACAGACGTACTGAGAGACAGTAAAAAATTTTGGGCCATTGTTAATCAGCCCTTTTTTACCGAGGATGGGAAAACAGACATGGACTGCGTGATCGATGATGATAGTTGGCTTCTCCATTTTAAGCAAATCTATGAGACCACGGCTTCTATTTCTCCAATTAGTGCCCCTGCTCTATACAATATGAACATTGAATTTAACATCTTTGAGGTGGAAAGGGCGATTAAAAACACAAGCAAACGCAAGGCCCCTGGTCCTGATGGGGTCCCCGCCGATCTCTATATTCAGTATCCACAATTTTGGTCAAAAATATTAACAAATGTCTTTAATGCGATACCTTCGGCTGGTTTTCCATCTTCCTGGTCCACCTCTATTATTGTTCCCATTTTTAAAAAGGGAAACAGGGGGGACCCTGCCTGCTACAGGCCAATCTCCTTGTTGGACTCTGCTGTTAAGATCCTGGGCAGAGTCATTTTACAAAGACTTGGAGACTGGCTTGAGGAGAGTGGGGTCCTCTCTGACCTGCAGTATGGTTTTAGAGCACATAGGGGGACTATGGATCAATGCTTAAACCTCCATCTCATCATTAGTAAATACACCGTGGTGAAGGAGGGGCTTTTATATTTAGGTTTCATGGATTTATCCTCTGCTTTTGATTTGGTTAATCGTTCAAAACTTTGGATTATTTTGCGGGACTTGGGTTTGGACACTACTTTGGTTAATTTTCTGCATGATCTCCACCAGAATTTGTTTGCCTCTGTCAGGGTAACAAGGGAAGGTAGGTGTACTGAGAAATTTAGATCAGGGAGAGGGGTCAGACAAGGTTGTATCCTTACCCCTCGCCTATTTACACTCTACATCAACTCCCTGGGTAAATCCCTGAATCACCTATACCGGTCCTCCTATACGCCAACGATGCTGTCCTCATAGCTCGTACAGGTACGGGCCTACAAAGGCTGCTAGATCACTTTGGGTCCTTTATGGAAGCCTTGGATTTAAAGATCAATACTGCAAAATCTCACGTCTTGGTAACTGGTTCACGCAAGAAAAACATGAAGCTCAAAACCTTCACCTGTAACGAAACATTAATTTCTAGGGTACCTTTCTTTTGTTACTTAGGCGTCACTTTTGACAAAAGAGGAACCTGGGGCTCACAGATGAAATTGAAAGAAAACGGAGTTACTAGATCTACCACAGCTCTCATGAATTTTTCTAAAAAACTTGGTTCGAGACCCATGGAGGCCATGATTCGCATTTATAAATCTAAATGCGTAGCTATCGCTTCTTACGGGGCAGACATTTGGGGATATGTTCCATCTCCTGGTATCCAAATTGTTGAGAACAACTTTATACGAGCCTTGTTGTCACTTCCAAAATCATCCCCCACTTATTCAATCCATAGTGAAGTGGGCTTGGGCTACATCACTGATCTCCTAAAAATGTCCCCGCTATTATGCTGGGTTAAAACTTGGACAAACGAGGAGATCACGTTGAATGATCGCATACTTAAAGACTGCATGGCCCTGGATAAAGCGGACAGTATACCCTGGTTGGCGTATGTTAGAGCGGCATGCGCGAGGCTAGGGCGCCCGGACATGTATTCTTCACCCCAGGGCCTCATGAAAGAGGATGTAGGGTGGGTCAAGTCGCATTTCCGGAATATGTTGGAGGTAGAGAGAGAAGAGGTCGAACTCAGTAAACCTTTGGGGAGATCAATATACCACTAAAACATAAAGGGACACTGCAACTTGGACGTCGGAAGCATGACATCCGATGGGTGTATGATGACACATGATATCCCAAGGGTGTGTGAGGGCTACGAAGGACAACATTTGCCTTTGTTACGATGCGTGATTATACCTAGGCTCCTTTCTCTGCCCCCTTCCTCCCATTCTCTCCTTCTCTTTTTTCTCTTTAAATTGTCTGTGTAGGTGACTTTTTAGCACCCCCACGTTTTGTGATGACTATTTGCATCCGACGTCCAAGTTGCAGTGTCCCTTTATGTTTTAGTGATGTAGTTAGGAGCATGGACTCTGTATCTTCAATAGCTCTTGGGTCTCCTTTTGTTGTTGATATAATTGCACGGCGGCTCAGCCGTAGACCCTTAATTTGTTTCTCTTTTTTTTTTTTTTTTTTTTTTCACCTCTCCTTCGTGAGTTGACACATGAGGCACAGCCGCATATATTGGCAGTATTGGTTCAGTTTTGTGGCCACATATTAGTTCCACCTTGGCCTGGTTTATACTACCTAGACCAGACGTAAACACCCTGAGCAGGCGCTCCTAGATCAGCCCAGGAACCTTTTTTTCCCTTTTGAGGATTTTATATTTTACGTTCAGACAAGAGCAGCTTTGGCAGGGCCATTTATACTGCAATAACATGTCTACAGACCTATAGTTGGTTGTAGTTTGGGCGGCAAGGCTCGCTACTGCATATTAAAAATTTCATACTTAACCTTGGGCTTCAGGAACACGTATGGATGCACTTTGTAGGCCAACACCGATATACCCAGACTTTGGGTCAGTGGCCTCTCAGCTAGTATCCTATACGCATGTGTTGCTAATCAGCAGTCCTACCTTGGAACATGCGCTCTGTTTCCTGTGCTCTTGCGCATGCGCTGAGCCTTGCGAGCACCGTTCCGTCCCCCGGATGGGGTGGTCCCTGGGGGTCATGCCCTTTTCCCTTCAATTTTTAACGAGCATCGGACGCCAAGTCCTCTAGACAGGCACCCGATATGACTAGGTTTACAGCCGGCAGCCCCGCGAGAGCGACGTAAGTACTGAGCGGGTCCCCCTTATGGGATCCCGGCCGCTAGACTCTGGGATACTTTTGCACGAGTCGCAGGCTAGCTCATGGTTTTTTGCTTCTGCTGCTCTTTTGTTTGTTGTGTTTTTTTACTGACTAGTGATTACAAATTTGTTATCGAGTTAATACAGGATGCCTATGCCATACCAGACACTCGTTAATGAGCAAGGTAAACCTGCTTATTATTGTTGTCATGATTGTAACTACGACTCGTTACCAATTTTTGGTTTAGTCAAGCACTCTCCCTAACTAGTGAGATGGGTTTGTGTAATTAATTGAACTTTTTATTATTTTTTACGCCTGTAAGGTAGTTTCTTTAGATCTGGATCTTCTTTTAATAAACTACGAGGCATTGAGTTCATTATCACCCGTGTGATTGTTGAGCCCCTCTTTTGGGCGATTTTGCCTATTCACGCACTCGTATATGTACATGCCTGCGGTGTGTCTGGTGTGTCTCTTGTGTGCAACTCACGTTTGTCTTTTGTGTAAGATGTGCACCACTGTGGGCACACGTTATGACATCAAGTTGTTACTGATGCATATACAAATATTCTTCTGTCTGTCTCTTTGTCCTAGGTACTACACAGGAGCGGGAGACACTAAGAAGATGTATCCTGAGATTGGATACTTAACCCCCCCCTGGCCGCCCTGTCAAGTTAAGTTGAGAGATTTTCCTCTAATTTTAGAAATCACGTGCACTTACAAATCTTTTGGTCCTGACGAAATGCCACCGACCTCTGGGCGATTATGAGCATGAAACATGTTGACCGTTAATTCCTTGATTCACCAGGTGAAAATACCTATTAGAACAAGAACGTCTTTCATGGCTACTACAGCTTGAGGTTTACCACTACGACATATTGTTGCGTACAAACCCCCTCCCCAATTTTTCACTAGGCACTGGTTTTTCCCTCATTTTACCCCATACCACCTTTACCCCGCACACCTACATGCACCATCCGGCTGTCCAAAAAAAGATCTCCAGCAAAGTGTCCCATCTTGGGGCCCGTGGGGGATTGCAGCGCCGGCCCCACGTGGAGCTGTGGCCCGATGATGAAGCATGACATCCGATGGGTGTATGATGACACATGATATCCCAAGGGTGTGTGAGGGCTACGAAGGACAACATTTGCCTTTGTTACGATGGGTGATTATACCTAGGCTCCTTTCTCTGCCCCCTTCCTCCCATTCTCTCCTTCTCTTTTTTCTCTTTAAATTGTCTGTGTAGGTGACTTTTTAGCACCCCCACGTTTTGTGATGACTATTTGCATCCGACGTCCAAGTTGCAGTGTCCCTTTATGTTTTAGTGATGTAGTTAGGAGCATGGACTCTGTATCTTCAATAGCTCTTGGGTCTCCTTTTGTTGTTGAGATGAGATCAATATACCGACTTTCAACCTCTGTAGCTATGGAACCGTATTTGAAATTTGTAACCAAACCATACCATCGTTTCCTTTTACTAAGGTTTAGGTTTAATCTTATTCATCTTGTGCTTGGAGCTTATACAAAGTGGGGGATTCCAGAAAACACCCCACCTTGTACCTGTGACAGCTATTCTACACAGGACACGCTTCATCTAGTGATGTTGTGTGATCACTATTTGGTGGCCCGTAAAAAATTCCTGTTTCCAATTTTGAAAGAACTAAATTTTGTCCAGGTGAGGCCTGCACTTTTACACCTGCAAATGCTTAATTCTGTGCAGGTTACATACGGAGTAGCTAGTTTCTTGGTCGCTGCAGCCCGCTTAAATAAAATAAAATGTTCCCAGTCAAATAACCTTTAAAATTGATATTCCGTTAACCAAGTCTTGGGGAAACGTGCCAAGTATATTGGGAATTGTCGCCTTACGTGATATTAGGGCATTTAGTATCTATCCTCTGCATCTAATTTTTTATATAACGTTTTTAAATTGCTTCTTTTAAATGGGATCTGCAATCATGTGTATATTTGTTTAATTGCAATTTTACTCTTGTATGTACATGGCTTTTTTGTATTGCTTTTATGGTTTTAATCAATCGAAATAAAGATGTTTGACTGACTGACTGACTGATATTGAACCATATCAATCTAATTGTTCGTCTAGTTTACCCAACTCAGCCCCATTATGAGAGAGTTTGTTGAAAAGGGGTGGGGCTTTGTACTCTTACTTCCTTCACCTGTGTTTGGAATGCATTTCCAACATGTTTGGAATTTGTACAGCATTCCAGGAGGACTTTTGAGAAGCTGCATCTGTTGAGGATTAACAGATTATGAGTTCTCACATGTGCAAATATTTACCTATATATACACAATAAATCAATCCATTTTGAATTGAATAGCTTCTTTTGTTTCTCAACTGGATGTCATAGCGCTTCTCTGACTTTTGTTTGACAGTGGCAAGCAAAAAATGTTTTAGCTTAATTCCTAGATACATTCCCCAGTAGTTTTTCTTTTTTCATTTGGAATATCTCCACATCCCAATATATGTCCTGTATTCAATGTTTTCCATACATATTTCATTTTCAATTTTAATAATTGCCTCCTCTATGGACTGGGGATTTTTCTTCAAATCTGTATGATAACCGAGTTATCTTAATATCTCTAATAAGATTTATTTTACGCTTCCGTTTTTTTTGTCTATTACCCTAATGTTTGATGCTATTAGCTTTCCCCTAAAAGTGACCTTCAGTGTCTCCTACTTTATTGCAATCATGGTACTACCTTTAATAATTTGCATATTGTAGCAAATGGGTTCCAACAATTTAATCACCCTGTATTTTTCACTTGTGAACCACCTGGTTTTAAACTTTTACTATGAGAAAACCTGGCCAAGCAAGCCTTACTTACAGTAAATTCTGTGGAAATGGCGCAAAAGTGCTAACTATTAGTGTCCACCTGTATTTTTGCACCTGAGATTGAGAGTCTGGGGACCTCTGTTGATTGGTTCATTCAAAAGCTGCATTAGCAGCATAATGAAAGCAGAAATTAGGGCCTGATTACGTGTCTTACGAATGAGAGACTTGCGGTGACGTAGGATTGGCAGTCCACTTTTTTGCCGATTCCGACTTTGAAAATCGTATCGGCGGTGGACCGCCGGCTGCGCCCTGGAAGAGTCATTCCCTGGCGGTGGTGCAGGGGAGGCACAAAGCATTATGCTGATCAAGAACTGGCGCAGTCCGGTTCAGCATATTTTTAGTTCCTGGACCTTCAACCTTTTCATGGCGGAGCCCCGCCATGAAAAGGCTGGTGTTGCAGGAACAAAGGGTGCCCTACAGGGTCCCCATGCCCCCCTGCCTGATGGGGATACATTGCCCCTCTGTCTGTATTCCCCACAGTTCCAGCACGGCATGGACATCAACGTCCATGCCATGCTGAAACTTTTTAGCTGTTCCCATTGCGGTGGCTGTTTTCAAGACACCACCATGGGAAAGGCCAAAGGACCACTGACTGTATACGAGTTGTACTTTTGCAACTCGTAATCCGGCAGGTGGTCCATGGGAGGGTCGGACGCAGCTGAGGTGGCTTTCAGCTGGTGCCACTGCTCCAATCTCGTAATCAGGCCATAAGACTCTAGGACACAAGTTGTTCAATTTAATGCTTTATTGACAATGTTGATGGTTGACAATCTAGTGGATTTTGGTACTGTTCCCCATTGATTGCAATGGTGAATTAGAACATGCTGCTGCTTTTACTTATGTGGTGACACCATAACAAAACCAATAGGCTAGCCTTATGGTTGATGAAACCCCCATATTGTGATATTGTATTTTGTATAGGTGAAGGTATTGTAGTTATAGAATAAAGGACCCACTAAGGGTGTAACATGTTACGAGAATGTCAACAGAGGTATTTCCATCTACCTGACTGCATATTTTTAATGAATACTTTTGGCCTGATTACAAGAGCCAAATCTGTACAAGTTTTAAAAGTACAACTCGTAATACAGTTGGTGGTCATCCATGCCATGCTGGAACTGGGGGCACATGTTGTGCCCCCCTTCTAATTGTATTCCCATGGCAGGAGGACATGGGGACCATGAAAAGGCTGGTGGTCATGAACTCAAAATATGCTTAGCGGGACTGCGCCAGTCCCTGCTCAGCATAAAGCATCGTTGTGCCCCTGCCCAGTTAGAGTCAACTGCAAAAAGCGGGATACTTCATTCCAGGGAAAGCAAAAGTTGCAGATTTATTACTTGTGAATGACACTAGTCTTTGCTCTATGAAAGTACTACCAGAAACTCATATCTGAGTGTTAACTAGGACATCTCTGATGATATGTATGGAATTTGAACATGAAGAGTTAAGAGGGCCTTGCCTGAGAGACGTCAAGCATTTCTCTATTACCGACAATGATCCACCTTTTCACAAATAATAATAAAATACATATTTCTGGAATACTGGAAATTATCACTTACATATCAAACAGTTATTTCATCAAAAGAATGTGCTATGGAAGTAACATTAACATACTTCAATACAAATAGACCCAAAACTAAAATTAAGTTAAATTACGAACACAAGCTTGGTGTTCAATTAATATTACATATCTTAAGCAAATTATAACTACTAATTCATAAACCCTCTAGATTAGCAAATATTTGAAAACCTGTACTTTTCAGTTATATCTAGAGTTGTATAAACCTGGTTGCTTTTACTAAAATTGATATTTCAATAAGGGATTTACTGTCTTGTATTACATATAAAAGAATTCTAAATAAGATTATATTTGAGTGTTAATAATCATATACTTAACTTTGAAAGTAGGTTTGGAAATAGATTCAGTAAAGCTTGTACATTGACATGCATCAACCTTTAAGTGTACTTCTCTCTGGTACTGTTACCTACTAGTTCCTATTAATTTAAAAGCTATCTAGTTGATGCTACTACATTCATCATTAGCTACGGCAATTCAACAGATTACACTGAAGAGAAATTGTGCTTGCAATTTTCTAGAATGAAATAAGCTACAATTATAAAGTGGGTGGAGCCCAACCTCTATTCGATTCTTTTAGTAATAAGGAAAACTTGTGGTACAGTTGCTAACAATATATTTATCTAATCTATATTAAAGTTGGGTATGCTTGGTGAAGGTCATCTAGTAATTTGTATGCTCCCGTAAATAGGGTAATTTTCAAATGTAATTGCCTTTGCTTATTAGTGCCTCCAAAACTTTGTTACTCATTCTTCACAGCAACATGAATTGTTCTATGTTGTATAGAATGATAGTGTTGCTACTTTTGTACTAACAATTTGTGTTTTATATATAGTTAACGTCAGCTTGAAGCAATTTTGTTCTTCTCTTCCGTTTCCATATCTGTCTTACCTTTTCTTTTTTTTAAATCTTTCTATAGTATTTATAGTTAATATCCTGATTATCATATTTAAAATATTCCTGAGTTAATTTATTTTTTTCAAGTTTTTTGCAGATATATATTTAGCAATATGTGTTATTAAATAAACGTATTCTATACAGAAGAATTTTAATATAGATGAAAACATTAAAGCTATTTTATAGAGTATAAATATAGCATTAGCCTTTAGTATGGTTCCTTGATTTTAAGTATCATTATCAATTTATTTATAAATTCTGAATCATTCATAATTTCCAGATTTGTATTTTATTCCAAATTATAGGTAATAAATAATACACTGGTTTGACTGGTTTCACTTTGGATAATATAGAATTGGGTGCCCGCTTTAAGAACTAGGTGTGGTGCAGCTACTCCAGTCCCAACGCCCGGGTGTGGGTCAACAGCACAATGTCGCAAGCTTTGGAAACAGACATGGTAGATGACAGGGGTGCCCCCTGGCTTCACTCCTCTTCTCGCTATACATGGGGCCACTGGCAGAGAGGATACGGGTGGACGGACAGATCTTGGGTATCACAATAGGCCAATAAGAGCATAAATTATGTCATGGTAATCCTCTCTCAGCCCCACCCCTCACAAATGACCCTCCTGAGAAAGATGGAGGCATTCGTAAGGGTGTCAGGCTTTAAAGGTAATGTTCGTAAATCACCCATCCTAAACCTCACTGTCCCACAGAGAGACTGGGCCCAGCTAGAATACCTCTTTCCCTTTCCATGGATGACCCATTGAGTGGACTATCAGGTCTAAAAATGTGCCCCTCACTGGAGATAACGGTGGAATGCTATAATTCTGACCTCTCCACCACAGGCTGCTCAGATATACAGATGTGGAAGTCCGGGGGGGGAGAGGTCTCCCATCGGGGGGCAGGATGGCAGCAGTAAAAAAATTACACTTCTTCAAAAACACTGTGCATCTTGCAGATGGTTCCACTGCAGCCACCCACAAATGCATTAGGCAAACTCCAACAAACGACTTAGGCAGTCATCTGGGAGGGCAAGAAACCATGCTTGGCTAAGAAGTGAGTTTATCTGTCAGTGAAAGAGGGGGGCTGGGCTCTTCTATCTCAGTGCAACTATAATACATGATAGAATAGAACAGGCCCCTCATGGAAAACCACTAGTGCTTTATCAACAAGACCATAGCAGGAATTCACATCTGGAAAATTTGCTGGCTTCCGAAAAAGCACCGGGCCCCAGGTGTCTATGTGTCACCAGAGGTACAAGAGTTAGTAGATGCTTGGGATAGGACCATCACCACCAAGGGCCTAGGCTTCACATCCTTCCCCACTCACACTCATCACTCGTTTTAAGAGACCAACTGAACAAGAATAAGTGATCTCTTTGACCACACTGAACAAATACAATCCACCAATGGAATCCCTGCCCAGTAACATTGGTCATCACCTCCTTAACCCCTTCCACGCTCATGACGAGCTCATCTCGTCATGAGGTACGCCTGTCGTACGCTCATGACGAGCTGAGCTCGTCATGTAACGCGGTAATTCCGAACCTTTAGCGCACAGCGGTAAAACGCTTAGCGCGGATGAGGTTAAAGCACTGGGTCCCCCCATGCCAGCAGGCAAATCACAAAGTTTGAAAAATGGTCAATTACCAGAACAGATGATAAGCAACTGCTCTCAGACATCTACAGTTTCCTGAATAGAGTGCCAGACTCCAGCAAATCCCCAGCTCCAAACAAACAGCAGGCAGAACCCCTAATGAATGGGCAAGCAAACTCTAAAGAACACATTCCTTCTCCTTCTGTGCGTCTGGGAAAGAAGCCATGCTCACTCCTTGTATTTACCCTGGTCAGCATTGTGAAATTGAAACCTGGCATCTTTGATGGATGCTGTCACAATTGCAGGCACCCATGCACCCTGATGCAACTCCTCTGGTGCTGTCCCGAGCTCAAAAGCCACTGGTAAGAAGTGTTGAAGTACATCAATGATATTCTGGACACCAAGAGCCCCTGCTTTCCCAGCTATGTCTTACTGGGACTCCCAATTGTGCTGCCTTTTTGCTTCATTCAAACAGGTGCAAGGCAATGGCCTTAGGTGCAGCCAAACAAGCCGTCACATCCAAATGGGTATGGATGGGACACCAGAACATGCTGACTCGCTGCATAAGCTCTGGGGCCTCATATGAATGGGAAACCTCATTGTTTCATAAGAGAACAACTTATCACAATTTGACAAACTGCGGGGACCTCATATAGGATTCCTAGCGCAAGGCCTCTTAGTACTCACCTGTCCTAACAATTTCCGAGTGCTGCTGGCTCACAATGAGTGAGGTCAAGACTGACCAGTGAAGTGTGTGACTGACCTGAATGAACATGACAATCTGCTTGCCCTAGCCTTATGGCACAGATCATTCTCCTGTGGTGTCAATCCTTGCAGTGGAGACCGTCTTCTTGTTCTCCCTTGTGTACCTCTTGCCTTCCCTGCCACTCCTTCCCACCATCCCTCTTCCCTGCCCCTTCTGATATCTCCCCCTGTTTTACCATTGTTGCACCTCACCAAACACTGGATGTAGATGATAGTATGTTTCACTTGAGAAAAGGAACAAAAAGATTTGAACTATCAATAAGATTTGCTGTTGCAAGGTTACTACAAACGATCATATGTGTGCAACAGTCCTTCTGGGTGTTAGTTACTCCTTTTGGTTAAACACATGAGCATTTCATCATCGTGCCTGGTGTCACCAGCTCTACCAAATAAGAGGACCACAATGCCTTTGATGGTCCTAAGGCAGCTTTTACACTTCAGTGGGCATGTTAAAAAGACTTGCTGACAGAGTTAAATCTCTCACAAGAACAGCAATTTATTTGAAGATTGGAGGCTTTAAAAACACACCTATCCCTTGCAGAATGATTCTAACTCCAGCCACTGAGCAGAGAAACATCAGTGGCACTCCCTCCACTGCAACAAAGCTCCTCAGCATGAAAAGAAGCATCAGAACTGTGTAAACTAAACACCCAGAAGCTTCCCAAGGAGAGATTAGTATCTGCAACAATTGTATCATTTTACCCAGCGAGCACATCCTGCTAATATAGAACCTTGCAAACATGTTGCAATTTCAAGTTCTTTAGAATTGTGCTTGAAGGTAGAGATATATCACAGCTGACACATGGAAGGGGCCAATTCCACAAATATATTGCTGTGACTAACTCTTATAGTACTCCTGAATTCTAAGAGCGAATCACAAGTAAGCGAGGGGTACTTAAAGAGTAAGTCACACACTTGACTCTTTCCCCAACCTCCGGGCCTCTTGGACACGGGATCTTGAGCGGATAGAAGACAACGACTTGCGAGAAGCATTGTGCTCTTCCAGAAAAGCAGCTATTATTGCTCAATTCCATCTTACACAGTTTAAGTGATGCCAAGGTGGCTCAAGGGGCTCATAAAGCTGTCCCTAAAAATACTTACATAGCGTCTATCCCACATGCTCTAGAATACGGCACATGGGTGTGATTGCCTAACCGCTGTGTTTGAACTGCTTGACCAACCTCGAAGCCTTTTTTGCACACAGTTTGGGGTTGCCCAGTTCTTATCCCCTTTCAGGCTGCGGCCCTGACCTGTGTCTGAGGAGTTTTGGGATGGCCACAATCCAAAGACCCTAAACTTACATTGGTACACATTTCACACGGTATCGAAGGCAATAGGTACAAAAGAGCCCTTCTGTGTTTTGAGCAAGTAATGTGAAAGCGAGGCGTAGCTAGACACCGGAAGTCACCAGAAACCCCACTCATGACGGTATGGAAAGCAGGTCTAGACAGATGGAAATGGAAATCCAAAGACCCTAAACTTACATTGGTACACATTTCAGATGGTATCGAGGGCAACAGGTACAAAAGAGCCCTTCGGTGGATTGAGCTGGTAGTGGGAATACAAGACGTAGCTAGACACTGGAAATCACCAGAAGCCCCACTCCAGACGGAACGTAAGCAGGTCTAGACAGATGCATGGCCCTAGAGAGGCAGATATATGCAACCAGGGGTCGTCCATAGAAACATGGAGGGTCTGGGGGAGTTGGGTTAGTCACCGGGAAATAACACTCGAACCCCATACTGACGGTCCTGGTCATCAGACAAAGACGTTCAAATCTATGGAACAGGTTCATGAGGCCCGTAAGCCACATTGGCAAAGGGGGATAGGATCCTAGTGCTGTCTCACTCTCTGGGAGGGCTTGGGTTAGATATGTAAGTGAAGCCATTTACTCTCTGCTTTATAATTAATGTCATATTCGGGAACAGCATGAATATGGAATTCTACTAAATTTCATTTTCCTGGACACTAAAGTGCCAACGTTGCTAAGCTTGAAATGTGAATAAAGTATGTTATAAAAAAAAGAGTAAGTCGCAACTACTGATATACCAGTTATTGTGAATTAGTCAAATTGCCTTTATGACCCTGAGAATGGAGTAATTCATTGACAAAACTACAGCTGGTGTGCTCTTGGTATTTTTCTTGAAAGTTAACTTATCAGTGAACCGAGTTATGAATACATTAACTTCAGTTCCTTAGATGAAACAGCTTTTGAATAGATACAACCCCCGTGGAATTAGTGCAAGAACCCCCTCCTTTTTAGGGTCGAATCTGCAAGAGCATGCGCTAGCACATGTGTCTCGCTTGCGAAACGCTGTTTTTAACAAAAAGGGCTTTGAGCCCACCCGTTGCTTACAATTTGTTGGCTAGCGTGGCACTCTCCTCTGAACTGGTCACTGCAGGCCTAGCAACATTTCCATTCCTCTCTGTGAGGCAGGGGCCAAGCACTGATTGATTCAACTTAATCAGTGCCCCATGCTGCTCCTGACGTGATTGAGGTACTATTTTGTTCTTTTCAACTTTTAGTGCTCTGCAAACATAAGACGTGTGTGACCCAGTTTGACAAACAAAATTGCAAAGATTTACTTTCTATAGTTAACTTTCTTTTATTTTACCAAGTATTCTTTGCTCACTTTGCACTCATGTTTTTTTTTTTGCTCGTGGGCGCTGTTCTCAAAAGATGAGGATTATTTTACTGCAAAGCGACACTGTTCCTTTCTTATGTGTAATTTCTGAAATAATGCTTTAACACATAATCATGCTGTACACCTCAATCCACCCCGCTCCAATCCACCCCATTCCAATCCTCTCCAATCCACCCCACCTCACCCCTCACCTCTCTGCCCTGCTCAATCCAATCCACCCAAGACCAATCCAATCCACTCCACTCCAGTCTAAACCACTCACCCCAATTGAATTTAGTCCAATCCAACCAGCTCCAGTCCTCCCAACCCACTCCACTCCAATATGCCTCAATCCAATTTGCCCCACTCCAGTCAAAAGTATCTGCCCCACTCCAATCAAAAACAATCTGCCCCACTCCAAAGCAATCTGCCCCACTCCAATCCAAAACAATCTGCCCACTCTAATGTAAAACAATCTGCCCCACTCCAATTTGCCCTACTCCAATCTACCCCACTTCAATCCAAAACAGTCTGCCCCATCACAATCTGCCCCACTCCAATCCAAAATCATTTGCCCAACTCCAATTCAAAACAATCTGCCCATTCCAATCCAAAACAGTCTGCCCATCTCAGTGCAAAACAATCTGCCCCACCCCAATCCAAAACAATCTTCCCAACTCCAAGACAAAACAATCTGCCACACTCCAATATGCTCCAGTTCAAACCTCCCCACTCCAATTCAAAACAATCTGCCCCACTCCAATCCAAAACAGTCCGCCCACTTCAATCCACCCCATTCCAATCTGCCATACTCCAAAACAAACTGCCCCACTCCAATCCAAAACAATCTTCCCCACTCCAAATCAAAACAACCTGCCACACTCCAATCCAAAAGAGTCTTCCCACTCCAATCCACCCCATTCAAATCTGTCCCGCTTCAATGAAAACCAATCAGCCACACTCCAATGCATCCCAGTCCAATCTGCTCCACTCCAATCCACTCCAATCTGCACCACTCCAATCTGTCCCACTCCAGATTGTCTCACTCCAACCCTCCCCACTCCAATCCAAAGCAGTCTGCCCCACTCTAATCCTCCCCACACCAATCCGCCCCACTCTGATCCAAAACAATCTGACGACTCCAATCTGCCCCACTTCAATCTGTCCCACTCCAATCCACCTCACCCCAATTTACCCCACTCTAATCCACCACAATCCATCCCACTACAATCCAATCCAGCCCACACCAATCCAATCCACCCCATTCCAATCTACCCCACTCCAATCCATTCCACGTCATCATAATCCATCCCACTCCCTCCCCAAATCCACCACAATCGAATTCAAAACAATCTCCCCCACTCCAATCCAAAACCATCTGCCCCACTCAACCCAAAACCATCTGCCCCATTCCAATCCAAAACAATCTGCCCCACTTCAATCCAAAACAATCTGGCCCACTCCAATCTGCC
Organism: Lissotriton helveticus; assembly: GCF_964261635.1. Taxonomy (NCBI): domain Eukaryota; kingdom Metazoa; phylum Chordata; class Amphibia; order Caudata; family Salamandridae; genus Lissotriton; species Lissotriton helveticus. The sequence continues at coordinate 1,316,325,619 of NC_136069.1, read as the reverse complement.
CCATTCCAAACTAACACAATCTGCCCCACACCAATGCAAAACAATCTGCTCCACTCAAATTCAAAACAATCCACCCCACTCCAATACACTCCACTCCAATCCACCCACTCCAATTCAATCCACCCCTCTGCAATCCAATCCAATCCACCCAATACCAATCCAATCCAGCCAAAGCCAATCTAGAACACTCCAATCCATCCAACTTCACCCCAGTCTAACCCACCCCACCCCAGTTCAGTCCACCCCTCTCAATTCAATCCATACGGACCACCACACTCTAAACCATCCCACTCCGATCAAATTCACCCGACCCCAGTCCAATCCACCCCACTCTGATCCACTCCACCCACTCCAGTCCAAACCAACCCCCTCCAATCAAATCCAATCCACCCCTCCAGTCCAGTCCAACCCACCTCCCTCCACTCCACTCTAATTAACACAACTCCAAACCAGCCTACTCTAAACTATCTCACCCCATTCAAATTCACTCACTCTAATCCAATCCACCCCATCCAGTCTGCCCATTCCAATGCACCCCACTCCACTCAATCCAACCCATTCAACCCCAATCCAATCCACCCCATCTACTCAAATCCAATCCACCCTACTACATCAGTCTACTCCAACCCACTCCACCCTTTGCCATCCCACTCCATTCTACTCCACTCCACTCTATGCCACTCTACTCTATGACACTGCACTCTTCTACACTCTCTGCCGCCACGGAACCACTGTACTCTACTCTCTTCCACTCAACTCTACGACACTCTACTCCCCCTACTCCACTCTACAACACTCTAATCCAACAGATCCAGTCTACACCAGTCGACTCTCCCACTCAAGTCTAGGACACTCCATACCACTAGCTTTTAGCTATGCTGATAAGCTGCCACACTGGTGTACAACATGGAAAAAGCACATTGCTAAAGCCAATAGCTCTTGTATAGGTGAGACCTATTGGTTTTGCTGATGCTTGTTAATTGAGTCGTTGAACTACCAGTTTGAGTGGTTTTGCAATATCCATCAACAAATAAATCATCAATAGTCAAGAGTGGATCCATGTTTAGAAACGCCCCTGTGCAAAGCTCCTATGGTTTTCCTATGTATTGTTATCTGAATATTTAATAACTTTTTAATCTATATGTCTCCCCCTCTGAAAGAGTTTCTGAGTATTTAGATGGAGACTTTGTGGTCATTACTGAATCCAAACAGCATGACCTAGAACTGGAACCCAGAACTGGAACAGGTCATCTGGGGAGGAGAGCATGGTGTTCTCCTACACTAGGGACTAAGGCTATCTACCATTAGCCAATAGTCAGATCAATAGGAATTAAGAAATAAGTGGCCCCTAATGTCCAGTTGGGCCTGTAGCAGTGATATGGTCAAACTATCTCTGCCACGTGTACTCATAAATCTGACCATTGAGACAAGTGAGGAGGAAGGGGGCGAGGAGCCAGAGAATACGTCCTCTTGGCTCCATCAGGATTCTATGTGATGCCTTAAGATCTCACTAATTTGATGCACATGTTGTATCCAGACTTTATTGTTCTCTGTTTTCAGTTATATGAAAGTTACCATTTGTATTACTTTCTGCTGAGTGTAAAACACAAATGTACTTGCTATCTCAATATTGACTGTCATCAACCGTATCTCTTTAGGAGCCTCAAGCACTCCCTCCCAATTATATCAGTTTTGCTGAATCTTCATCCCTATAACTGTTCAATAGCACACAGCCAATATAAGAAACAAACAAAAATAGAACGTTATGTTAAGTCAGCAATGCAAGATAGATATGGTGGGGCAAGAGGTTGATGTGGCCCTAGAGTGGATTGTTCTCATGATTTTGATGATGTGTTCTGGGCTAAGGGGTCTTCAGTTTGTGATCTGATGATCTGATTTAGTGGTGGGGGGCAGCTGGTTGATGAGTTATTGTGTCTTGGTATGGAGTTGAATTTGCTGTAGATCTTCAGGATTTTGTTGTGTAAGACATCTGAGAGGTTGTTGCAGAGATCTTGCAAAGGGGTGATGGAGTTGGTGGTGCCTGGGGGGTTGGAGAATTCTTTGACCATGTTGAAGAGCTTGTTGTAGTTGTTGGAGCTGTTTTCTAGTCTGAGAGCTAGAGCTGTTTTTCTTGCTTCGTGGTATTTCCTGAGTGTGTACTTGTAAATGTTTCTTGCAAAAGTGTCATGGGTGGTTCTCCATTTTCTCTCCAGTTGTTTGAAGTGATGATTGGGGTTTCTAAGGTCTGTGGTATACCAGCTGGCTCGTGAGTTTGTTCTTGAGTGTCTGGCATTCTTCAAGGGGCTAGGGTGTTTGTGCCAGTAGGTTTGGTTGGTGGGTATTGAGGGGATGGTTCCAGTCTGTGTCCTTTATCTCATTTCAACCATGTCTGAGGATGTTCGTAGTCTTGGCCATGGGGGATTGGGGTGCGTCAATGAAGAAGTGGACAATGGAGTGGTCTTTTCCAGGTGAGTGGAGTGAGGTGGCTGTACTTGACCTTGTTGCTGGCTTAGAAGATGGGGCTGAGGTTGTGCCCTACGAGTTTCTTGGGCCTTGGATGATCTGGGAGAGTCCCAGGATCTTGATGTTCACAAAAGGTGGGATCTTTCCAGTCGTCAAAATGGAAATTAAGGTCACTGAGTAAGATGAAGTTGTTCGAGCTGAAAACAATGGGGGTGGTGAAGCCAGTGATGAGATTGCTGAAGGTGACATGTGGTCCAGGGGGTCGCATGCATTTGATGGTGGTGTGGTGTGGTTGTCGGGAGTGCATATGTTTCATGAAGGTTGTATTCCTGTCGATGGAGGTGGTGGAGGTAATGAAGTCCTTGTTGACGACGGCGAGTCCTCCTCCTGCCGTGTTCATTCTGCCCAGGCAGGCGAACTTGTAGCCCGGTAGAATAGCTGTGGCGATTGTAGGTGCCTATGTGGGGTTTAGGCAGGTCTCTGTCAAGAAGAGGATGTCCCAGACCTTGATGGTGTTTGTGCTCAGAGATCTGGTTTTGAGGAGCATGCACGCCACACAGGATGAGGCATGTGTGGCGCATGGGTTGGTGTGTTGGTGCAGATAAAGTGGCAGTGAATGCATGAGAAAGGTCCTACCATGGAATGAGGAGAAGCTTCAGGTCTAAACTTACACTTCAAATCTAGAGTTAGACTTCAGGTCTAAACTTACACTTTAGGTCTAAACTTAGAATTCGGGTCTAAAGTTGGACTTAAGGTCTAAACTGACACTTCAGGTCTAAAGTTAGTTTTCAGGTCTAAACTTAGGACCCGATTTATTAAGGTAAACTTGGATCAAATGTCTAAGTTTAGACCTGAAGTCTAAGTTTAGACCTAAAGTCTAACTTTACTAGTAGTAAAGTTAGACTTTTGGTCCAAGTTAGACTTTTACCTATGTGAATCAGGTCCATTGACTTCAGGTCTAGACGTACACTTCAGATCTAAATATGTGAATCGGGCCCAGTATCTCCAAGTATTGCATGTTTACCCTGTTTTAAGCATCATTTAGAGCATGTTCAAGCTTCCACATTGCAGAAAATGTGTAAGAACAAAAAGAAAACCCTAATTTCCATAGGCCACACCCTTGTGAGGCAACACTCGAACATCGGGCAGGTGTTAACTTTGTGCATGCGCAGTTGCTAATGGATAATTCTCGCCTCAGTGCCTACTCTAACCAGGGAACACACTCGGTAACTCTGGGCATTAAGCTTGCCTCATCTCTACAACGGCCCCCCACAGACGCCGGGGATGCCTGGTTTCACCCTGGAGATACCCAGAAAAGGGACCATCTCACAGGGAAAACCAGGACGGGTTCCCCAGCGGTCTACAGCGCCAGGACACTCGGGTAGAGTAACAGTGCGCTTTACAAGTATCCCACATTTACATTTTAAATGAATGTGTGAAAACCTAGGGCCCCTAATGTAGTAACAAAATATGTTCTGAGGGGCAGAAACAGAGACAAACACAATTGCAGTCCTAGATCAATTTTACTTATAAGGCACTTCACGCCTTGAAGGATGTTGACACCTAAGACAGGGCTATCCCATTATGAAATGTATTAATAGCACCAGCTCAGCTGGAAGCCAGTGATGCAGGATTTTTAGAAAACGGGATAATGGAATGTAGATCAAGTCAATATAGGAGAGAAATATCTGCTAAGTGTTGTGCAGCAGTAGAGAATCTTCCTTGACTGATTAATAATTAATGTACTACCCTGTAGCAGACTCGTGAAATGCTGGCTGTAATATCTGTAAACTCAGCAGCACAATAATTGACATTTATTTCTAAAAATGTGGCTGGAAGATTTCCACTCATTTCTTAATAATTCTGCTGATACTTCATTCACAATTGCATCATGCATGAATCATTGTGTGTTGTAAACAAGAAGTCAGGGTAATTCTTGAGCAACATATACGTTTTAGCTGATAGAACACAAAATAGTGGATTAAAAACGCACCGTAAATCAGTCAGCCTTCAGATGCGTTCTCCTTTACTCAACCCCTAAACAATATGAAACCCATCCTAGCAATTAAATTGACGGCTACCTGCTCAAGAAATGTGGTTAAAAGAAAAAAAAGAATATGTATTTTATGTATTGTACTGGAGCATTGGTATAGCTCTACATATCCTATTAAGGGGCCGCAAAGCGCTATGATTCTCATCAGTTTCTGGTCTCATTCGGAGGTGTGTGGTTGGAAGGGTGTTGGTGGTAGAATGATCCCTATGGGAGTTGCTGGTTGAGGTATGTGAGGTTTGAAGACATGCTGCAAACATGGCGCAACATACAATGCAGCGCATGCATGTGAAGTGCAGTGGAGTATGACAGGGGGTGGAGGGAGACACAGCAGTTTCAGCATGAAAAGTCTTTATAATCATTCATACACAGGAGAATATAATTAACAACCTATCCTACCCCAGATCACTGTATATTCTTTGTTAAACTAATAATGTAATCTACCTATTTTACATCTTTGTTTTCTTCCTTTCACCTATCATGGGAGGAAACACACCTATCGAACTTCTCTACTGTAATATCATATATTTCTTGTCATGTTAAGCGCTCTGAAACCCAAGGGTCTTGTTCGCGCTATAGAAAACTTTTTAATAAAATAAAATAATAATAAAATACTGTGTCAAATGTAAATCCATATTTGTAAAGAGCGAAATTAGTGCTGAGCTGAGCTGCCGCTGGAGCCGGGGATCGAACTGTGAACCCTGTGCTCTTAAGTAAGCTGCCCTGGCGCCGCACCTCTCCACAAACCATATGTAAGAGCTCAAGTGATAAAGAAAACCACTGGGATCACTGTAACCATCACTCCAGTACATGGTACAGAACATTAGCACTAAGAAGAAAAAACACAAAGTGGGCCTTGAGATTCTAAGAGGCCCAATGAGACAGATTACAAAATTATGATTCAAGGACATGAAAAGATAGTGGAAATAGAGCATTTAAAATGGTCATAAATAATAGAACAAATGGCAGTCCAAGTAGTGGAAATTACCATAATCTGAATTTCAATGTGATTTTCTATATTTTTCAATTCAGAGGAGCTTTATTTAGTGTTTGGTTTTCAACTCTATTAAATGATAGCAACGCACAAAAATTACAAATAGACAACAATATTTTAGAATAAAGATTATAAATAAGAAAAAACTGATTTTGTTTAATAGTAATTGTTATAATACCTTGAAAGTTCTGAATGTACAAAACCATTAAAAAATAAGGAATCGTAGGTTAATCAGAGAAAGGACAATGTAAAGGTCTGATTTTGAGGTGGGCTAAAAACACCAGATGTCCCCTGTGTCCTCATCTCCTCCCTCATTCAGTACGCTGTGGAAAGTGATGGACTGAAACTCAATTGCTACCCTCTCCGCCAACACTGATACTGCCAGATAAGGTGTCAATTTGCCACCTGATTTACATTGGCTTGGGCACCATATATTACTGGGGAGGTCCATTAAGTACAGGGTCCCTGTGAAACCATGGGATTCTTGCACAGGAAACCTAACAGTATCCCTGATATGCAAAGATAAAACATGTGTCAGTGATGATTTGCAAAGATAAAACATGTGTCATGGACATTGTCAATGTTGGCTGCAAAAATTGTTTCCAGGACTTATGCTCCACTCACCGATCTTGGGAACAGCAGCATGACAGAGGCACAGCAGTGTTGCAGCACTGAGGAAAGTGAAGCAAGGGGCAAAGGACAAGGCAAGGGGAAAGAACAAGGAAAGGGGAAGAGAAAGGCAAACGGACAAAGATATATAGAGAAGAGAAATGAATGGAAGAGCTGGTAACATGCGGACAGGATTCCCAGTTGTCAGGTGGATCTTGGGGGCTGGGATTCGGGAAGGCTAAAACCCTCAATGGCATTGTCAGGAAGACTGGAATTTGTTTTGTCTGCCCATGGTTACCAGGAGGTGTCATGGCTAAATTACATCCACCAAGGCAGCAGGAATTGGAAATCAGGCTGTAAGTATTTTAATAATATCTATGGTGAGTATGGTTGTTAAGTACTATTGCAAGACCATGAGCAGCAATGGAGATGATGGAAGATATCTGTAGTTTAATAACAAAGGATTCATCCTACAATAGTTCCTATGTTTCAGACATTCAGTTGGATCATTAAGTGCCATGCTTTGCTGATGCTCACCAGCTGAATGATTGCTTTTGGCAATTGAGTATTGAGCATCGCATAATTTTTTTCAACTTAATCCATCAAAAATAACAGCACTGTTCCAATATGGTACCAGAGACATAGCCATTAAATGCAGTTCAGGGCCCTGGGTTCCCACCTCATCACCCCTCAAGGTTTTCAGGAACCGCATGTCTGGGGTGATGAAGTGGTGATGTAAAAGAAGCTGTGAATGATTCAAGAAAATCTAAGTTTGCTCTCCCCATATGGTGAACCCCTCCAAGGCAAAAAAGAAGTAGTGGGACTCTACAACAAGACAGAAATTAAGTCCTGTCCCAGTCTCAGCTTATCACAAAGGTAGGAGATCAGTCAGGGGATTGTGGAGATGTAAGAGGTGATCAAACATAATAAGGGTCTTAAAATTATGTAGTGGACCACAAGCTCAACTAGTTTATCAATGACATAGGGCTAGATGTGCTATTTTCTGGTCGCAAAGCCATGGTCACAATGTACAACCAGTATTTTTGTGGCCAGTGAACAATTTAAATGAAAAAACGACCGATGAACTAATTCATCTGCTCTAAGAATTCAGACTCTTAGTGGGTTAGAATCCTACCTACCTCATGAATATTAATGAGGTAGGTTGCAAATTGCAACTTACTACTACTGGGGGCCACCACAGGGAAGGTGGCCTGCTGGGATCAGTGGACTATCATTTCTGTGATTGCTGTTAAATAAAATAAACTTTTCTTTAATGCAACCTGTTTTCAAGGATGTGTTTAAAAAAGGTTTTGTTTATTTTTTTGTTTAAGAACCGGTAGTTCCTCATTGGACCCCTTCCATGTTGTGAATGCACTACCACCTTATTTGAGGTGTCAGTAAAATATCAATATTTTGAGACCGCACTTTGTTTGCAACCAGTGATACGTATGATACCAATTCAGTATATGAGTCCTACAACACGCCCCTTCCAGGTACTGAATCTGTATCTATTCAAAAATACAATTTAGTTGTCAGAAAAACTTTCCTGGCTCCTAAAATGGAATTAGTATATTAAAAAAAAGTATTTTAATGATCGCAAACACCAAACTGGAGCATTTGCAACACTTAAAATGCATAGTACATCTGGCCCATATTTCTGACTTTGAGTGATTTCCAAAGACTCCCACAAGCATATGATACATAACATGACTTGTGAATTTCATGTCTTTTGAGAAATTGTGCTGGAGCACAACCTTAACCTCCCTTTAACTTTAATTGTGTTTTATAGATGTACAGATCTCAAATGGTCACTGCAAGCTTTAAGTGTTTTTGTTTTTTGTCGCCCCCCACAAACATTTGTGATTAACACACATTATTTCTTACTTTTATTATACACCTCTAGTATTCCCAAACATCATACTGAGTGGTATGGTGTATATTTGAAGAAGACAACAAACACTGTTGTGTTCTAATTCCTTTTTTTTTTTATTCACATATATATGCAAACAAATCAAACAATATAGAGACAACACATCAAGAAATACAAAGAAAAACATCTTAAATTCAACTTAAGTTTAAGGGGCAGCAGAATTCCAAAATTGGAGAAAGCAAACATCATTATACCTATAGGTTTTCCTTACCTTCCCTAAAAACCTGATTATGATGTTATATGGAAATCTAAAATACACTGATCACAAACTAGAGTGTATACTATTAGCCGGAAGGTTTGAAAGAACAATGGTATTTCTCTATGTGCAAATGGGATAGTGTTAATATATTTTCTACTGACTAAAAGAAGAAAGTGAGCAAGAAATTGTAAATAAGAATGTTAAAACAGTCAAGCATATAATACATTTAGGCTTAAAGTATCAAACATAAATAGCAAGTATGGAGATTAGATGTGATTTATAAGGGGAGAGGAGGAATATTGTATAGTGTCAAAACCTTACAAATTGTTTAGTATTATCAAGTTGCTTTAATTTGTTCTAGGTACTCGTCCAGTTTGTTCCATAGCTGTTGACTAAGTAAAGTTCAGGGGTATAGTTATGCCCTGGTGTTTTGAACTCCTCTAATGAATCCTAACCATTCTCACCATTCATGTAAGCTTTGGTTAGATATTTTCAGTTATTTGAAAATGAATTTATTTGCTAACATAAACATCAAGTCTAAGAGGGATGCAGCTGCTTTTCCTAGCTCATGCATCATCTTCCAAATTGATTGAACTAAAACTAGACTGTAAATGTGAAATTTTTTGGGTGGACATATATTACAGATTTTCTTGATGTACATGCATATTTTATCTCAAAATATGCCAGGAGGGGGCAATCGAAGAACGTGTGCTAAGTTCCCAATATATATTTTATAGCTCCAACATTTATCATCTTATCTGATCGCTAACTTGGACAATCTGTTGGGTATCCTATAGGACCAATGCAGGATGAAGTACCTCTTTCGAGACAAGTTGGGTGTTTTTCTTTTGTTACAAGAGAAATGTGATATTTCCCTTCGACTGCTCTCTTGCAGTTGCAAAGGGTGTTTGGAGGACCAGTCTTCTGCCCATTTCTGTTGTGTGCTATTCAAAATGGTGTATTTTTAGGTTTAAGTATAGTATAAATTAGTGAGATTACGTGTCTCTTTTTTATATATGACAATCATAGATGTTAATGATGGGTCTTCGTGTATGCTATTATTTACATTTTGCAATCGCAACCTTTACTCTAAGCAACTTATAGAATTCTGCATTATCCAAATTAAATATGTTCTGCAGCATGGCAAAGAATAGGGGCTTATTTCTTGAGTCGAGGGCCTGATTTACCAAGGGCTTGTGTACTCGTGCCGGAGGCCCCTCAGTCGTTGGGGAGTCTTTGCTCTCAGGACGGAATCCCCGCAATGAGATTTCTCATTGCTGAGATTCCGCTCGAGTGCAGAGAGTCCCCCGCGACTGCGAGGCCTCTGTCATGAGTGTGGGGGCCGTTATTGGATCAGGTCCTAGATCTTTAAGTGGCTGTATACCTTTTGATACCAATCATCCCAAAAAAGGGGTTACCATCTATCTTAAATCTGCCGTATTAAACCTCTATTTGAATCTTTGAGACTGAATTAGGAATCCTTATCAACTCTTAAAATCGCCTCTTTAGAGTTGTCAAATATTCATTTGAAGTGAATGAGATTAATTCTAGAAATGGAGAGGATTGATATTAGTGAGAGGCCATTCAAAAAGGTTTTCTTCTGAAGTAAACCATGGTACCAAATTGCTGTTTTCAGTATTGAACTAACCTATGCCATGAAAGAATAAAAAAGCTACTTGGTAATTTTTAAACTTGGCAAGGTTTACTAAACCCCATTTCTATTTGTAACCTCATTTTGTGTGTGAAATATGAGGTTTCTTGCCATTCCAGAGGAAATTGTTTATGAGTTTGTCTATTTTGTTGAAAGAATTCTGTGATAATTTATTGTTTATCATTCTAATCAAATAGTTAACTATGGGAGTGACAATCATTTTTATGGATTCTAGTTTGCCCCACCAAGTTTAGAACTTTGGAGGCCAGACATTCAATATTTTGCTAACCTTTGTAATTGTGAGTGATTCCTTATGTGTTATGGATTCTACCAGATCATCGCTTAATTCTAGACCAGATATATGAAAAAATTGGTTGCCAGATCAGGCCTTAATTGCCTGGTACTTGGGCATATTTACCAATGATTTCCATTAGAGCCTGAATAGAAGGGCTTGCATTTTTCATGAAGATGAGGTTGTCATCAGCGTAAGTTTCATATTTGAACGTAAAATTATTCACATAAACACCTGAGCTTTTCAAGTTGTTCATTATGAGAAAAGGGGGTTCAACTGCAAAGAGAAAGAGAGGAGTGATAAATGTCTGCCTTGCCTCTTTCCTTGGTTCAGTGGACTTGTATTTGAGATTAGACCCCTACCTTAACCCTTGCAGAGGGATTAGAATAGAGTGCCAAGTCCATTCTAATAACATTTGGGCCATGATTTGTTTTTATCTATTGTCGATTTATGAAAGGGCTGTACCACTGTGTCAAAAGCCTTCTCAGCATCCAATGTAATCGCTGCACTAGACAATGATTTAAGTTTTGCAGCTTCTAATATGTGGGAGAAGGGTCTAATGTTATCACTGAATAATCTGCCTTTCAGAAAGCCTGTTTGGTAAGGGCCAATCGAGAAAGGTAAAAGTGTTTGTAATCTTTTGGCAAGGGCTTTTGCAAAGATCTTGCAATCCAAATTTTACAAGGATATAGGTCTGTCCTTTTTTGGTAGGCTTGTATCCTTTCCTTCTCAATAAGTGTCATAATGGCTTCTGCAGTAGAGCCTTTGATCTCAACCATTTCCTCATAACACTGGAATAGGTCAAGAAGAGGTGATATAATCTCTTCAAAGAATGTTTTATCATATTGTGCAAGTCACCAATTGAAATTGCGAAATTGATAAAAAAAATACTTCTTGGAATGACCCTACTGCTATAAAAGTGCTCGTGGCTGGTCTTTGGACAGTTTTGGAACCTTAATTCTTGTGAGAACGCATTATTACAGTTTACCGGATGGACATAATTAGAAATGGGGGTCTCTAGTTGTCATTGGCTTGAACCCTGTCCAAGTAGGGACCCTTCCTTCTAGTCAAGGTAAGGGAGTTACACACTCTAGATAACCCCTGCTCACCCCCTTAGTACCTTGGCATGAGCAGACAACTCCTCCCACAACCCTAAATGCTGAAATGCCTATTCAGCCTGGCTATGAGTAACACTTGGAAAGGCAGGACACACCTCAACCACCCTTGTAACTGTTTAGACTATGCACATCCCCAACTCCTGTCACTCCAAAACCAGACGGTGGATATACAAACAGGCAGAGTTACACAGGATGGTTAAACAAGAAAATGCCCACTTTCTAAAAGGGCCTTTTTCAAACTCACAATTTGAAAAACACCTTTACTAAAAGGTGGGTTATTAAATTCTGAGTTCAGAGAGACTAAACTCCAAATTGATTTAAAGGCCCTAGGGCACAGACAATGCACTTTATTATGGACTTACCTGAAAATCAAATATGCCAATCATGGATAACCAATCATAATGACAATTTACACAGAGACCATATGCACTTTAGCACTGATCAGCAGTGGTAAAGTGCCCAGAGTCCTAAAGCCACAAAAACAGGTCAGACAAAATAGGAGGCAAAAGACAACATATTTGGGGATAAAGCTGCAAAAAGGGCCAGGTCTAACAGACATAAATTGCTGGGACTCATAGATAACTTTAGAATCAACCAAGACAAATTGACTCAAATAAAGTGCATCTCAAAGTGGCCCTGATACTATAAAAAATGCACATACATAGCCATAAACAAGGTCAGGAGTGTAAGTACTTATAAAATAGATTTGTTACAGCTAGCCACTAGTTTGGAACAGTAATTCTTGTGAGAACACATTATTGCAATTAACCAGAAGGACATCAATTGCTAAAACGTATAGACAATTTTAGAAACAACCAAAACAAATTGGTTCTCTATTAAAGTGCATCTTGAGGCCACCCTGATGCTATATAAAGTGCATGTGTATAACCATCAACCAGATCAGGAGTGTACGTACTTATAAAATAGGTTGGTTACAGCTAGCCAGTACAACAACTAGTTAGAAAATCACAGAAATGTAAACAAAATCATTAAAAATAGGTCAAATCACTCAGATGACCCCACCGCTTGAGGCTACAGGGCAGTTAGAAGTATATATAGTTAACATGAATAACAGCTATGTTAGAAAGCCTCTACCAAGCATGGTTAGTGCAGTTGTCTAGTTACTCCTCACGCCACATATATGTATGAAGAGACTTGATTAATAATTTAGTCGGAATATGTGCGCTTTCACAATGTTAATACATCCCTCTAAAATTTCTCGTGGCATAGGTAATAAAAAGTGGGTGGAGAGATGCTCTTCTGGCTTTCAACATAAAAGCAGAATTAGAATTTAATTAGTTTTCTTTCGCAAGCTAAAATCAGGGTCAGGATTGTAATAGATGGTTCCCAAGAGACAGACTTACCCGATTACCATGTTCTGTTCCTACTAAGTCCCATCAGCCCCCTGGGGGATGGTTTGCTGATGTGATTGGTTCGATGTTCGAAAACAAATACATTTGTTTGATTCTAATCCCTAGCTTAACTTGTGTCCTCTATGTTTACCTGTTAGGTGTGAACACACAAATTAATTGATGTGTATAGTTTAATGTTTGTGAATATTGGGAAATATTTTATTTTGGCACCAAGCACATAATTGGCCTGAATGTGTGTGTGCTGGGTTGTCACTTTAACCTGACAGATAGAGTTTTTCACCCAGATCAAGTTTCCTGCTATGCTCAGTTCGATATTTTCGTACCTTTGGGTATGTGACTGTCTAATATTTCCAGCCAGCATACTCTATAGCCTTTTTTATGTGTGTGGCAACTGTAGCGGTTAGGCTAGCTAGGACCTTGCCTTCTCTGTGCCATGTTTCTGCATGGTAAGAATTACAATGTGTAAATAATATATTACACTTTTCAGTTATGCATGATCATTGTCTTCCCAGAGCAGTGCCTCTTTGGCACAGACCTGCACAACTCAGTGTTTGACTCCCCTAGTCACATCTTTTCTCTTTATTATATTTGCAGGTAAGCACCGTGTGGCAGGGCGGAAAGGAGGGGTAGTCGACACACGACGGAATAGGGAAAATTAAACAAATAAATAAATCCTATTTCTCATCTGTCGACATCCCCCCTGCCCCGTCCCGCCCAACCATACTTACCTATACCTACCGCTGCAGGTTGTACCCAAGCACATGTACATGTGTGGCAGCATGGAGATACTAATGTTGCCCAGAAACATATGCACATAGGGGCAGATTTACAATAACTGGCTCATCCCCAGGGATGCGCCAGTTTTTGTGCGCCGCAGGTCCGCCACCCATGGTGCGCCGCATTTACAATGCGGAGCACCATGGGGCAAAAACGGCACAGATGCGTGACGCATCTGTGCCGTAAAGGCGGCGCATTGCTGGAGTTGCGTCGCAAGCGCAACGCAGCTCCAGGAATGCTCTGGGGGGCCCTATCTGTCCAATGCTGCATCAAGCCTTGCACCTGCTTCAAGCAGGCTCAGGGTTTTGACACAGCATTGGCCTAAAAGTGCCTGCGTGAAATCTTGTAGATTTCACGCAGGCACTTTTGCAAGGCGCACCTGCCCCGGAACGCCCACCCTGCGCCGGAACGCCCACATGTGGCGCAGGGCTTTACAACGTGACGCATCTGCCTAGATGCGTCACGTTGTAAATGGGTTGCAGGGATGCGCCACATTTACGCCGCCGTTGCGTGACATAGCGGTGGCGTAAACGTGGCGCAAGTCCGACATAAATCTGCCCCACAATGTGTTGCTGTGTTTGTGGACCTTACATGTAAAGACGATTGATTTCCTACCTCCTCATCAATCCCTCGTGAGTGTCTCTGCCAATATTATCTGTTTCGGTGCTCACTCAGCCCATTTAGTGTAATTTGTCTAAGGTAAGAGGTTCCGGGAACGGCCATGAGGATTCGAGATACACTCATGGCACTTTCGAAGCAATACACTATTCTCACTCAAATGTTAATTGATGCTACTGTTTGCTTCGCCTGGCATGGCACGTGGACCAGCATACCCCTTTGCTAAAGCTGGGTCTGGATTCTTTAAATCTAATTGAAATCATCGTTTTAATTCAGATGGCAGAAATCACCAAATTAAATGGTGTAAATACGTAATTTCCAAAATGCCTGCTGATTTTGATGTTTTGGCTAGAAAATCGGAAATATATTTAGTAGAAAACAATGAAGAATCTTCAGCACCAGCAGCAGTTTATAGGTTAGAAGAAGCAGCAGAAAGCCAACATATTGCATATTGCTAAAGGTACCTCAACCAAAGATAAAGCGGGAGACTCCAAATTTGCTGATGGCTAGCTAGCTATAGCAGTCTACAGTCTGATAACAAAGGAGAATATGGCTGTGGTCAGTCACAATAGAAATATCACAGACATGCAACCTACATCAAAATATGGAATCCATAGGAAGTTGCAGTAGGTGGCTGTAATCAGAAAAGAGAAGAGTTAACAGTCTGGTGGACATTTGCAAAAGTAAGTTAAATTTGATGTTAAGAGGTCGATTCATCTCCCCGCGCCTACCAAAAATGAATGTGTCCCTATGTAATGCAACTGGTGCTCATGTAAAGCGCTCCAATATCTCCGGGCCGTGTTAGCGCTATATATAAATCTGCACACAAAAAAAACTGTCTGCGCTATCATACGCACCGTGGTCACATAAACTGTGCTTTCGTTTACTGATATCCTCAGAGAGGGCTCAATAAAAAGGCTTTCAATCTCAGTGTTGGCATTTTACAAACGTAATCTAATGCTGCTAATTCTCCTACTAGGCACACGTGGTAAATTATACCCTGACCACTTTGTTTCGCAATATCCTTTTACTGTTGTACTGACAACTTTTCTAAAGTTAATCATTGGCCATACAGATAAAGGTGAAAGACGTTTTGCAGAGCAGCGCTGGGCGTTTTCCTTAGATAAGAATTTGTAAACTGCAGCTATGTGGTGAATTACACTAGCATTGGGCTTTTTTTAGCATGCTTTTGAATTAAATTTAGATTTAGAACAGAACAATTAAAAAAACAGGACAGGGACACCATGAAGCTCAATTGAAAAACCAACAGAGCCTCAAAACTTCCGCTAAGATATTTTATTACTGGTATTTCTATATGAAGTACTTTTATTACACGTCCATAGAGGGGCATAGCTGAAGGCAGGTGCGTGCGGAATGACGTCTAGGCTGCCAGCTCGAGGGGTGCGTTGCCGTTCCAAGCTCGACCCTCTCTGAGTGGTAAAGCAGCATATGGGCGCTTGCTGCCTCGCTGCTCATTGGTTCTCAAGAGACACAGGCGCGCGATCAGAGTGTGCGCGAGTGTCAGCAGTTCAGGCCCTGAGCAAGCTCTAAACGACTTTCGCAGACAAATGAAAACCATTACATACCCTGCATACCCTGCATGGGGTATGCAGTACTGTACCCCATGTTTGCATGGGTGTTGAGCTAAGAAGGAAAGGAGGCAGCAAACAGGGGTTACCTGGCCCGTCAATGCAGGCTGTTGACTTTTACTCCAGATGCCCTGGGGCCTGACCTACTATGGGTCCTGAGCAACTGGGCCAAGCGCTACCCCTTCAGCACTTGACTCTCAGTGGTGGTGCAGGTAGAGCAGACCAAGGGTTTTTGGGGGTGTTAGGTGAAAACAGACTCAAGACTCAAAATACTCACTGTAACCACAATAACTGACTGCTCAGTCAAATACTGCCTTTTGGGATAGAAGTAGTATTTAATACAAATACACAAAGCATAAGAACCACATACTAAGGGTCTGATTACGATGTCGGACACCGTTGCTGTTTGGAACCGCCTGACCTTAGGAACTTTTGGGGGCGTTCCCATTGCGGTGGCCATTTTCAGAGGCAACGCCATAGGCCTGTCAAAAACAGCCCACCAGACATGAGGAAACTCGTAATCTGCCAGGCGGTGGGCACACAGGTTTGGTGGTGCGTGAGTGGGCCACCTGCATGGTGATCCGCTCCTGCACCGCCAAACTCGTAATTAGGCCCCTAATACTTTTGTTTTTCCTGAACAATATTGAGATAAGTGATGGATCCAAATGAACAATTAAATGTATGAACTCAGCACTCTTAGGGCCTGATTACGAGTTTCGAGGTGCCGGAGTGGACCGTCACACCAGCAGCCCGCTCCTGCACCACCAAACCTGTATGCCCACCACCTGCCAGATTATTATCTGGTGGGCTTTTTTGGGTGGTCCCACGATGTTGCCTCTGAAAATGGGCACCGGAATGGAAACACCAAAAAAGTTCCTGCACGGCATGGACTGTAAAGTCCATGTTGTACCAGATTTGGGTTTGATGCATGCACACAGGGGGGCACATGCTGTGCCCCCCTGCATGCATCCCCATGCAAATTGGCAACAGGGGGCCCTGGGCCTCTTTGTTTCAGGACCACCATCCTTTTCATGGAGTAAAGACCTCTATGACACTGCTGGCGGTCCTGAAACTCGTAATATGCATGGTGGGGCTGCAGAGGCAAGGAACGGCGGTTACCAGGCATCTGCAGTGGTGCAATGGCGGTCCAACTGCCAAAGTTGTGATATGGCAGTCAGACGACCGGTGCAGCAGTGGCTGGACCCCCACCACCATGCCCCTGCGAGTCTGGCGGTCTTCGTCCTGCAAGACTCATATTTTGGCCCTTAGTAGGAGGATTTCACACTTGTGCCAAGCCATCCTTCAATTCACTTTGCAGCGCTTAAAACAAGGATCCCCTTTTGTCCTCTAACCAGGCCTTTCTTTTCTGGCCAGATAATCTCAACTGCCAAGCAATTAAATGTCATAATACATCTTAAATGGAGGCTCCTTTGTATTACATAAGGCAAGATTGATTAGTTACACCCTCACGTACAACTACTTTGTAACCCCGGTATTAATAGATTTTTGGGGGAAATGTACTCTCTCCCTCTCTGCAAAGGCTATCACCTTACACTGCTAACACTTAACAGCTTGGTTAAGGACATATGTTACAGATCGCCAATGGAGAAGCATGCCCTGTTTGATTTTGGGTGACTATTTCACAACACATCCAACCTCAAGTACCTATACATACTAATATTTATGAAACACTTTTAATATGTTGGCATTTTGTTTTCAACTTCAGTAAAGTTTTCTTGATTCTGGAACCTGTGAACTTACAATTTGTTATGGAAATCAATGCACAGTTTAGAGTTGTGCATTTTTTATACACAGCAAGTGTACCATGTGAGTGACAACATCATTTTATTTCAACCTTTTCACTAAAACTCTGTTACTATGCAATCAACTTTGCGAAACCTTTTCCACATGCTTATTAGCTCTATTAAGTGGTGAACTGCATTTCCACCATAACCTCACAGTTGGTGGACTATATGGCACACACAACTGTTCGCATATCCACAACCATGTGAAGCCTCAATTAGACTTGCATATCTTTCTTTCTGACGCCGCAGAAAGAAAAGAACAATTGTTTATTCTGTCCTGTTGCATGATAAGGTCAAGCTGAAAACATACTTCTAGATTGAATGGAGAAGCTGTCAGAAGTGTACAGATTCTTTTCTGGTGACAATGGTAAAACTAATGATGAGACCATATGACTTAGCTACTTTCAGGGTTTTGGTGCATCCTTTTCATTCACACAGAAACATATTTGCCCATTTAACTTTTATCAAATGGCAAATACAGCTAAAGCAGATCGGAAAAGCTGAATTTGAATGCTACTTGTGTTGAGAAAATGTACAATGTTAAGCATGAGACATCAGAAGACCTCAGCAACCAGGCAGCGTAGGCACAATGCCATTTATAGTTCAGTTTCCAAGAACTGATATTTTTTTTATCCTGTCCTGTGTAAATTCAATTTGTCTGAGCAACAAAACGAAATATATTTCATGGTGCTGATCTGTGTTTTACTATCAGTTGAATGAGAGTGTGTGATTTCAAAAATGTGTTTTCTTCTACACCCTCCTTTAGAGACAGCACAGCCTCAAAATGAAAAACCATGGAATGCAGAGGAAAACAAGACAGTTTTAGAAAATGTTCACACCCAGCAGAAGTTATTTCCTAGCAGTTGGAATTATTTGCTGACAGACCATGCAGTACTTCCCGCAGGATGGTTCTCTATAATGGGTTTAATAGTGCCGCCTGGCTCTAATTTCCTCAATGAGCATGGGGCTGACCCACATTATGGCTGCCAGAGCCTGTGGTGGATTTTCCCCACAGAGGACTCCAGCCCTGCTTCAATTACTGGTGGAACTAGTGGTGGCGATGGTAGTTATCCTCTTCCTCCACTTACATCTTGAAGTGAGTCACTATCTGGTCCACCTTCACCTGCCACTAGGCGTAGACAGTATGTCTCTCCTTACTTGACACTGAGGTGTTGTTGATTGAGGGGGCTCGAAACCTCTTGTACCTCTTCAAATTCCATTTAGCAGCTTGAGCCACCTATTGCAGCTCCACACATTCGCACATGCAGTCAAACTGTGATACGTTAGTTGTAAGGGTCCTCTATAATCTTGGCTTGCCGGGGCATAAAATATCTGGCAAAAGTAAGGAAACTTTTATGGCAAGCCGATTTAGAGGAAACCAAAAAAGCAAGGATAAGGTCGGCATGGGTTTAGTTCAAGCATGGCACCACTTCACAAGCCCAGGTAATATACAGACTAAAAGCCTAACCAATCATGGGGTAATTTGAATAAGAAAAAAATGGTAGTTGATCAAATTTTAATGTAAAGTTCTGCATCTTTTATAGGCACATTTTATCTTAAAGGGACCTAGTAATTCATTTTTGGGACAATTTCAGTCGCCTGAGTTCCTTGAAAAATCTGAATAACAGAACTTTCGTAGATTGTTCAAACTTTTAGTTAACATGTTATGCGCAATATTAATGTTGTTCGGATTTTAAAAAACGCTTAGCGCGTCGCTTTTGAGTGGTATTTAGTTGGAGGTTTCTGTCTAAATATTTTAAATTGTAAATTGTAACGATTTTAAGTAATTATATACAATAAACTATTGACTGGACTATTGCAGCTTCTCCTGCTGCTGGCCTTCATCTGAAGGAAGAGTACCCACTTGTCGGCAAGCATGTTGACTGCAATGTGCTTTTTATAGGACTATAACCAAACTAGGCCAATCGACTCTCTCCTTATGATGGTGTTTTAGCGGTCAACCCCACCCACCTTTGTCAGGTCAACGCAACTCTAAAGTTGTGTTTCTTAAATGCTTCCTTTTCTTTAGTGCAGTTGATCCACTCTGCCCTACCCCCATAAAACATATTCTTTGTGACTCCAAATTACATTTCTCCAGCCACTAATACTTCTTAGCTGGTGTGTTCACTGATGTCACATGGTGATTGTCCTTGCTTAACATTTCAGCAACCAGAGTGTAAAAAGAAACCATTTGCTATATTGATGTTGTGTTGTTTCTATGTAGGAAGGTGTAAAGCTCTCCTTTCTAATAAATAGGCTAAACAACTCACACCTAGTTGGCATCAGGTCAGGACAGTCAGAATTCACTGACAAATGAAGAATATAAAAGGACCCTGCACAAACGTATTTTTGCTCTCTTGTACACTGTCAAAATCTTCTCATTTGGCTTTATTCTCACATCCATGTGGAAGGGAACACATTTTGCACCCTGCTCTAGACCCCCCCAAGTTAGCTCCGCAGCACAAACAATATAAAGCCACAACACTGACCGACAACAGTGGTATACAAAAAATTTGCAGGTAAAGTAGCATGCCTCGCCATCCCACCGTTTAGTCGGATGCCTCCACCCCATTCCAGGCGTTCATCCACCATGGCATTGGTGGCTTGGTGACCTCCGAATGAACTTGAGCCTGTTGATGCTTTGCTATACTTTATCCCAAACATGCTTTCTTCCCGTGGATTGAAAAGGCCTTGTCCAACCTTCCTTTGCATAATAGGGAGATTCTTGAAGGCACAGAGTGTAAGGACGCCCATATCCCCCTTTCCAGATCTTGCAAACAGTGCCATATTAACAGCTACTACAAATTAAACAGACAAAAGACTGGCCACATAATGACAGGAGTATAGAGGGTACAAATGAAGAAACAAAATGGGAGAACAATGTCAGATCAGCGTAAGATTCAGCACCAGAGTGCACTAAACTGCAGGAGTGTGATTCCTATACTTCTGTTTCTGTATCATAACTCGGAGCCTAAGGCAAATGCAGAATTATTCCTCAAGTAGCCTACATTTTGCACAGATTGTCTACACAATTGACACTTACCAGCGCCAATTGCTTTCTCTGAAATATTTCTTCCATTGATATGGTTCTTTAGCGGTAGAAGGCCATAGGTGCAGTCAAATTGTTATTATAGTCTCAATGTTCACAATAAAGGCTGCAGCTTTGAATAGGCCTTTGCTGAGAGTGAGATATATAGAAGGTGTAACTATACACTCCTCTAAAGAGAGGCTCTTAGAAAATAGGTTCTCAGTGCAGAGTATGGAGGCATTTCAGGTGATACTGCCTGCAGGCTTACTGGTCACTCTAAAAATCAGATTGAGTGTTACTATTTCAAGGATATTTGATGGTGAGGATGAAGCCAGTCCTAACATATTGGCATATCAATTTCCATGGAAAACGACAATTGTTCTGCAAACCTAAGTGGGAGTTATTGATGTACAAACTACAAAATGCGAATTTGACTTTATACCATTTTCGACTACAATTGCAAAAGGAAACCTGAGACACCATAGGAAGATAATCCTAAAAACAAGCACAAAGCGATTTTCTCTTCTCAAGCCACAAAACGCAAACACTGTCATAAACAAACATATTACGTTAATTAAACTCATTATAATCACCAACAAAAGAGCTAAGCTACAATACACTAACTACAAAACAAACAAATAAACATGAGGAAGAAGAACAATAAAGGCTATAGACAAATGCTAGTGTTAACGCAGGATTTCTGGTCTATATTTATTATTCCAGATCCAAATTCAGGTCGACTAAATCGTTGGTACCTGTCATTGAGTAAAAGGCAATCCACTACTAGGTCAATCAAATACGGACTTACTCCACTCTAAATAACCACTTACTACAAATAAGTTTTAAAAGTTTATTATAAAGCCAAAGTTATCTGGAGATACAAACATCTCAGAATAAGATTCAAAAGATATACGGGAATCAATACAAACAAGAATTCTCTAAATGCTCTTAGTCGGCAGAATGATATCACTAAAACAAATTCAAATAGCATCAAAGTTGCAAGATTCGACACAAGTTGTAACTTATGCGTCATTTACAGAAAGGAAAGTTCAGATTAGACTGTCCCTACACTAGACTAAGTGACATCCCTACTTAACAAGATCTTTACCTAAAAAGGTGTCAGCCGTGGTGACTTCCAAAGAAGATCACACACTTCCCTTAGTCTTCTGAGTCGAATCGATCTCTTGCAGTTAACCTATCTGCCTACCCATCCGCTCTCTTAGGCTCCTCAGACCATCTGCTCTAACTCCACCCTGGGGTGCTGTCCCTAATACAAAACCACATTTCCTATAGAAACGCCCTTAGAGACGTCCCTCGCGTGGGTTGGTTCTGGCGGCAATTTCATGCTGGTACTCCTCTGGGTCCATCGTTAGCGTTGACCTTGCTTCCCAGGCTCCTCTCGGCTGGACGGTACCCCCCAGGAAATTCCTGAAGCCTCCTACAGGTCTGTGCCAGGCTTCTCTGAACAAAAGCCCATTCATCACTTTCCTGATTAAATCCCCTCGCACCTGCAAACAGACACTTTCTCTGTGGGCCCCAAATTCCGGCCTCCACCATATCTCCTAAGTCGTAAACCATGTAACAGGCTCTGTGTCTTGTGCCTAACCTGACCCTTCTCTAACGAGCACATGCAGATCAAACGAAATGACTTTATCTATTCAGGCCTACTAGAATTACATGAAACAGGCCTCTGCACTCTGCAAACATTTCACTTTCTTCCGTTTAAACAGTATTCTTAACTATAACACATAATGTTTAAGTGTAACAATTATATAAAACATTTACTTCAGTTCTAAAATCTATAAAACATTGAACTACAATAACATTAAGATCCATATCGTGTGGAAATGCATCAGCTACTTGTATTCTCTGTGAACTGCCATGTGGCCTACACATTTCTACGTTTAGCAGAATTACATTTTCCCTTACAACAGCCACATAACATGGGATTTCAACATCATTCTAACTTCACTACACAATTCTATATTAACTTTTCACTCTAGTATATGTATTATTATTCTAATTAAACACTCCTATATATTGCCACTCTATATATTTCACACTCTTATATAATTTCTACTGGGCGGATGCAACGTGCTTGTAAATATGGTGCACTTCTACATTTTTTCTTAAATTGCGCTCTCTCAGTCCCCCCTTTGATGACTTTTAGTAGTCATCACAATCACAACACCATCCCTAAGATGTGAATTTTCAAACGGAAGTCGTTGCAATATTCCCTCGTTTCATCGCTTCTAGGGCCCTCAGGCTCCTGTACTGATTATCCTGGATCGCAGCTACTCTCCTCTCCTGCTCTCTCATGGATCTTTGCAACCTGTTTGACCTACACCATTTGTACAACCGCACCAATCCCCACAAAGTGATTACACAAATCACTATTATGATGATGGGTTTCAATATGTACCAAATGATTCCCTTTCCTAGGTTGGCAAACCAACCTCCAACTTTACCCATTCCTTGACCTACTTTCTCCCACACATTTACCTTTGTCAAATCCTCAATCTCATGATGTATTTCAGTAATATTCCGTATATATTTTTCTAAAGGTTTTGAATTGTCTGGAATGTAAGTGCAACATTCCTGAACCTTCAAAGCCTTACAGACTCCTCCCTCTTTGGCCAACAGAACATCTAGAGCAAGTCGGTTCTGAAGAACCATTGCCCTTATCGATTGCATCTCTCCCTCCACCAGCATTAATGATCTAGCAGTACTGGCGGACAACCTATCTACGACTGTTGCCAATCTTCTAATCTTGATGTCATTCAGTATGATTCCCAAAAGAGGAAATGCAGCACCAAATACATCTCCAACTACCTCCTCAGTGCTGACATCTCTTCTTCCTCTAGCTTGAGTTCCTCCCTCTATGATCTCTAAATCCTTAGCATGGTATATTTTGGGGAAGACAATCGCTAAATAGCATGATTCATACCAATTATCTGGAAGTTTCACATATGCATTCCTCCCACAAACAAAGTATACATTTGGGATCACCTGCATTTCCTTCAAGAAATCCTTGGAGTAATACTCTAACTGAAAAGCATGTTCACAACTTACTTCTCCCACAAACACATTTTCGTAATAGGTTTCACCCCTATCTATACACAGTTTCCCCCTTTTCTCTCGATCTAAAGCTATTGGACCATTACTACCCTATCTTTGGTGTGACCTTTGTTCCTCGGTCCAATCTGTTTTCCATTGACCTGAAGATTTTAAAATCGTCTGTCTCCTATATCGAGCATCCACCTGTCCTACAAACTTTTTCTCAATTTCTGACACTGTACAAGTCAAATTATTTCTTCGAGCATGTGAAGTATCTAAAGTTTTCCATGGAAGGAAAAATTTCTGTAACCTGTCTTCACTCTTGTAATAATCCCATTTATTGAGGTGCTTGTAATTTGGCACCTCTGGCAATACGGAATCAAAGTTCGAGAAGTAGTACTCGAAACCATCACGTTCATAAAATATGCTCAACAATAAACTACATGTGATTCCATAAGTTAACCCCTTCGACGCTCATGACGAGCTCAGCTCGTCATGGAGTTTCCATTGACTTCAATGGAAATTACATTGGAGCACAAGCACAGGCTCAGCATCCAAGTGGTTAATGGAAGATGATGGTACCTAATGCCCTCGTCTACAGATGCTGGCAATTTCATGCATACATAGCAATCTTTAGCCTCCATAGCATCCACATACTCATAAAGCAATTTAGCATATGCATTTGATTTAAAATTTCCCTGCGATTCATCTACATGTAACCTACGAGTCTCAGCTGCTAGCAAAGCTTTCTCTCTCTCTGTATTGTCCCCCCTTTGACCAGCAGTAGTAGGTTTCTGTGTTGATACTCTTTTTGCTTCCTTTGTTGCCTTTACTTCATTTTCATGTCCCACTACATATGATATAGTAACCACTAAAACTATAAGAGAAATCACTACCACTAAAAGTGTGCCTACTATGCATTTTGCCCTGCGGTTCGGGTTGCCAGCCTCCATGATCTCAAAACAATGTAGCTCTGCTTTTTCTTTCACAGCACAAAGTCTCTTTCCTTTGCTTCTTCAGCCTTTTCGAACCACACCTGGAAACTGATAATCCCCTCCGCAAAATCAGTCTATGAGTTCTGTAGCAATAGACAACCCTAGCCCTTCTCCATCCGCTAAAATGGAAGTCCCTAGTTTCTTCTTCTTCTTCCACTTGGCGCTAGGTTATCTCTCAATCTGTTTATTTACAAAGTCTTTCAAAGCCTTTAGCAATCTGGAATTATACGTGTTCCAACAACTCTCATCACGCACTCTAATATTTCCAAACGAAGAAGGAGTTCCTCAAGTATTGGACACCTTGAACAACAAGCCGGAAATTCTACCTTATTCAAAACCAAGTCCCTTATTCCGCTCAGGTAAGGAGGATAGACGATATTGAGTGTCAGCAACCCTTCGACCTCTACTCCTGGTATCAACAACTTTATTTCCACTATTATGATGGGGTCAGTACTGGTCAGGGTCACTTCCCTCACCCTCCCCGTTCTACGTGCTTCGGACATCTGCAGCGAGGTAGGTCCACTCAGGAGTAGCGTATCTTCTGCAAGGCACTCGCACCCTTCTTGATCTTCTCAGTCCTTCCTGTTCCTGTCCTTGTGCACCTTCGTCTGGATCTGAGTCTTCGGATATAGGAGCAAGGGTTCTCTCTGGAGTTGGCTTTAAGTTCGGCCTCTGTTTTCTTTCGGGCCAACTAACTTCTCCACGCCTTGTTCTCCTATTTCTCGTCCTCACACTCTGTTCTTGATCACTCTGGTACTGATCTGTGTCCGAGTCGTATTCACAGCAACTTTCTCCTTCTGTGGCAACCTCAGTTTCACTGCCGTCCTGCCTTTCTTCTTCTGGATCTGGAACACTCCCAACTTCTTCTGACACCCCCACAGCTTGACTGATCCCCTCTAGTGGTTCTTCGTCCACAGCTGGATTTTCATCTGCGAGAGGAGCTGTTTCTTCCAGGGGTGCTGGAACTCTTCGAGTATGGGAAGCGTGGATCCAATTTGGCAGACCTCCACACTTCACTGCAGTGTTCGTTGTCAATATAATCTGATAGGGCCCCTTCCAACGCACATCTAGACAATTCTTCCGGACGTGCTTTTTGACGAGGATCCAGTCACCTGGACACAAGTCGTGACATAGATCTCTGGAAGATGGGACTTCAGCAGCCTGCACCTGAAGAGACACAGAATGAATGGCCTCAGACAAACCTTTGCAGTAATCATCTGTAATATTCAACAAAGCAGTGGTTGGGACGGTTGGAAGTCTCATTGCCCTCCCCATTAGCACCTTGTGTGGAGAGAGACCTGTCCTCCTGTCGGGTGTGCTACGCATATTCATAAGCACCAAGGGCAAAGCATCAGGCCAACTTAAGGAAGTCGATGAACATACTTTGGCAATTCGGCATTTCAAAGTCCCATTTATCTGCTCCACGATACCTGAAGCCTCTGGTCGATAGCTACAGTGCAACTTCTGATCAATGTTCAATGCAGAGCAGAGCATCTTCACAACTTCACTGTTAAAATGAGTTCCTCGATCTGATTCCAGGGAGTTTGGCACCCCGTAGCGCGGGATCAACTCTCTAAGTAACAACTTTGCTACTGTGAGTGTATCGCACCTACGTGTAGGGTATGCTTCGACCCATCTGGAAAATATGCATACAACCACCAGAACATACCTGAGGCGGTTGACTTTTGGCATCTCGATAAAATCTAATTGCATTCTGTTGAAAGGCCCCCAGACCTCCCAATGTGACTCATTGTAACTGGTGTTCTTTTCCCTACGTTCAGTTGCTGACATGTAACGCATCTCCTACAGACTGCTTCTGCTGCCATCCTAAACTTCGGACAATACCAAGTTTGCCTAAACACCCTCAGCATGGCATCCCTTCCTAAGTGTACTGGACCATGTATCTGTCTTGCCATTGGACTCACTAATTCCTCAGGTAACACTGCCCTTCCATCTGCTGAAACCCAAAAGTCCATTTCACCTTTCACACAACCTGCTGTTTCCCATGCCTTCTTCTCAAAATCAGGTGCATTGTCTTGCATTACCTTCAAATCCACCCAAGTATCCACTGTTTCCAACATCATGTTTAATTCTGTCTTTTCCTGAGTCCCACCTACTTCCACCTCCGTGAAAGAATACCCGTGCTCCGCACAATAGCGGGCAACTTTGTCTGCATATCTATTTCCTTGTGACACAAAATCTGTATTTTTGGTGTGGGCTACACACTTGACAATGGCGATTGCATCTGGACCTTGTAATGCTTCTAAAAGCAGTCGCACAAATTCTCCATTTCGAATAGGCGAACCAGAGGAGGTCATGTAACCTCTCTGAGACCACAATTGCCCAAAATCATGAACTACACCGAAACCATATTGGCTATCGGTATAAATGGTGACTCTAATTTTTTTACCTGCTATGCAGGCACGGGACAATGCAATGATTTCTGCTACCTGTGCGGAGTGTACTCCTTCCAGGCAAGCGGCTTCCACAACTCCAGTAATGGTGCAAACAGCATAAGCTGCTCTCAACCGACCAGTATCGTCTCTTAAACATGAGCCATCAACAAAGAAAATTTCATCGGGGTCAATCAACGGCTCATCCACAATATCTGGTCTGGGCTTCGTGCACAGTTCAGTCACATCAAGGCAATCGTGATCTTCACAGTCTTCGCCTTCTATATCATTAGGAAGTGGCATCAGTGTAGCAGGATTCAAAACAGAGCACCTCTTAAGGGTCACGTTTTCCGCAGCAAGAATAACTTGCTCGTAACGCGTGAGCCTACTGTTGGTCATGTGCTGTGTCTTGGTCCTGGTCATTAACAATTCCACAGAATGCGGTACATACACCACTAACTGGTGTCCCATCACGATGTTCTCACACCTTTCAATGCTGACACCCGTTGCAGCAACGGATTTGAGACATCCGGGCAACGCTGCGGCTACAGGATCTAAAGTAGCCGAGAAATATGCAACTGGTCTACGGGCATTTCCATGAGTTTGTACTAACACTGACAAAGCACAACCTTCTCTTTCGCAGCAGTACAGTGAAAATGATTTCTCATAGTCTGGCCTTCCCAAAGCCGGAGCACGACACAGGTCCTCTCTCAGCTGTAGGAACGACATCAAACACTCTCTGTCCCATGGTACCGGATCACTCACCTCCTTGTGCGTCAGTTTCTGTAAGGGTTTTGCTTTCAGTGAAAAGTTAGCTATCCACTGTCGGCAATAACCAACCATTCCTAGGAACATCCTAACTTCTCTCTGTGTTGTAGGCGCGTTCATTTTCATTATCGCCTCTATCCTATCTGGTGACACTTTGCGCTTTCCCTTTTCTATCCGATGACCCAAATACTGTACTTCGGTCAGACAGTACTGTAATTTGTTCGGGGATACCTTGTGTCCATTCTCAGCTAGATGGTTCAGCAAGGCAATGGTATCTGTCTTACAAGCTTCTTCTGTTCCTGACGCAACAAGTAGGTCGTCTATGTACTGGACCAGAACCGAGTTCTGTGGCAGTACTAGACTTTCAAGATTCTTCTTCAACAGCTGGTTGAAGATTGATGGGCTATCCGTGAACCCTTGTGGGATTCGACACCATGTTAAGACGCGATTTTCCATTTTAAAAGCGAAAAGATACTGGCTCTCTTCATCTAATGGAATTGAAAAGAAAGCCTGACAAAGATCTATCACTGTAAACCATTCAGCTTGGAATGGTATCTGAAATAATATCACTGATGGATTCCTTACCACTGGACAACATGAAACAACTATGCTGTTAATCTTTCGAAGATCCTGTACTATTCTGAACTTCCCACTAGGTTTCTGCAAACCCATAATCGGGGAGTTACATGGACTACCCACGATTTCCTTCAGTATTCCCTGCTGAATCATAGAGTCAATCACGGGTTTTATTCCTGCAATCGTCTCCTGGGACAATTTGTATTGTGGCGTTCTTGGATAATCGACATTTGGTTTTACCATGATCTTCACTGGTTCTACCCCTTTGATCAATCCTATCTCTTCTCCTGTAAAATCCCATACCTCTGATGCTACTGCATCTCGTAAGTCCCAAGGGAGGTCCTCCACAGTCAAAGTGGGATACAGTTCTATGCATGTTCTCGAATTAGCAACTTTAAAAGTAGCATCATCGTCTGTAGTCTGTACCTCCACTCCCTGAGGTGTGCAGTATATGGTGCAATTCAGTTTGCACAATAAGTCCCTTCCTAACAGACACACAGGACTAGAATCACATACCACAAACTGATGTTCATTGGTGTAGTTTCCTATTTTTACTGACACTGGTTCCGTCAAGGGGCTAGTCATTCTTCTGTTTGCGACTCCTACCACTTCAATTGTTTCCCCCGACATCGGTAGATCTGGAACCACTGCTGATCTCAGAGTTGATCGAGTAGCTCCAGTATCCACTAAGAATGTTGTAGGACACCCTGCCACTTCAGCCTCAACAAACTGACCTCTTTGATCCACCTCTAGAACTGCCCCGAGGGTACAGTCCTCTTCTCTGCTTACACGTTGTCCTGTCAATGGATCAATGTAATAACATTTTTCTTCATCTATAAAAAGAGGCATTTGTCTATAGACTTTTCCTCCTGTCGCAATCTTTGGTGGCTGCGGGAACTGAGCTCGTGGAGCCGAAGTCCCCCCTTTGGCCACATTACTTCTGGTCACTGTCACCCTTTGAACTGGAACCTCTTGAACTTCCTCCTCTTCCTCTAGTTCTCCGTTTTCAGGGTTATAGGGACACTCGCGTCTCCAATGTCCCACCTGGTGACACTGGTGGCACTTTGTCGTTTTCTTCAACGTAGCAAAGTCTATTCTAGGTCTCGAGTTTTCCTCGCTGTCTTTATTCTGATTATTCGATTTCCGTCCCATTGTCCCCGTTCCCTGCTGCTGTCCACCCTTTCCAGCTGACTGCATCTGCACCATCATCAGCTTTTCCTTTAATTTCTTTGCTTTAGAATCTATTTCATCACTGCAATACCTTGCGTACCTCAAAATCTCATCCAATGGTTTGTTTTGCCAACAAATTAAATGTTGCTGAATCATCAAACAAATATCAGGTCTCAACCCCAAAACGAACTTTGATACAAACTGTCCTATATCCTTGGGATCCATTACATCTAATCCACTGTATTGTTTGAATGCTTTCAGCAATCGCTCATAATACTCATGAACTGTCTCCTTGGGTTCCTGCCTTGTTCGGTCTATCTTTACCCAATCTATATCTTGTGGTGGCACCTTCTCTTTCAGCCATGTCATCACCCTTTCATATTTTAACGTTACACTTTCTGACGGTCCATTAGTCAGAGCATCCCTCTCTGGTTCTGCAGTGGGCCATTCGACACTGGTCTTGCATGTTGTCCACAAGTCCCCTGGAACCACAATGTCAAACAAAGTGTTCAAATCAATCCACAATACCTTTGAAATCTTGACAAACCTCTCTACCTGCTTGTACCACTCTACAGGATTCTCCCTCAACTTTGGAAATGAGTTGGTAAATGCTGCTAGATCCCCTCTACTCCAGGGCACAAGTACATAATTCTAATTTGCTATTTCTCGCAAAGGGAATGCCTCCATCTGCATTAGCCTTCCCTCTGGAGACATCGCATTCACGCTCCGTCTAACCGTTCCCTTTCTGGACCATCTCTCTTCCCATTTGTCCAGATCTCTCCATGCTCTTATTCCTGTGATCAGTTCCCTTATGTGCGTTTTTAATCCTGTAGTTCTATTCTCATCCAAGTCCTGGTCTGAATACTGCAACCTATGGTTACCCTGCAGTGTCTTTGTTCTGGACAAATCTATCATATATTTTTCTGCTAGTTCAGACAGTTTCTCATGAGCTGCTCTTGCCTTTCGAGTGATGTCCTTTGCCATAAACAGTAGCTCATCTTGCTCGTACGTCTCAATCCTTTCTATTTGCAACGTACCATCTATTATATCTTCCAGATCAGATCTTAAGCTGGACACATCGAGTCTTTTAGCTTTCACCACAGCTTTCAGTACACTATCTCTAGAGGGTCCATTTACATCTGTCCCATCGCAGCTCTGAGTCCTACGTCTGGGCTCAGGCGTGTTATGGGGAGTCCTCCCATGCTCCTACCTCTCCAGGTCCCATGCAGTTCCATCTTTTCTGGGTGTATGGTGAAACACTTTTCTATTTCCCATAGTCCCAAAATGTCCATCCTGCCTGGTTTCTCTAGGTGCATGGTAAGACATTTCATTATTCCCCATTCCTTCACAATTTGGCGGTGACCTCTGATCCCTCGACTCATGGTAAGATCCCTCACTGTTCCCTGTGTTCCTATGATTCCAGTGCTGTACATTTTCATCAGGTGCGTGGTGAGTGCACCTAAACCTGTCCCTGTATTCTTGTGTCCTTCGGTCTCCCTCACTTTGAATGAGACGAGACATCTCTCCACATCCTGTACTTCTCTCTCTTCGCTCCTGCCCATTTCCTCCATCACTGTATCGTATAACTCCTCTACTCTCCTGACTTTTACCATCCCACTCCTGACTGCTTGCGCTAGCCCCGCAGTGAGACAATGTCTCTTTTCCTCGATTTCCCCATTCTGCTTCCTCTCTTGACCTGTTGCTCGGTGCTTCTGTGGACCCATCCTATTCTCTCAAGTCGACCCTCAACTCTTTATAGGATTTCGGCCGTGGTCCCCTCAGGTCCATCGGTCCTCTCTGACCCCCCTGCTCTGTTACGGGATCCCCTGCCAAATCTAATGGGGTGCTCCACGTTATCGGTCCTGGCAATTGCCTCCAGGCATTTGTCGTGTTATTCCTCCTTTCCATCTCGACTCTTTCCCTGTCTAACTGTACCTGTTCTCCCTCTTTCCCCTTCTCTGGGTGATGAATCGACCGTATAGGTCCTATGGTAACGGGTACTTGAAGAGCATCTGGCAATTCATAAGACTCAACCCTCTCTGTTGCTGGCGTCTTCTGTACCACAACCCTTCCGACTACACTCTGTATGGTACTATGTTGGGGTGACCCTTCATCTTTGGTAGGTACCCAATCCGCTAAAGGGAGTGGCCTATACCCTTCTATGCCAACCCTGTCTTCCTTTGGGAGCCCCGTACCTTCCGTCTCCCTATTGTCCGGAGGCGGTCTATCCATCAACAACCTATTTATCACGTTGTCCTCCGACTCGCTCTCTTCATCCTCTTCCATGAGTCTCTTTTCTCCTGCTACCTCTCTCACTGTGTACAACTTATCCACCTCAATCGCCTGTATCCTCCATCTCTTGGCGTCCGCATCCCATTGGGCATCTCGCACTGCCCTTACTGATCGCCTCACCCTTTCTTGGCGCCTGTTCAGATTCCTGTCGTGCGCCGCCCTAATCAATGCATTAAGGGGCTCAAACTGTGTTGGTCTCGGCAAAGGTCTCAATGAGGACATAACTGCTTTCAGCTGATGTAACGCTTCTAGTCTAAACATTCCGTATTTCGGAAAAGTCAGTTCCTCATTCCCTTCCGTAATCTTACTCCAAGTATCAATCCACAGTATAGTATGCAACCCACCATTCGTTGCCATATAGTGAGCTGGTGTACCCTCTGGCGGTGCCTCTTCCCCATAATAAGAATTTCTTCTTTTTCTCTTAAAAATCTCTCTCAAACATTTAAAACACTTCATGTTCAAAACCTTCAAAATTTCTATTTTCTCCGCGTTTGTTTACTTCCTGATGACAATCCACCAATCTCAGCGCAGTTTTCGCTAACTGGCCTATCAGAGCGCGGCTTTTCACTGACGTCACACCAACCGCCCTATCCCAGCGCGGCTCTAGCTGACGTCACTCCAACCGCCCTATCACAGCGCGGCTCTTGTCGACGTCACTCTCCCCCGTTCGCAGCAGTTCCCCTCCTTTCTCCGCTCGTCTCCGCGGTCATACATGCATCCCATTCATACTTCGAAAAGTGATTACTTCCATCCAAGCGATCACTTTCCTTGACTGTACGTCCACAGTCTAACTGTAATTGTCACCTTAACCGACGAAATGTCTTTCCGTGTACGTCCAGACAATCGCCTTCTCTGATAGGTTACTTGCACAAGGTAACTTTCGACCTGCGTCCGTTACCCACACACTCACTCTTGCATTCCCCCTATCTCGGTCCTGCGGCGGTCAATGGTACCTCATGACCTCCTTACTCTGGTCGACAACTACTCTGGATGTTCGATACACCCGAACCACTTAAGCTCTACCTCGAACTTAAGATTTTCACCAGTTCACCCGTTTACCAGGTTACCAGTTTACCAGGTTGCGCGCGCTCACAACCCTCTCTCAATCACACTACAGGCACTCAACTCCGCAAGACATTACAATACAGATACAACACAAAACACCGCAATCTGTCAACGCATGACCCTTGTTATACTCACTCTCATCCGACACTGCTGCTTCTCTCGTACCGTCAGCACCTTCTTCGGCACGCGATTCTTCCGCTGCTCATCTCTCGATCTCTAGGGGCCTTGGGATAATCTAACCTAGTCTAGATTACCCTCCTCAAGGAGGTAACCATCCTCACTCTGCTACCAACTGTTAACGCGGGATTTCTGGTCTATATTTATTATTCCAGATCCCAATTCAGGTCGACTAAATCGTTGGTACCTGTCATTGAGTAAAAGGCAATCCACTACTAGGTCAATCAAATAAGGACTTACTCCACTCTAAATAACCACTTACTACAAATAAGTTTTAAAAGTTTATTATAAAGCCAAAGTTATCTGGAGATACAAACATCTCAGAATAAGATTCAAAAGATATACGGGAATCAATACAAACAAGAATTCTCTAAATGCTCTTAGTCGGCAGAATGATATCACTAAAACAAATTCAAATAGCATCAAAGTTGCAAGAATCGACACAAGTTGTAACTTATGCGTCATTTACAGAAAGGAAAGTTCAGATTAGACTGTCCCTACACTAGACTAAGTGACATCCCTACTTAACAAGATCTTTACCTAAAAAGGTGTCAGCCGTGGTGACTTCCAAAGAAGATCACACACTTCCCTTAGTCTTCTGAGTCGAATCGATCTCTTGCAGTTAACCTATCTGCCTACCCATCCGCTCTCTTAGGCTCCTCAGACCATCTGCTCTAACTCCACCCTGGGGTGCTGTCCCTAATACAAAATCACATTTCCTATAGAAACGCCCTTAGAGACGCCCCTCACGTGGTGTTTGTTCTGGCGGCAATTTCCATGCTGGTACTCCTCTGGGTCCATCGTTAGCATTGACCTTGCTTCCCAGTCTCCTCTCGGCTGGACGGTACCCCCCAGGAAATTCCTGAAGCCTCCTACAGGTCTGTGCCAGGCTTCTCTGAACAAAAGCCCATTCATCACTTTCCTGATTAAAACCCCTCGCACCTGCAAACAGACACTTTCTCTGTGGGCCCCAAATTCCGGCCTCCACCATATCTCCTAAGTCGTAAACCATGTAACAGGCTCTGTGTCTTGTGCCTAACCTGACCCTTCTCTAACGAGCACATGCAGATCAAACGAAATTACTTTATCTATTCAGGCCTACTAGAATTACATGAAACAGGCCTCTGCACTCTGCAAACATTTCACTTTCTTCCGTTTAAACAGTATTCTTAACTATAACACATTGAACTACAATAACATTAAGATCCATATCGTGTGGAAATGCATCAGCTACTTGTATTCTCTGTGAACTGCCATGTGGCCTACACATTTCTACGTTTAGCAGAATTACATTTTCCCTTACAACAGCCACATAACATGGGATTTCAACATCATTCTAACATCATTATACAATTCTATATTAACTTTTCACTCTAGTATATGTATTATTATTCTAATTAAACACTCCTATATATTGCCACTCTATATATTTCACACTCTTATATAATTTCTACTGGGCGGATGCAACGTGCTTGTAAATATGGTGCACTTCTAAATTTTTTCTTAAATTGCGCTCTCTCACTAGTGTCATTGCTAAATGCTCAGAAAAATACGATAACAAGTGAAATTGCAACACACGAAAGAGCAAATAACTCTCAACAAAGACATAAAAAAACAACTAACTCTTGATGTGGGATTCCTGGCTAATTAATTGTGCCTGCAAGTGTTCTTCTAATGACTGGAGAAGCAAGGAGCCCCCATGCAAACAGTTGGGTGGTGAAACAAAACCAATTATCAGCCTGCAGTGGGCTCCAGTGTCACTGCACCTGCTGCACAATTGATAGCTATACCTCAGCATCCAATGTCACTCAGATCATAGCACCAAGTGACAACCATGCCACAAAATATGCAATAAAAAGTTGGTTCGGTATTAACATAGGAGCCACTTTCCAATATATTTTAAGGCCAGGGCAATTTGGCCATAGGCTCAGGGCCACACACTTTTAGGGCTACCTGATTAGAGTCTGATTGCTTGTCACCCTGGACCGCCTTCCACTGCTAGGCCTGCCAGATAACATAATCAAGAGCCACAAACAGTGTTTCTGCTTGTAGCGGGGGCGGAGATCATCCCCATTTTCAAAAAGGGGTCTCCCCTGGAACCGGGTAATTATAGGCCTATTAGCCTTATAGACGTAACACGAAAGATCTTCGCCCGTGTTTTACTGGGAAGACTCCAGACCTGGATGGATGACCACAACATTCTAACTCCGCTACCGGCAGGTTTTAGGACCAACATTTCAACAATTGACCAGCTGTTTAGACTTCAGCTGATCCTTTGAAAAACCATCATATTGGAAGGTGGTTCCCTCTACCTTACGTTCGTGGACTTACAATCCGCGTTCGATATGGTTGATAGAACCCAGTTATGGACCCTATTGCTTGAGATGAGAGTACCAACCTACCTCTGCCTACAGCTCAAACGCCTCCACGATGGCACTTTTGCCAGGGTAAGATTTGGAAAAGGTGGTAAACTTACAGCGCCTTTCCCAGTAGAGAAGGGGGTGAGACAAGGCTGTGTACTTGCACCTACACTTTTCTCCCTCTTTCTCAACGGTTTAATCGAGGATTTGTTAGCTGTAAGGTACATAGATTCCCCAAAACTTGTTTGTGGATGACACGCTGGTCCTCTCTAAAACGTCTATGGGGATGCAGCGTGTCCTTGCAGCATTTAGCTTGTTTTGCAAGAAAAGAAATCTGGAGGTTAATATAAAAAAAAAATACATGGTCTTCCACGCTGACTCTACTAATTGTCCCCACCCCAATTTGGACTCTAAGCCCTTGGAGAGGGTCTCGGTTTTTGATTACCTGGGGCTCACTATAAACGACAAAATGGAATGGGGTCCGCAGATTACTAAGATAAATTTAAAACTTACCCAAGCTAGTGGGGGCATCCTAAAAGTGATTGGCCCTCCGGTAGAAATATACAAGGTCCAAGCAAGGGGGGGCCACTGTGTACGGAGTGGAACTCTGGGGTTACTGCCCTAGTAAATCTTTGACAGTGACGGAAAATAACTTTTTAAGGCAGCTTTTGGGTCTCCCCAAAGCACCCCATTAACCCCATTAAGGCTTGATCTGGGTGTTATTCCTATAGCTGATCTGATTGCACTCCGTCCACTCCAGTACTGCGATGGCTCTGGAGCACGCCAGAACTGGAAAACTTTAGAGAGGAGCTAAAATCAGTCATGCTAATTAGGGGGCAGGGAAGATCCCTTGACTGATTTTTATCCGGGACTCGCTTCGTAACATAAGGAGAAACAATTTATGGACAGAACCCGAACAGGCCTGTTTAGCCACCTCCAAACAATCCCTAACTCTGGCCTAGACTTGATATAGAATGGAGCGTTTAATCCAGTCAATAGACTCCTCCTGTTTGACCGCTAGATTTCTGGATGTTAAACAGTGTTACAGCATGGAGCCCGCCCTTGACATCATCCAGCCCTTAGCAGCTAATAAACTATTCCTCCAATTTAGGCACGGGACGCTTCCGCTCCATGTTTTTATGAACAGGTGGGCGGAGGATAAAAAGCTGCTATGCCCCGGTTGCAAAACTGTAGGAGAAACTGAGATCCATGTGATCTTTTTTTGTCCTGCATATAAGATGGCCAGGGCTAAATGGATCCTCCAACTTTGTAGGAACCTGGGCATAAGAAGCCACAACGTGGCCTACAGGATATTTAGAGTGCTGTGTCATAGAGTGTCCTGATGTAGAGTGTCGTGGAATAAGGTGTCGTGGGGTATAGTGGAGTGCCATTGAGTGAGTGGTATGTCATAAAGTAGAGTGGAAAGGTGTGTACTGGCATGCTGTGTCATAGAGTAGAGTGGAGTGGCGTGTCATAGAGTGGTGTGCTGTAGAGTGTCTTACAGTGGAGCGGCGTAGAGTGTATTGGAATGTCATAGAGTGGAGTGTCTTGTCGTAGAGTGGAGTGGTGTGTCGTAGATTGGATAGGCATGTCGTTGAGTGGAGTAGAGTGGCACAGCGTGGAGGGGCATAGAGTAGAGTGTTGCAGAGTGTCATAGGGTGGAGTGTCATAGAATGGAGTAGAATGTTGTAGAGTGAAGTGACATAGAGTGGAGTACAGTGTCATAGAGTGTGGTAAAGTGCAGTGGCATGGAGTGTTGTGGAGTGGTAAAGAGTGGTGTAGAGTGGAGTGGTGTGTTATAGAGTAGAATGGAGTAAAGTGGTGTGGGCTGGCATACGGGTAGTTGAGTTGAGTGGAGTAGAGTACCGTACAATGGCATAAGGTGGAGTAGAGTGTTGTACAATGGCATAGAGTGTTGTAGAGTGGAGTGGCATAGAGTG
Source organism: Lissotriton helveticus (assembly GCF_964261635.1). Taxonomy (NCBI): domain Eukaryota; kingdom Metazoa; phylum Chordata; class Amphibia; order Caudata; family Salamandridae; genus Lissotriton; species Lissotriton helveticus. Next base: position 1,316,288,330 of record NC_136069.1, on the reverse strand, counting down.
GAGTAGAGTGGCATAGAGTGGAGGGCTATAGAGTGTTGTAGAGTGTGTTAGAATGAAGTAGAGTGGAGTGGAACACAGTGGAGTGGCGTAGAGTGCCATTGCGTACAGTGTCGGGGCATAGAGTATCTTGTAGAGTGGTGTGGCGTAGTGTCAATTGGTCTGTCATACAGTAGAGTGGAGTGGAGGAGAGAGGAGTGAAGTGGTGTGTCATACAGTAAAGTGGAGTGGCATGTAATAGAGTGGAGCGGCGTGCAGTACCCTGGCGGATGGTGACTTTTGAAAGTGGTGAGGCATAAAAGTAATTTGTAACTTCCACCTAGAGAGCTAAGCGAGTTACATCAACTGATTCAACAAGGTGACTGACTTCGGGCTGAAGGATATTCTCTACATTCACCAAGCAAGCAAATAAATGCTTATATGATCTACATTAGCACAAACACAACAACATAGCTCAGAAGTAGTGGAGGCAAATTGTAAGTGTTAAAGGTAAATGATGGAATACATTTAGTATTTTGTAATAATGTACCCAGTTACTGAAAGCATACAATACTGTCTACCCTAATACTAGCAAATTCATTGTATACCAATTTGGCAACTGAAATCTTGATATACGCTTGTAGAGGCCTAGTACAAGACTGTTTCAAGTCAGGTGTATGACACATAAGCCTATGAGTGACTAATTTACTACTGAGGACAAAGTCATTTTTCTATCAACAGAAACGGGTAGCTCATGGCCTCTAGGTAACAACAACCTACTACTTCAGACAGTGAATGAACCAAAATAGGAAAAGGACATTGTATAGGCATTTGTCAGGATTGCACATTTTTGATGAAGGGCTTTACTAGTAGCAAGGCAACATTTGATGTGCACCCTAATAACTACACCAGATTATCACTGGAACACAATATTGAGAACAAATATCGAAAAAAATATTGCCAAGATTAATTTTCTATACCTAACACCACACATATGTACCTACACTGTTACATACCGTCAAAGTACATTGATGTGGAGTTAGGAATTGTAAATCTATTCTTCCCTATATACACTTACCTTTAGATAGTCTTCCACGATATTCTTGTACCACAATATTCTGAGGGTCAATATTCAGTAGTACAATCCTAACATTTTAATGCTTCTTTTTATTTAACAGTTCTGGTATGGCACTGCCACTGCCACTATTATTTCAAATTGTTGCTCTGTGTTTGCCAGATAATAACTTCACATGTATGATGTTGGATGTGAGACCTTGATCCATGGCATGGTTTCCCCAATTTTTTTGCCTCTACCTCCGTTTTTTTTTTACCTTGTTCTGGACTTCGTTTTTGCTGGTTCATGTACTCTGGGCACTTCATCACTGCTGATCAGTGTTAAAGTGCAAGTGCTCCCTGTGTAAATTGTAATTCTGATTGGTTGTCCATAATTTGGCATATTTGATTTACTGGTAAATTCGTAGTAAAGTGAACTGCGTGTACCCAGGGCCTGTAAATCAAATACTACTGGTGGGCCTGTAGCAATAATTGTGCCACCCATGTGAGTAGCCATGTAAACTGCCATTACAGTGTCTGTGAGTGAAGTTTTAAGTTTTAAACTGCCATGTCGACCTGGCAAGGGCACCGCTAACCATTCCTTTGTAGTTCGAGCTTTCGAGACCTCTTGTATATACTTTAGTATATACTTATATGTGTATGTACTTTGTGGGCTCTGGAGATCAGCCTTAGGACTTATCTTCTTCCGCTTAGGGACTTTTGTTTCTGTTCAACTGCCTCTATTTAACTGTCTTAATAGAAAACAACCAGTTGAGGTCAGTAAAATACCAGAATTGCTTTCGGCTTGTTCATCTGCCTCTATTTAACTGTCTTGATAGAAAACGACCAGTATAGAGGTCAGTAAATGAACAGAATCGCTTTCTGCTGAGGGACTTTCTTTTTTTTCTGGCAATTGCCTCTAATTAACTTTCTTGATAGAAAACGACCTGCAGAGGTCAGTAAAATACCAGAATCACTTTAGCATTCTCTAGATTTCAGTCCATAGAAATTGTCATCCACGAACACCTGTAGACAATAATATTTTTCTCAAATCTTGTATTTTCAGTGATATGACCATCGGAGGCCCTGATTTTATATTAAAAACAGAGCTTTGGACTATACCATTTCCCCCTGAAAGGCAATATTTCTCTCCATGTGTTCCCATACCTGGTATGTCTTGCAGTTTGGTGCTTACTTTCCCTCCATGTTAAAGAACAGTAGATGTTTCAGCACCCAGGCTAATGTGCTGCATAGCTAAATACATATAATGTCCCAAAGGAGAGAACGTTTGCATTGCAAATGCTTGTTCTACATGTACAAAGAGAAGAATACAGGAGTAGGAACCATTGACCCAGTAGAAAATGCGTAAAGTTTGCAAAAACAACGTCTCTAATGGAGTTCATTAAAACAGGACAATAAAAAATAGTGACGCTTCATTCGTCCCAACCAGCTGCATTCCGGAGGTTTGGTTTCTCCACTGCAGCCCCGGATTAATTTGATTGCCTCTCCGCAATTCCGTTTTTGATTCTCCAAGTCAAACCCTTCTTGACCTCCAGGCATTCGTATACACCGCCTGCATCGGTAGAACACTTCCAGATTCATCACGCGGTGGCAATTAAATCTATTTGGTGTACACATGGACACCTGACAATTCGCCGGTCCCTACTCTTCTTATCCGGATGCTTGACTGACTCTTGTCCAGTTCAGCACTACCTTCAAACTAATGACTATGGTTCTGATGATGACCTGAAATGAATCAGGTTGAAACGCCGTCAACTACCTAGCATAGAACTTGGGCGCTGTTGTGGTCAATCTATTTAGTCTGAATCTAAGAACAGCAAACATTATATATATTTTCTTGTAACTTTTGACCACACCTCTTACCCCTTATCGCCGTTCATGCTGCTCTCGTCACCCTTGTGTCACTGCGCCGTCCACTATCACTTAGCGCACCCAGTGCTCACTTTGTGTGTTATGGTCATTGTATAATTAATTGTACTGTAGTGCAGCTATAACTACTTACAAAAATTAACCTCTTTAGCTCTACTTTCCTCGTTGGGGTCTCCCTTCCTTTGTTCCCCCCCCCCACTGTTGTTCTACATGTACGGCATCCCTAAGGTGGGCCAAATTCACCCCCATGGGCAGGGTGCAGTGTATGTGAAAGGTAGGACATGTGCTGGTGTGTTTCACATGTCCTGATAGTGAAATACTGCCAATTTCGTTTTCGCTATTGAAAGGCTATCTTTCCTATAGGTTATAATTGGAGCTGCCTTGTGAAAACTTACAAGTGGAACATTCCATTGGGAAGAGATAGAGATTTGAAGTTTGGGCTCCCTGAGCTAAAATCTAAAAATGCATCTTTTAGTGAAGTTGATTTTTAAATTGTGTGTTTGGAAGTGCCTCTTTTAGAAAGTGGGCACTTTCTTGTTTAACCATGTTGTTCCTCTGCCTGCCTGTGGAATCAACATCTGGTTTAGACTGAGAGGGGCCTGTTTGTGCATTCACTCTAGACAGTCACACAAAGGGAGCTGAGGCGTGTCCTGCATATCCTGATGGCCCATCACCAGGCTGATGGGTCTTCCTGAGCAAAAGTGGTGGGAGGAGTTGTCACTGACACCTGAATAGGGCTGTGCCAGTCCTCTCACAATACTGTCTCCAACCCCCTGGAGTGTGCCTGCAGGCAAGGCATGGCAAGAGAAGGACTTGTAGACTACCAATACTTTTTTTTTTAAGTATGCCTGCTTCAAAGGCCAAATGGGGTGTAAGTATTGGACCTAAAACCCCGGACTTTTAGAACACTTCTGGAGCACGTGAAACCTCTACCAAGGAGGAGAGATATGAGGAGGAGTACTGCCCCTTTGCTGTGTGTTGCTTTATTGGGTTGGCCTTCAGTTGCTCTTCTGCTTTGGCAAAGACAAAGGACTGGACTTTGCTCTGATCCCACTTGCGAAGTTTCTCCAAGGGTTTGTGTGTGCTTGACTCCTGTTAAAAAGTCTCAAGGCCATCAAAGACTTCATCTGTAGCATCCCTGAACTCCAATGCTGGAAGTTTTGACCTGCAGTGTGGTGCCAGTTCCGGCCCTTGGAGGCTGTTCTGTTGCTTGAAACCATAAAAATTGGTGCATTGCCCTTCCAGTGCCTGCTTTTCAGATACTTCTTCCTCATCGGGTGGTGAGACGGATAGTGGTGAAGGCGCCCTTACATAAATAGGAAATGGAATCCCCAACAACAACATGGGTCTTTTTTAGGGAGAGGTCAGTCCAGACCAAGAGGGAGAGTGAGATACAACAACCAGCCTTGGGAGATGACCACAAGAAGACAACATTACAAAAATTAAGTGCTTCTCCCATCTTCAACTTATCAGAGAGAGTGCTGACTAGTGCAGAAGAAAGTATTCTTATTTAAGGTCTTTCATTTGTTCCCTCAAAGAAGACTGACTTCGTCAAAATGAAAACTGAATTTATTGAATTTTGCCGAAAAATCAGGTTAAAAATGTTTTTTGCTGGAAATGAAACATCTACAGCACTTGAAGTGAGAGGGTTACGAAAAAAATCCACCTTTTTCCCGCCTGGCAACAAAATACCTAAGGAAGTGAGTCTATTCGAAAAAACTGTCCTATCGGCTATTTTGGAAATGGAAAAAAGAACAAATGATGTTAAACATAACATTTCAAAGGGCCAACGGGAAGCATTGGTTTCATTAAAGAATGACTCTTCTGTGACAATTAAACAGGCGGAGAAAGGGGGTTCAATTGTGGTGTGGGGAACAGCTGATTACACCAAAGAGGTTTTAAAACAATTAAACGACCCCTAAAGATCCAACTGTAGAGCTTCAAGTCCAGTTATTTGCCATCCTTAAAGAAGGCTTTAAACAAGGATTTCTGGGCCCAAAAGAATATAATTTCTTACAGAATAAACATCCAAGGGTCCCAGTTTTGTATGTTTTACCGAAAATCCACAAGAATGAGACAAATCCACCAGGGAGACCAATTGTCTCCGGGTGTGAGTCCTTGGTGGAACCAATTTCCAAATACGTAGATTGTTTTTTGAAGGAATTCATGGATGGAGTGATCTCCTACCTCCAAGACACTACTGATTTCATTAATAAATTGGAGAAGGTACCGTTCGAAAAAGACAAAGATTTAATGGTGACCTTGTATGTCACCGTATTGTATACACAAATTCCACAAGATGAAGCAGTGGCAGTGCTTTCTCATTTTTTGGAAAAAAGAGAAAAACCTGTTCGGGTTTCGACCCAATTCATTGTTGATTTGGCTTCCTTTGCCCTTAAGAAAAACTATTTCACATTTGGGAATGAGTTATTTTTCCAAACAAAAGGTGTGGTGATGGGGTGTCCTTTTGCCCCAGAGCTAGCCGTGTTGTTTATGTCAATGTACAAGGACCCATTTGTTCACAATAACAATCCATTCTCGCAATATATAACAACGTGGCTAAGTTTTATTGATGACATTTTTTTGGTATGGACAGGACGAGTGGAGCAACTAATGCTCTTTTATGACTGGCTCAATTTAAGAACAGCGGATATAACATTCAGTATTTCTCATTCAGCTCACAAAATATCGTTTTTGGATGTAGAAGTATATCCAGCCGAGGGTGGGTTGGTCACAACTCTGTAAATAAAATCCACAGACAGGAATAAAGCTCTCTTATTCTCTAGCAATCATCCAAGAAGTCTGCGAGAAAATTTGCCGTATGGGCAGTTTTTAAGAATTCGCAGAAATTGTTACTACAAGGATGAATACAATCTGCATGCCAACAACTTGGTAGAGAAATTGCGGGACCGGGACCGTGGCTATCCTAACAAATTGGTCAAAACAGCGATGAAACGTGCAGGGTGGACTCCCAGAGAGACACTTCTTGAGAGAAAGAAAAAATCACCGACACAACGTCAAGTATGTGTGACCACATTCTGCCCCAATTCGAATAAACTTAAAAAGGTGATCAATCAGAATTGGCACCTGATTAAGAACTTGGATGATGATTTCTCGACCTCCCCACTGTTTGCGTTCAAAAAAGAAAGCAGTGAATCCAATTACATCGTGAGAGCTTCTGCTAAAAAAGACCCAAAAACGTCATTGAGGCAGCTAATGGGCCTCGCTCCAGTCATAGGACACCACAAATGTGGTACGTGTGTTTGTTGTGATCTAACAGTAGAAGGATCCCTTTTAGTACATCGGGGGATATATTGGAAACATAAGGCTTTTAGCAATTGCAAGACCAAATATGTGATCTATGGAATAACATGCCCTTGCGGGATGCTATACATTGGTAAAACAAACCATGAGATTGGGCAGAGAATTTCCCAGCACAAGTCCAGGATTAGGACAAATGTCGAGACAGCTCCACTTGTGAATCACTGGAAGAAGAAATCGCTCACGGAAAGAGATCTGAGATGGACAATAATTTCCAAAGTAGAGCTAGACCCTCGAGGGGGTGATTTAGAATTGAAATTGTCCCAAAGAGAAGCCCTTCTCATTGTGAAATTCGACACGGCTGTGTCTGGTCTCAATGAGATATCCGAATTATATAAATTATGATTTTTTTGTTCACTGTAGAGGCTCCGGTTAGATACCATTTGACATATCAAGTTTCAAGTTTTTATTAATTTAGCACAGTTACTTAAAACCATTGCTATACAAAGTCTGCTTTAGCACGAGTATAAAATTTAGCTTTTAGCACATTTATCAAATAAAAACAAGGCTAAAGAACAATTTTCAAGGCTTAGAGACCAATATGCTTATTGAGGAGCAGCATTATAGTTGCCTATGTGAGCGTTTTGCTGTGCATATGGTTAGGTGCTCGACACTATGCAGCTCCCTCAAACAAAGGAGGTCATCATTTGGTTATTTATCCTTCCGAGGCGCAATGCGCAATGGAACACTGCCATGCCCCTACAACTAATATGGCTAGAGAACCAGGCCATCGAGAGGTGCCAACATGCGAGTGCATCCCTTGCTAGGGACGCCTACTCCCAGAATGCTCTAGCAACAACATAACTTTGGTTTCCATGGAAACAGGTTCGAGCGTTATAGTCCCGTGAATTTTTATTGAATATGTGACCAAGAACACAGCTTAATGTTATGAGACTGGCCATAATATGGAACTCTGCGGCCATACATTTTTTATCACTTTCCAGCCCGTTACGTGACAACAAGGAACTACAATACCCAGACACGGCAGGGAAGATTGGATGTATTTACGCACATGAACACGGTTTGCGTCTAAACGCCGGTGATATCGAGTGTCACGATCGTTTGGAAAGGGAACCTTGCTTCATTAACGGTAGGCAGATCTGCGGCGCATAATGGTTTGGTTAGGGAGAGCCAAAAGTGAATAGAATAGATGAGCATTGAAAGTTTCCACTTTTATTAACAGCACGGAGCATTGTTGGAGCACACGCTTAAGAAAGTATTATACGGAGCCGGATTTATCAAGCGCTGGATGGCGCCGGAGGTATGTGGACGCTGTTAAGTGTTCGGGAAGATCTAAAGGGGTGTGTTCTTTACAATATACAAAAGGAGCTAAGCCTGTAGTTTTGGTTTCTGTCTACGAACAGGATGCCGTCACCATCCAATATTTGAATATTGAGTCAAGTCAATTTAAGAACCGCTAGAGTGGGCATTCATCAAGTAAGTGTAAACAGCATCCAGAATTATTTTCAGGTGTTTAGTTGACTGATCCATTTACGTTATGACAAATTCATGTGTTTCTCCCCCTCTCTTTTTTCTTCCCCCGTCCTCCTTTTTGCACCATAGCTACTTTCGACAGCTCTACTCCTTTGAACAACTGATCTTGTGGCTTTTTCAGAATAGGTAAGGAGGAACTGAGATGATGTATGAGATGTGAGCGCTCTCTTGATTCGAATAGGCAACGGTCATATTTTTCTTTTTCTGTTTTTCAGTGGTCCTGATCCTGAAGAGATTCCCATGAACAAAGGGATTTGAAACGCAAAGACCATATTTTTTTGCCAAACAGTGGTTTTGTTTATTAGGCTTGTTTGTGTTGTGCTCGATTAATGTAAATATTTCATTGGATGTACATTAGTGTACAGGGTGCATATATATGATAAAATCCTTTTGTAAGTTAACCACAGCTTTGTTTGGCATTTTAGGTGCATACTAGGTGGAGTATTTGTTCCACCCTTTCTGCACTAAGAAGATTGAATGTGTATGGTGTTGTGGAGAGTGAATGGGTTTGTTTGGAAGTATGTGAATGCAAGTGGATTTATTATTATTTCTTGTGTTGAATTTTATTCACAATTTATTTGTGTTCATCACATTTAGTTACATGTTCCCTTTTGAAAAAATTGAAAAGATTTTGTGCTATTGAAATAAAAGCTACTAAAGAGCTTACAGGTGTATTGCTTTATGGTTCTTGCACCCTCAGTTGAAATAATCTAAATATTGGATCAGTTTTGGCATTTTCCTTGTTGTTTTGTTTTTCCAATGCAGCACCACCGTGTGGGAACATTTTCATGTACCATCCCTGTACGGCCGAAGAAATCGAAACAGAGTCTGCCAGCAGCCAAAGAAACTGCAGCAGGCCGAGTTCAGTGTACTGTGTCTCCGAAGTCTGAGACCACTACACTGACTCCGATGCTGGCCCTGCTGTGTGGCTGAATGAATAAATGCATCATGAGACAGCGGCTGAAGAAATTGATGCAGTGCTTGTTCGCCGCCACCTACATCTACCTCCAGCGCATCTTAATTTCCCTGCATCGCACCTGTGCCTCAAGTTTTCTGACGTAACACTCACAAACCAGAACTGTCTTGGATTTTGACACCTAGCTTTCCCTTACAGTCCGGATTCCATGCAACAATTCTCCTGCGTGCAGCATAACTGATGCATAGCCTCCCCAGGAACTCAGGAATCGACGCATCCGTGTGTTTTCCGACGCTTTCCTCCTCTGCTGCTGTTTTGCCTTGTGAATTTTGACGCATCTGAAGGTACTTTGTGTAAAATCACCGCATCCATAGTTTCCTATGGACAGAATTGCTAAAAACGTTTAAAAGTGTTATTTTGAGTTGTGTGTGTTGGATTTATGTTGTTGTGGTCTTGTTTGGTTTAGATAAAGAATGCTTCTTTTTCTAACCTGGTGTGGTGTCCATTTGTAGTGTTTTCACTGTGTTACTGTGTGTGTTATGTACAAATGTTTTACACATTGCCACTGAGATAGGCCTGACTGCTCGTACCAAGTTACAAAGGGGGTGGACAGGGGTTATCTTGGGTGTATAATTCCCCTTATCCTGACTAGAAGTAAGGGTCTCTACTTTGACAGGGTACAAACCTACTAACTAGACCCCCCGTTTCTAACAATGGACCATAGTTTTGTACTCAGATTATGGTGCCTTGTGGCAGGGTCTGCCAAATGAAATGACTATGGACACTACCATGAAAGCAATTGTGTCAAACCTTGCTGGAAACGGTTAGCCCGTGCTGTAAAACAGCAAAATCAGCCGGTGTAATTATAAGAAGAAGCAGTAGATTGCAATCCATAAACACATGAATGAATGCCAGCTGTAAGTAAAAACAAATCGTCACATTTTTATGTTTGAAAATGCACACAACCCTATATTAAGTTGAAACGGTGCTGTACTTGCTTCTGTTTGCAATAATGACCACTTTTTTATGCCCTCAGCTGTAGCAATTCACAATAAACTTTTTCCGTTCAACATTGTGCCAATGTTTTTTCTGATACTTTGCAGAAACATTTTAGGTAAAGAAAGAAATCCTGAATGTAGGAAAGCTATACACATCTCAGCGTTGGTGTTGCGTACCATTGTGGCACTATCTCAGTTTCTCGCAGCATTTAACATTTCCAATTCTAAATCAGTGCCCAATGCCAAACTCGTTTTTTGCAAAGGAATTGGTGAAAAACAATAATCGCGTTGATTGAAAAGGCATTTCTCAAGGTGTCTGTTTCACAGGCTGTGTCTATAAATATGTGAGGCAGACTCTGCACGCCTGTTATGATTAATGGCACTATCCACCTCCAATTCAGCTCCGGATAACGCAAAAAACAAACCTGCTGTGCTCTTGTTTGTTACAGTGGCTGAAGACACCTTTCTTATCCCAGCAACTGGTGCCTGTAGTGTCCCTTTAGGAGCAGCTCGATGGTGTTCGTCCTGCTCAATAAAGAGCTAACACATGCACTAAAGCACACCTGCTGCATGCTGATCATCGCCGAAGTAGGAACTCCCTAAATCATCCATATCCCTCTACCCAGCTTGCATAATCCAATTAGGTAGCCTAATAGTGCAGTTATGTCATGTTATGTTATATATATTTTTAAAGCGCATCGGTTACCCGAAGGTGTCTTGGCGCTAGCTTCCACCGTCTGAGTGAAGATTGTTATGGAAATACTAAATGCAAAAAATCCAGGTTTTTAGTCCCTTCCTAAATGCCATAAGGTCATTGACAGCTCTGAGATGGAAGGGAAGTTCATTCCAGGCCCTTACGGCACAGGTGTCAAAACTTCTCCTTCCCCAGGTGGCACATCACTCCACTCTATGCCACTCCACTCTCCAACATTCTACTCCACTGTATGCCCCTCAAACATACACCACTCTACTCCACTGTACGGCATTCCACCCCACTTTATGACACACCACTCTACTCTATGGCATACCATTCTACGACACTCCACTCCACTTTACAACAAACAACCATTGGCGGCCGGTGTTAGAGGGTGCAGGAGGCATTACCCTACCAGCATCAGGGAGGAGACAAAAGGGAGAGAATGAACACCAAACATCTTTAGAAGAAGTGCTCACTGCTTGGTGTCCCCTGTGAAACTGATTTAAAAAATCAGTTTTTTGGGGAGGAAGGGATGAGGTCTGAGTCCTGTGCATGTGCTGGCTGGGTGAGAACTATTCCTCGCCCTCGAGGCATAAGCAAGGAGAGTCAGCCTGATGGGAGTAGCAGCACAACTTAGCAATGCTTAGATTTCAAATGGGGTGCTTATGCTGTGGCCCAGGGAAACAGAGCACTTCAGCTAAAGGGAAAAGGTTAGGGCAGCGGGTGTCAACAAATGCAGCACTCCTTTCATCACTTCCTGACCAACACAATAGCATTGGGGCCCCTAAGAGCTAAGAGCATGGAACAAAATTAAGGGGACAGAGCTGGAAGACCTGCTCACAGCAACTGCCTGGTGGTGCTGCAATTAACAGGAATACTTTCACAAATGCCCACATTCAGCCAGCAGCCGCGCTCTATTAAGAAAAGAAATGCAGCAAGCCCAAAAGCACAACCTGGAAAGCACACGTCGTGCTTTTGGACTTGATGCATGTCTTTTTTCAATAGAGCGCGGATAAGGGCTGATTGTGCTGATTTTCTGTGTGGCCCTGTGTATTGTTAGATAACTCATGTGTCTCTATATTGAGTCATCAATTTCTATACACTTCTTGTCAACATGGAATACCTGCAGAATAAAACAGGGACTTGATTTCTTAATTCAATGCGTGGGCTTTATTCTGCACAGGGTGATTTTTGATTCTATTTGTTTCTTCCTATGAATGTGTAGGTCTAATTATAAACACGCACATCTACTTACAAAAATGTTTTATGTGTGTGTTTGATTATGCAATGCCCTCTAATCACTTTTATCTAATTGAATTATCTGTCAAGTGATATTTTCTGAGTTTTATGGTTTATGAATCTGAAAAATTCTCTCTAGCATCTTTACCAGGGAAGAGGGTAGTCGAAAGGGCAGGACTACAAAGTGAAGGGGTCCTGGGGAAATTGATATTCAAAATCCATGATCTCTTGGTAGTCCGGTACCTTATACCAGCCTTGAAGTGAACAGTTCATCATGGTGTCATTCTAAACAGAAAACCTTCCAATCTTGTGTTCTCTACAAGAGTTTAGAATATTAGGACTCTGCTTTTCCTCAATGTGATGCTATTGTTCAGCAATATGTGAATTTGAGGTGTCCCACCTATATCAGTTTGGTTCTCTCCTTCTCTTCTTCTGAGGTTTTTACCAGTGACAGCCATTGGTCCATTCCCCGAAGAAGTCTTGGACATGCATTAACATGGATTATTGGTAAGTAAACGGGATAGACCCTACATCAGTCTGGCCTCAAAAAATAGCCATGGCAAGATAGCTGAACTACTAAAACACAGATGCCTTGGACAGCTTTTGCCCACACTGGGACCCCTGGATCCTCCCTGCTGCAGGCAATCAAACAGTCAAGTCAGGATGCAGAGCAGTAGTGTGGGCAAAAGCTGTCCAAGGCATCTGTGTTTTAGTAGTTCAGCTATCTTGCCATGGCTATTATTAATACATAACATTAATGCCTCAATCATTCTGAGCTGCCTGCCTCCCAAATGGGACCCGGCCTAAAACAGAAGGATGTGAGGCTCCGACATGAATAATACGTACCTCAGCTGCAATGGAGTCTACGAAGCAAGAGTGGTGAACTAATTTCTGTCGTCTGTGCTAGAGTCTTGCCTGTTCGGTGCTGAATGCAGTGCATTAGTCAGACTCACTGTGTAGGGGTCATTCTAGCAGGTTCACCAGAGGGGTGGCTCAGGCAGTTGTGCTCCTACAGTCAGCTAAGGCCGTGACTTCAAGCTAGTCAGCCGGCCTGTGCATTTTGAAAAGAACCATGGCACAGTGCTACCAGGAGGACACCAGTTGAGTTGATAGTGATCAATGGCAAGCGTTAAAAAGCAAATTTGACACTTGGATGGCATTCTCTGTCTGCACTTACTTGCGAAGAGAGCCACTGCATTCCTGTTTCCAGGCCGACTACCCGCCTCCTCAGAGTCTGGCTAAAAGGACATGCTCCTTTGGCATGTCAAACGTGCCTCGCCCCCGGTAACAGACTCATTCAGGCGCAACTCGTCTCAGAGTTGTACTGGGCAGTGGGTTCCAGCAGCCACCGTGGTCCGTGGAGTTGTCATTCGATTTTAATGTACTGTCCCGCTATTAGCCGCAGCCTAGCCTCCCAAACTTTTAAATGCAGGCACCAGCAGGAGGATGTGACGTCTTGCGGTGTTTTGCCACGCAGCGGCATTAATATAATTTCCATCTAAGCATTGATACATTGTAAGCAACCAGTGAGCTAGCAACTCCTAGCTCAGCCGGCCCCCAATCATGCGCTGCCAATCCTGCTTTAGTTTAGTTATAGAAGCACTGTGAAGGCTTGACAGAGGAGGCAGGCGCTATGCCTATTATGCGTGACAATGCATTTCAGTGCGGTGATGCAGACCACCACACTGAAATGCGCTAGTCGTAGGCCTGATGCTTGGCACTTAGCAGGACTGTATTTATGTTAATTGCAGCACATGAGGGGCATTGTGATTAACAGAAATACTTTCACAAATGCCCACAATCAGCCCGCAGCCGCGCTCTATGAAGAAAAGGAATGCAGCAAGTCCAAAAGCACGACGTGTAAAGCACACGTCCTGCTTTTGGACTTGATGCATGTCATTTCCATAGCTGCCAAGGTTTATGTATGAATGTAAGTGTAATTATGAGTGACATTCAATGACTATGAGTGACACTTTCTCGCGAGTAAAATCAAGCAGTGAAGATAAGGGAAACCTAACAATATCAGATATCACACCCATTTAAGCAACAAGAAACTCTAAGATCGTAAAGCCTCTATAAGAACAGGAAATTACATGGCGTCCCATTAGTTGGGATGTGAGTGAAGGAAAATGGGCTCTGTAAGATGACAGCAAAGACACATAAGGTGGAAATGTAAGTAGTGCAGGTATGGGCTGCAAGACCTTTTAAACCTCACTCCCAGCAGAGGATACAACCATAAAACATTGAAAAGAACACATTCATTCGTAGCTGCCAATTTTTTAGATTGCTTATATTTCATGTTTCCATGGTTTCTGTGTCCTTAAGAGTGACACAAGTGCCAGATGTTGGACAGTTAGGGGGAGATTTACCAAAAAGTCCCTCAACATAGTGCAGCGCTGCGCGGCTGGTAGGGAGCAGGAGAACACCATGTCTTCAGAGATATGGCTCTCTACTCCACTGTTACCTGTAAGGTGCAGGCGCACGCACCTCTGTCCTCCTGAGCGCGCATTGCTGTGTATGAAGACCGCACACACAGCACATCTGAGAGAGCGTTCACGCGCCGAATGGCAGAAAATGCTCCTGCACTTGCTGCCTTTCTTTTCTAACTAGAGAGCGACTGTGGGGCTGATTGTGGGCCTTTTGAAAGTATTTTATGTTAATCACAGCACCTGTCAAGGGCTGCATTTAACATAAATACTTTCAAAAGGTAAACAACCAGCCCCCAAGCCATGCTCTATTTAGAAAAGAAATACAGCAATTCTACAAACTCGAGGTGTGCTTTCAGAATCATCTGAAAGCACACGGTAGTGATTTTAAACTTGATGTCTTTCTTTTCTAAATAGAGCGGGACTGTGGGACTGATTGTTTGCCTTTTAAAAGTATTTATGTTAAATGCAGCCCTTGACTGATGCTGTGATTAACATAAATACTTTCAAAAGGCACACAATCAGCCCCGCAGCAGCGCTGTAAGAAAATAAAGGCATCAAGTTTTAAAACACATTGTGTGCTTTCAGATGATCCTAAAAACACACGTGTTTGAAGACTTGCTGCATTTCTTTTCTTAATGCAGCACGGCTACGGGGCTGATTGTAGGCCTTTTGAAAGAATTGATGTTAATCACAGCGCCCGTCATGGGCTGCACTTAACATAAATTATTTCAAAAGGCAAACCACCAGCCCCGCATTTAGAAAAGAATTGCAGCAAGTTTTATATAGTGTGACCTCAACCCAAAAATATTGGAGCACTTTACATGATTTATTATTATTTTTTTGGGGGTATGTATGGGGTGTTTAATTGATTTGCCCAGATCACAGGACGTTAGGCTGACCAGAGACTTAAAACCCATCTACTAAGTCGGCAGCTCGAGCATTAAGACACAACCTCTACCACATATATAAAACTTCAAAAAAAAACTGCAAAAAAACGCAAGCATTTTAAATATTATGTGCAACTTTATGCAACAAACAACCAATGACAAAGCTAAGAGTCCTGGCTTGTTTTAGGTGTAATGTTACTTGCATTATATATCTGGATGCAATGACAGAAGAAGCAAAATATCAGTCGGGTGGCACACTATTCTAAGCACAGATTTTTCGCCTAATTGCTTTTAAGCCATGCCCTTAATTGCATCGGTCACACCCCTTTGATAAACCCCCCAACTTAAAGCCCTGGTCTACACGCGCGGTTGGGTTCTTGGCGCACATAGCCTTGGCTGCAGTGCACAGAGACCTTACTTTGCTGCACATGGAGGAAATACATTAGAAGGAATATTGGTCATGAGTCCCTGGTTGTGTACCTGTTATGCCCCATAGTTTGTACATTCCCACCTTTATTGCTACTTAGCACAAGAATTGTCTATGTGGAGCTCAGTAGTGTTCACTAATGTATCAGATGGTACTAGTGCCCCATTTTCAATCAGGTCGCCCACTATAGTTATCCTCGCTTGCATGCAACTATTCAACTCTTCGCTGCTTTGCAACCCCAATGCTAGCACTTTTTGCAGTGTAACGTTAGCTGAATAAGACACCAAGCTAGGGGTACGCTGCAGTGTACCCCAGTGGGGTAAGTGCAGAGTCCTCTGGAAAGCAATCTGAGGCCTTAGGAACCTGATAGCTCGCCCTATATTGCCTTCCAAATGAACGGCTTCCATGTGATATATCTGTATCCCAAGGTATCTAAAGGTAATGCTCTCCTACCTAATGGCCTGTCTTCTGCAGCCCGCTCAATCCCGTGTAGCCTCCAAAGCCAGGAACAAGACTTCCCTCAATTAACTCCAAACCTGGATAATCTCTCAAAATGGAGTAGGGCTTCGGTGATGGGCCTTTAGGTCAGCCCTCACATTCCGAGTGTAAGTGTAGATCTTTATTGATGATGTAAATGGTCGCCCACTTTCTGCACTGTCCACTACTTGCGAGGATCCCCTTCAGTCTCCCAAGTGACTCTAAGAAACAGAAGGCCCCGCTCTGAACATGAACCTGCCAATAGCAACACATTGAACAAGAATGCTTCCAAGACTACTTTGTGTCTGAAAGCTGATTAAACTTGAGTAAATTCTAGTCCTTTGTTTAACTCTGGGCACAAATGTAATACTTATGGCCATTCAGGGCCCTAGAGAGATAGAGAGAGCAAGGGAGAGCAACAAATGCAGTGACACATTAAAAACTACGCTGATAATATAAGACAAGCCCTCTCACCTCTGCTAGCGGACGTAATTCCGGATTGTCCCAAAGACTCTCATAAGAACAATTGTCTGTTATATCTGCAACTGCACTTCATGACAGAAATCAAGGGTTTGATGCTCAAAATACAGAGATGTGACCACACAATGACTAGGAACTCTTTGTACTTTCAAACCTTCAATGGAGAGCCCGGAATCTTGTTGTTAGATGAAGAAGACACAACTGCTGTCATTCGCCCATGGGTAATGAACGGACAATGGCATCCCTAACTCTTTGTTGATTGTCCCTTTGATCTTGCTCGCTGCATCACCAACTAGATGTTACACACCCCTTTCAGCTCCTACTGCTGATACTGCTGTGGTAACACACCAGCTACGTCAGTGTCATGTTTTGCCTTCAGAAAGACTCATTACATTACATTAATCGTGAATTTAAGCGTGTAAGTGACCAATTGAGTAAGAGGGGAGGTAGTGTTGTTAGTGCATCACATTCCCTGATACGCTGCCAATGAAGCTAGTACCACTGATGTGGATTGAAATAAAAAATGTAAACTAGGCATTAGGCAAATAGTTTCAAAGCCAAAGTGAAAGATGTTGTCTATTTTAATCACAATATTTTTGGACCAGATCTGATTGTTTCTATTGTGTACCCCTACTCTAAATTTCTACCCCTAACCCTATGAATTACCCCTTACTGTTATCTACCCTAGCCCACAACCCTTAACATTGACCTCAATATTGACCTCAATATTTACTCAACCCTATACTCTAACACAATTCTTAACCATAACCCAATTTGTGATCATTCCCAAACTGTGATGCATACAGTATCCATTATCCTAAATTTAACCCTCACTCATACATTTAATTATCCCATGTTTAACCTTAATTCAATCACTAAGGCTAACCCCGTCCCAGTGTTTGAAATGTTTCAGCACACCGTCCATCATCTTGTTGTGTTTGCTATGTTCGCCCTAAGTGGACAAGGGTATCCCCAGACCTGGGCCTCTTGCTTACTGTGCCACTGGATTCAAGCTAGCCTGGCTGAAGAGCGGTGATACCTCAAAACCGGTCCTGGGATGCTTGTTTACGTTCCAAGGAGGATCTGGTCTGGCAGTACAAGCTGGACTGTTCCCATGAGGAGTAGGGTCAAGACTGATTTGCATATGGCTGGGTCCAAACTGGGGAAGCATGGTGAGCAAATGAACAATGGATTTAACCCAGATCTGTTGACTGGGGGTGAGTGTTTGAAAAGATTCCGCATGAAGTCTATCATCTTGATGTGTTTGCTATGTTCGCAATAATTGGCAAAGGCTATGCCCAGACAAGGGTCCCACTCGCTATGCCTGTGTATTCCAGGTAACCTGGCTGATGAGGGGTGATTCCCAAAACCCAGTCCAGGGAGGACCTGGCCTGGCAGTTCTTGCTGGACTGTTCCCATGGGGAGCATGGCTAAGACTGACTTGCATAAAGCTAGGTCCAAACTGGGGTGGCATGGTGAGCAAAAGAACAATGGATTTAACCCAGATCTCTTGATGAGGGGTGAGTGTTTGAAATGTTTCAGCAATCTGTCCATCATCTTGTTGTGTTTTCTAAGCCTAACCCAGACCATCAACCTTACCCTAAACCCAATCCTAACTGTAATACTGACTCTAACGCTAAACAGTACTTATAAACCTGACCCTATCTTTCATGTTTCCCACACCTGTTTCCTATCCATTCTCCTACAGCTAACACTAATGAGCACCATTACCCATGCACTTATCCATAGCTTAAAGCTAATTCTAACCCTCTCTATTTATCCATTTCAAATTTTGTTTTTAGGTTTCGTAACCTGGCGAGGGGCGAAGCCCCTCCCAGATCGAAATCTGTTGTTTTTAATAGTGAGGTTAGGACAGCCTCTGTTTCCAATTGGCTAGCTCCATAAATGGAGGCTAGCCATTGGGAGGCAGAGGCTGTCAATCGCGCTTTCTCTCGAAAACGCGATTCGGGGGCGTTTCTGGTGCTTTTTTTAGGCCCCGCCCCTTTGTCCCGGGCCGCGCTGCGATTGGCTGCCGGCCCGGGACACCCCCGTGACGTCATTCCCGGGCCGCGCTGTGATTGGCTGCCGGCCCGGGACACCCCCCGTGACGTCATTCCCCGGGCCGCGCTGTGATTGGCTGGCCGGCCCGGGACCTGACTTGTTTTACATTTTCATCATTTGTTCAGCCGCCTTGCTTTCTACTACCATTTTGGATTTCTAACTTTCAGTTTGATTTTTGAAATTTTGTTTTTTTCACTATTTAGATTAAATTTAAGACATGATACCAATTCGACTTCCTGAGCAGACCAAAGCATTCAGCAGGAGTAAGGTCGGTCAACCCCTTTGCAGGCTCCGTCTCCACACGGCCACAGAGGTGAACAGATGAGAACTAGTCTCTTATAATGTTTCTTGTTTGCTTACAACTGGACCAACTGATTGCTAGTCCCTGTACATAGTTATTGAGATCCATTGCTGTTTGATATTAGCTGTTGTCCATGCCAGTGTTTGCTCAGACAGACCAGATGGCTGCACCGCATCTAAAGCAATGATCAAAGCCAATAGGTCTGGCTCGTTGCTACGTGATATGTCTGGATGCATTAACAGAAAACCCACAGAGAATTATATGACTATTTCTCTGGTCATAAACTGCAAGAGGCTCAGGAATCTAGTTTACATTTATTAAGCCACTCCTTTAATTACATAGACGGTGCAGCTCATAAAAGATTCTTTGGTCATACCCCTTTTAAAGAATACCCCACTTCTTCATCCCACTTAAAGCAATGGTCAATAGTAATTCCACCCGCTGGGGCGGCTCTAGGCTCATGGTGGCCCTGGGCAGGGAGCGTAGGTAGGGGGCCCCGGAAGAGGGGGTCGAGGCGGAGCGCGGAGGCCAGTGAAGAGGGGGGTCAGGGTGTTTGGAAGTGGAACAGAGCCGGAGGCCGCCAAATCCCTGCCAGGGGCCGCCACGCAAATATGTATCCATCGTCAGAGGATTATTATATTAAGGATATGTATTGGCGTGGTGGCCCCTGGGGTTTGGTGGCCCTGTGCAGGTGCACAGCTTGCACATGCCTAAGGCCGCCCCTGCCACCCGTACCACATACATGGAATAGTTTATTCCACTATAAAGAGAGCATAAGTGCTCGGGCTCTCATCAGGAGGCAGCTTGCACCAGCCCATTGCTTTTGTTAGCGCTGCCTAGCACTGAACCAACTACTAAATCAAAGTGGGGAGAGGATGTGGGGTAATGGCCAGAGGTGCCGACTTTGGAGCTGGGGAACCAGGCTCGAGTCTCGACTTATGCTCAACATCCTGTGATTCTGGGCTAATCAGTTCATCTCTCCGTGCCTACCATAAATGAAAGTGTCCTAAACTGATGCTCATGAAAAGCACCCGTGTTGGTGATTAAGTGCTGGTGCTGAGCAGTGTAAGAGAGATTTGTCAAGTCAGTCAGTGTATTTTAAAAGAACATTTGTGGATGTAGTACGGAGAGCCTGTGCAGGTGTCATATGGTGGAGGCCCTTCCTGTTAAATGTTTCCAAGGAACATTAATAACGCGTCCCTTCTTCACCAAACATTACGGGAATCTAACATTGCATTGAGTGAACCCCCCCTTCTGAATCAGAGCAGAGCGCCAAGGAACAGGCTCAGAAGGTTATGAGCGCTAATTGTTGCCATTAGGAACATGCGGTAACCCGTCTATCGGATTATAAAACTGTCAAGCATAATAGGCTAATAAAATGTATAAATGATTTGTTACTCAACTTGCACGTGCTACCCTTCTGTGGCTTCTGCAGAGTTTAAAAAATAAGTTACATATTTCATTTGCATTATTTACAAATGTCTACCTTTCAGCTGCCTCTTAAAAACAAGCATGGGCAAAACCAATAGGTCTTGCTTTCAAGTGATAAATATGCAAACACAGTCATGCCCAAATGCTGTCTGTGGTGATGGTAATAGTAATGGTGGTGTCAGTAATGATTTATGGTTTTATTGTTGACGGTAACGCTGTTGCTTGCTGATAATGGTGGCTGTGGTAGCGGATGTGCTAATGGCGATGGTGGTAATGGCAGTGATAGTAATCGTGGTATTAAAGGTGGTAGTAAGAAGGTAGTAAAGGTGGTGATGGTAATGGTTTGCACGCCCGTCCTAACAATACATTTAAAAAGTTCACTTCAGTAAAGAAAAATTATCAAAAAGGTTGCTTTCTGTTTATAATGGCTGTTGAGATACATTATTTTATTTGTGATGAGCAAGGGAATTTTTCAAATGTAAAATAGTTCCTCATACATTATTACAATGAAAGCATTCCAAAAGAGGTGGAATGAAACACTAAACAGCAAATAGCATGAGGTGAGACAATGATACTCCTCTGGGTGGGGCCTGATTAGGAGTAGGTCCTCTTGAATGCAATAATGATCTCTTCCAATAAAATCTGACACTGGGAAGTTTGGAATTTATCAGATGTGATAATTATCCCTAGTACTGAGTTTTGGAGGCTATAACATGCACTTTTTGGTGCTTATGACACCAAAATCCTTATGTCCCAGAAAATACCAGGTGAAATAGAGTGTTTCCCTTGGCACAATTCATTTGTTAAGCCCACATATTAATTTTGAACACTTTGACATTTAAACAAGATAAAACAAACCAATACGTATGTAAAAACGTATACAAATTTATTATTATTAAAAGCATAGAGAATCACAAGTTAAAAAATATGGTAATACCATATTACAAATGATATTAAAAAGGGGAAAAAGAAAGCGGAAAACCTTTTCCTCTAACAATATAAAATCAAACCCAACACAATATAATGAGGAGAATTAAACAAGAAATCCAACTGACAGTACAAAATGGATTGATCAAATTCTGCTACAACACATCAGAGAGAGACACATAAAGACAATACAGTTTTGTCATTAAAGCTATAGCACACCGAGTATATAAATCTCAGACTGGCAATCTTGGGTACATATACTTGTTGTACTTTACAAAATTGACACGGTTACTCGGTTGTGCAGTTCGTTTTGCGTCGACGCGTTTCGATGGCTTATTTCATTTTCTTGCCATCTTTTTCAAGACTGTTATATTTCGTCTCTCTTTATCTGCGGCACTGGATGGTTGCCTTAAACTTAGGAAGGTCCTTTTATTTCATACTCGGGAAGGACTTCTCTGGTTATCCTGCACGGGCATATTATAGGGCAGGGCTATTCTTTGTTCATGCTAGGGAATTCCTTGTTGTTTATTCTTTTCCAATGGTAAAATCTTGCGTCCTGCACAGGGGTTATCTGTATTTGTTGTTGTCTATTTCGCGTTAAACCACTAGTCGCGACTGCTGGATGGGGCGGCCCGCTCTGTTCTAACTTGGCTTGTATCTTGCTCCTCATGTAGCAGAGTATAGGAAGGAGTGGATACTTGGCTGCACACAGTCTTTTGTTTTCTGTCTCTCGAAATTCAGCAGCTATCGCGTCTCCACTCCCGGCCGGCGTTTCTCGGTCATACGTCTGATTCCCCCGTAGTGTTTCCCAGTCCACTTCCTCCTGTTAAATTCCAGCAGGTTTAACCTGACGAAATTTTACAAAATGTGTGCTCGTTATGGTCCCTTATTAATATATATAATTACTCGGTATTATAAATATTGCCGTACTTATAATTGCAATCCCTGCGCAAATAGGTGTTTACACTGAGATCACAATTTAGCAGGTCAATTGTCATCAGTTCCTGTGTATATTCTAAAGAATTAGTAACAACACATCTTACAGGCAGCCCTGCTGTCAAGACGGATTTAATGAAAGATTAGGTATACACCATCCAAGAAAGTCTTCTCTTTAACAGAGTCCTTAACCCCTTCGCTGCGGGGGTTATTCCCCTGCTGTGCTGGGGGGGTGGGGGGCGCGCACAGCGCCCCCATGCTCATGACAAGCTCAGCTCGTCATGAGCTACGGCACTCCTGTGCTCATGACGAGCTGAGCTCGTCAGAGGTGTATTGCCTCCGGTGGAACGCTCAGCACAGCGGGGGAATTCTCCCCGCACCTGAGCGTTCCACGGGCCATGACGAGCTGAGCTCGTCATGAGCACCGGAGCGCCATGGCTCATGACGAGCTCAGCTCGTCATGAGCGTCCAAGGTGTT
Organism: Lissotriton helveticus; assembly: GCF_964261635.1. Lineage (NCBI taxonomy): Eukaryota > Metazoa > Chordata > Amphibia > Caudata > Salamandridae > Lissotriton > Lissotriton helveticus. Next base: position 1,316,265,912 of record NC_136069.1, on the reverse strand, counting down.
AAGCAAAATGATATCGCTCCTACACGCTTAGGCCGTGGATCTTGTACACTTCCCTTAGGCTGCCCACTTCAAAGATATACAAAGTCAGTGGGGCCGATTCACAGAACTAACTTAAGACAAAATCCCAAACTTACTACTTTTGGTATTCACAGAAAGCATTTAGTAGTAGTAAAGTTAGGATTGTGTCTTAAGTTTGACTTAAGTTTGACTTAAGACAAACTTAAGACAGACTTAAGACAGACTTAAGACAAAATCCTAACTTAAGTCTGTCTTAAGTCTGTCTTAAGTTTGTCTTAAGTTAAATTTAAGACAAAATCCTAACTTTACTACTACTACTAAATGCCTTCTGTGAATACCAAAAGTAGTAAGTTTAGGATTTTGTCTTAAGTTAGTTCTGTGAATCGGGCCCATGGGTCGAGCAAAGGACCTTACATTGCAAAACCAGCAGTTCAACCAGCCCTATAACAGGTGACTTTGGTGAGAGAGTACTGATTTCACCGAATCAGGGACAGCCTTGGGTTTGGGTGAGCTGGGCTGCCGCCGAGGGCACATTCATACAGAAGGGCGCTAGGAACATCAGGCAATGCAGACTCTAACCAGATGTATTCCCAAAGTTCATAGGAAAAATGAGGCAGAGGGGAGCAGGAGAGAAAAAAATGGAAGAGAAGTTAGACTTGCCAAACACTTTCAGCCATATCGATGCTTTGTGCCAGAGATCTGTTTTGCAAAGTGTAAAAGCCTGCAACACGATCTGCTGTACCTCTTTCTTTTCCTTTTGATGGTGAATGCGTTTTTCGTTTTTTGTTTGTAGCAAGGGTGTAAAAGGCCTCTCCTTTACCCGGGTCTTCACTGCATGAGACATTCTCGGAGAAGGGCACCACTTGTGCTGGCCGACCAGTGATCGACCAGCTTGATATTATATTACGGAACTGGCCTGGGCAGAGTCTAGGGGCAGACTTGTTTCCCTACTAGGTGGAGCCCGCGAGCCGCTGCTGTGTGAATATTTCACATGGTCTATCTATCAGTCTCGAGTAGTCTGACTCTGTGGCCCACTGGAAGGCAGCTGGGTCCTTTAGTTCCGACTGAAGGGAGGTAAGTAGCTCAGCGGATTATTGCTATGGTTGTTGCAGCCACTTCCCGTTTGGCAGGCCTAAAGATTCGGTTGTAATTAAAACTGACTGTATTTTGTTTAGCAGTTAACTTTTATTATCTTTTCTTACATTCTTCATGCAGAAGAGTGACTCATTTTCCTTTTATTGCATTATGGTCCTGTTTACCCTTTGCGAGCGAATCTGATGTACGAACACTTTGAGAGGTTGGGTGATGGGAGAGTTTTGTAAAGTTGCTCATTAGAAGGGTTCATTGCAAATTTACACACTTATATTAACAGATGTTCCAGCTGCTATTAAAACATGTTTATCGCTATTTGTTCGTCTGCATCTGAATTCTGTTAGGTTTTATTATTTTTAACTTGCGGGTTTATTTAAGATCCAACTTTTGGTATGGTAACTTTCTTTAGTACGCTGCTTTGCCTAGGCTACCAGTAGTTGTTTGTAATTAATGTATATCTAATGTAGAATTCGATACTGCTATGCATTCTCTAAAATGTGTATTTTGGCAACCTAGCGTTCTGCATTTACATTTGGAATTTATATGAACCACTTTTTTTCAGACTAACAGTATTTTTATACAGGGCAAACTGTTGGCATCGAATAACTTGTTAGGAAATAGTGCTTCATATGGCACACTTTTGGAATTTCTAAGCAATGTAAATAATGGATGTTACTATGGCCCAGTTTGATGGTGTTCAGTTTGCAGACCTCTGAAAAACAGTCATTCTGGTATCTGCAGTTCTGACATTAAAAAGGTTAACTCATGCTCCATGTAAATATATATTTTTGTTATACAATAAAAAACTACAGAAATGGAAGACCGACAAAAAGGTTAACTCAAACTGGAACCATGTGACAAAATTAACAGGACAAGCCTTACCACCTACACGTATAATATGGATAATATTGTTCTGCTCTTTGCCTGCACTGTGCGCAGTGACGGCTCCTCCGCAAAGGCAGAGGAGCATCGCCTCACTGCTTTTCGCAGTGGAAAAAAGGTAAAATAAAATGATAATGACTCTATGTAATTATCATCTTATTTTTCCTGCGTCCCGGCGGGTGGGGCAGATCTGCTCTGCTTTCAGAGCAGGGGGAAAAGTGATGGGCACTATGTAAGTGTGCATGAATGTTTGACTGGCCCTCTGGGGCAAGCCAAATGTTCATGCGCCCTTTGCATGTTCTCCATGCAGGCTGCTTTACAGCCTGCATGGAGAACATGCACAACCTCACATTTCCTGGCTGAGAGCAGTTCCAAGGCGCTCAGACCAATCACAGCGATGCATTGCAGTGTTGTGATTGGCTATCGGGTGGCTGGAAGCCTGGTGCCTTCTGCTTCCTTTTCAGAGAAGAAGCCAGGGGGAGGACGCAGGAGAGGCAGCGGTGGTGGCCGGTCAGGAGGCCGGCTGGCAGATAGATTTTATTTTTATTTTATAAATCCTCCCTCCTCCCACTCTTCCCCCTCCCTGCTCCACTGCTGCTTCCCAGTAGCAGTCTCGCCTGACTGTGCTTGCTATGTCTAAATAAAGTATTGCCAATCGTTATATTGTAGCTGACCTTGGGTAAGCCAGAGAGGCTTGCATGCTATTTGTGCTGTACCTGTTTTGTGTTTGCAAGTGGAGCTTGCAATGTTATTACAAGTACTGTGTCTGTCCTGTGTATTGAAAAATGGTTGTGCTGGTGCTGCTTTGCGTGAAACACACCATCAGGGTTTGAGCTATGGGTTTATATTCATAGGTGCCACCAAATTGTTCCACCAATGGCTCTATTGGTCCAAAAGCAGGTCCTGACAACAACATGCCAAATTCACAAAGGTAAACTTGGACATGAAGTCTAAGTTTAGAACTGAAGTCTAAGGGCCCAATTCACAAATGTAAACTTAAACTTCAAGTTTAAATTTACCTTTGTGAATTGGGCCCTATACCGTAATTGGATCAAAAATAAACAAACACAACCACCTGGTCTGAAATCCCTGAACTGGCTCTCTTATGTGGCAAGAATTCAACTAATAATTGCATGCATGACTCATAAAGCCCTACATTTCAATACTCCCAGGTACTTGGCACTAAAGCTAGAATTATCAGGCGGATGTAGATCATTGTAAAGTACCAGCTCCCTGCTGCTGAAACCAGAGATTTCCCACAAAATGTACCACAGAGCCTTCTCGGGTATCGCACCTAAAATTTGCCAAAGGAAATCCGTCTGATTCTGTCTACCACCTCCTTCAAAAAAAGAAGTGAAATCATTTATGACGAACAAATGGTTGGCCTAAGATTATACCCTGTGTCGATTGATCTTACCCATGTATATTTTCATTTTTATTCATGACTACTATCCTGCTGATCTCCTATGGAGGTCCTGTCCCTCAATTTGTTATTCTTCTCTGATTGTATTTATCTCGTATTTGCGATTATTCTTTACTTCTTCCCTCAGTAAAGCGCTTTGATACCCTCACAGGTCAAATTTGCTCTATGTAAAACTTTGTAAATAAAATAAATAAATATAGGGATGCTCACAAGTAAACACCATACAGGCCCAAATGCATACATGTAAATAGTGCAATATAGTGGCAGGTTTCCTTGCACACACAGATCAAAACGTAAATCATACACACAGAAAACACACACACAGGTTCAAACGCACAAAGACAATGCATGTACAAGCACAAATGCATACAAACAAATGCAGTCACCCGTTACACAAGCATACAAACGTGCACAAATAGCTCACACACATTTACACCTTCATGGCTGCCAACTGCCCCCATGCCACGTGACTTCAAATCCAGCCTTTGACTTTTCTAAAAATCATTTAGAATGCAGTGGATTTAAAGCCAATGGGTCATAGAAATGTAGAATTAGAAGGTCCCGGATTGCAATATTTTGTTGATTAAAAAGCCTAAACTAACACGGCGACTCCCACTAAAGAGCAGATGAGCATCACCCTGCCTGTTGCGAGTGCAGCGGGCAAACACAAATAAATCAAATGAAATGCGAATGGCATTTTATTTTGCCATTGCTTGCTCTGTATACAGCGCAAGGGTGGGGGTGGGCTAAATCCTGCAAATGCTGGATGACTGCACTGATCTATAGTGTGCAAGTCGGATTGGCCGGCTGTCTTGCGATGGCCAGACTGACATGCACACTGGAGACTCAGCAATCCAAGAGCTGTGAAACAGCCTGGGGATTGCTGGCATAGTTCCCAGCATCACAATGTGTGCTTGTTTAGCCTCTCCAACCAATCCTGGAGCTAAACTCATGCTGAAAACAGCACGAGAGCAGCTCCAGGATTGGTGGGATTCGCGGTCCACGATCAGGAAGGAAGTCCTTCCCTTTCCTGCTCGTGGACACCAGGATCCCACCGAGGAGAGAGACACCGGATGGGATGGAGGCCAGCAAGTGCAACATATATGGTGAGATTTGGGCAACATGCCCCACTATATTTTAATGTTGCCAGCCGCGACTGAAAACAGACTGCAATTTTTACACATTAAATGGCTCACCTGATAGCTGTGCAAAGCACATAATTTTGACATTTCTGTTGGTAATTTGATGAGCTTTTGTTTTGCAGCTTTAAAAGAAATGTTTTTTGTTTTCTAGTAAAGGAAAGGTTTCATTCTTTCACTCTGCTGAGCTATCAAACATTTCTATTACTTTATATCTGTTAACATTTCACAGGAGACAATGAGGCCAATTCACAAAAACATTTATGAGTATGGGAAGTATGCTACAGGAGCACTGTTTCAAATACATTACATGCCTTTGTGAATCAACGCCCCCTCCCAATACGAAACATCAAACTCTCTATAAGTAAAAATGCAGACAGGGCACCGTCCTTTCTATTTGTATAGGAATATTCCAATTTTAGATCCATATTGACAAATGCTGGTAGAAGTCTATTAACAAGGACTGACTGGCATACTCATAAACGCCTTTGTAAATCCCGCACCCCCAGACTCCCACCTAAGAAATGCATGTAAGTCTATCTATCAGACCCTGCAGCAGATGGATAACGACAAATCACATCACTTTACATTCGCTTTGGATTTTTTTAAAGACTTTATTCACCTCACACTCATTTAGAGGGAATATAGCTCACTTGAGTCCTCTTCTTCACATCCATTAGGACTTTAGAAGTTACCTCACAAATGACATTCAGGATAGTCAAATTTCTTGTGTTACTTAATCCAGTCAAAAGAAATACAGTCGAACCACAGTCAAAGATGCAGATGACATCTACACATCCCTGAATAAATGCAAGAGGCTCATTGATTGCTGGGTATTACAGCTGCTGCACAGAGTTGGTCCACTCACACTACCCTGTCTCTCGACCACCTACGTCAGTTGTATGTTGAAACATCAACAACAAAAACATTGTGCTACCAGAATATTGTGGCAAAAATATCAAGTGCCAAAATATATAGAAGGTAACTGCATATAGGTCAGTATGCGTTTACTATTCTTAACTCCATATCTACATAGCTTGAAGATATATGTATATATATTGGCAAGCTACATATATGTGGAGTTAAGGAAAGTAATGTTATACTTACCCACATGAATGTACCTTCACAATACTTTGGTCCTTGATATTTTTAGCACCATATTCTGCAGTTGATAATATGGAGGAATCCACCTACCTCTCTCAAAGCTATATTAGTAAACAACATGGCCTGTAGTCCTCATTAGTGCTCCTTTAACTTTGCTAGGACTGCTTCTACGCTGCACTGCAATATTTTTAATGGAAGAGTTACCGCATTTTAAGCAAGACTCATATTTTGAATTGAACACTGCCAGCAAATCTCTGCACAAGTCATATATTATGTAATAAGTAATTTCATGTGTCCCCAATTTTTTGGCACTGGAAATGACCAATCATACACATATTGTATGCATGTTTAAATACTATAACATGTAAAAGTACAAAGGAGAACACAAGTCATGCCTTGTAGACAGTCTCCTTTTTTTAAAAACCTGAATTTGTTAATGCTTCCTATTACCTTTATGCAATGTGAGACAGCCAAAAACGAGAGCCCCTACCCTCATCTCACTAGGGATACCTTTTTTGAGATAAGCCTTATAAAACAACAAGTTAATAAAAGTTTTTTGGGAGGACTTTGTCTGGGACCTAGGGTCGTCCACAGATTACCACTGGCGTCCTAAGGTAGGGTACTACTGTCATACCACATAGATCCTCAGGGCCGAATGCCAACCAGTCCCAAGTATCCTGAAAGCCTACTGCAGGGCTGGCATGATGCCCGAGTCACAAAATGGTTGCTGGGTAACCAATGCTTTGGGCACATCAAACCACACTCACCATTGTGGACCGGAGCCCCATGACTGGGGCAGTGAGGCAGTGCAAAAGTATGTCGAAGATTGCCTTAGACAAACTGGTGGTCTGGCATGTTGTGAGAACAGCGCTGGGTTCTGGAATAACTGCTTGTGCCTTCCCCACATGCCCCCACTTGCTGATGTTGGGGGAGAGTGCTGCTGAGTGGGAACCAAGAGCCAGTCTGCAGACAATTAAACTATCTTTCTAAGGTAGATCATTTCATACCCTTGAAACACTTGTCCTCAGTTCTAATATCATCCTAGGAATTCTCCTCATTTTTTGCGGACAAAATCAAAGCCTTAGTAACAAACTTAGTTACGCCTCACACTCTCTACCCCCCGACCTGCCTCCTCCCCCCACACCGCCCCAACAGGCTTCACCTAAGAATCAAGCACACTGGACTGACTTCACACTCCATGACGAAGACTCCGTCTCCAAAATCCTATCTACCTTAAACCCGAACAACCATTTCAATGACCCGCTCCCCTCTAACTGCCTAGCTGCTGCCGCCCAATCCATTATTCCTAGCTGGACTGCAATAATTAACGCCTCTCTTCGGCAGGGTTCAATTCCTGACAATCTGAAAGTGGGCCAAGTCCTCCCCATTCTGAAAAAGCCGTTGCTGAATCCAGCCTCTCCTGACAACTTCAGACCTATTTCCAACATCCCTTTCATAGCTAAAGTGCTGGAGAAGTGTGTGCAACTACAGCTAAGTCATCACATCAACAACTTTAACCTACTCGATGACTTCCATTCTGGATTCAGACCGGGACACAGCACTGAAACCACCATGTTCCACATCGTCAATGATGCCCTCCAAGCCCTTGACCAAGGCAAAACTTGTCTCCTAATCCTCCTAGATCTGTCCTCGGCCTTCAACACGGTCAACCATGGGAAGCTACTTGAACGCCTCAAACTCAGGATGGGATTAGATGGCTCTGTCCTAGAATGGTTTAGATCCTTCCTCCAAAACCGATCTTAGAGATTCCTAATTGACGGCAACCAGTCCGCTCCCTCTTCAGTCACGGTTGGACTCCCTCAAGGATCAACGCTGTCCCCCACCCTCTTCAACCTTTATTTAGAACCGCTTGCCGAAGTCCTACGCACCGCAAATATCTCCTCACATATGTACGCTGACGACACTCAGATCTACATCAAAATCTCATCTCTCGAGGAGATTTTCTCCCTGAATGACGCCATGAAGCTGACCGTCCAATGGCTCTCCTCCAATCAACTCAAACTCAAAGCAAAGAAAACAGAATTCCTTCTAATTTCCCCTCCAAAAACCGACCCTGAGATTCATATATGGATTAAGGTCATCGCATCCTTAAATTGTCCACTGACTATTGTGGACTCGGCCAAATCACTGGGAATAACCTTGGATTGCAACTTGAACATGCGGAACCACATCAACTCGATGGCCAAATCAGCCAGATTCCACCTGAGCTACCTATGGAAACTGAAACCCTTCCTTGATGCTCCCGACCTAAAACTAGCAGTCCAAGCACTAGTCATTTCTAGACTGGAATATGGCAGTTCCACCCTCTCTGGTTTACCCAAGATCTCCCTAGCACCTTTAAAAGCCTGCCTCAATGCGGCCGCCAGATTACTTACCGGCACAAGGAAATTTGATCAAATTTCCCCCCACCTGAAAGCAGTGAACTGGCTTCCTCTCGAGGCCAGAATACAGCTTAAGCTGGCATGCATCACACACAAGGCCTTATACTGAAACTCCCCTGCATATCTTGCTCAGAAACTTGTGGTATCTGGAGGAATCAGAAACTCAGGGTCTGCCAGAGACCTCCTACTCCATACGCTTTCAGGGAAAAAAACGTATAATCGGGCGTTCGCTGGGGCTGCACCAAGAATAAGGAACTCCCTCCCACCCGCCATCAGAAGAATCCCCTTTCTTGCACGTTTCAAAAGGGAGGCCAAATCCTTCCTTATGGGTAAATTCCTCGTCTAAACCATTATCCTCAACCGCCACAGAGACCCTGATCAATTCACGGCTATTGCCTCCCTCCGATGACATTTCACCCCACCAATAAACCTGGGGCCTCTCTTCAGCAACTGTAATGTAAACCGTACATTGTATCCCTCCATCCCTCTTGTACTCAGCACCCCACCCCCTCCCAATTTATGATATACTCTTGTGATTCCATGCCTCTTGTACAACTCTATGTCTTTGTAAAGCGCTCTGATACCCTAACGGATCAAGTTTGCGCTCTATAAAACACAACAATAATAAATAATAAAAATTAATAATACCTTTGGAAGGGAATTTGTTTGATTACATAGAATTCGGATCGAATTGCAACAGTTTGGGGAGCACAGTTCATTTTGAAATTCTGGAATGAACTCATGAAAGGAGTGAGTACACTCAGCCACAATTTAGCAAACTAGCATCCTCAAACTGACAGGCAAACTGAATGGCTAAACCACTCCTTGGGAAGGTACTTTAGATACTTCCTGATTTCTTAACAAAATAATTGGGTTCAGTGGGTAGTTTGGATTATGTTTGCTTAGCCCCTCTTCTATTGTAGCAATGTAGCACACCCAAGAATGCTTCTGTCATCCATCTTGAACACTTTGGTGCCTTTATTATCAGCAGTATTACAGAACATTTGCAACGCAACAAAAGATTAACATAGGTCCCCTGCTCAGGTGTAGTTTCCCTCCAAATATTTAACTACACCTGCTTCTCACCCAAAGGTTTCACCCACATTTTTGTCCCCTTTTGAAATAGAACAATTGGTAGGATCATCCCACATCTCCCAATGTCAATTACAGAACCTGGTGGATTCAGAAAGGTATTATGCCTTGAACCTGTTTTGGGAACCTGCTGAATTTATACATCCTCCTAGGTTTTGGCTAGGTCACACCACTCCTTTTCAGAAAAACCGGGTCCTATCTCTAAATTGAGGGGGAGAGGGACATCCAAGAGGAAGTAAATTCAGGACTTCTTGGATTAGGACAGGTCTGAACTTTCACATACTCACCAAATTTGGCAAAAAGAAACACAGGTTTTTGATGCCACATACATTCCTAGAAACTGCTCAGAAGTGGGGATTTGCATGGGCAGCACACAAAGAAACAGACAAATAAATATCATAATACACTGCAGTGTATCTGTCTGTAGATCAGTTTGTGCCTCTTCCCCCGAGAACGCCTAAAAGGAGAACAGCAGGATCTATTCTGGCTACTGGAAGAGAGCAATTGTTCACTCCTTCTCTGGTGCATGGCATGACAGTAATAGCCGGTGGTTAAGATCCCACACCACTGCCTTCACAATCAGTAGAACTAGCATCTGCACTGCTTCTAGATGCAGCCTAGGGAGGCGATAACAATTAGGCATGTGTTCTCTGGACTGTATATACTCTCAGGAAGCCAGGGAAAACCTCTGAATGACTATGAGCTGTGACTGACTTTGCAGCCACTCTCCCAGATATTGATCATGTGATCCATGTGGTGCCTCGCACTGGATTGTGCTTGGCACACTTGCTTTGGTTCACAGTAATAGATCAATCTCAGCATAAATAGTCCAAATTGGCCTTCGAGACCTGTCACATGTAGATAATGGCAGATGCTGACTTACAATGGGCTGTTACAGTGCTCAGGACTCCAGGGGGCAAGAGGACAACCAAGGCAAAAAACATCTAAAAAAAAGTGATTGAGCAAAGCTTATCATCGATCGACAATAAATTGGACTTACTCAATTCCAGGATGCAATTCATAAACTCAATAGATGAGTATGAAAGTCACTTACCAACTGTGGATCAATACATTTTCAATGTCGAAGATGGTCTACAGGAAAACAGTCAAAAAAACAAATGAAGACTTAAAAGCTAAATCGAGGTGCAATAATGTTCACCTACTTGGACTAGCAGACCTACAAATACTGGCAACCTCGAAACGTACTTGGAGAATTTGTTAACCATTGTGTTTTTCTCGTCTCTTCACTTTGGAGCAAGCACCTCAGTTGCTTGCCCTGAGACCCCCACCAGGAGCTCCAGCGTTGTCCATCTCGATATTCCCAGACTTCATGATTGGTGCACAAGAAGCACAGCATGAATACCTTCTAGATAAAAAGAAATTACAACAACCTGGCATCAAATATGGCATGCTTTATCCTGCCTGCCTGAGACAGTCTCTACACTGCAAAGGCCATTTATTCTCCAGGTCAAATGGCAGCAGCATTGTTTAAGAAAGAGGGGCTCCTGCTCTCCAAACAAGCCATGAACCCAGGCACAGCCTACACTGCAGCTGATATCAGTGATGGTGAGTATCAGTGTTTAATTAGATTGACCCGTCTTACCTACTACACACTTGGCACTCTGATTCTCAAGCCTTGCTTTTTACTTTCATTAATACTCAAAGGTGAGGGTCATGGCATCGGAACCTGGGGTACTATACTTTCTGGGAATGTATCCCCCCCACTCCCCCCCCCCACCCCCGATTTTGGAATGGGGGAAACAGGGAATCATTTTCCCACAGATTTCACAGTTTAAAGAGGTGACCAGAAAGTGGTAGACAGAGCATGTCTCTGAAGACAAGCTGCACATTTACCTAAGTCTCCTTGAAGAGGTATAGCCAGAGGGTCAACATCTGTGTGGGCTCTGAGGCTTCTTTGTTTTAGTAAGTATTTACTTATGGTGACAGAGATGTTGAAACTCTCCTATATCGGTCTGTTTGTCAAGCCAACAGATTAATGGAAGTGGCAGATGCTTTATTTTGTATGTAAATGTTACAGCTGGCTTGGCTGACTTGAAAAAAAGATGGTTTTTAGGAGAAGCTCACCATCTCTATGACTGTGAATACATAATTAGCAAAAAAGAGATTTCGGAGTCCTTTTCAAACTGGCACTTGGGAAAAGCAACATGATTTCAAACAGGCATGTTCTGTCACTGTGTGCGATCTTCAATGTGTGTTGATACATTCAAAACAGGAAAGCACACTTTTAAATCCAATTATTACACACACGTTTATATGTGTGTTATAGTGTCACTCAGATTTAAGGTGTGGTGTCTATTTATTGAACTCCATTTACTAACCCGAATCGAATAAAAAATAAAATGAATAACTAAACACAAAGCAATGATCTTTGGTGTTACATGGAAGAGAGAAGGCTGCAGCCCTACAGTTTCAGATTTATGCAATCCTAGGTTCAAATCCCAGCTTTCCCACGTGGCCGCATGTACACAGCCCATCGCTTTACTTCTCTATCAGCAGTTTCCCTTAAACATCCAGTTTGAGAGCACAATGAAGTACAAGATCTGTGTGCAACAAAAATCTCACTTATGTATGGCTAATATTACATAATCTTGCTTCACATTTAGTAACAATATAGGCTACTTAAATAAAGGACTTGATAAGCAATCACATCTTGAATAATTCATGGCATTGTCGTCAGGGAATTTGTAAACATGAAACATGAATGTTTCATCAGGGGCGGCACCTCTACTAAGGTGGAGATGTGTTGCTCCACTGCTCTCAGAACAGGAAAAATAAAATGAGAATAATATTGTTATTATCAATTTATTTTTCTTTGCTACAGGGCTAGGTTCGGGCAGGGCGAGGCTGGGGTTCACAGGGGGAGCAGTGTTGGGTACACTCTAAGTGCTCATGACTGTTTGGCCGGCCATCTTGGATCTTGGGCCGGCCAAACAGTTCTGCGCACTATACATGTTCCCCACCAGGCTGCAATACACAGTCTGGTGGGGAACATGCACACGCTCCCAGTTCCCATCTGAGAGCTGAACCACGGCACTCAGCCCATAACAATGCTGCATTGCAGCGTTTTGATTGGCTTAGGGGAGCCTGTGTGTTTCCTGCTTCCGGGATCGAAGCTGAGGAAAGACGGCAGCTGTTGAAAGGTAAGAAAGGTAAGTAATTTATTTTGTTTCACTCACCCCCGTCCCCCTGCCCCACCACCCCTGTTCCCTGCCAGCCACCACTGTGTTTCATGATCAAAAAAATATTGCTTTCAAAAAATGACACTCAATTCCCTAATTTAATCATATATATTTGACATGAGACACTGAAGAAAGATAAAAATGCAATATTTTGCATTTTAAAGACTCATATTTTCTTCATCACATTGGTTGCCTGGTTTACATCTTTTCATGACTCAGTTCATGCTTTGGCTTTTAGAAAGAGAGACAGCCCACAAGGCTAGGCTAGCCAAAAGGCTGTGCATGTCCCCACCAGAAATGTAGCATGTCCTACGCCCTTGGTGATGGTTAGCATGTCCTACGCCCTTGGTGATGGTGCATAATATCTTGAATTCCCCATGTTGGCCAGCTCATGTGTGACTTCTGGTGTGCCCGGTGCGCCCTGAAATCAGTTCCCAATTATCTGGCCACATTGTACTGCATAATACCCCAGCGTCCACGTTATTGACCCACTGTCTTCTATGCTGTGCCTTCTTTAATATTTACATTCGCAATATTGCTACAAAGTATAGCTCCTTCTGATCACCCCTACTTATTGGAGAACACCGTACCGGGGCAGATCCCAGTGTGAAATACCCTCATGCTTTCATTTGTGTTTGTGTTGATTGTGATGGTGATTGGTTTTAAGTCAGAGTTGAACATATTTGGTTTACAGCAGGGTGGGATAAGGCCATGCTCTGGCGTGGTTAGGATGTCAGTGTTGGCGGGGGTATGGATGAGTGAGTGTGAGTTTAGGAGTTTGATGTTTACAGACACAGCACCATCTTTGCTTCAAATCACAGGCTAATATGGGTCCCATAAGTATAAGAAACTCATACATTTAGAAGCAACATTGCACCACTTTACCTGGATGTCCATTAAGTCTATACCCTTACTTTCCTGGAACGTAACCTGAGCCTGAATTAGAGATGTGCTAAATCTGCTATAATAACCTAAGTTGCCACTTTGACACAATCCCAAACTAACCCTTTTAAGTTAGCAAAAGCATTGGCAGTACTTTGTAAATTTCAACTGGGTCATTTTGGAGATATCGGCCCAGAAAGACACATTATTTCAATAGACAGAATAGTCAGTAGGGAGGGTTGCTCCCCCTTAGCAACATTCCTACATTACAGAATACAATCAGCATGCAGAGCTGCAACCCCCACATTTCCAGAAGACCTTCTCACTTTAAAACACTAACACTGCTACTTAACACTAAGTCACCCAATCGCCTATACAGCTTGGTATGCAATCTGAGGCCCCAATAATTTGTCCTTTTGCGAGAGACAAATGGAATTGTGACCTGAGCAACCTGTTATCAGAAGAGGACTAGTCATATTGTTGTGCACAAACAGATTGAGGATCATGTACCTCAAGGTCCTCCATGGAATGTATCATACACCATCTAGTGCAATGAAGCGAAGACTTACAAGGAAACGTTCTTCTCTAGAGGCAGGTCTGCAGATGCCAGCATCATACATGTAGCATGGTTCTGCCCACAGGTCAATGTCTTGTATAAGGAGATCAATATAGAATTGACCAAAATGGTAATAATGAAGTGTAGACTTAAGGAGGATGCGTTCTGCCGTAGATGAAGGGTCACAGACACCAACTTCTCACATTTAGCATGGTTGCTGACAGGTCAATACTTTTTTAAGGAGATCACCGCAGAATTGACTAGAATGGTTAATTTCCCTATCATGGCAGAACTGCGAACATGTATATTGGGTTTTGTTAAAAACTGTGTGTCAGACTAGTTTGCATTATTACTTGCAAAAGCACAAGTTGCAGCACACTCGAGTGTAGGCTGAGCCGCCACTAAAAGTTATGGATAAAGTATCTCATAAATTGCTGCTTAAACAATTCGCAGTGTTAGTCTCTCACTTGTCCCACCTTAGGGACATCTGCTGTTCCCTGAAAGCCTATTTACTATCACAGTGGGATGTTCCTCTCATAACTAGCCACTGATACCCAGGATCGAGAATACAGTGTTTCTCATTACTTACACTGGACGAGAAAGTTGGGTCCTATGTGCTCCAGCTTCTACAAATGTTGTGCGGATGGGTAGTGAGACAAAATATCGAAATTAAAATATCGATATACATTAATATCGAAGTTTTAATATCGATGGTATAGAATATCGATGTGTAAAATATCGACAGACAGAATATCGTTTTTTAAGGTATTTATGGTATAGAATATCGATGTGTAAAATATCGACAGACAGAATATCGTTTATTAAGGAATGTATGTTAATAATATCGAAATGTACTAATATCTAAATTTTGTTTAGTGTTATGTATTTTATTATGTTGTTTATATGTTTGTTTAATATGTTTTGTAATGTATGTTTGAAAATTAGTAATTTTGTTTACATTTTGCGTTTTTGTATCAGAGCGGGTTGTGGGTTTATAGGGGAATAGGGTGGGAAGTAATTTAATAATAATTAATTAATTAATATATTTTTGTAAATATTTTTAATTAATAATTAATTGGTGATTAATTAATATTAATTAGTTAATTAAATTAATTAGAGTTAATGTGCTAATATATTTAATTTTGTGTTATTGTTAATTAATAATTAATTGGTAATTAAATAATATTAATTAGTTAATTAAATTAATTAGAGTTAATGTGCTAAAAGATATAAATTTTTGTTATTGTTAATTAATTAATTGGTAATTAAATAATATTAATTAGTAAATTAAATTAATTAGAGTTAATGTGCTAATATATTACATTTTTTGTTAATTAATTAATTGGTAATTAATTAATATTAATTAGTTAATTACATTAATTAGAGTTAGAGGGGTTTCTGGGGTTGGGGTGGGGGTGGGTTTGGGTAACGGGGGGTGGTGGGGATGTAAGGCAGAGGTGGTCAATACAGTGACGGTTACTAAGGCTGACGTATTAAAGGCAGGGATGGCTATAATGTGGATAAAGTATAATTTGGAGGTGCCAATTTTTGTGATGATGGCCAATAATTGTTATTCTTTATTGCTTTTCAAATGTATAAACGGCTGAAAATATGCACTATCAAAATTCTGGGTTAACACAAGTCATCTGAAGTGTTTAAAGGGAAGGGCCAACATTTCCTTAACCCTTAAAAAACTAATTCTTAAATTAAACCTAGTCTGACTGATTTGATTCAAAGGAAAGGGCCAAGAATTTCCCTGACTTTTAATGCAGTCAATGTATTCCCTGCAGTAAACAGATAGTAACGATATGTGTATATCTGTTTACTGCAGGGATTTCTTCTGCCCTGTTGGCATACAAAACATGCTCATCCAAACTGCCATCTTATAAACCTCGATTGAATAGAGGAACTCAACCAGGTATGTCTCCTCGAATTTCAATAGATCTCCCCTCTCTAATACGACTTTGGGTCCTAATTTGTGCGATTTACTATCTAGACCCTTCTGAAGAATCTGCTTCACAAGGTGCCCATCTTCAAGATTGGCTTCAGACTCTGTATATACCCAAGTGAGTGATAGACTATATTTACTCAAAAATACATTGACTGCATTAAAAGACAGGGAAATTCTTGGCCCTTTCCTTTGAATCAAATCAGTCAGACTAGGTTTAATTTAAGAATTAGTTTTTTAAGGGTTAAGGAAATGTTGGCCCTTCCCTTTAAACACTTCAGATGACTTGTGTTAACCCAGAATTTTACCACATCACAAGTTAATCATGGTCCGGATGTTTATGTAAATAGAGAACTTGATCAAATATACCACTAATTTGATTAGAATCCCATCAATAGGATGTGATTCACACAGCAGCATTGTTAGGTTATGATAAATTTGTAAATAGCATGTTGATGTTAATTTTTCCTGTATCATTACATCAACTCATTGTATATAAATTGTTTTCTGCTTAGGGGGTTTTTACTCGATGAAAATATAGTCCTGATGATGGTCTTACAGACGTCAGCTTACAAGACCGAAACGTCGACATAAAGCATCAACTCCACAGCTATTTTGTACAAAGAAGGATATCAAGTTTCATTTATGATTCTGTTTTTCCTTATCATTTTATGGAGCTGATGTGAATGTGATAGATTGTCGATAGGATGTTAACGCATCGCTTTCCATGACCTTTTATTAGTTTTGTTCTACTTGTCCCCATCAATTTATTTTGTGATTCATGCCAATACAATTGATTTTCAATATAACCTTTACTGCTGTGTGTCTCTTCTTTTCTTCTACATTTAAATGTTGCTTGCTCCGTAAAGAAATATTTTTGACTAGTAGTCTAAGTAATCCTATGGATCCACAGGTTTCAATTCTTTAATGAAACAAAAAAATGTCATATATTTGAAAAGTATTGAATGAATTCCCTTGTAGCCACTGTTTACCTTGACAGGTGATCATTACAGCATCTTTAATAGGAGTACGGGTAAGCAGAATCATCTTGCAGTTCCTGTAGCACTGGTTTACTCTTCTCCTATGGGTACCAGCACATTGAATGTATGCTGTTTTAGAGGTAAGGAATTACCATTCAGAAACTTGCGCTTGCCTGTCGAACACCAATCCCCCAGAGGGTTTCACCCTTCTATAATCACTGCCATCTGGGACCCAAAGAACCTCTGGATCAGCTGTGTTTTCTCTCTACTCCCATTCCCTATTTTCCTTTCACCATCCATGGTGTATAATTGTATTTTAGTATCACTCAAAGGGTTAAGTGAGGGTTGGGTGTATGTACACTCAGACCCTGACACAAGGAAGCAGAGCAATGCTTCCAGTTGAACTAAGACTTTGCCCATTCCATATGCAACCTGGCTCTCGGATACCTCTAATCCCACCCTGGAAACCGCAGTACCCATAAGCTACTCTATTCTGAGAAAGGACCGCACCACTGGGAAGGGCGGGGGCAGTGCAATGATTATCAAAAACGACATCTCGGCTAAAACTATCCCTATGGACGAAATTGATGGCGCAGAGAGTTTTGGTTTTCACTGCACAATATCCGCCCACCAATCATTGGCAGGTGTTCTTATCTATAGACCGCCGTGTCATACAGGACCATTTTTGAGGGGGATTATCAATGCTATGGCACCACTTGCCCTCAGATTTAACCAATTTCTGTCCCCAGGAGATTTTAATGTCCACATGGACAATTTAGAGAGCTCGGAGGGCAATGCACTATGTGAGGCTCTAAAGTCCCTGAGCTTGCTGCCCCTCATAACTAGACCCACTCATGAGAAGGGGCACACACTGGACCAAGTCTTCTCTAACACCCTTGCCCAAGCTGAGGAGCCAATTCCTCTTGTCTGGACTGATCATTTTCTGCTAAAACTTAAAATTGCTAAAATTAGGAAGCCAGCACACACCATTGAACCCCCCCCCCCTTCTCAAATTGAGAGCACTTCACAAAATAACCCCAGGGGCCCTTAGCTCTGTGCTGCGTATGCATCCTCTCGTTAGTAGCAATAAATTTGAGCCGGATGCTGCCAATTTGGAAAACTGGATAAAACAAGGTGTGGAGACCCTGGCACCCGAGACCTTACGCCCCCAACGGACAACACATCGCTCTGGCTCTTGGTTTAATGAAACCCTGCGCAATTGCAAAAGTGCCTGCAAACAGTTGGAAAGGGTGTGGAGGAAAAACTTTAGCAGTGATAGTAAAACACTTTATTAAAAAGAATTAAAAAGTTACCACCACAAAATTCTGGTAGAAAAGAAACGTTTTTTTGCAGCTAAGTTTGAGGAATCGGCCAACAAGAGCAAGGAAATTTTCAAAATTGTAAAACATTTCACATCACCCTTAGCAGTAGCCTCCAAATGCAAAGCCTCGGAAGCCTGGACACACCAATTAGCATATTTCTTTCATAAGAAAATAGTCGATATTCAAACATCTCTTGACTCTTCCTCTAGCTCACTGGTCAACCCCCAACCTGCTTGTGCCAATCCGTCACCTAATGCCACCTTTCTCCAGTTTCCCCGATCACTTTAGCACAATCTCTTATGATTATGAAGAACTTAAAATCTGGTTCCCCTTCAGATACCTGCCCTGCCAAAAGATTGGCGTCGGAGGCTGATGTCATCAATGCCGAGGTCAACATAGTGTTGAATTTATCTCTGAGCAGTGGCCAGGTTCCAGCTACTTGCAAACAGGCCAAAATCCTGCAGTTGTTAAAGAAGCCTGCGGCAGATCCTCTAATAGTATCAAACTACAGACCCATTTCGCTCCTGCCTTTCCTCGCTAAAGTTATTGAAAAGTATGTGAACTCTGTTACTACTGAATTCATTGAGATGAACAACTTCCTCCATACGAGTCAATCAGGATTCCGTGCCAATTTCAGCACGGAATCGGCCCTACTTGAGATATCGGAATCCATCAAAGTGACTCTTGACTTAGGTGGGAGAGCGGTCTTAATATTGCTTGATCTATCGGCCGCTTTTGACACCGTGCCCCATGACAGACTCCTACAGAGACTGAGAGACTGCGGAGTGGGGGGCACGGTGTTGAACTGGTTCTCCTCCTTTTTGGGAGATCGAAGGCGGGAAGTCTGGAACCCGCCTTTTGCCTCCTATGAAAGTGGGTGTACCTCAGGGTTCGATCTTGAGTCCATTACTGTTTAATCTATACATGGCTACCCTTGCCCCCTTAGTTGAAGAGGCGGGAGCCACTATTATATCCTATGCTGATGACACCCAGCTGTTGTTTACCTGTAAAAAGGGAGATGTTTTTGATGGGGACAAAATCAAGAACTGTCTAAGAAAGGTCTTTTCCTGGTTTAGTCAATACCAGCTCAAGTGCAATTCTGCTAAATCAGGCGGGATTCTTTTTGGGGCTTTGGACCCAGAAGTCTGGAGGCAGTGGTGGCCGTCTGATATGTCCCCCCCCACAGACCTCCGTGGGAATACCCAAAAATTTAGGGGTAAAATTGGACAACTCACTGGACATGAAGACCCAAGTTCAATCAGTGGCCGGAACCTGCTATGGAACCCTGAAAATGCTCCGAAAATGTTTACCTCTCTTGTCTCTCTCCCATAGAAGGACGGTGGTCCAGGCCCTCATCACCTCAAGGCTGGACTACGCGAATGTCCTCTATTTGGGTCTCCCAGAATGCCTACTGAGTAAACTCCAGGTTGTGCAGAATGCGGCCGCTAGAGCCATTCTTATGTTGGGCCCTAGAGCCCACATGTCCTCCCATCTCAAGAACTTACACTGGCTCCCTATTCATCACAGAATTCAGTTCAAAGCCCTGACCCTGGCTTTTAAAGCCTTGCATGGCACTGGGGCAAATTACATTAGGAAAAGTGTGAGCTTTTACACACCTGGTAGAGCTTTAAGATCATCTCATCAACATATGATGAGCGTGCCTAAATTCGCTCGCTCCCGTAGAGGAGGTCGCTCTTTTCAAGTTCAGGTAGCACACCTATGGAATAAACTCCCAACAGCAATCAGGCAATTGCCCGACATTTGGCTTTTCAGGAAACAACTTAAGACATGGTTGTTTCAGCAGTAATCTTCTCCCTTCCGTCGGTGAGTTCGCTTTCTTCTTTCTACTATCACGCTGTTTCCGCTAGCGCCAGGACACTATATTTGAGTAGCTGTGCGCTTTACAAATACGCAATAACATAACATAACATAACATCTTCTGGGAGGCCTTCTAGGCAGAGATCCATGGGGGAGCCTTGTCCTACCTAAGACATAAAAACTGAAAAAACAGATTTTAGCGAAACATTTGTCTTAAAATGCCCTTAAAAAGCCAGTTGATTTGCCAGCTACTTCTCTAAACTGTACTTTACAACAGCTGATGGCTGGAAAGACAGCTTGCTGGAGTTTGTGCGGGAACTCCTGGTATGTAAACTCAGCCAGGCTGAAAGACAGGAGCTGGACACAAAGTTCTCTGCGGAGGAGATTTTGGAGGCCTTTGGCTCCCTGTAATTCTGAAACGTCTGCAGCAGTACCGGCCTTTCGACATAGCTCTTCAAGAAATTAGCAGGGATGGTAGCATCACACCATTGGAATATGTTGTGGGGGGCCTTAGTAACCAGAACCCCCAGGAGGACCAGAGAACAGCAATTGTCATGTATGGTTAGTGCACACTCACTAACCATACATGTCACCTGCAACCTACCCAGAGCCCCTTTCCCTCGTTATCCACAAACTGCTACCTTTATACTAAAAAGCGTTTGCTATTGGTTGCAGATCATAATCCTGTTTATATACAATTTACAGCTTATAAACTTCCATTAGGGAGACCCTTCACATAGCAGAGGTCCTACTAACAGAAGGCAGTGGGCGGATAAAACTGGGTTAGAGAGAAACAGAGCATTCATGTGTGTTTCACACAGTGCCAGATGGGTCAGTCTGACAGGTCAGTATGTGGGCTGGTTTTGTGACTGGGTGTGGGCCGGGTTTGTGGTCTGTGGGTTGGTTTTGTGACTGCATGTGGGCTGAAGTTGAGCAAACATTAAAAAAAGACTAGGCAGCAGTAGCAGGCAACACTGTGCACTGTGGATGAACCAATTTCTCTTTGTGGGTGGACGAGCAGTGACGTGTCATTGTTTTTATCTTTTGGACAAGGAAGAAACATAGTGAATTTCACTACCACATTTTTTAAATATTACCACACACATTGCCTGCAGCCAGCACAAATTCCTGCCACTCACCACCCCTTAGAGACCACCCTGATGGCATGTCTTATACAGAGTTGCATATTTACAAATATGGCACACTTTTTTTAGCACCCAGTTTATAAATGTGGGCCTATTTTCTGCCCCAATCCGACCCTGAGTTTGACATGCCCTTCCTGCTTTCTCATTTGTGTTATAAAATTACTTTTTCAGTTTGACAGATTATTGAATCTTAATCACGCCAGTAGTGTGCCAAAGTCCTAAAAAGATAAGCACGAGTTTTCACTGCACTATTTTATGGCATCTGAAAAAAGCAAAAATATAATCTGATGTGAAACTGCACAATGTACCCTCATTGGTCTTACTGGGGTTCAGCTGTACTGTAATGCCTTCAACAGCAAAACCTGATATGATGCAACACACACAGATAAGCAGAAATAAATGTTATCGGATTACAGTTTGCTTCAGCGAAGTGGCAGGGACCCACAATGGTTTAATATGTTCCTTGATTACAAGTGAATTGTTTCCAAGGGCCCAGGCCACTAGCCAGCCCAACAGGCGCCTCGGGTACACATGTGCACATTGAAATGTCCCCGTTTTAGAGTTGACTTTGTGATGTGCTAGTGACATTCACGCCAAATCTAATGACAATGAAAAACCAGCACTAGTGTACTGGTGAAGCCAACAGGTCTGGTTATTTTATAGGTGACAGGGCTTCTTGCCTTCTTTGACTGGAGAGTTTGTAGGTTTTTAGTAGTCTGGAAGGGCGAGTAGATGAATGTGAGAGTAAATTAACGTTGGTTGAATCTCAATGAGGTCAAATCCAAATCCAAATTCATTTTGGCTGCCGAAAATTCTTAATAAATGTAAGGGTTCAGGTATGCAGTTTTTTATCTCAAAAACTTCAATAGCCACATTACAAAACTTGATGAAGCTAGAGGTCACGTGTGATTCCGCAATGTCAACATTATGCACCTCCAACTACCTCTTGTGCCAATTGGTGCACTAAATACTTCACAATATGTGGCACACTCTGCTCGAGGTTCACAAATCCACAAAAGATTATGCAATCTTTGGATCTAGGACAGGCAATGTAATGGGTTTTAGTGTATAGGTGGCAAGGTGCATTGTCGATCCCGTTGGTCATTTTGTGTTCAGCTTATCCTGAATTTCCCTAGTAGAGAGCGGTCTCCCATTCCCAGTTCACGAGTTACCATCTTTAATCAACCTGATACAATGACAATGATGTGCAGCTGTTGTGTATACATAGGCTTACAATAACATCTTTGTTGTTTGCACTTCTGGCTTCGTGTGTTCACGTCTGTTGTGCATCGGGTCCACTGGGAGTTGACTTTTATATCTCTCCACTTGAGGGTTTTGTGTCACCCTGTCAAGATCACCTGGGTGTGGTCAGCCAACATCAGCAATCCTTGGCTCGCAGGCAGGTGGCAAACACAGATGCTGCAGCATGATGGTGAGCACTAGAGGTGGTCTCCAGCAGTGACATATTGAACCGTAATTAACATACTGTGGTTATTCCACAGACCCATTTCACACCGTCCATGGCTGCCATGAGCGCGGCGTCCACACAAGGAGTGAGGTTTAGGCGTACCCTCAGGATGCTCATGTGTGACACTGGGGTTGTTCTATAGACCCTTATTACATAGTGCAAGACTATCGCAAGTAGCAGCATCCTCCCTGGGAGTAAGGTATAGGGCTTGCTCCTCAATTACACATAAAAGCACTTATCTCAACCGAGAAGATCAAAGCCCGATCAGAGCCCGTAGTATACATCCATGGGGCTCTGATGAGGTTGCACGATAGGTGAATCTGCCTTCTTCGATTCTATGCACAAGTTGTAGCATAGATCTCTTGCAGCAACCGGGACGCCCATGAAGTCCATACTTGACGCGCTTCGAGCTTTTTTCTAGGAATCCTGGAGAAGAACTTCCTTTTTAAACAAACCACGATTTTTGTGGTTTCTGTTTTTCACGTAGTCGAGGACAGGGTACAACTTAGCGTGTGTACACCTCCCAGACTACCACCACTGGTCCTGACGAAAACCTTATACTTACATCATGGTTGAAACATGTAGATCAATATTTTAACTCACTACACGACCTTTTTGACACCACCAGCCTACCTAATTAGGCCAAGGTGTCCCACTTTGTTTTATACGTTGCCCAATCACTCCTGACTAAATTCCAAGAGTGAGTAGCGTTGGACAACTTTTAAACATCCACTAGTAGTATCGTACATATAAAAAACTAATAAAACCAGCTCCACTGTAGTCAGGTGTCGCAGCACACCCGATGGCACTCGGCTGTCCGGGTGGGACCCCGATGATGAAGCATGTCACCAACTAGGTTGGTGAGTGAGATGTATTGCCTGATTCCATTTCAAGAGTACCAGTACCAGACCTTAGCGGGTTCCTGACCTGCCATTGGATATTTGCTGACTTCCCCTTTGTCGGATTTTGTTTTTGGCCTAGAAGGAACAAAGGCGCGGAGGCCAGTGCAGAGGAGGGGGGTCAGGGAGTTTGGAAGTGAAACAGAGCCAAATCCCTGCCAGGGGCCGCCACGTAAATATGTATCCATCCTCAGAGGATTATTATATTAAGGATATATAGGTGGCAAGGTGCATTGTCGATCCCGTTGGTCATTTTTTGTTCAGCTTATCCTGAATTTCCCTAGTAGAGAGCGGTCTCCCATTCCCAGTTCACGAGTTACCATCTTTAATCAACCTGATACAATGACAATGATGTGCAGCTGTTGTGTATACATAGGCTTACAATAACATCTTTGTTGTTTGCACTTCTGGCTTCGTGTGTTCACGTCTGTTGTGCATCGGGTCCACTGGGAGTTGACTTTTATATCTCTCCACTTGAGGGTTTTGTGTCACCCTGTCAAGATCACCTGGGTGTGGTCAGCCAACATCAGCAATCCTTGGCTCGCAGGCAGGTGGCAAACACAGATGCTGCAGCATGATGGTGAGCACTAGAGGTGGTCTCCAGCAGTGACATGTTGAACCGTAATTAACATACTGTGGTTATTCCACAGACCCATTTCACACCGCCCATGGCTGCCATGAGCTCGGCGTCCACACAAGGAGTGAGGTTTAGGCGTACCCTCAGGATGCTCATGTGTGACACTGGGGTTGTTCTATAGACCCTTATTACATAGTGCAAGACTATCGCAAGTAGCAGCATCCTCCCTGGGAGTAAGGTATAGGGCTTGCTCCTCAATTACACATAAAAGCACTTATCTCAACCGAGAAGATCAAAGCCCGATCAGAGCCCGTAGTATACATCCATGGGGCTCTGATGAGGTTGCACGATAGGTGAATCTGCCTTCTTCGATTCTATGCACAAGTTGTAGCATAGATCTCTTGCAGCAACCGGGACGCCCATGAAGTCCATACTTGACGCGCTTCGAGCTTTTTTCCAGGAATCCTGGAGAAGAACTTCCTTTTTAAACAAACCACGATTTTTGTGGTTTCTGTTTTTCACGTAGTCGAGGACAGGGTACAACTTAGCGTGTGTACACCTCCCAGACTACCACCACTGGTCCTGACGAAAACCTTATACTTACATCATGGTTGAAACATGTAGATCAATATTTTAACTCACTACACGACCTTTTTGACACCACCAGCCTACCTAATTAGGCCAAGGTGTCCCACTTTGTTTTATACGTTGCCCAATCACTCCTGACTAAATTCTAAGAGTGAGTAGCGTTGGACAACTTCTAAACATCCACTAGTAGTATCGTACATATAAAAAACTAATAAAACCAGCTCCACTGTAGTCAGGTGTCGCAGCACACCCGATGGCACTCGGCTGTCCGGGTGGGACCCCGATGATGAAGCATGTCACCAACTAGGTTGGCGAGTGAGATGTATTGCCTGATTCCATATCAAGAGTACCAGTACCAGACCTTAGCGGGTTCCTGACCTGCCATTGGATATTTGCTGACTTCCCCTTTGTCGGATTTTGTTTTTGGCCTAGAAGGAACAAAGGCGCGGAGGCCAGTGCAGAGGAGGGGGGTCAGGGAGTTTGGAAGTGAAACAGAGCCAAATCCCTGCCAGGGGCCGCCACGTAAATATGTATCCATCCTCAGAGGATTATTATATTAAGGATATATATTGGCATGGCGGCCCCTGGGGTTTGGCGGCCCTGTGCAGGTGCACAGCTTGTACATGCCTAAGGCCGCCCCTGAATCCATCCATGCGGCGATATGCTTGAGACCGTAGTTGATTGGTTCGGCATGGTGTTTCTGATGGGAGGTCAGTGAGAAAGGAATTTGAGTGTCATCAGCGTACGAGTAGAGTGTAAGACGGTAACTCTCCACCAGGTCTGCCAATGGACATACTTAAAGGTTGAATAATAAGGGGCTTAGTGCAGTACCCTACAGAACTCCTGAAAGGAGGGTATGGATCTCTGACCAAGAGTCGGCTGGAAACAAAAAAAGTATATGTATAATGTCATTAATCTAAGAATATATAATAAATAAACCATATAATAATTAATGTATTCCTGAAACCCCCAATTTCTATAAGCAGTTTTACTTTTCCTTCTTACATTATGGCATGTTTAGTTAAAATGATGTGCTACATAAATGCAATATTATCAACAACAGTCTTTCATTAGTAGAATAATGGAATGTGTAAATCCAACAGCCACTCAGATTGCTCAGAATGCAGCCCATAAACACAGGACCAGGTGCTCAGGTGATGCTAACGCGAAACAGACAACAAACTTGGGAAAGGGACAGGTGGGATGGAGGGGCTGCAGAGGGCCACATTCATGTGCTGATTGCAGTGTTAAACATGGTGTGAATCAATAATTCTAATTATTGGCTGGGAAGGCCATCATGGCAGACACATTCTGTGGAGGCTCTAGCCTCGCGCTTGTCAATCCTACTTCATCCTGCCTTCTAGGCACCCTGCAGTAGATGGAAAGTCTTAATGGGGTAAAACGATCCCAATTGCCAACAATGGTGGGCTACTTGCTCGCATCAGCTGCTCGTACTCCCTGCTGGATGCAGCAGTTGGTGGGGAGCAGGCTAGCCTGCAGGAGTGGGGTTCAGTTGAAAACTATCCCACCACAGATCCTGTGCTAGCTACCTCAAGGAAGTGCTGATTCAACCCAGAGGGAGCTCCCACCCTGCTACCTTCTGTAAATACCCCAGGTAGGGTGGTGGAGATCAGGTCCAGAAGAAGATGAATAGCCCAGAGTTAAAATGACAGTGACACAGCCAGGCATGAACTGATCAGCTTGAAGGCACAATGTAGAGGCTTGTCTACGCGACCCTTGCACTAGCTGCTCGTACTTCCCATTGGTGTGTTGATGCCGCGGCCTAGCTGAGGAGACGGGGACCCAGCTGCTTAGGTGACATAAAGAGCAGGTGTTGAGTCAGACTATCAGATCTCAATGCTGCCAGGGGAAGGTGGCCAGCAGCAGAGAAGTGCCTGTCATGCATTTGCAAGTGAAATTCCTTGAAGGTGGACATTGGGCTTGGCATGGGCTGTGGCTAACGCTACCACAGGTGCAAACAGGAGCTGCTCGACCTCCTTGAGCAACAGGAAGTGTGTTAAAGTGCAAGTGTCTGAGTCAAGACCATACAGTGGGGCAACAGAAAAGGAGCTGAAAAATCTGAAGAAATCACCGGTGAGGTGACGATGGGAGTACACCCTGGAATTTAGGGATGCACTCCACTCCACAGTACAGGCAGGAAGGGATCCCCGGGGAAATGCCCATAACAGAAACTGTCCAACTGTACACACTGCAAGCAGGAAACTGGAATTGGAGGTTGGCTGGGTTGGAGAATGCACTGTGTGAGATTACACTGATAACAAATACTCCTTAAATATAGACAACATAGCACAGGGACATATACAGTTATAAAATATGCACGCTGGCACAGAATATCCTTCCAAGTGAGCACTCCATCAACTTTGCAAAGTGAACCAAGCTGTTGAAAAGAACTCCACTGCTATGAGGGACAGCAACTCCAAGAACAGCTACAATGATTGGAAGGAATGTTTAATGTGCAGTCCTTCCTGATATACATGGTCACTTCCTGTCGAGCAAACACTAGACCGCGCCCACCAGCGTGCTGGCTGCTCCTTGGAGGGAGCTGAATGCTTGTGATCTGTGTTCGTTCTGAATGTCAGTCCTTCTTCAGGTGTGACTAATGCATCCAATGTATCCTATTTTTTCAGATTTGTATTTTGAGTATCCAGAGCCATGGCAAAGGAGTCTGGGTGAATTAAACTGGAACGGTCACAAATTATGGTGTTAAACATGTGCACCATTGTCTTTACAGTACTGCACTCAATATTCTTGCCACAGGTTTAACGTCTTCCTCTGTGGTCAGTCATGAAACAATGTAAAATCAGCCAAATTTGAATATGCAAACTAGTGAGAACTCATCATTTAATAAGGTATGTGCAGGGCCACTGCAATTATGTGGCAGTGGAGGCCCAAATTATGCAGCAGTATCGACTTAATTATGTGGCAATAAAAGGCAAATTATGGAGCGTAATTCAGCACATTCTTTGGTAGTATTAATTCATTATTTTGGCATTTTAACATGTTAACCTTTTCTGGGCAATGTACCACTTTGACACCAAAATACAGAAATAAGGAACAGAAATATGACTAGTGAACAAGTGGTGCAGTGGTTTTAGTAATTTTTGATCAGATTGAGATAGAAACATTTTTGTTTGCTGAGATCTGCTGATTATGCAGCAGATGATAGTTTATGTGGCCAATGTGGCAATATCATAGTTATGCAGAAAATGCTGCGGCGGCAAATTCGCATAACTCCAGTGGTCCTATGTATATGACACTTATTGTTCCATCTATTGTAATGCGTAATTGAGGGATTTAGGCAAAAATTAGAACGGGGTTCTTTTAACATTGAGCTTCCACATATATCAATGCTCTGTATCACACCTCATCACAAAGGATGATCTAGAAAGCCTTTCTTCTATCTGTTCAGAATCAAAGAGTTTCTTTACATGAGAGAAGAGGCATTTTATTGTCACCTTCTTCAATGAGGTTGTTACTTAACATTACAAGACGAATTTATGAAAAAGGCAACTGCATTTTTTCGTCCATCTTAGCACCCATTTTTTAATTCCCAACACAGGTGTTCGTGGCGCTATCGAGTTGCCCATAGATTCTTTCTTGCGCAGCAATGGACAGTAGGTGTAAGAATGGGTTATTATTCTGTTAAGGAAGGCTCATTTCGAAACATGTTTCATTGTGATAGCTAATATCATGCCGTCCATTTCTTGATAAATGCCCGTAGGGTTTTTCATTATAATTCGAATGTGCTTCGTTGTATTATTAAAAATCATTTGTACATAAAATGTGATATATGACTGCCAGGTACCTGCTAAGACAATTGCTTTAGTTTTCTGTGTTTTTGTTGTAAGTCCCTCGAGTGCTCGAGTGCATACCTCATTGTCCAGTAGTCCACAAGGACGTCTGGGATCTATGCCATATTTTCGACAAGCAAAATCGACAGCGTTTTTTAATTCACATTTGCTGCTTTTTTTTCCCTTCATCTCGTTTATACACAGATCCCTTATTTATATGACGCTCAAGCACCTCAAAGCCCTACCCGCTATTTCTTCTTTTCCGTGTTTGTTCACGTGGGGAAGCCCTTACTTGTTCTTTGGCACATCTGCAGCACATTTGATTCTTGCCTGCCAACTGAGGTCCTTTCTCCAGCTTTATCAGACAACAACAGAACTATGGGGCATAATTTCAAGGAGATAGCGCCACCAGACGTCACTTTTAGCGACGTTCTGGTGGCGATATCCCCTTCTCCATATTTACAAAGCAGCGTTAAGCCCCTTTTCACGCATCACTTAGTGTGAAATGGGTGTGCATTGGGAACACCCATTCCTTGTGACGCGGCCCCAAATTTACAAGGATATGTAAATCTGAGGCAACGCCGAAAACGAACGCCTTGCAAGAGCAGGTGTTAGAATGGCATAACGAGCAGAAACACTTTTATGTCTCCTCATTTTTGCTTTTTCTATGTGTGCTGCATTCTGACCATTCCTGCACATAAACAATCATTAAATAATGACGATTTGTTAATTCTATATGTGCTGAATTCTGCAGCACACATTAAAGTAACAGTAAGTAAAGTAACAAATCACCATTATAGATTGTTTAGGTGCAGGAAGGGACACCTTTCTGCAGCTAAACAATAATTCCTTGCAGAGCAGGCACACTTGCACTATGGCGCAAGGGTGACTGCGTTAGCACTAAGCAGCTAAATTTAGCGCCAGTGCTATGGAAAACACAGGGATGCACCGTATTCTTGTGAATACAGCAGATCCCTCCGTTTTGAGAATGTCAGAGCGGAGCGTTGCCAAATTTGGAGCAGCTCCGCACTCTGAAATTTTCTCGTAAATATCCCTGTATATGGGATAGCATGTCCTCCTCCCAGTGGGGCTTGGTGGCAAAACACATCGGGGCAAAAAATATACACATAACAAATTCACAGAATACATATAACATATATACGTACATATACCCATATATACACATACACACATAAGACATACACATAATACACATAACAAATAAGTTCAAGTTCAAGTTCATGAATTTGTATAGCGCATTACTCACCCAGAGGGTCTCAAGGCGCTTGGGGAAGGGGGTTCAATTTTTGTCGAATAGCCAAGTTTTAAGTTCTTTTCTGAAGGAGATGTGATTTTGAGTAAGGCGGAGGTGGGTGGGGAGTGAGTTCCAGGTCTTGGCCGCCAGGAAGGAGAAGGACCTGCCACCCATGGTGGATTTTCGGATGCGCTGGACTACACAATAATATACACATTAACATGATATGATATTAATATTTATTTGATTATACAGAAGTATCATCAAAGATACAAACACATATTAAAAGGAGTACGTAAACACATGTTAAAAGTGAGCACATAAAACGTTTAAAATCATTTTTAGACACATACCAGTTCAATTCATCCAGTTTAAAAAGTTCATAAACGCAGAAAATCTGTTTAAGATCAGGAACCCGGACTATCATATACATCATTATTACTATGCACACATTATTTTGGCGCCTTTTAAATAGCTGATGACCGCCATCATCACCACCTGGCCCCTGTAGTAGTTGTAAGAATAAAAAAGCAGGTCGAAATTGAGTGAAGCCCCTCTCTTTTAAAAGTGGTAAAAGTTATCTTCTGCGAAGAAATTCATAGTATTTACAGAATAGGACCAAATGTATTAGAGTCTGGGGGGAACGGTCATCACAAGGACAAATTAAAGGGAATGGTGATCAAACTGACCCGGAGGGAAGCAACTCATCGTGCGGATAGTGCCCAAACGAAATTTAGTAAGTAAGGATCTATCCATGGGGTGCTTAATTGCAGTGAGATAATTTTCGGGGCTACTAACTGATTTCATCAACAGAAAGGGTCTAGTAGAGTATTTCGTCAGCACCCGAGCTTCCCTTTCCTCAATGGCAATATTTAAAAAACTTTCCATAATGACTTTACGATCACCCTTTTTAAAGAGGTGTGGCCTATCAAAAATGTCTGTGCGATCGAGAGAGCGGGCTACTGATTTAATTTAACCACGGTATCTTTAGATAATACGTACATTCCATGCAGTCCTCAATCACACTCCTGTTAAATCACAGGCTCTCATTAGACCAAACAGAAATCCATGGTAACAATAGAGTCAGTTGAACCTGGTCCTCCACGTAGTTTAAACCAATTGACAAATGAGGAACTGTTTGGACTCACCCCAGGAGTTTCCTACAAAATCGGTCCTCCTCCAGCTGGATTCCCTTGCACTTACGGTACCCCCAAATAGCAGCTCCATAAGTCAGTACTGGGAGACACTTCATTCTAAATATTTGTAACAGGGGCAGAACGGGCTTGTTACATACTGACAATGTAAATCTAAATAAGGCACAACAGGCGTGGGTGAATTTAGAGCAGCGACTGGAAATACAGGGAAGCCAGTTTTCTGCTGGTCAAAAGAGATCCCCAGGTAAGGAAATGTGGAAACCCTTTAACATAAATATGCAAATAAAAAATCACTTATCCTACACTGCCACGTTCTGCACCACGTCTGCGTTGTTCTGTAGCAAGTCTGTCAAGTGCGAAGCCCACAGCCAACTCTCTCATCTAAGCAAGAAGCTGTTCTAAAGCGTCTTGATTGGCTGGAGCGGGGTGGCTCCAGGCTCCAAAAGGCACTGTAGGCCTGTGCCTGCTCTCCAACCCAGCTGTCCAAGAAAGCCGGGTTGGAGAGGTTTGAATTGCACATGTCGGTTTGGCCGTAGCAAAGTAGTCACCCAAACCAACATGGGCAATGCAAACATAAGTGGCCACTCCTCACTGCTGCCAATCTATGTGATGTGATGTGATGTGAAGCTACAGATGTTTGCATAGCTGCAACAGTCTCACAAACTATCGGTGGGTCAACTGCTGACTCACAGCACACTTGCCCGGTTGATCCAACAGATGTGGTTGTTCAATCTCAGAACGTCCAACACAGTTGCAGAGTGTGGCCGTTTCTCCTCTGTCAAGGATGCTTCTAATGTCAAAGGTTGCTGCAATGAAGGCTGTCTCTGTGCTATGGTTGGTGTGAAAACCTGATTGAGAGCTGTCTAGGAGTTGATGGAGTTATAGATGGACTGCGAGTTGGGCATTGATGGCTTTCTCAATGACTATAGCTGAAAAAGGCAGGAGCAAGATGGGTCTGTATCTACTGAATGTGTTGGGCCCACTGTTGGTCTTTTCAATAGTGTGTTGATTTCTGCATTCTTCCAGCCTTGACAGCAAAGTGGCGGTGGTTATGGAGGTGTTGATTATAGTGGTGCGTGCAGGGGAGATGATGGTTCTTCCAAGGTTAGAGTAATAAAACGCAAGCGTGGGCAGTGGACCTGAGCACAAACACAGCACAGCACCCACACTGTTAATCACCTATATTAAATGTTATTGTTGGGTAGTATTTTTTATCCTTGCGTGCAGTTCGCTGTGTACACCTTCTGCCCAAAGATGCCTCCCTCACAAGGGAAATATGATATACAAAAGCAAGATCAGAGCTGCACCACATGAAAAACAAAAATGTAACATTTCATAGTAGAATATATCACAGTTTGAAAATAACAATTTCTGCATAATCCAATTGCATTTCTTCCTTTATTGTTGTGTCATGTCATATTCATAAAAACATCAGCCGGGGGGGCGCGGTTTAGCGCGGCAGCGTAATGGCCACGTTTTGAGAGAGCTCCGCTCTCCCTAGCCGAAAACCCACCATCCGTTGAACTAATCCGGCTGCCGAAGTGGGGAAGGGCCGCGTTGAGCTACCGCGACCCTCCCACAGCGTTTCCTTGCTCCGTCAAGCTCTGTCGAGCTCGTACAGAGGAAGGCAGGCCGGGAAGAATTCTGAGGCCATCCCGCAACACAAGCATCGGGCTGAAGTGACAGCAGGAGTCGGTGCGCGCGCGCACTAACTAATGCACACGGGAGACGCTTCCCTCCCGGTGGGGCACGGAGAGACTGCCTCGCTGCAGGAAAATTGTTGCACATGGGTGAGCCCCTGCTGAGGAACCACTGTATCCTACATGCCACAGCCTGCAGACCATATCCCCCTAGAAGGCGGAAAGAGTAGGTGACGGTGTCAACCACCGCAGGGGGGCACGACGCCTGCAGCAGCCCACTGGGGTGAGTCTGACACCCGGGGATACCTGCATACAGTGAAACCCGGAGGCAGAAATGCTTTAAAAGCTTTAATTCAACTGCAGGGAAATACACAGAAAAGCAAAGGCAAGCGCCAGGCAGCACAGCGCCTCAACCGGGGCACAACTCCAACTGAATACCTTGGGCTGAAAACCTACTGACTCTATAGTGCATTCTATACCTCGCAGTGCCCACGAGCCTTTAAAGGAATAATATATACATCAGCAGAGTAATACCAATATAGGACTACGATTCATCACAGCTCCTGACGCCAGGTGGTGGTGGACCCGTGTGTGGCAATATTAGAGACTTGAAGTTCGCCAAAAACTCACCGGAGATCATATCGTGAGAGGGACTTGGTGGGGGACCTCGAGGTTGGGCAGCACTGGTGAGTGGCAGGGGGCCAAAGGCGATGCAGCAAAGCAAACTCGATAAGTACACCTGCCCTAAGGGCCCGGTGCTGGAGCAGGCAGACCGGACGGACCATCCTAGCGGACGGGGGAGCAAAGCTGCTGAGCTCTCGCTCAAGGACATAATGGAGGCAATTGCGGGGGTGCGCACATCCATGGAGCAGCGCATGGATGCCATCCGGGTGGAGGTGACTTTCATTTGGGCGGAACTTGCTAAAACCCACGAGAAGGTCAAGCAACTCCAAATCACCTCCAAGAGTCTAGTGGATGACCCCACACAGCTTCAGACTGAAGTTCAGGCTCTCCACTCCTTCAGAAGGTTCGCTGAAGAGAAGCTGGATGATTATGAGGGGCGCTCCAGGAGGAATAATGTACGCATTATTGGTGTTCCGTAAAGAGCAGAAGGAGATGCGCCGGACCTATTTGTTGAAGACCTAATACTCAATCATCTCAAACCAAGGGGCCTCCGAAGTTCTTTGTTGTCGAAAGGGCGCACTGAGTCCCGGGGGTACGCCCAAAGCCGGGAGCCCCCCACGTCCCATGTTGGCGAGACTATTGAACTTTAGAGACTGGGACGTGAAACTGCAGAATGCCAGGAATTCGCTGCCTCTTAGATATGAAAACTCAACGGTGACCTTCTTCCCAGACTTCACACAGGCAGTGCAGAAGCAACGGAGATCGTTCTTGGCCTTAAAAAAGATCTCACAAGACAAAAGGATAAAATATGCAATGTTTTTCCCTGCCAAACTGAGAATAGAAGCAAACGGAAAGAGGTGGTTCTTCGATCGTCTGGAGGCGGTAGCGGATTGGCTGGAGGGCTGGAGAGATGCCAGGGAGCACAACTCACGTTAAACTGGTAGGAATTTTGACACTTCTCTCTACGTTGGACTGGAGATTTTCTGAACAGCCTTTGGGGCCCTTGTAAACTATATCATTCATGTCCTGGTCCCAGTGGGTGTGGCCGCACTATTGAACTGTAGTGGTGGCCACTGACGATTCAATACCGGTTTTAACAGACACTGGCAGTCTCCTACTTCGGGATCAATAAATCATTTTCCTTCTTTTTTACTCCCTTCTTATCGCGAGGGTTTGGTTGGGGAGGGTGGGCCTTTCATCCCCACCTTTAATTTGTATTTGTAGTTTTGGGGCGACAGGCACTGTGCGCAGTTAGTTCAATGGGCTGGTTCTCTGCCGAGGTGCAGGGAGGCGGGGAGGGGGGAGTTAGGGAAGAAGTTGGAGGGGTGGGATTGTTCTTTGTTGTGATGTCGGCCTCGCTGATTTCGGTTGTTTGGGTGTATTATCACCTTGTGATTTGGCACTTAGGCATGGATCCACTTCTGATATTCTACTATGGGGACAAACTGGGACAAAACTTTTACGTTAATAAGCTGGAACGTGAATGGATTGGGAGACAGGGTGAAGCACACCATAGTCTTACAGTATATAAAGAGACATTCCCCGGAGGTGGTCCTCTTGCAGGAAATGCACCTAGTCGGGAACATGTGTAAAGCCCTACATAGATCGGGATACAGGCTCCTGGCACACTTGGGCTTCACTAGCCGGTGTAGGGGAGTTTCAATTTTGGCCACACATTCTTTCCCCTTTTCTGTTCAGTCTACACATACAGATAGCCGTGGGAGGTATGTGGCACTCACTGGGCGATGGGAGGGTAGGACATTGACCTTGGTGTCAGTATATGTCCCACCAGGGCTGCAGGCACAAACATTCACAGACATTGGTACGCTTTTCCTCTCCCTTCCGGAGGGCCTATTCCTAGTGGGCGGGGACTTTAATGCGTTCTCCTCAGGGACATTTAACCGCCAGCGCCCTTGTGCCGCAAGGCGTTCTGAAAGTTGGTTTCCCGACTTCAATGAGGCTTTTGGCCTTTCAGATGCATGGAGGGCATTCCATCCCGAAGAAATGCAGAATACCTTTTTCTCTGGCGCCCACCGTAGCTCCTCTTGAATTGATTATCTACTCCTACCAGCCTCCCACCTACTCCATTTGCAAGAGGTCCGCCACCTGGCTCGCGGTATCTCTGACCACTCTCCCCTATGGACCAGAATAGTGCTGGGGTATCAACGGATTGACATGGTAGCACCCATCAATCCCTGGTATCTACGTCGAACCTCCATCCAAGCAGACTTGCAAACAGCGATGGACTGTTACTTTCAGGAGAACCTCTGCTCCGTCGACTCTCCTCAGACGCTCTGGGAAGCGTTTACATCTGTTGTTAGAGGGATTGCTCTCTCACTCATATCAGGACTCAGGAAAGAAAACGCCCGGGAACTCGAGGAAGTAGAGAGGGAGGTTCTGAGCCAGAAGCGGAAGTTGGGAGTGGGGGTTCCCCGGAATCGGCGCACCTCCTGAGTTTAAAAACAGATGAGTACAAAGCCATTGTCACAGATCGTGCCAAGTCCTGGGGAAGTGAAAGAGACGGTAGGGTATATGAATGGGGAGACAAGGCTGGGAAAGTTATTGCCTGGTTGGATAAAAAGGAAAAAGCTAACCGCCTGGTGCCGGAGCTTATCTCTGACTCGGGTGCGAAGATTACAGACCCAATTCACATTTCAAGTGAGTTTGCTGCGCACTACTCCAATGTGTATTGGACATGCACGTCACTGTCGGAAGCGGACTCGTCCGGCCCTATCCGAGGATGACCGAAGCTACTTAGAGAGTGATATAACCAATGACGAGGTTGCACAAGCGATATGGGCCCTTAAACCGGGGAAGGCGATGGGGCCCAATGGATTGCCCATTGAGCTCTATAAGCTGCACCTAGACAAACTGGCCGCACCTGAAAGCCATGTTCGAAAATAGTAGAGAGGAGGGAGAGCTGCTGCCTGACCAGAGTCTGGCATCTATAGTAGTCATCCCTAAGGACAGCAAACCAAAAGACAGGTGTGCCTCTGATAGACCTATCTCTTTAATCAATGCTGAGCCTAAAATACTCGCCAAACTCCTGGAGTTATTAGTTCCCTGGTACACCCAGATCAATCGGGCTTCATGCCGCACCGTAACACGGCGCTGAACGTACGACGTGTTCATGGAGTGATTGAGCGGGCTAAACAATCCAAGAAAGTGCGGTAATCCTGTCCTTAGATGCATCTATGGCATTCGATACTCTCAAATGGCCTTATCTATTTGCTGTACTTCTCAAGTTCGGATTTGGCCCACAATTTATATCTTGGGTTTGGCTCCTCTACTCTGCCCCTCTCGTTCAAGTGTTGGTTAACAACAAAAGATCTGAGCCATTTGCACTCTGTCGAGGCACCAGACAGGGGTGTCCGCTATCGCCCCTACATTTCGCCCTGTCTTTGGGGCCCTTGGCGGCATGGATCCGGAGCGACCTGGCTGTATGCGGTATGCGATGGTCGGCAGAGTGGGAGGATCGTATTTTCCTCTACGTAGACGATAAACTCCTCTATTTGACCGTGCCCGCAAAGTCCCTCCGATGTGTTTTAGATATCTTCACATCCTTTGGCAGGTACTCGGGCTATTCTATAAATTGGAATAAATCGCTTTTCTGCACCCCGTCGCTCCCCAGGAAGTGTCCAATACAGGTAGTGTCAGATGGATTCCGCAACTTAGGGATTTTTATAACCACAGACCCAGGGCTACGCTATGAGAAGAACTTGCTCCACCCAATGCAGCGTCTGCGACGTGACGTCGCACGCTGGAGAGAACTCCCTCTCTCGCTGCTTGGCCGAGCAGCGCTTTTTAAGATGATGTCCCTGTCCCACTTCCTCTATGCACTGCAAACCTACCCTGTTCCGTTCCCAGCGCGATATTTCAAACAGATCGAAGAACTCCAGAGACAACTACTTTGGGACGGAAGACCAATAATAGCGCTTTCCAAACTAACCCTGAACTGGTACAATGGAGGCATCAGTCTCCCAGTCATTAAGAAATATTACTGGGCGGCCCATCTCACGGCCATCAACCAGGGTACGTATTGTGCTCCGGGTGACCCGGGTTATGCCATGGACAGATGACTGCTACCGGGCGAGACGTACAATAGAGCCTTATATGCTGATCCCAGAAACTTCTCCTTACTGGTCCCACCTCCCATTCGGTCCAAGTGTGGCTTGCAGTCAACAAGAGCCTGGGGTGGAGTCGGAGACTTACCCTAGCAACACCCCTGTGGGACTCGGAGCTACTTGCCAGTCTGCATGGCTCCAAGGGATTTGATAAATGGGACCTCATAGGTATTTCTCGGGTGGGCGACCTCTGGGTTAAGGGTAAAATACTCAGTTTAAGCCAGTTGAAAGAGCTATACGAACAAGCAGACTCAGAATGTTTCCGATACTTACAAATCCGACATGCGTTAACCAACACAATCACTGGGGACTCCCCCCTCCCTGACTCTTCCCCCCTGGAGGATAGGCTATTGAATGGGCTATTGCCAAAGAATGCAATCTCATTGACCTACATAAAACTGGCGAACAACATGCCGGATCCCCTGGCCAAGATCTGGGAGTCGTGGGAGGCGGATGCTATTCTGTTGGAAGACGAGGGGTGGAGGGAAGCAATGGCCTCCCCCCGAGAGTTCGCAATCTCTGCGCGACTCCGTTTGATACAGTGGAAAATCCTAAACAGGGTATACATCACAGGACCGCAGAGGGTCCGCATGGGGCGGGGTGACGGCAAACACTACAGCCGAAGCTGTGGACAAGTGACCACATTTATGTACATCCTTTGGGAGTGTAAGAAAATTCAAAGGTATTGGAGGGAGCTACATGGGATCTGAGTGAGGTTTTGCACAAATCTGTCCGTCCCGAGGCCAAACGATGTCTCCTGAATGTCTGGGAACCCACGGATCTGGGAGGGGCGGAGAAGCTGTGGGTCACACTAGGAGCTGCTGTGGCCAAAAGATACATAGCTCAAATTATGGGGAGGACTGGTACCCGTACTGGTGTAACATGGAGGCAAAACATTGACTGGCGCATGTTCCGTGAGAAAACGGTCTATGTCGCAAGAGTCGCGGTCAAGAGAACATCCAAAGGTCAGAAGTGGCTACTGGCCATGCAACTAGCGGGTCCAGAAAACATTCAAAGGTCAATGTATGGTTTCCAATAATATATGGCCCTTGGATGGGGATTATCCACCCTGCCGAATACACCTATAAATAAATAAAACAAGTGAGAAGTCGCAACCAGGAATGAGCAGGTTATGAGGGTAGGTGAAACAGTGAAGAGGGCAATGACAATAATTGGGAGTGCGATTCGCCTGATGAGAAATCAAAAAAGATCGCAACTAAAGGGCAGATATATGTACTCCTAACAAAGGGTCAAGACTCAAGACTAAGGAGTCTGGCAATGAAAGACGCATGTGTCCACTTACTGCGATTGGTGTCAGCCGGGTCGGAAAAAACGGCTAGGGAACACGACATCCACTTCGATGAAGTGAGCAAACTGGTATTGGCTCATCCATGTCTTTTACATGTTCTGCTGCTTGAGGAGAGTAACCTGACACGGTCACATGTTCACCCAGAGACTCGAGTGAATGTGGTGAGCATATTCGCCATGTTGGAAGGAAGTATGCACAGAAAAGATCAAATGAGAGAAACCTTAAAAATAAGAGAATCTCTCAGTTAAAATAAACTAAATGTCTATGAAAGGGTAATCAAAACAACAAACAGAATAAATTCCAAAAAAGCAGGGAAGGTGCGCTTTTTAATGTAAAAAGAAAAGACAAATTGTGGCCGTCTGTGAACGAAACCTATACAAAACAAGCATTAACAATGCAACGGTTTCGTCTTTGCCAAAGTTAGAGCTATTAGCATTGTAAATGACAAATTGTTTATTTATGTGTTGGTTTTGAAAACAGATAAATACATGGCATTGTCATTTACAATGTCAATAGCTTAATCTTTCTTGAATAAAACTTTGTTTCTTTCCATTGGATTACTTTGATTGAATTGTCTGCAAAATTATTCTGCACATAGGAGTGCTCAAGAGCGCCACCTTACACCTGTGAGGTTTTTTGTAACATAATATATGTATCAGGTGTAAAATAGTCCCTCATACAGAAGATGAAACAAAAATACTCCTGTGGCTGATCCAAGATGTGTCTGATAATATTTCAAGCCAATGTCTGAAGGTTCTTGAACCAAAGAAGCCACAAGCAGAAGGAGGCTGAACCAAAGCCATAGGGAGTATGTATAGAATATATGTTCAGCATGAATGATAGAAGTGCCACTACACGTCTTGCCCAATTAAAGTGTATTCTGTATGTCAGTAGAACTTAATGGCCATGTACACCCCACTTGCTTTAGAGGAATCCTGACTACCTTTTCTACTGAAGTTACCACACCCATACAAAATCCTGTAAGACTTTCCGAATAGTCTATTGCGCGTTTTAAACAGCACCATGAGTTTTAATTGTTTTTTGAAGCAAGATATTCCCTATGATACTTCAGTCTGTTTCTTAGGACCAATCGACCACTTTTCTTACTTTACAGGCGCCCTGGAAGGCTGCCTGCTGCACATTCTGTTCACAAATTCTCACCACAGTGAAATCTTAAAGCTCTCTTTTCAATGGCCTCAAAAACATTTAAATGAAAACATGCCTGAGAGAAAGTTTGCAGGGGGTAGAGGGTGCTAAAATGATGACAAACAGATTTAGAGCCTTAATCCCCTGTGCACTTTAAATTGTTCGCAGGTGTGCCTAACACATCAATAATTAATCTGTTCCCTTCCAGCTGGCAGCAACAGACCTAAAGAGGGGCACGCGCGGCGCACTCAGGAAAAGCATGCAGCAGAACAGACTTGTATGACGCATAAAACGTAAACACGCGAATAAAGACTAATTTTGGTTCCAAGAAGAAGCTTACCCTCATTAAAGGTGACGGCCTCGTGAAATGTAGTTTTCTTTATAAATAGGCACCGCTGGGAGGGTGGCATACATTCCTACACAGCTAAGTACCCAAGGGTTGTAGTTATTTCGTGGCTGCTGCTGGGTTCTCTCTTCTAGACGATCATACACCGAGACAAGTACCTCACCCATTAAACAATTTAATTAAACAAGAGCATAGGAACGACAGGGTGTACCACGAAGCCAACATGTCCTGCGTTGCGAGAATCTAAAAGAGCAGCAACTGCTTCCTTCTCAAAACTGGTATGTGTGACTTTCACCGAAAATTGTTCAATTTAACTCACTTAAAATAGCTAACGTTGCAACACTATTTAATAGCTGCAAGGTTGTTTGGGAATCTCAGTAGCACCGCTCCATAGCGTTCATATACAAGTCATTCTCTGATTGGTCACTACAGAGGCAGTTCGGGATTGGATATTGAAAACCCTCTACTGATTGGTTATTGTTGCC
The DNA here is from genome assembly GCF_964261635.1 of Lissotriton helveticus. Classification (NCBI taxonomy): domain Eukaryota; kingdom Metazoa; phylum Chordata; class Amphibia; order Caudata; family Salamandridae; genus Lissotriton; species Lissotriton helveticus. Next base: position 1,316,225,482 of record NC_136069.1, on the reverse strand, counting down.
GTCCCATTGTTTTCTGATGAGGACCGTATTATGAAAAGTGCGTGTTGACTGAGCAGTAATCAAATTAAAGTAGTTAATTGTTTCCAGCCAGCTGTATCAGAGATACTATGAACCTGTATTCACTTACGGTACCCGATTGAAAAGAGTCATGTTAAAAAGGCGGTAAATTTAATTTATCGTATCAAAAATCATGCCTCTCAACCTTTCAATTCAGCTTAAAGGGAAGAAAGAGGTCAACATCTGTTTATTGTTTAACAAGTCAGAACTGTGAGACACGATATATTTTTGAAGATGTTGCTGAGCCGTGAGTATGTCCTTCCCCAATCTCCTTTAAACAAGTCAGGTCCCGGGCCGGCAGCCTATCACAGCGCGGCCCGGGGAATGACGTCACGGGGGTGTCCCGGCCGGCAGATTCGGGGGCGTGTTTTTCGTGCTCTCCCCTTTCCATTGGCTGGAATTAAAATTCCAGCCAATGGGAAGAGGAGAGGGCGGGACTTAAAAAAACACACTGAAACGCCCCCGAATCGCGTTTTCACGGGGAAAGCGTGATTGACAGCCAATCTCTTCCAATGGCTAGCCTCCATTAATGGAGCTAGCCAATGGAAGACAGAGGCGAGACCAAAGCCCCATATGTAGGATCATAAGATTTCGCCCTGGGCGGAGCAACTGCTGCGCAGTTGCTACGGCCAGGGCAAAACCTAAAAATCTATTTGCATAGCGAGATGGAATGCTTGATCATGGGCAAGCCAAGACTTATAAGGGATATAAGAGCGAGAGATATAAAAATGTGCAATAACTTCAGGACGTTTACCAAAAGAAAAAGAAAAGTAACTGGAACAGCCATATTAGGGCGGATAGCACTGCAAGGGCATCTGTGGAGAAACATATTCAGTTTCTTCATCATATAACCTGAGGTGTTCTATCTGCTCCGAAATGCTAAGGAGGGTAATGAAGAAAAATGGGAACGAGGTTAGTCGTAAAAACAAAGGCACAACTTGTAGACATATTTTAACCTGACAAAAGCCCAGTATAAAGATGTATAACAAACCAGCCAGGCCCCCCCGAGTATGGGACTCCAGTGAGAGGTCCTATTACAATGTGGTGTTATGAGTAAGTGTCTAGGTCACACCAATAAAGATAAAAATAAGTCGTGGCAAACACAAAAGTTGTTGTGTCCCCACATGTGGTATAGAAAAACAATTGGAAAGGTGCCTACCGGGTACCGTAGATAAATGGCTGTGAAGACCGATGAAAACCCCGTACATGACGGTGCTGTCAGTAATCTCATAAGAGGGTCCAAATATAAAGTACCCATCTTTTGAATAGATGGTGAAAAAGCCTGGTACACTGTGAGGAGATGAATATGGGTGCCAAGGGGCTCTGTGTATTAGTGTGGATGGATACTCAACAGTTCAGTGTGTCGGGTTAAGATGAAAAAGTCCAACCCAAGCAATAAATACATACAGAGATGATACGTGAGTCCCACATAGCCCCAGTGATGGTAGGTCATACCACAAAATATAGTGTGTGGAAACGAGTCAAAAGAAAGATGATTTATAGGAAATAATGTAATTCATCATCTGTGTTGTGTCCCCTATCGATACATGGTAAACAACGTATCCAAGTTGCACCCTGCGCCGCAGTGCCAGCTCTCGATTTCCACCCGTGCATTTGGGGGGATGTGGTCAATGCAGTGGAACCCGATTTTACAATCCCCCGCCCCATGATGCTCTCCCATGTGAAAAGACATTGGGTATTTTAGGTCATTGTTTTTGATAGCACAGACATGCTCTTGTACGCGTTGTTTAAGTGGCCTCACTGTGCTCCCCACATATATTTTTTCACAATCACAGGCTTACACTTAGACCACATATTTTATTTTACAGTTTATGAACTGTCATATCTCATAGTCCTTGTTCGAGTTATAGTTGAACTTCTTGATTTTGTTTTTTCCCATGGGCAAATACTGCACCCCTGACACGTGAAAAACCGATTCGGAGCAGGTGGTAGCCAAGTTGTATTAGTAACACTTGTGATATAACTGAGACAGAGCATGTTTCTTATGGTTTTTCTCCTCCGATGAGTGACCTTGTGGGGTGATTGTAATGGTCTCCTTCAGACTAGGTACGTCACATAATAAGCCCCAGTGTTTCTTTAAAATTCTGTATAGCCTGTCACTGTTGGTGGTGTATTGTGTGATAAAGGCCATATGAGTGTTTGTTCTTCTCTTGTTGTTCCTATTGGGTTTTTTGACTAATGTGCTCTCTCTGGTGATATTCATGATTCTGGTTTCAGCCTTCCTCAGGGTCTCCTCTTTGTATCCCCTACTTTTGAATCTGTTTTTCATAGTTGTGATGTTATCACTTAGGGCCCGATTAGGATGGCGGATGGACCTGCGTCCGTCTGCCACCCCAGAGGTGGAGGGACCGTCCGCAGGGGCAGCGGCGGTCCCTCCGTGCGAATTAGGATGTGACCGCCACCCTGGCTGTCACATCCTGTATTTTTAACATTGTGGCGGGTGCTGCTTGAAGCAGCACCCGCCGCAATGTTAAAAATGCATGTTTAACAATTATATGCAAAAAGCGGCAGGCACCGCACAATGCCTGCCGCTTTGTGCATGCAAATGCTGGGGGGTACCATAGGTACCCCCCATGTGCACCCCCACCCCCGACACCCTGGGGGCCCGCAACGGGCCCCCAGACGCCAAAGTCCACATGCTTTTCCACGGCGAAAAACCTGCCGTGGAAAAGCATGTCTCCGCCGGCATCCTAATATGGCTGGCGGTGTCTGATAGACACCGTCACCATATTAGAGCTTTTCCGCCGCGGTCGGAAGGCGACCGCAGCGGAAAAGCGGCAGACGGAACATGACCCCCCCAGCCATCCTAATCTGGCGGGGGTCTTTTCTGTGTCCGCAGCGGTGAATCCGCATCCTCAGGGCCGGCGGTGGCTTCCGCCGGCCCGGAGGATGCGGATTCACTGCGATCCTAATCGGGCCCTAAATGTGGTTCCGGAGCTACAATTAGCCTCACCTGTACCATTTCTCCAAAGGGTATGTTCCAAATGATAGACTTGGGGTGTGCACTAGTAGTGTGCAAAGTGCTGTTACATGTAGTCGGTTTCCAGAACATAGTACTTTGTATGGTGTTGTGTTCCACATAGAACAACAGAAGATCTAGAAATTAGATTTTAGTATGACTATGCTGGGTGGTGAAATCTACATTATAAGAATTACTATTCAAGAAAGAGTGGAATTCCATCCATTGGTTTAGGATTCCTTTCCATAGTAAGATAATATTGTCTATGTACCTCCCCCAGTAGAGAATGAAGTCCGTCCAAGGGGAGGCATATCTGTCCCAGGCGTGCTCCCTCTTCCACCAGCCGATAAAAAGGCCGGCGTAAGAAGGAGCAAACCTGGAGCCCAGGGCGGTGCCCTGTATCTGATGGTACCAATTTCCGTCATGCAAGAAATTTATTTTTGGGAGGATGATGTCAATCTTTTCAAAGAGCATCTCATTGTGTTCCATATGGTCTGCCGTGCGTGTTCGCAAGAAGGATTGTGATGCCATTATTCTAAAATATTTTTGTATACAGGTATAGAGACCTATAGCGTCCATGGTGACAAACATTGAATCGTCAGACCACGACATCTCTTCAAATTTGTGTAGTATATCCCTGCTATCTTGTATATAGGCAGGTAAGTTCACTACATATGGCTGTATAAATTGAAAAAGACTTTCAGTTGGTGAATCAATGCCAGAAATGATAGGGCGATCGATCTGGGGAAAAAACGCCACCCTTATGTATTTTGGGGAGCATGTATGTGCTTGGGGAGTGTGGATCCTTAACTGTGAAATAGGCATATTCCTCATCCGAGATGAGGCATGTTCATGCCACTCTAGTAGTCTGGAGTTGATGTGGGTGACAAGGGCTGTGATGAAATAGCAAGCTACGCCCTCATAACAGTTGGTATCTGCAAGTTGCCTGTTGATTTCCCCCATGCAGTTGCTGGTGGCCATAACAACCAAATTCCCACCGTGATCCGCCTCCCTAATCACAATGGAATTGTCCTTGCTGAGGTCATTTAGGCAGCCCTTTCCTTTTTCTTGTGAGATTCCGGTTGTAATTGGTTTCTTTCTTAGTGCTGTAAATGAAGGCATAAATGTCCTTGGTTACCTTATCCTTGAATATGTCTATGTTTCTATGAGTCCCACCCTAATGTAAATTTGGACCATGACTTGAGTTCACTGTTTATCTGAAAATCTTCTTTGATGTTAAGTTCTTCTCTAAGTGTGTGTATACAGACATGATCGTCCCCTGGAATTAACATAACCACGTGCAAATAATATGTCAGACATTGTATGTGTAACCAATGGTACAAATGGAACAGTAGAACACACATTGGAGGGATTTGCAGTGAAAAAATCTTTTAATTTGAGCAAACGTGTGAATTTGTACAAATCAATCAGAAAATTAACCTGGATCACCCAATTGAGCAGGACAGAAACCCAAACCCTTGCGTAGTACAGTGCATTCCGGTACAGATAAATGTCGGCATGATAAATTGACAATGGTAAGGTCATTTTGCACTTTGGTGTCAACCCTTTATCCATCTAGGTCGTTTTCAAGCGTGTTGTCATCTCTAGTGTAGTATCGTTCTTTTTCTCTCTTTTCTTTCCACCTTCCCACCCCCCCTGTCTTTGATCTCTTTCTGTGGCTTTGTTGCCTAGGCGCAGTCGTTCCATCTCTACTAAAAAAGGGAACGGACCTTGGGAGATGGCGGAGTCTGTGTCTCCCTCATGTGAGGTAGTGCTATCTACTGAAGTCAGGGAGCTATTGCTGTTCGAAATAGAGTCCAAGGTTGGATATGAAGTGGTGGCATGGGTCTACTGGATGGGAGGGGGCTCCTGAGTAGATGATATGAATTGTTTGATGAGGAAAGAGGTGTCAGGATGGTCAAGGAGTTTGTATCGGTATGTTGTGGGGGAAATGTGTTGTAGATCTTGGCAATCTTCTGTTCAAAGAAGTGTGAGAGGTCATTTCAGACTGCTTGAGATGGGATGATGTCGTTGTTGACAGCTGCAGCATTGGAGAACTCCTTGATGATGGTGATAAGTTCTTTGCCCACAAGGCAAACATCTGCCCACCAACAGGGCAGCACCACCTGGGTAGATTCCAGTAGGGAACAACAAATCGGGCCTCATAAAGTGAGGCCAAGAGCCCTTCAAGAAAGGTCAGTTCCACTTAGTTTGTCGTGTAGTCCCACCACCCATGAAACCACTCATTGATCACCACCAACTGCGAGGTGAGGTAGTAACAATACAAAAGCCACACGGGCCTGCCACCTACCAAAAGGAAAGGAAAGATCGTAGAGGTAAGGGATTGGAACCGCCGCCTTGGTATTGGATGAGGAAAGGTTGAGAAAATATAAAGAAAGCAGGACAGAATCATCATTTTAATAAGGACCACTCTCCCCAAGACATGAAGCAGAGACTCCCCGGGCTCTGTAGATCCCCTTTCATTTTTATGACCAGGGGGGGTCAATGCCAGGTCTGGTAGGCATGAGACGTAAATGCCCAGGTATTGGAAGGATAGCTGGTGCTTATGGATTCCAGAGCGCCAAGAGCCAACACTCAAACCACCGTAAGTAGGGACTAACAGGGACTGGGATTTATTCACCAGGAGACCAGAGGCCTCCTCATAAAATGGAAGGATTTCTAAACATCTTGGGCCTGAGGTCTGCGGATTTGCCAAGAAAAGCAAAAAATAAAATCAGCGTATAGCGCAATGCGTTTCCTCTGGGCTACCGTCCCATGACCACCCCTGCAGACATGCGCCGCAGCAACTAAGGCATTCCAGGGGCTCAGTGGTCAGCAAATAAAAGGGAGGGAAGGGGGCATCCTTGCCGGGTCCCTCTACAAATAAGGAAAGAGGAGGAGAGAGGTCCATTGAACACATTGAACACAGGGGGTCGGTCGGGCATACAGAACACCAGAGTACGAAAGAGGATCCCGAGTCCAGCCCTTTCCAGCATGCACCCAAAGAAATACCAAGCAACTGTGTCAAATGCCTTCTTGAAATCCACTAGGAACAGGGCTGAAGGGCATCAGAGATTGTGGGCCTGGGAGAAGGCTACATAAACCTTTCATATGCAGAGTTGCATACCGCGGGCTAGCATAAAGCCATATTGGTCCGAGTGGACCAAATAAGGGAGGGCACATCACAGCCAATTAGCCAGAACATTGGTGAACACCTTAATCTCTGAGTTGATAAGGGAAACAGTTTTATACGAGTTACATCTATCCAACGGCTGGCCTGGTTTGGGAATCACCATGATCGTGGGTGAAACCAACCTCGAAGGAAAGGTTTCCAGTGGTGCTGTGTTGGACTTGGCCCTTTTTGCAAGGTCATCCCTGAACTTTTTGCCTTCCTCCTATATTTTTTCTGACCTGTTGTTGGCTATTTTATGACTCTGGGCACTTTACCGCTGCTGACCAGTGCTAAAGTGCATATGCTCTCCCTATTGTAAATGAATATATTAATTGGTGATTCCATGATTGACTATTTGGTTTACTTGTCAGACCCTAGTACAGTGCACTGAGTGTGCCCTTGGCATGTAATTCCAAATGCTGCTAGTGGGCTTGCAGCACTGGTTGTGTCACCCACAGAAGCGGCCTTGTAAAAAGTGTCTAAGGTCTGCCATTGCAGAGCCTGCGTGCAGTCTTGAACTGTCATGCTGACTGGGCAAGTGCACCCACTTGCCAGTCCCTTTTTCTTCATATTAGTCACCCCTATGGTAGGCCCACGGGCAGTATGCATTGTAAGTATAAGGTAGGACAAACCCTGATGTGTGTGGCATGTCCTAATAGTGAATTACAGCCATTTTCGGTTTTCACTATTGCAAGGCTACCTGTTCTCCATAGGTCAGAATGGGCTGCTAGATTATTAAATGTTTATAATCCTAGCAGACTCGGAGAACATGGTAGACATTCGAGTTTAGTATGCCTGCACTCAGAATAATAAAATACATCTTTTAGTGAAGTTTATTTTAATATTCTATGTTTGCAATTACCACTTTTAGAAAATAGGTATTTGCTTGCCTAACCATTTAAGCCTGCCTCTGCGAGGTTGTGTATTCCTTGTCTGGAGTTTGAGTGACAGGGCTGGGGGATTCCAGGAAACAGAATGAGTCAGCCCAGTGGTGAATAGAGAGATCTGCATCTAGATGGGAGGGAGGAGTTGCACCTGGGACCAGAATAGGACTGTGCCCGCCACCACAGTGCTGGCTCCACCCCTGTGGTGCATCTGATGTCTCTGCCCGGCACCCAGAAAGAAGAGAAGGAAGACTGTCAACAAAGTGCTCCAGAACTGTACTTGCCTTCCACAATGCTGGCTCCACCTCCTGTGGGGAGTCTGATGTTTCTGCCCTGCACTGTGAAAGGAAAGGAAAAGAAAAGTCTGGTAAACAGAGTGCTTCAGAACTGGTTTGGACTGGGCAAAAGCCCCTCTCCCCTCAGAGAACAAAGAATTTTGGGGTATAAATATTGGGATCCTGATCCCATGAAATTAGATAACTTATGGACTTCAAAACGAAACCTCTGCTGAGGAGAGGAACCTGAAGAAACTGAGGAGAGACTATTCCCAAGCTGAAGTGCTGCTTGGGGGATTGGCCTGCAGTGGTTGCCTGACTGCCAAAGAGAGGAGAAAGAACTTTGTGTACTTTACTTTCAACTTGTGAAAAGATCTCCAAGGGCTTGGAAGAGAGCTTGCCCCCTGACCGAAGTCTCAGGACCAGTAGACTTCACCAGCCTTTGTGGATTGCTGCTGGGAACGCTGTTTCAGTGGCTACAGAGGCAGGGAGCTGTGACGACTCTCACGACCGGCCCGGTGTCCTGTAGGCACCGCATCAGGCAACGTCTGCCTCGAACAACGCAAGCTCTGAGCTCACCGACTCCGTCCTGAAAGCCGTCAACGAGCCATTGCCTGCACCGCGGCTGGTGGACACCGCGACGTGCAACGCCTCGCTACACCGACTCGTACTGGTCTGATCGACGCGGTCACGCTGCTGACTTCGAGTCCTGTGAATGCACCGAAGTTGGGCACTGCCTCGCACGCTTTGCGACGCGACGCCCGACTCGCACCGCTATACGGACTGATCGACGCCAGCTCCCGAACTCCGGCTCTGTCGCTGCACCGCAAGCTGCAAGCACCGCATCAAAGCACCGTCTCGCCCTGCAATGCACGCTTTGGATCCACCAACTCTGTCAACGGGCCGCTGCCTGTACTGCATCGAGGGGCAACGCGTCCTGCAACGCTTTCTTTTCTGCACCGTGACGAACACCGGAACCGGCTCGCACATCCGTGCCGGTCGCCTCAAGTAAAAGGTACTGTGACTGAGTCTGTCGACATTTGAGTGGGCCTGTACCGATGCGGTCCGCTGGATTTGTTAGACTCTGTGTTATTTCAACAACGCTGTAGCCAGACCGGGCTACCGACTCGCATAGAACCATGATTTCAGCCTTTTCAACCAGAACTCTTGAATTCTAATAGTACTGTGGATTATTTTTGTCGTTATTGGTCTTGTGGTAACTCTATAGAAAATATACTTATTTTTTATATAAAACCTTGTGTGGTGTCCATTTGTAGTGTTGTCACTGGGTTACTTCGTGTGGTCACAAATGCTTAACTTACAACGCCTCTGAGATAAAGCCTTGCTGCGCCTTGCTGCTCGTGCCAAGCTACCAAGAGGGTGAGCAGGGATTATTTTAGGAGTGTAATCCCCTTATCCTGACTAGAGGAGAGGGTCCCTATTTGTCACAAGTACCTACCTGTGCCAACTAGAGACCTCCGATTCTAACATTGGTGGTCAGCGGAAGGGATTCTGGATTTGCATTTGTGAGTCATGTACAGTGATTGGTGAACACTACTTAGTGAGTGCAGACCATAACGCAACCACGTACTTCTGATACTTGTTTTTGCCCGGGATCTCCATTTTTGCAGAGAAAAATGTCTGACTCAGTCATCGTGGAAAAGGCAGCATCCGTTGCATCTGTTGACTGTGATTGGGAGGAAGAGAAAATAGAAAGCTACACCAACAAGCAGCTCAGGAGCTTCTGCAAAAATTTTAAAATTCCCCTGACCGGAATCTCCAAGAAGGAGCAGTACCACAAGGCGCTGAGGGCCTGGATTGAGGCAAGGAATGCCCCTGGAGATTTAGTGGATTATGAGGATGCAGAGCAGCAGCTTGATGGACCACTGGGTCTTGGAAGAGGGGGTGCAACCTCCCCATCGGGTAGCAGTGTTTCTGCCCGAGGCCTGTCCCCAGAAGAGTTGGCAGACAGGAGAGAAAACAGGATGCATGAAATGGAGATGGCCAAGCTCCAGTTGAGTGTACAATTGGAGTTAGAGAATAGGAAATTGGCTCTGGAGGAAAAGAGAATGCAAATGGAGCATGAGTTGATAATGTGGGAGCTTGATTTTGAGCTTGAGGGGCTTGAGGCCATAAGTGTCTCAGCCCAGCAACAAGAAATGTGTGTAGCTCAGAGATTGAGTTGGAGGTGGAGTCCAGCTCAGATGGTGGCAGCAAAATGGAATTTTCTAGTGCTGAGGGAGTAGTACACACACCTAGAGATGAGGCACCTGATTTAGAGGGGGTTAGCATACACCAGGAGGTTCAAGGATATGAGGTAGCTCCAGTCATGTGCAGTGTCCCTGAGGGGAATAGGGTAACTGCGCAGAGGTTCATGGTCCTAGTGGTGGGAGGGACACTCGACTGACTCTAGATGAGAGGTGCAGGGAGAGGGGTTCCCCTAAAGTTGAAGTCCTGGTATGTGAGTTCGAAGACCGCCCAGAAGAGTGTGGGTTGTGTGACAGAGACAGTCAGATACTGTCTTGCCCGTCTCAGGAGAGTGGTGTGGAGTACGTGTGCGAGGCACTGGATGGTGAGGTGAAGGATAGTTTGATTAATCCCTGTAGGGGGGCTGTGTGACCCAATTGTGGGAGAGCATATTTTAAGTCCCTGTTTTCCAGAGCTATGCCAACACCTGTTGGAGAGTGAGTTCTCTGACCCCAGGGAACTCATGTTGGAGGCAGACCTTTTAGTGGATTCCAGAGGGTCTGGAGAGGCATTTAGGGGTGATTCTAAGAGGAGTGGCTCAGGTATCTTCCAACCCAGAGTGGTGGAAGTCGTTCAGAGTAGCCCAGCTAGGTCCCGTTGTAGTGGGAGGGGTGTAGAGACTCACGGCCTGTCTCAGTGGAGAAGAAGTGAGTGTGGGGCTGCGTGTCCCCAGGTGCCCGAAACCCCGTCTCATGGCCTGGATGGTTCTTTAAGAGAACACCAGGTAGGGAGCCTAGGCTGTCCTGAAGGGCCACCTGTTGAGGGGGATCCCTCAGTGTCTGGTGAACTGGGAGTGTCTGTAAGCAGGCCTCCGTCAGTTCTGGTGTCTGGCAGTGCCGCTCCTAAATGGAGGGTGCAAAAGTCCAGAGTGAGGGGTGAGAGGGGGAAAGAGTCCCCAGTGGACAAACCAGTGGGTCAGGGGCCAGCCAGAAGGGCTGCATCACCAGTGAATGACCATGGTGACACCACTTCTGTCCTGGGGGATCTTCACGCACTGTCAGATGGACAGGGGTCGGGAGATCTGCACCAGGCAGACTATCACACAACACATGAGTTATGTGTTACCCTCGGGGGGGGCATGCATGCTCCCAAGGAAGTCCTGGTGCACCGGGCAAATATTCAACCGCAGGGTTTGGTCCCTGGGTTGGGAAGCCAGGTTCAGGTGTTGTCTGACCTGGAGGAAGGGGCGACTGTAATCAGTGCCCTGACCGATGTAGCTTCTGGAGGTACCACTCCAGGTGAGAGGGTACAGCACTCCGGAAGGGGGTGCAGAGGTAGGGAGTCCTCACCTCTGACTAGAGGGTTCAGACCCTAGGTTGGAGGGCCAGGTTCAGGGGGTCGCCCCTGACCTAGCTGCCCAGTTGCAGGATAGAACCCCTGAACTGGTGGGCGAATTGTGCAGGACACCTGCCACAGGTGCCCTGACAATACTGGAAGGGGGTACCGCTCCAGATGGGAGGGTACAAAGCCCCTAGGAGGAGGACCGGGTGTGGGAGAGCCCGCATCAGTCTCTGGTCCAGCCGCCGGGTACAGGTCTGGGGCTGGTGGGTCACTGCCAGGATGTCGTACCTGGCCTGACAAGAGGGAGAGTGGACAAAGGGTGCCAAGCACCTGGGGCTACTGCCCCCCGCTCTTGGATGCCACAGAGGATTGAGAGCCCTGAGAGGCATAAGGCCTGGGTCTCCTCCCTGACTACTGTCAGTGTCCACTGTGACTTGCTGTCTGTCTGTTGGGACACACCTGTGAGCAAGTTAAGGTTAGATGCTGTAAAGGTGGTGTCCACAGGGGAAGAGAAGGGTTCCCCATGGATTAGCTTGGTGGGCCCTGAGAGTATGGCCAGAGGAATTGAAATGGGTCCAGATTGACGTAGAACTGGAATGTGTCCCTGCTGTTGCGGGCCAGGTCCATGTTCTATCGCCCAAAGCAGAGAAGCCCATCAAGGTAGTGATTGGTCTACGCTGCATTTTGGATGAAAGGGGGTTGTCTTGGACTTGGCCCTTTTTGCAGGGTCATCCCTGAACTTTTTGCCTTCCTCCTATATTTTTCTGACCTTTTGTCACAAGTACCTACCTGTGCCAACTAGAGACCCCCAATTCTAACAGTGCTGCTTCTGCGTATATCACCAACAGGTGGAGAGCAAAATATTTCGGAACCTTTGATAGTAAATGACAGGGAGCCCGTTGGGATCTGGAGTTTTGTCCTATGGCAAATCTGATAGTGCCCCCCCGATTTCCTCAACAGTAAGTGGCTGGTCAAGATCTCTGGCCAATGCCAGGGGAATAGACGGGGAGGGGGTTGTCAGCCAACACAGGGTGTGCAGCCTCCCGAGGGGTTTGAGGTTGCAGTTCACACAAAATGCTGTAGTAGTCCGCAAAGACTTGCATAATGTCAAGGGTTCACTTTTACAAGTGTCCTTTGCGTCTCTGATTAGGGGTACCACCCTGGAAGTGGCCTCTCTGGTGGCCAGTCAATAAAGAAGCTTCCCCGACTTGTCACCATGCTTTTAAACCCTTTGAGTTGATGCCCTCCAGCACTGCCAGGCTTTCTTTAGCAAAATGTGTTGCAGTCTGGCATGCGCCAACGGCAATTGATGGGTGAGATTGGCAGAGGGCAACCTCGGTGATCGACCTTTCAAATCGGAGATCTGGGACTCTAGAGACGTAATCTATTCTAACTTCTGTTTAGCCCTTTGCCTAACATAGCTTTTCACTAGACCTCTCAGCACAGGCTTACTGGGTGCCCACAGGATGCCCACCACCTCCACCTTTGCTCCGACTGACGTCAAAGTAGGACGGGATCTCATATACGATATAGGCAGAATAGCTTTGATCAGTGAGCTTCCAAGTGCTGATACACCACACAGGGCGTAGGACAGCAAATGGATAACCAATATGAAGCAGGAGGGGAGCATGATCCGAGATCGCTCTAGGCAAGGCCTCAATCCTGACACCAGGAGGACATCTACTGCAGGGAACCAAAGCAGGTCGATATGCATCATAGTTCCAAGAGCCACCGAGGTGTATGGGCACGGGGGTGCCATGCTCTCCATGCATCACACAAGCCAAGGAAATCTGCTGAGGCCGACAACTAATAGGAGCGTATTTGATACACCGGCTGCACTGAGCCAAACACTTCCATCTCTGGTGTGGGAAGTGTTGAAGTTCACTCCCACCACAATGACACCCTGTGGAAGACCCAACAGGAGGGACCCAAGTAAATGCAGCGTTATCTGGAGTTGGTGTTGTGGGATATAGACCGACAAAACGTTATGGTGCCTACCTTCTAGCTGGCCCTCTACCCCCACGTACTGATCCTGATGGTCCATATGGGTGGCGGTCACTACTAACGGGAAGCCCTTATGCAATAAAATAGCCACTCCTAAGGATCTCCAGGTAAACCTAGTTAGGTAGACTCTGCCATAGCCATAGCGGCCAAGGAATGGGCAGTGAGAGCCTAATAAATGTGTTTCTTGAATCATAAGAACTGCCGGTTGAAATGGCCTGAGTACTGCAGACTTCTTAATGCCATCCAGCCAATGATCACATTCCACGACCATAACAACTGCTACCACTGGGGGGAAAAGTCAGACGGCCTTGGGTCAGGTGTCGGGACCGTTTTGACCACAGTGCGGGCGGCGTGCACAATGGCGGCATGGAGGGCACGCCTCTGGGAGCAGTCAGCAGTGTCAGTGAGCTGCATGATTGAACAAACAAAAACAAAGAGAACAATCCACCACCCCCAACATCTCCCAACCCATATTTCTACACCAGAAGCATCTGTCGCCCTAAACCAGTGCCTAATTTGAGCCAATGGTTTCCGGTGCTCGGCACTGGCAATTAATTTGGCACTGCATGGTTAATTTAGAGATGGCCACAACAACAGTTAATTAACAACTCAATGCACATTACAAATGAATATTACCTGCCATCCAAGTCATTCTTATGGCTTTGGAGGCCTGAAATAGTCTGAAGTGTGCATGTTAGTACTTGTGTTGTTACTAAAATTGGTGGTGCTGGCAGTGGCAATGTGTGGTACACGGTGTAGTGGCCTGCAGGTTCATGGATTTCATTATTTATATTGATACAGCCTGAAGCCTGAACCTGTAGCAGTGGTATAAGCAGCAATGGTATACCCAGTTTAGGGCCTCATTACGATGCAACTCGGAAAGCCTCCGACTGCAGGTCGGCGGCTTTCTGAGTCTTACCAAGTCTTACCATGGCTTTCACTTTTGACCGCCGTATTACAATGTAGGCAATCAAAAGTGAAACCGGCCGGTCATTACAGCTGGATTCTGATGGGCTCATGGAGCCTGTTGGCCAGTCAGAGGCCTGACCGCAATCCCAATGGACGGTGTTTCCGCCGTCGGGATTATGATGTTGGTTTCCGACAGGCTTTCCATGTCGGGCTTTCCAACATGGAAAGCCTGTCAGAAAGTGACTTTGGTGGGCCCTAGCAGGTACCCCTTCTCTCTGCGGCCTCTGGTTGGGGGCTGACGGGGCCCCAATGGTGCACCCCTGTTAATCCCTGCACCGTGTGGCAGGCCCTTTGAGGTGCATGCCACGCGGTGCAAGGATGAATAGATTCTCCCATTTCTCTATGGGAACCTGTGCTATGGCCGCAGCACAAGCTCCAATAGAGAAATGAGAGTAAGCCACCGTACCATGTACGGTTGCATTGTAATGCTGCGGTCGGGACCGCCAACTGAAGGTCGGTCAGTCCCTATTCCGCAACAATGTCCGACATCGTAATAAGCCTACTAGTGTCTATCATGAGAATTAGCTGTGGTGTATGAGCCTACAAGACCTGTGTAGCTCTGATGACTATGGCCTCAAACTGTGAGCTCTGCATTACATTTTGAATTAAAGAAACTGATTTATCAATTAGAAGAACCATGCTGTATACATTTCTAAAATAACCGGTCATGCAAAATGGCATAATTCATTTTTTTTGAGCTACCATTGATAACTATGGATTTTTGTAAACTTTTTGGGAAAAATGTGCTGATTAATGCAGCATTTTAGTATGATTTTTGAGACTGACGATACCCCAACATCTTTGTGGAACATAGAGCTACCCTGGCTCACCATAAGGTATTGCAATATATTATTAATGCAGCTTCAGAACAAACAGCATTTTAGTCAATGGATATGAAAATTGTGGTAATGCACCATGTGGCCCATTTCCTCAAAATGTTCCCTGAGAAGGAGTCTCCTAGAGAAAAGCAGGCTTGCAAGCTGCATTCACTTGCTTAGTGCAATTCTATGAGGGTGTCTAACCCCACCGCTTTTATATTTCACAAACATCCACTGTTGTATGTTATCACTACATTACAGCCTGTACTCCAAATATCATTACCTCAACAAGGTAATTATTTCTTGTAATTTATCATTACTTTGACCAGTCTGACACAACTCTACATTTTCATCCACCCTAAAACTGAACCTAACATTACCCTTACATTATATTACATTAAATTAGGGTAACCCTAAGCTTTTGCCAATCACAAACCGAAGTCTAACTGAATTTAATATAATTTAAATTACAAAATTTCAAAATAGGCAATAGTATGGTTGAAAATAATTAGTCCCCTTCAGCAACCCTTAATGGTATCCTTAACACAAACCATTTACGAAATTACATTACATCAAATTACAATACATTTAAAATTAAACTGTAATGCAAAGCCAATGCTATCCCTAGTACAAAATAAAATAAGATTTCATTTAGCATACAAATATCTTTAACTTAACCCAATGCTGACATTGGCCGTAATCCTAAATCATGTTAATTGTAATTAAAATGTATTAAATAATAAGTAGTGTTTATGTAACTCCAGTGCTAACACTGACGGTAAACCTAAATAAAATGTTATTAAATTGCATAAGTAAAATTAAACTAGCCCTATTGCAAAATATGAATTTACCTTATTCGTGGTAGTGCAATCCTCATTAGTGGTATTCTCTGTATCTCCGATTTAGTGTACTCTGAATAAAGCACTCAGGCCTGTGATATAAATTGTTTCATGATACACAGCAAGGGATACACAGCAACTGAAGCACTCTGCTGCACAAAGGCAGAAAGCAGAAGAGCGCAGAATCACTGAGCGTTGGAAGCTTGAGCGAGAGGAGGGTGAGAGGACGTGTTGGCAGGCAGAGCGCGGGCTTTACCGTTTTCGGCCCCTCTGCCTCTCCGCCTCTCCGCTTGAATAACTGCCTGCTGTACCCTGCCTGTACCCTGCCCCCCCCGTGCAGTGAGCTGCGGAGCACGGGGGACGTGAGTGCAGGAGGCCGCCAGATCTCGCAGTGTCCTTAGTAGCTGCGCCGGGCAAATAACAGGAGCGGCCCGGTAGCGGCGGGAGCCGCTACGAGCCTCTTTGCAGGTGGCTGGGGCAGCGTGAGCTCTTGGAAAACTTTGAAACCTGATGATTGCTTTTCTGAGACTGTAAAGGGAGAACACATTGACAACTGCCCCGGTTGGTGTGTTGAGAGACGCCCCTTCATGTCACGTGAGCCGTAGAGCTGCGAGCGAGTGAGTGTGTGGAGCAAGCAGCGGAGCCGGCGGAGTTGCTGCGCTGGGTGCGGGTCCAGTGTGCTGGTGCCTTCGGTCGCCGGCCGTCGCAGGCTCGGTGGCGGAGATTTGCCGTGATTTGCCGCGATGAGCTGCAGATTTGCGGGTACCGCACAGCCGCGGCACCGCGAGAGTGTACTGAAAAGCGGGAGCTGGTGCAGACAGGAGCAGCCTGCAGCCAGGAGCCAGAGAGAGGGGACGGAAAGAAACCACGTACTCAGGTGAGAGCAGGCAGCAAGCAGCGGCAGCGGCAGTGAAGGAGGCAGGTGGGAGGCGGTAGAAATCTGTATAGCCGCACTAGTGAGCCCCTCTGCCTTGCCTTGCCCCTGGGTCTGCCTCAGCCACACCATCACCTTAAACCATCATACAACATATAGCCACACCCAGCACCTGGCTCCGCGAACGACTCTTGAAAACTTTTGATACTTATGCCTAAAAATTGCTTAAAAACATACAAAAAGTCCGCATAAGACTAAGAGCTGCTACTCTCGGTTGTACGTCTCCCCTGGCACAGGTGGTGTAGGAGGGATTTTATACGCCAAGGAGCAGCAAGCGGGCGCGACTACTGTTAGCGGTAGCCGCAAAGTAAGAGCCGGGGGTGGTTCGCAGAAGCGACCTGTCTAGGACAGGTGCAGCCAGCGGCCCTCCGAGAGCTCCGCTTGCGTGGGAGAGCAGAAATATATTAGCAACGGCCCAGCGCTGGGAGAATACTGGACCAAAAAGGATTCAAAAGGAAAAGGAAAATAAAATCGCACTGGACAACCCCCTCATTTGATTCTTGCCTTAAGAGAGTCCTCAAGCGCCTCCTCCAGAGCGGACGATAAACCGGAGAGAAGCGCTCAGACTTAGCTGACTTGAAGCACCCTCAACAAAGCTCCGAGTCACTGCCATTGTCTGACGTAAAAGCAGCACGACACCGACCAAACCCCTACCAGAACATGAGGTCCGGTAAAGTAAGAAAGGCTCCAGGCGAAAAATCAACTGTAGTAAAGGGTACAGCAAAACGGAGAAGACTCGACAAATCATGTGCAAATAAGGCAAACAACACCACAAAAAAACCTTTAATTTCACCAATCGCCTCTCTCTTTGAAAAATCGGCATCAAATAAAAACTCTTTACAGAATTTACGATTCCAGTTTTTGAAAGACCCGGGGTCAGCACTGTTTTCATCAACAGCAGAAGTTGCGGGACTATCAACACCCTTGGACCCAGTGAAAGATCTTGAAGCAAACAACCAGTTGGAAGAGGCAGCATGCAAACCAATGCCAGGGAATCTATTTGCGCAATTTAGCGTAAACTGCGTCTCCACTAAAGAGCAAGATCATTTATCCGATTTCGTGCACAAAAAAAACCTAACCAATACAAAAACCAGCACAATCACATCCGCAATGGTCTTTGACGAGGACACTGTCGTATCCACTCAAAAAAAGCTTCAAGAAAATCAAACAAGTCAAGCTCCCAGACTAAGTCTGGAATCAATGAATAAAACTCAACAAAACCATATTCAACTACTTCATTCATGCTTTGATGAGCTTTCGCAACTATGGCTAAATTCTAGCCATTTATGTGACAATAGCAAAGAGAAAGATCAATTGGTTGAAACAGTTTTTGCCCAAGAGAAGAGTCATGAGGAGGCAAACGCGGAAGCTAAAAAGCTCAGCGAAGGTGAGGTTCTACACTCATCAGACTGTAGTGACAAAATAACTCTACGTGGATCAACAGGTCCTACTGAAATACAACCAGTCAGAGAGAGATCCCTGGGTAAACGCTATCATAGAGATTCATGAATTTTTAAGTCAGCTTTGTGTCAATTTTAAATTTTTGTTTTTATTAAAAAGACTGTGAACGTTCAATTTTAGTGTGGAAATTAAGCATTTATTATAACTGGGAGTGATTGACCTGCAACTGCAGGAGTATGAACGTATGATTGCATAGACAGACGGTGTATGAAAACACAGTGAATCTCTATGATAGCGTTTACCCAGGGATCTCTCTCTGACTGGTTGTCACTATACCCTGTTCCCTGGTGATAGTGGGGTACTCTCTCTTTTGATACCTACTGAAATACACCCTCCAGCAGAAAATGCGAGGCATATTCAACCTACAACAAATGAAGCGGTTATTAACTTATGTAAGGATGAAGGGCCTCTGAATTTTGTAGCCCCGCTTCTGCAAGCATTACAAACATCTACGGCAACTTTAATAATGCAATCTGATAAATTGGACATTCAAATTGACCTAATGAACATAATTGCATCTTATATAGCAGGGATTAATACGAAATTAGATAATCTTAATAATCTAATTAAAAGAGCCCAAGCAAATACTCCTGATCTCCAACCATCTTGCCCTTGCGGTCCAATTCTTGATAAAATAAGCACCTTACCAACAGTCCTACAGCAGATACTTACCCTAAATAAACGCCTTGTTAACCCTGATAGAGACTCAGAACGACCGGGCTCCGCCAAAATTGCGCACCAACATATAAACGACAACAAGCCACGTGCAGAACAAATCAATGAGGAAGAAACCACTAAGCACGGGAATGCTATAATTAGCGATGAAACTGGCAAAAAATCCATGCCTGAGGCAATCATTTTTGAACCAATAAAACAAATATTATCTAAGAGACAAAGGAAAAAAGAACGTAAGGCTAGGAACAAAAAAGGTGAAGCAGTCTCGCAGCCAGGCATCAGAATGTATCCAATGTTCTCAAATCTACACACAAGGAAAACAAAAGAGGACTGTACCAAGGGAACCAGTCCGGATGCAATAGCAGGAGCTAATATGCCCTCTACCGCAAACTTGTCGCCAAAAAAGGAACTTAAGGGCCCCCGCCCACTAGGATGCCCGACAAGCTCTATACTGACGCCAACAACCAAGCAAAATGCCTCGCTAAAAGCAAACATCATGCCCGTCACAATCGCAGAACAAAATTCCGAGATAATTACGTCAAGGGAAAATACCAGTATTATCGATCAAGAGGCCATTTTGCAGTCCAAAGACGTTTGGAATGGCATAACACCTCAAGATCTGGCGCCAGCCCTGGAAGTCAACAATGCGGCAAGGCACTACCAATCCACCAATATTGTAGTGTAGTTCCTATTATCCCAATAGGCTCTGCGCATTGGAATAATACCTTCAATAGTAAAGGCCTAGACCAGACGTTAACTAGGTCTACTACTGTCGATATTAGACTTAAAGTTTTGGGTTTGCCAGCTAGCTCAGAGTTCACTAGAAACTTTCTCGAATGTTCAGGAAGGAATTAACTTCCCTGATTAGACAAGAAGGGATTTAGTTTCTGACAACTATAGAACATGACAACTTTGCTCTCCCCTAATCAAGAGTGTATCTCGAGAGTCGTGTGAACAAAAGGCAATTTATTTTACTCAGTCAGTACGTGCATTCTTAGTCTCATCAGAATGTAGAGAAAAGGAAGAGACGGGCGTGTTCAATAAAAAGGGTGTTATTTATTGATCAGTCTCTTTTCTCATACAAGAGAAATGGATCGATATTATTGCAATACTTATAGTTAAGTAAAGTGCATACATTAAAAGCAGAAGTATAAATTAATACTGTAAAAACATTGATATGGTTTCTAAGCCATAAGATGTTTTAAAATGAATAAAATATATTACATACACATATACATTTGACTAAACGTACTCAACTGGTGTTTCTAAATACGCCTACCCCGTGTACCTGACCTAAGCCTAATATGTGGGCGGGAATAGAAAGTTACAGTTTAAGTTAAGTTTGTTTATGCCAATTGAATAACTAAAGAATTCTCTGCGAGGGGTTATTCAGTTCTGTACCTGGAATTAAGGATGAATGAGGGATGGTATCTCTCTCTCTGGTCTCGATATTCCAGGCTGCCTGCGAGGGCTACCCGGAAGCGCCGGTGCTGGATTTCTCGGCAGGAGAAAGCAGCGCGTCTCGTTCTCAGCGCGTCAGGAAGGCGGGGCTGTGCCAGCGGGGTCTGCTCTGCTCTTCGCTTCGGCAAGTATGGCTGCTCCGTCTCGTCACCACCGCGTGTGTTTGCATAGGGCAATATCGGTAATATTTATACCTTTAAGGTGCCGAGATTGACGTAAGGATGGACATAGATACGTCAATAAGGATGTCATACGACTTGCTCGTTAGCACATTCTTTTGCTGAAGTTCTCGGTGAAATCAAAACAATGGGCGCAGGGTTTTGCCCAGGTTGTCATAGGTTTGATTTGTTATGAGAACTCCGTATGCCTTATCAGGGGCTGGAGGAATATCGCTTGTCTAATTAGATCGCAAGCGTTATGACCTAATCAGATAACACGTTCCTGTGCCGTAGTGTGACTGCGTCAGATAACGGTATCTGCATCATGCGGGTTTTCTGCCTCATGGGCTGACTGCTAGTTAACTTGTTGGTTTGTTTAACCAGAATAGGGTCAGGAATAGGGGGATCGATTCAGAACCTATAGGAATACATCACACCCACTCCACGCTAACTATGGACATAATTACTAATCTATGCATAGTAAAACATACTATAGAGTATAGTGTATACCTTACCACCCCAAAATACATAAATGCATTTTGAAATTTTTCAAATATACGGAAGAATTGCAATCATATGTATTGTATGCACTCAAGCTGTAGAATAATGCAAAAGTAATCACGCATTTGTATACATTATTGCTATTTGGTATATGAGAATTTACACATGAAATGGCTCTTAATACAGAAAAAAAAGTTCGAGACCATTCCATCACACAATAAAATATTTATGAACATACCAGCGGGCAGCTAATGTCTATAAGCTATCTAAAATTTAGAAACCTTAGTTCTCTAAGAATAGTTCTTACTTTAAGCAGAAGATAGTGTCCCGAAAAATATGCAAAAATATTTTGGGGCTGCTGAAAAATTGCTGTCCGTGAACTGGAGGTAAAATTGTTCATGTGACTATATTATTAAAGTTGAAGGCCGAATTCAGGGAACGCCGTGTGCGAGCTTGCTCAAAAGTCTCTATTTCTGCTCTGGTGAGAACATCATATCATTTAGGCTTTCAAAAAAGCTGTCAACAGCTTCCTGGGAAAGTTCCACTAACTAGGAAAAAGGTGTAACCATGCATTCGTGCGCATGATTGTCTCCATTGACATTCTGATTCGCATTGCTGACAGAAGGTCGTACCTGTTCGATGCTGCTTTCATCTTGAACTTCACTACCCCTTAATCGTAGTGGTGAAGCTTCCACGAATGCCGTCATCAGGATTGGTAGCCTTTGAGGGCAGCACAAAGCGTGAACCTTGATCGGGCTCAACAATGTTTCTGCATCCATTGGCGCATCCAATTGTAGCGTTAGACAGGTGTCTAACACGCATTCTTCTCCGCATAGCAGACACCTTAATACAGGTAAAACACATCTTTGCCACATTGGTCGAAATGATAGAAACCAAGTCATGTTCAGGTCTCTAAGCCGGGAGAGTCCCAGGATTTTTGATATCCGGTCCCGGTATCCAATGGCTAGGATTGTTTCTTCCCTTGTCGCAAGAGTTTGGTCTATGACATGGGTTGCCATAACGAAAAATAAGGACCAAGAATAGGATTCCTGCAATTAGTCCCAAGATCAGGGGAAGTCCGCCAAAAATCGAATGGACGAAATCTGGAAAAATACCCAGTATGGCTTTGAATGGTGTTAATGCCATCGAAAATACTGTCTTAAATACCTTTGAGACCCCATTGGTATCAGAAATATTTAAGATTTCATTCAGGATTTCTGCGAAATGTATGGGGGAATTAGTTGATAACAATGAATGTATCTCTGCAGTCGTCCTTGCGACTTGTAGATCATACGTTTCTTTTGATGACGTGAGCCTTGTAGGCGTCTGAAGAAGCACTGTTTTCATTCTGCTTAAAGTATCTATTCGAATAGAAGTAATTTTCAAGTTGGGCCATGCCCTTGCCTCCCTGTCTGGAAAGGAGCTGGGGAACAATGAGTGTCCACAGCACTTGACCTTCGCAGTCGTAGTTACGAGATAAGGAGTCCCGGGCATAAGACTACAACATCTGCGATCTACAATTAGAATGTAACTCCCATTATAGAGTCTTTGAAAGAATGGTTCAATCTCTGTTGCAGGTGCGCCTTGTTGGTGACATGAAAGGTTATTTGAGTTCCCTTCACAGGCTCCATGCAAACTAATTCCGTTACACAGAAGCGTGCCGCTTAGTGACATCGCACAATTATTGCCACTAAGAAACACTTTCTGTCCTTTATTACTGACACATGCATGTGAATAGGGCAGGTTCCATGTTGTTTTAATGTACCCCTTTCCCAATTTCTCGTACATGCCAGCCTGTATATATTTTTGGCAGTATTGAAACCTGAAGGTTGAGATTGGAATATTTATTATCCCATGTATTATCCATTCACTGACAGGTCGTTCTGACATTGTCACTGGTAATCTTTCGAGTTTTTCAATGCTCATGATTGTATAATCAGCACCCTTTTGTGCCATACTGATTTGTCTATCAGTAAGGTTAAAGATTTGGAATAGTGACGTTGTGTTAATTAAACGCCAAGGCACATAGCCTGAACGTAGATTTTGTAACGTCCAGCCAAGCTGTACAATAGAACGCAATTGAGACTGACCGTGTTGTAATAACAGTAAGTCTTGCGATAATATGTCGATTGCTGAAGACACAATGCTGTCCAAAGAAAAAATTCTGGAGGACAGAGTCATTAACCCATTGTCCACTACAGAAAGTGATTTTTCCAAATTAATACGGTCAATTTCCCGTATTCTCTCTGCTGTTTCAATTTGAGTAACCTTCCAGGCCTCATTGTATGCTGCATATACAGAGGCTGCTATGAAACGTTTTTGACGCTGTTTGTGCGGTCCCATAATGAAATCACGCAAGTCAGCACCATCAGTAAGTAAAGTTAGGTGTTGCTTAATTTCTGTCAGTGTGGAAGTTTGTAGCCATTGAAGGCATAATTTGCCCACACTGTAGGTGGTTATTATCCCCGGGTGATGTCTTTGAGGATATCTAGGGTCTGGCCTGGTCATTTTGAACCCCTGTGTTTTGTTCAGGAATCTGTCTTGACAGTTATTAGTATCTGTGGGCCAGATCAACCACTGTTTCCAATCTGGATGTGTTCTGTTTTGGTTTAATACATAATTTACGTCTATCTCTTCATCTATAGAGCTATTGCTGTACATTGTAGGTTTTGGAATAGACGGTTTATTTAAGTCTTTGATTTTGGCTAGGCCAAGACAGGTAGTTTGTTGAACAGTGTCATTTAAAAATATCATTTGTTCTGGGATCATGCAAGCTCTAAAGAAAGATTCTATACCCTGCACTTGCCATTCTTTTGTACCCCAAACACTTTTCAATTCAACATTTTTGTCCCAATAATCAAAACCAAAAGTATTCATTTTTTCAAAGAATGAGTCTGAATATATCAATTTTGTGTTTGTTATCATGGTCTTAGTTCCTGTCTTGTTTGACAATTTGAAATAAAATGCTTCAGCATTACTTGTGTTAAAACCTGAAAAATATGAATATTTGTCATAAAAGGTTCTTGAGCTTCCTTTTGGAGGGGTTGCACAATGTTCCCATTGATTATAATTTAAAACATTTCTAGGTTGTGCAGATCTATGTAAAAAATGGTTACCATAGTGGTTATAACAGTACATACTATCATAATTTGTAGAACCCTGCAAATAATCATGTTTGGTAAATTTAGCAGACATTACTAAGTCAGACATCATATTATTAATGCTTTCGAAGTCCCAATCATCAGCAAATGAGCTTGGTTTTGCAAAGTCACTCAATGAGATCTTAATTTGGTGTGGATATTTCAGGATTTCGACCGGACCATAAATTTCATAGTCAGTGTTGTCACAGGCTACCCCACCCGGTATCGGATTGGCTGTGAAGTTGACTGAAGAAAGTTCTCTTTTCTCGACGTGTGAAGATGTGTGTGGTTTGAGGATCAAGTTGATTTTCTGACTTGCTGTGTCCATTTTAGCATATTTTCCCTCAATGAAGCGTCCCAAAGTAAGTACCATGATGAGCGAAAGTATGAGGATAAATGCACCAAAACCCACCCAAAATTCGATCCATGGAGAAATCAGATATGTTTCTTTTAGTTGTTTCAAAAGTTCTTTAGCTTTGCCTTTAAAAGTTTTTGATGATGGCTGTGTCTTTGATTCACTGAAGCCTTCAGAGGAATCATCGAAGTTTATGAAGTAGCCGGATGCAGTTCTGTCAATTGTTCCAATTGGTTCAGGATTACTGTTTCTTGCATTTTCGCTTGGTACTTCATTGTAGATTGGTGTGTCTCTGCTAAAAGTTTTTATTTGGGTTTTCAGAGGTCTAAGTTCTATTGCATTGTTGCATAGTCCTTGTTGTTCTTCTGTAGGCGTTTCGAATGTGATGAGCCTCTTAGTTAGGACCTCTGTACTGGTAGCAAACCTTGGTGTTCGGCTACTTATTGGGAGTCCACTTGGCCTACTGTTTGTTATCGGCCACATGATTGTGGTTTAACCAGGTCGATGGATACAACTCGGTTCTCCTTTTTACCAGCAAGTGGCGGTAGTACAACTGATCTTGTCCCGTTGATAGACAAGACAGGAACTGCTTTTCTGTAAGAAGGCCCAAATTCCTTCTTTACCGCGATCTTTTCCCTGACTAGATCCCCGACTTTTGGAATCCAGACAGGTCTTGCTGGGACAGGTGGTGGTTCTTCAGTGGTTGTTGGCTGTTGTTTCAACTTTATGTTGCTCAGGTCTTTTCTTGTTTTGTTTAAGTCCTGCAAAATAGCCAAACGGTCTTTTGATGTCAAAGCTTTTTTCTTTCACCACTGAAGTCTGACTATCAATGTCAGAGATCAACATCTTAGTTCCAAATAATAATTCGTACGCACTGAATCCCTTCAGAGAATTTCTTGGCAAGTTATTTAGACTACGTTGGACACTTATTAGATGTTTGACCCACCCAGCTCCCGAACCTAATACCTTTGCCGTTATAGATTGCTTTATGTCACGGTTTTTTCTTTCAACAATTCCGTTCCCCTCAGGGTGAAATGGACAAGAGTACCGCAATGCCACGCCCATGCTGACCATGGCCTCCTTATAAGCTCTAGAGCTAAAAGCAGGACCGTGGTCCGAATGCAGCATGCCAATTGCGTATGTGCCGATAAAGACTCGCAAATCTTTTATAACAGTTCTGGCGTCAGCCGTTCGCTGGGGCCACATCCATATGAATCTCGTGCATGAATCCACTGCGACCAAGATATATTTATAGTTACCGGCCCTTTGTAAGGGACCGCAGTGATCTAGATAAACACAGGCTAATGGTTTATCCGAGATTAGAAGGGGCGTCTGAGCTGGACGTCTCACCGTTGATACTTTTATTTTTTGACATATTTCACATTCTAGAACATAGTTCCTTGTTTGTCTTCTCATTTGTGGCCACCAGTATCTCTGTTTTAATAATGATACTGTGGCTGAGACGCCAGCATGGATAGAAGCAAGCCCTTCGTGTGCCGCTATTATTAGTCCTAACCTATGTTCCATGTTTGGAATTGCCCTATCCCCCACTCCAGGGATTCGAGCAAAAGGAACATTGTTTGCATTAGTTATGTATGAGTATTTTACTGGAAAGCCTTTCGGGAGTGTTTCTATCGAATCCTTTTCTGAAGCGCTGACAGCTTGTAATATTTCGCTGTCTATTTTTGTTTTTGACCGGGTGATGGCAGCTACGGAAGCCGTTTGCACAGCTGCCTTCGCGGCCTCATCAGCCAATGAATTCCCTGCAACGTGAACGCCATCACGTTGATGACTCAGTGTGTGTATCACGTGAGTCTTTGGTAGTTCTTTTTGTAAAAGAACTACTTGTTCCCAGAGCATTTTATGCTTGATTGTGCCTCCTTTTGCATCCTTAAAACCATTTTGAAGCCAGATCTGCAAGTATTCATTATAAGACTGAACGCAATAATACGAATCGCAAACTATGAGCGTGGGGAATTCTCGATCGGTATCTTCAAGCGCCATCTTGAATGCCAGTAGTTCAGCTCGCTGAGCTGTGCAATCTCCTAGAGATTGCGTTTTAGTGAGGGTTGGTTTAAATTTCCCTTTGTGCCATCGACCTTTAACAATCGCGCACGCAGCACTATAAGCTTGTTTACCCCCGACTGCGGGTTGTGCTGATCCGTCTGTATATATTATACAGCCGTAATGATCTAGAGGCAGAATTTCGGTTGGCGGAGGACATTCAAATTCATATTGGAGAAATTCTTGTGTTTTTAAGTTAGGATCAAATTCGTATGCCACGTCCGTTGCAGCAAGAGAATTAGCCCATTGTATCCATCTCGGATGGAGCTCTTTAGCATTTGGAATGCTTGCCTTTGTTACCGCCTCTAGGGCCGGTATCGGTGTCACGATTATTATTCGTTTACCTTGTGCCAGGGCTCGTTCTTTTGCTATAGCTGTCTGTGTTGCAGTTAGAATTTTTTCCGTAGGGCTAAATTTCATTTCAGCCTTAGTGTACAAGTGTGATTTGAATGCAATTGGTACCTTTTCTCCCTCATTAGAGGTCAGGTATGTGAATCCGCATCTCCCTGGGATGACTCGAATCACAAGATTGCGTGTGTTATCACGTGTTTCTAATTTTGTTTTAATTAGCATGTCTGTTTGTAAGGATCTCAGAATTTCTGTGTGTATTTGAGTCCAATTGGATCTTTTAAAATCTGGTTTTATCAGATCATAAAGGGGTTTGACCCTTTCTGCGTAATTTGCAATGTATGTTCTTCCGAAATTTAGGAAGCCTAGAATCGACTGTAGGTTTTTTAGTGTTCTAGGTGCTTGGATTACGGCACATTTCTCTAGGAAATTGTCAGCCAGGCTTTTGCCTTCACTTGATAATTCATATCCTAAGAACAGGACTGTCAGATGGGCAATTCTGGATTTTTTAAAGTTGAATTTGTAACCCTCTGCTGCGAACCCAAGTATTATGGTGTTCACTCTCTTCAAGTGAGTCTCCAAGTCATCATCTGTTAAGTAAATGTCGTCGACATAAGATAATGCTTCATCATCATATATTTGTAGTAATTCTGTTACTCGCGCTGAGAATACTCCCGGGCTGTTCTTGTACCCCTGGGCTAACCGACAGAATTGTTTTTGAGTGCCATTTATTGAGAACGCAGACAAATATCTGCTCTCTGGTGCTATGTTTTGACAAAAGAATCCATTAGAGATGTCTAATGTTGTTTTGTATTTTTTGCGCACTATGTTATTCATTAGTGCAGCACTATGCGAATTTTGCACTGCAAAAGTTTTGCAACATGTGTTAAGGTGTCGGTAATCCAAAACTAGACGATATGAATTGTCTGGTTTGGAGACCGGAAACAAAGGGTTGTTCATTTGTGAGGTGCAAGTTTCAATCACCCCCTGGTATTCTAGCTGATCTAGTATTTCTTTTACCTGTTTTTTAGCTTCTTGCTTAATTGGGTACTGCCTTTGTGCAGTAGGTTGTGATTTTAACTGGATTTTGTGAGGAGGAGAGTCCTCATCCCATCCCACGTGATTTTTATATAAAGCAGGAGCTAGAGCCACTGCCCACTTTCTAGCAAGTGTGTATTTTTTATGAATTTGGATATGATTTGAGAAGGCAGGCATAATTACTTCTTCGCCATGAGGGCAATCCCTGACAAACTCTGGTGGCCAGTCTTTTTCAGCTAGAAGGATATCATAGCCCTTGGAGAGATTATCCCAAAATAGTCCCCTTATTTTTCTAGACTTATCCCCCTCTATACGCAATGTTATTTCGTATATTTTGTGAGGTTTGCTAACTCTGGTGTCTGCAGTTTCCACTTGAAGATATTCATTCGTGTCCACTGTCTCCAGATGATTCATAAGGACTTTGCGAGCTATGCTCACTTCTGCTGCGCTGTCTAGCATTGTCTGAGCCCATTCCCCGTTTTTCAGTTGTGTCCTCAGAATTCTCGGCATTGTTAACTATTTTAATGCTGGCTACCTTCTTCTTTGGAAATTGTAATTTCTTTTTTAGCTGAGCAGGTTCCTTGTCTTTGGACTTGGCGTGCTCTTCTCTTTGTTCTGATCGTCCTCTTCTTTCCGATTTCTGCGAGGAAGTCTGAAAAGATTGAGAGGGACGTGTATCAATGTCTTGATATCTATCAGGCTTTTTTATATTATCCCTATTTCTAAGGTTATATCTTTTCCCAGAGGGGTCACTCTGGGGTGACCTGTGTCTTTGGTTCGGAGATTTCTCTCTTCGCCTAGGAGACCTTCCTCTGGACTGGAATTTCTTTTCTTTGGGATTGGATTGTTTGTTTCCATCCCAGCTCTTTTTCTGTGATGTTGAATTATTATTAAAAAATATTTTTTCAGGACTTTCAATCAGTTGTGGTTTTACTGGTATTCCACCTAAACTATCTCTACCTAGTTCCTCATAGGATTTTTCTATGATTCTGGCAATTTCAGCTGGTTGGTCTGCTATATCTGTTTCCTTTAACCTCTGGCGGATCGCCACGTTTGCTGCTTCTCCCTTTATGTTGGCTAATAATATAGCCGAGACCTGCTTGAAGTCTTTTAGTAATTTCATACCAAGAGTTAAAGCGGGTTCTGGACCATATTCGTCTTGAATTTGTTTTAGCACATCTGGTATTACCGAAATGGATGGAACACCGTGCGTTTTTGTGTAGATGGAAGCAAAGACTGTACCCCAAGTGTCACAGTCCTCAATGTGTGGTGCGATTCCCATTGGAAGACAGATAGTCAGAATCCTGTGCTTTTCTAGCGGGGTGGTGTCTGGAAACACCGCCTCTATTTGGGTGATTTTCTGTGCCAACCAGAATGGTATTTGTTCCCGTTTAGCCGGTACTTTACCTAGGCAGGACTGGATGTTCTGTGGTGTAATTTTATTTGTGTTCCCCTGGTGAGGGGTCAGCTGTGGGAGTTCAATCGCTGGCTGAATTGTTGAAGTCCGCATCACATACTGGACTAATTGTCTATGTATTTTTATTAATTGTTTTAGCTGTGTTAACAGGTTAGCTGCAGACATCCCGTCGATGTCTGGATGTGGTGTGTATCCGGCTAGGACCGGCCACGTTGCTCCTGGTCTACCTAAAGGACCGAGCCTGGTGATGTGATTATTATGTTTTAGGGCGCCATCAAATAAGAGCAAATGCTCTTGAAATTTGAGTGGTACTTCCACCTCCTCGAAAGGAGTGTACGTTTCAGGAGGTTCCTCTATTTTGTAATAGTGGAAGTACAGGATTTGCTGCTGGAAAATTTATCCATGAATAGTATACCTCTGTCTGCCGATATTCGTGTGCCTCAATTACGAATATGACTGTACCACCTCTAGGTGTCAGTCCATTTTCTATAAGTTTTATGGTTATAGATTTCCTTTTAATGACCGGGATGAGTATTATATCCTGGTCTGCTTCCTGCATGGTAGCATCAGCTGCTGCGAGTTCAGTTGCTAATCTAACTGCCTCTCTTTCTTCATCACTGTCTACCATTTTACCGACAGGATGGTTATTTCTTTTGTTTGCAGATCAGGTTTCTTATGGAAACAAAGATTAGATGCACAATATTTTGGAACAGTGTATCCTTCAACGTTGACTATACCAAGAACCATACATAGGAGTTCCCTCCTGCGAGGTCTGGCGGATATAACCTTTTACCCACTCCAGACGTCTTTGGAGTATTATGGGAGAAAGGGGTCTGAGTGAGAAAGCACGACTGAGTTACTTTAAATGTCTTACGTTAGTTTTATCGCCCTTTCCAAACGCGTTGGGCGCCATGTAGTGTAGTTCCTATTATCCCAATAGGCTCTGCGCATTGGAATAATACCTTCAATAGTAAAGGCCTAGACCAGACGTTAACTAGGTCTACTACTGTCGATATTAGACTTAAAGTTTTGGGTTTGCCAGCTAGCTCAGAATTCACTAGAAACTTTCTCGAATGTTCAGGAAGTAATTAACTTCCCTGATTAGACAAGAAGGGATTTAGTTTCTGGCAACTATAGAACATGACAACTTTGCTCTCCCCTAATCAAGAGTGTATCTCGAGAGTCGTGTGAACAAAAGGCAATTTATTTTACTCAGTCAGTACGTGCATTCTTAGTCTCATCAGAATGTAGAGAAAAGGAAGAGACGGGCGTGTTCAATAAAAAGGGTGTTATTTATTGATCAGTCTCTTTTCTCATACAAGAGAAATGGATCGATATTATTGCAATACTTATAGTTAAGTAAAGTGCATACATTAAAAGCAGAAGTATAAAATAATACTGTAAAAACATTGATATGGTTTCTAAGCCATAAGATGTTTTAAAATGAATAAAATATATTACATACACATATACATTTGACTAAACATACTCAACTGGTGTTTCTAAATACGCCTACCCCGTGTACCTGACCTAAGCCTAATACGTGGGCGGGAATAGAAAGTTACAGTTTAAGTTAAGTTTGTTTTTGCCAAGTGAATAACTAAAGAATTCTCTGCGAGGGGTTATTCAGTTCTGTACCTGGAATTAAGGATGAATGAGGGATGGTATCTCTCTCTCTGGT
Source organism: Lissotriton helveticus (assembly GCF_964261635.1). NCBI lineage: Eukaryota > Metazoa > Chordata > Amphibia > Caudata > Salamandridae > Lissotriton > Lissotriton helveticus. The sequence goes on along the minus strand of NC_136069.1, from coordinate 1,316,194,723 downwards.
CTCGATATTCCAGGCTGCCTGCGAGGGCTACCCGGAAGCGCCGGTGCTGGATTTCTCGGCAGGAGAAAGCAGCGCGTCTCGTTCTCAGCGCGTCAGGAAGGCGGGGCTGTGCCAGCGGGGTCTGCTCTGCTCTTCGCTTCGGCAAGTATGGCTGCTCCGTCTCGTCACCACCGCGTGTGTTTGCATAGGGCAATATCGGTAATATTTATACCTTTAAGGTGCCGAGATTGACGTAAGGATGGACATAGATACGTCAATAAGGATGTCATACGACTTGCTCGTTAGCACATTCTTTTGCTGAAGTTCTCGGTGAAATCAAAACAATGGCCGCAGGGTTTTGCCCAGGTTGTCATAGGTTTGATTTGTTATGAGAACTCCGTATGCCTTATCAGGGGCTGGAGGAATATCGCTTGTCTAATTAGATCGCAAGCGTTATGACCTAATCAGATAACACGTTCCTGTGCCGTAGTGTGACTGCGTCAGATAACGGTATCTGCATCATGGGGGTTTTCTGCCTCATGGGCTGACTGCTAGTTAACTTGTTGGTTTGTTTAACCAGAATAGGGTCAGGAATAGGGGGATCGATTCAGAACCTATAGGAATACATCACAATATAATACCAATACAAATACCCCAAAACACGCATATTGGGGCACATCTTGAGGGTATAAAAGGAGCTCCAGACTGTGCAACTAGCCAATTACAAACGGTCTATCACAAAGAAGCAGAAAAAACGGGTTTGGCAGCTATTGAAACAAAAATAGCACAATGACCAGGAACACAAGACATTGAACACAATTTACCGCCACACTATCACAATCCAACATTAGGAATGCAGCGTAATCTTACTCAGGCCAAGTTAAGCTTCTTCATATTGAACAAGGAAATTACACAATTAAACCAGGAGGCGGAAGTAAAGCCAAAGACTTTACAAAGCCAGAGGACGTCTGTCTTCAAATCATCTTGACTCCGGAGTACAAGACACAAGGCAGGCATGATATACTTAACAGGAGCAACATATTGAAACTTATGTCGGAAATAAAGGAATTGAGTGACATTAAAACTACCGATCTAGTAAGGGTTCAATTCCTAGGAGGATCTAGCGACACAAAAAACGAACAAACGCTGACCACCTGGAAATCCGCCGCTATAGTGCAATTAATACTAGATAAATCAGATATATTTAAAAAATGGGGCATCCAATTTTCTCAGCCCATTAAAGCAGGATACCCGCTCCCTTTAAAGAAAACTAGCAGCCCGCTAATTAATAGGAAATTGGCCGAACTTGTTCCCAAAAAATCAGTCTACTCTATTTTACACAATGCCAAAGGCAGAAGCGACGCAGCTACCATACAGGAAGATAGAGAGGAGGACTTGCTAACATTAAGCGATACCTGGAAATGGCTCCCCAGTATGCTAAACAATAAACGGAAGAACTGACCGAACGGAGCTGCGACAAACATAGCAGCAAAACGATATACACATACTATCATGAAATATCGCTGGTGCAAAAAGACTGTTGGAGGAGGGACTAGCTTTAGATGAATGGGATAGCTAAAATTAAATAAATGTGGAGCCAGAAAGCATCCCTGTTTAAAGCCGGTTGTTGTGTAGACTATTCTTGATAATAGTGAACCGTCCCCTAGTTTGATTTGTGTCCAGGTGTCTGAGTAGAATAACAGCAGGCCCCTTAATATGTTCTCTGGTATGTTCCATGCTCTCAGCTTTGCCCATAGAAGATTCCGATCGACACTATCAAATGCCGCCTGCAAGTCGATAAAACACAGGTTCAGCTCCTGCTTAGTGCGCTGGCATTTTTCTGCAATCATAGTTAAAGATAAAATGTTCGAGGTTGTTCCGATTCCTGCTCTAAATCCAGTTTGGTTAATTGGGATCATTGCTTTCTCTTCTGACCAGTTTGCCAAGGAGTGATGCGAAATATTTGGCTTCGACGTCCTGTAATGTTATTAGTCGATAGTTTAGGGGGTTAGATCTATCTCCTCCTTTATATATAGGCGTGATGATAGAGCCTTGCCAACTTTCAGGGATAAGATTGCAAGTTTGCACATCTGCGAAGATTTTTTCAAGAGGTGGTCCCCAAAATTCTGGTGCATATTTAAAGGTGGCTTGCGGGATACCGTTCGGTCCTGGTGCCCCATTACTTTTGCCCTTTCTGATTATATTAATTATCTCCTCTACAGAGTAGGTGCCACGTGGTGCAGAAAGGTGTGAGGTATACCTTAGGTCAGTTGTTGGTGACTGACTACAGCATTCTTCTTCGCTACTGGTTTTAATAAGATTAGCTGAAATGATTTGCTGGCCAAGTGCCTTTGCTAGATTTTCTTTGAATTTTGACGACAGGAAAGTTACCCATTCAGATTCCTGTATGTTCGATGTCAGGACGTTTAACGGCCTTGATAGTTGGTTTATGATCTTCCAGAATTTACTTGAGTCACGGAGATTAGAGCTGGCCAGCAGATTGATCCAGAAGTCTTCGTTCATCTGTTTTTGATACTCCCAACCCCTTTTTTATATAAATTTCTTTGTGCAAGAAAATTATCCAAGTGACGCCGATCTTTGTAGTTCAGCTGCAACTTCTTTTGACTTCTGCGTAAATACCTTCTTAAGTCTTGCAGCTCCATCGGCAGTTTCTTTTTTGAGTTGACTCTTTTAACCCTTGTATTGGATGATTTCATTTTTGTCTTTAATCTCTTTAGAAAACAAGTCCAAGCTTGTATCTTGTTTATTGTAGTGCGTCCTAACTCATTCAGCGTGACCTCTATTACTGACAACCACTCCTCTTTATTGGAGTTAGACCAGTTTATTCGTTTTTGATTAATTCTGCCTAGTTGGCCCCCTAGCGAATACAAAGGTTGAAGTCTTTCCATGCAGAAGTTTAATTTAAGGTGTTGCATCGCATGATCACTCATCGGTGTATATTCAATATAGAAGGTGTTCAGTTGGGGGATGCATTTATTTAATTTATTTATCTCAGATCTCTCAGGTATACTAAACAACTGCAATTCTCACTCGCCGAATCTTGGCAACTTACAACTTACACATTTGGCATATGCCGACGACATTGTGCTTATGAGCCTAACTAAAGTCGGTTTGTCCAGATTACTAACAGAACTATCAGAATTCCTGTCCGCGAACAACCTTGCTCTCAACCTGTCCAAAACACAAACAATGTTAATCACTAATCGACGATCAGCACATCTTAATATCATGCTGGAAGGAAAACACCTGGAAAGGGTAGCAAGTTATAAATATCTAGGATTTTATATCGACAACAGATGTACCCTAAAAACTCAGAAAAACTATATGACCCAAAGAGCTGGAGCTTTAATATTTGCACTTAGCATTCTGTCAAAAAAACTGGAGGGCCCGTCGCTTAAACCACTACTGACAGTGATTGCCAGCAAAGTACTTCCAACCTTAGCGTATGCTAGTGTAGCCATTCTGGGTAAGGACGCTATTATTCTAAACAAACTGGTGACAAAAATGTATAAAAAGGCTCTCAGACTTCCTACTTCAGCCTCTCCAGCGCAGATGCGCCTAGAATTTGGCCTCATGAATGAAACACTAGGAAGACTCTATACAAGCATCAGGGTATGGTACCAAATTAAGATGAATGCTATTGATAATAATCTTAATAGATTTTTATGGCAGGAACTGGAACTACATAAAAACTCAGAAGCTAACAAATACTTGACTTGCGCGCTGGAGCAAACGTGCACTGCTAACCTGTGGGACAAAAACTTGCCATTCATCTCCTTTAAACAGGCATTAAATAAGGCGGCCAAATTTAATTTGTTGATTACTGACAAAGCCATTTTCTCAGACCGCTCTCATTCCTGGACTGTGATCAACGGTTACAAAAAACTTACCCCAGCTGCCTACTTAGACACAACCTATTCCGTCTTTTTTTTTTCCCAAAAACCTTTATTGCACCTTTAAGTGTACACAGCTGTAGGCCTACAACCCATAGGGCCGGCCGCCATCACAATCTTCAGTTACCATGCAGTAACATCAAAACGGGATCCGAAAGTTATTCTATTCACAATCCTTATAACTGCATTAATGTAAAAGGTACTGTATAATCATTATGCTGCCAATCAGTACATGTTCTTGGTTTTTTACTTTTGCAAAAACAACAACAAAACAAAGAAGGCTTAAGGAATCACACTGTGGTCATGCATTGTTGGTGATCGGTCGCTTTAACTGAGTAAAGAGGCGACCCCCCATTGTCAACTCCACCCGATTCCTCCAATGCCACACTAACTCATGATAGTGTGAGTGTTCAGGCTCCATCGGACTCAACTCCCCCGGCATCCCCCCCCCACCTATCTCTCGAGTCTCTCCTGTAAAACCTAGGTTAATCCCGAGTTCCGTGGCCACTCTTCCCTTTGGACTCTGTGAGGTCTACTATCCCTCCTCCCCTTCCTCATCCGACATATCCTGATCGTCTTCCGGCAAGGGATCACAGATCTCCCCTCTGTACACATTCCACTTAGTCCAGATCTTGTTCCATTTTCCCGGACAAGCTCGGTTAGAGTACACCGCCCTTTCAGTCACCATAACCCTATCCATGTTAATGCACCATTGTGTCTTCGTAGGCACTTCTGCTGCCCCCCAGCGCTGTGCGATATCACGTTTAGCCACTATCAAGCCCACCATGACCCAGAGTTGACTATGTCTGGACAAATCATTAGATTCCCATACATTTAGGAGGCACCTCTGTGGTTCGGGTAGCAGTGAGATCTCTAGTGCCTGCGATACTGTTCGCATTATTTGTCTCCAGAACTCCTGGATACGGGGACAGTCCCATATAGTGTGAAAAAACGTGCCCTCCTCCCCGCACCCACGAAGGCAGTAAGGGTGTTGTGCTCGGTTAATGCGGTGTAGCATAGTTCTAGTGTAGTATACCCTGTGTAAAATGTTTAGTTGTACAAGTCTCAGTCGCGCGGAGATGCCTACTTCCTTAGGCGATGCCATCGCCTCATTCCATTCATGCTAGTCCATCTCACAGGTGTCCCCTTCCCATTTCCCCTTCAATGGGGTCATTGGGTCCGGTAAGTTATTAAGAAGTTTACGGTACATGAGTGATGTCGCACGCTCGATCATAAAATCGGTGAGAAGGCGGTCTTCAAGCGGGGATGATTCCGGCAACTCAGTGTCCGGGGGTATAGCAGCGAGCAACGCATGTTGTATCTGAACATATCTATATAGTTCCCTCTCTCCCAGGTCGTATAACTCTCTCAGTCTGTCAAAAGGTACCACACCTCCCCTTTCCCAGAGATCCCCCACTGTGGATATCCCTATAGTATCCCACTGTGAGAAGCCTTTGCTGTTTCTCATGTTACCCAAGGCTCGAGAATCCCACAGTGGTGTAAGCTTGGTTATTCTCCCCTTCCAACCTAATGCCGCTGTCGCCGTATGCCACAGCGTCGCAGTTAGTCTGGTGGGTCCCACCAACTTACGCATTTTGCTCTGGTCATACAACGGAGCCAGTAGACTATTCGTGCCTAGTTGTGCCCTATCTGCTTGAAATGCTGGCTCATTTTGCGGAGTATGTATCCAGTGGTTGATGGGTTTCAGGTGTGCCGCCCAATAATACAATTTCAGATTAGGCAACGCTATCCCGCCATCGTACTGTCCCCTGCATAGTTTGGTTTGCGCAATGCGCGCCGGGAGGTTCCCCCATAGAAGAGTTGACACCAATGCCGCTAACTTCTGGAAGAATCTCGGAGCCACCGGGTACGGAGTATTTTCAAGTACATACAGAAATCGGGGCAAGGACATCATTTTATACAGTGCCGCCCTCCCCAGTAGCGTTAAAGGCAGCCCCGCCCAAAACTTGACATCTTGTTTAAGTCGCTCCATGGGAGGCCCTAGATTTTTATCCATAAACTCCGTTGGGTCCCGTGTAACACTGATACCTAAGTATTTGAAGGAAGATCCAGCTGCCCTTAAAGGGCATTCTGCACTCAGTGCTGGAATCGGACCCTTCAGGACATACATCTCCGATTTGCTCCAGTTTAACGTATACCCCGATACTTTACCATGGCTGTCACAGAGACGCAAGAGTGCCGGCACCCCATGTTCTGGGTCCGTTAGGTACACCAGCATGTCGTCCGCATAAAGGGAAAGCCGGTCCTCCCAGCCTTCCGCCCAGCGTATGCCCGTCAGGAGTGGCGAGGTCCGTATTAAAGTGGCTAGTGGTTCCAACGAAATCTCAAATAGTAACGGTGAGAGGGGGCATCCCTGACGAGTGCCCCTTCCCAGAGGGAACGTTTGCGAGATATGGCCATTTGCCACCACCTGCGCGACCGGGTCAGCGTACAATAATCTAATCCATGCAATAAAATTGGGGCCGAATCCCAAACGAGACAGAACTTCAAACAAGTAGTTCCACTCTACAAGGTCAAAGGCCATCTTGGCGTCCAGGGCCAATATTACTGCCTGCGTTGGGATCGATTCCGCCTTAGCCAGCACCCCATGTAATCTGCGCAGATTAAGCGCCGTATTTCTATGAGGCATGAATCCTGATTGGTCCGGATGTATGAGGTCGGGCAGATGAGGCAGAATTCTGGTCGCCAAGAGTTTGGCGAGGATTTTGACCTCTGCATTAAGGAGCAAGATGGGGCGATATGAGGAGCAATCCTCTGGAGGTTTCCCCGGTTTGGAGATGGCTACTATAGTGGCCAGTCTTTGGTCTGGTGGAAGTATTCCCTTCCCTAAACACTCCTCGTACATTGCTAGTAGATGTTTGCTCAGGCTCTCCGGCGTCGCTTGATACCATTCTATGGGTATGCCATTCGGTCCAAGCGCCATGCCCGGATTCAAAGCGTTAATAGCCAGTTGGATCTCATCTGCAGTTATGTCCGCATCTAACTCTGTTGCAACCTCTGAAGGAAGCGTCTTGACCTCAATCTGTTCTAACGCCGCTCTGGCCATGTCAGGTGTTACTACTCGCTCAGGGGTGTATACCCCTTTGAAGTGGGCCACGAGCGTCTCGACTATTTGTTCTGGGCTTGTGTGCATCACCCCCAGACTGTCCCTCACTCGTTGGACTCCTCTAGTCCCGCCTCCCCTCTTATCGAGCCATGCCAGCATCTTACCCGCACTTGTCTCCCACTTCATGAATCCTATTCTGCGTGTCAGTTATATGTCCCTTAACCTGAGTCCGTAAATGGTCCGTGTAGAGTTCCTGTTGGAGGTTAAGTGCATGTGACGTGGCCGGAGTGGGGTGCTCTTCATGCGCTGTGGACAATTCCTGCAATGTTAATTCCAATTTGGTTAGTTCCTGAGCTTTTTCCCTTTTGTAGCCTGTAATTGAGTTTATGGCTTGGCCCCTTAACACCGTCTTATATGCCTCCCATACAACTTCTGAGGAGCGGACTGAGTCTACATTTTCGGCGAAGTACTGAGTCGACATCTTTTTGAGAGCCCTGTGGACCTGGGGGATCTTAAGGTATGTGGCCTGTATGGGGTAGATTCGTTTGCGTGACTTCTCCTGAGTGGAGATCGTGAGGGTAATCGGGGAGTGGTCTGAGATTCCCCTAGGGTGAATTTCTATGGTGTCTATGTGTTGGATACCATTGCCTAGGGCCAGGAAGTGATCAAATCTCGACATGCTGCCATGCACTGCGGAGTGGAAGGTGTATTGCCTAGCCTGGGGGTGGGTATGTCTCCAGATGTCGATTAGACCCATGGCTGCCAAAACACGCTGGAAGCGGGATGGTCCTCCAGCGGGAGTCATCGTCGGGAACCTATCTAACTGAGTGTCTACAATGGCATTGAAGTCTCCCCCAAGAATAACATCCCCTTCGGGAAGAGTCAGTAGAAAGTCAGCCAGTTTCGGGAGTTGCACCGAGTGGAGCGCTGGGGGAATGTATACTGAAACCAGATTAAGGAGCTTACCCTCCCACTGTCCCTGCAGGGCAGCGAAGCACCCCTGATCGTCAGTCTTAGTTAGCAGTGGAATGAACTTCGAGGATTTCTGAATTAGGATGCCAGTCCCCCTAGACCCCGACATAAATTCCGAATGGGTCATCATCTTGTACCCTCTCCTGTCCATGGCCTTGGATGCCCCCCCCCGTTAAATGCGTCTCTTGTAGTAGTGCTATAGTGGGTTTTTGCCTTTTCAGTGCGGTCAGCACCAGTCCCCGTTTTACCTTATCTCCCAGCCCTCTCACATTCCATGTCAGTATTCGTAGGGACGAGCCCCGCGAATTCGGGTCAATCCCTTCCGTGCTAAGTGTTGGGTCGTCTGCCATTAGCAGTTGTGAGGTCAGTGGTGTGTCTAACATGATTCGTATCATGAATGTTATCTCTACACCTGTTCAGTAGACTGCATAGATACCTCGCAGAAGAGCTAGACCTTCTTTGTATATACCAAACTCTTGTCAAACCGCCGAATGCATAACATTATTCCTTGACCATACATGTGTGTTCAAAACAGCGCCAAAACCACCCCCCCTCCTCGCACCCCCTCCCTGCCCCCCTGCTTAACGGACTTCCAACTGCCCGCCTCCCCAACTTAGCAGAGTGCTTAACCCATCCCAAAACCAGAGTACTTGCGTGTAGGGGGAGAGCGTCTCCCCGAGCAGGCGGCACCCCTGCTCACATCTGGGGCTAACCAGGCCAGCGTCCATCTGTAACTGTAAAACGTTAGTTCCATTATCAAGAGACAGCGACCATTCTCGTCCCTTCTATTCCGGGTCATTCTTCTCCGTCAGCCTCCACGAGTCCATGAGTCGGGGATCTTCCCGCTCCCCCTCTGCCTGACGCTTGCGACCCGGCCTGGCTGTCGTCTCGGCGCCCGTGATTTGATCTATGAGTTTTCCGCGGCTGGTCCTTAGTGCGCCAACCCTCAAGCCAGTCCCTGGCCTCATCAGGGAAGTCGAAGAACCAGACCTTCTTATCAGCTACTACTCGGAGCCGGGCTGGGAAGAGCATTGAGTAAGGCAATTCTTTTTCTCTCAATGTCCTTTTTACCTCAAGAAAAGTTCGCCTTCGCCGCGAGACTTCCGCCGTGTAGTCTGGGAAAAAGGACACCCTGGAGTTCTGAATCTGGATGGCTGGAGCCACTCTAGCCGCTTGTAGAATGGCGTCCCGGTCTCTGAAGTTAAAGAGTCTCGCTAATATCGGCCTCGTTGGCCTCCAGTCTTCGGCTTCCCCCTGGCACCCTGTGGGCCCTTTCCACAGAAAAGAAATGCGAGAGGCCTTTGGGCTGGAGCTGAGTCTTGATCATATCCTCCACATAAAGGTCCATCGCTCCCGTAGTTTCAGACTCCGGAACACCTAAAATTCGGACGTTGTTCCTCCGAGAGAGCCCTTCCTGATCGTCCAGCTTTTCTCGAAGTATTTTGTTGTCCGCTTGCAGTTTACCCATTTCGATTTGTAGTTCCGATACATCCTCGACCAAGGATTTGGTTACCACTTCAACTTGTTTTACTCTCTCATTCATCTTCTGGAGTATCAGGGTAACTTCAGTCGCCGTCGCCCCCACTGTCTCCTGCACCTGAGCCAATGCCGCTAGAACATCGTCCAGTGTAGCTTTCTTTGACCCTTCGGCTTCTGCCATTTTCCCCGCGGGTTTGCGCTGTTCTTGGGGGGGAGTCTGTTTGTCATAGGCGAATCTGTCGAGTTTGGCCTGTGTGGAGTTGTGTTTGGGGCCTCTGTTCGCCATGCTGTACAACCAGTGAGTGTTCTTTTCACCAACAGGGGTGTGCTACCTGGCCAGGGAAGGGACTCCACCTGTGTCTCCTGGATGATATCTGCGTAGCAGTCGCGACAGCCACTCCGTTTAGCGTGATATCGGCCTCCCCTCGGAGCACTCGCCCACTGGTTCATCCACTGCCAGTGGTACAGGGTCGGGCCGGGTCCTGTGCAAGCCGTTGGCAATCGGGGTGTCTCTCGCCCCCTTCCAAGTGGTAAGTACCATGCACCCCTTTCCACTTGTAATAAACCTTCTGGCCCTATGAGGTTGCACAGTGCTATGGCCGGTCTAATGAGAGGACACGGTGCCTGCCCCCAGTGCTGCCCAGTGTGTCAGCGTGTTATAGGCCCGGAGCACACGCACTCAGACCATGCAGTAGCTCGTCAATCTGCCAGGTACTGCCTCTCGTCCAGCAATTGGAAAAGTGGGGGGGGATAACCCCTCGCGGTGTACCGGCCCTGTAGTCACCGCGCTCCGCTGATGGTACTCCCCGGAGACCCGCAGTGATCACAGGACGCCCTTCACACCCCCGGTGGCTACCCTCCGGTCGCGTCTCCTCAGGCATACCAGCACCGGGGACTTGCGCTCGTCTCTCGGAGTTGCTGCCTTTGGGACAAGTCCGCTGCTCAAGGTGGCGGATCCGTCCCCCGAGCCGCGGCGTCCTCCGTGGTGTCTTGCACTCGCGTGTCGTGGCAGTGCCCTCTTTACTGACATCCGCCAGTTTGCCTACGTACCGTGGTGGCTTCCCGGGTCTATTCCGACGATTCAGTCGGGGGTCTGACACTTCCGGCTAGCGACGTCCGCCGATACTCCACTTCCGCCCGGATTCAGCCTGCCGGTTACTCCGCTGCTTCGAGGTGGACAGTAGGCCCCTCCTCTCACCTCTCCGTTACGCCGACTGCCGGGCCGCCGCTGCCTCAAAAATGCTGCGTTGGGCGCCGCACGGTCAGCAGACCCAGTCCGCCCCGACAGAGTGATACATTTATCGGATATTGTCGACGGATTTATGTGGGATGCCGCCTTACTGTGGGAGCCTCCCTAAGCTGCTGCCGCCATCGTTGGCTGCTAGCCACGCCCACCCCTATTCCGTCTTTTTTTTAAAAAAGCTGATGGCTCTGAGACTAGGTAAATACTCAACCTTGGCTGACGAACCCGCTTGGAAACACTACGACACAGTTGTCTATCGCCTCTGCGGCACCACAAAAGAAGACATAATTCATATCATATGTCTTTGCAAGAATCTGAGCCAGGAGCGCACGCTCTTTTTAAAGAACATTTTTCAAGAGACTACGCACCTGCAGGACTGCTGTTATTGGTGGTTTGGACTAAACAGCACCTATAATTAACTGCAAACTGATACAATTCTTGAAAGCTTTTGAAAAACGCTTGAAAGCAACTGGTCATGTTTAGATTTAATGAGGCTTCTTATTATTATTAACTTTTCTCTTTTTAACCGCTAGCTGATAAAGTTTTTGATGGCCTTAGAACAACACTTGAAAGTAATTGGTCATCTCTAGATTTAATAAGACCATCATGTTATCTCTAACCTCTGTTTTAAACTGTATTTGATTAATTTTACCTTCTCTTTTGATATTGAATACTAAATGTAAGGATATTTGTTTTGGTTTTAATTAACTAAACAATAAAGTTTACTACTACTACTAGCACAAAGGCAGAAAGCGGTATGTGCTACTGTTTTCCTTGCATACAGCCCACTCCTCTTCTTGATACGAGAACACAATAGTTACTCGTGCTATCACTCCAACAGGCCACAACTAAAAACTTGACTGTAGGCAAGGGAAGGGACAGTCTCAAAGATTAGAGTCAGACTCACAATTTAAGGAAGGGGGATGAAGAGTATTCCTCACCCTATTGAATAAGGTCAAAGTGTAAGTATTCTGTAACTGTGTATTTTCTTTGAAGCTTTGTCTGAGATGCATTTGAATTAAGATCTTACTGAGCCTACCTTCACTAACTGGGATATATTTTCTCTGACTGTACTCAGATGGTCACCTTCCTCCATTTCCTATCAGGAGCTACCACCACTAATTGTGTGTCCCACAAAGATTGTCGCTAAGAACAACACTCTAACTTCTATGTTCATCCTCTGGCATCTGATTCGTTCTTGGTTTTGACATCATCTGTTATGCAGACAATACACAAATGATTATTTTTTTCTCCAAGAACTGCAATTCCATACTGACAAACTTTTGTGCTTGTATGTGGTCAGTTGCCCCTTGGATGTATGACTACTGTCTTAAACTTAATGGTGATAAAACAGAGATTCTTCTCTCCAGTCAACCTGATATCTCTTGGTCTTCTGCCCGATAGCCCACCAATCTAGAATCTCACCCATCTCCCAAGTCTGCAAAACAAAATCTAGGCATCTGGTTTGACACCGATCTGTACTTCTTGTTGGACTTGGCCCTTCCTGCATGGTCAACCCCAAACTTTTTGCCTACACTCTCCTGTTTTCTGAACCCATCCCGTTCTTGTAGTCTTTTAGGACTCTGTGCACTTTACCATTGCTAAACAGTGCTAAAGTGGTTGTGCTCTCTCCCTTAAACATTACCTTTTTACTCCACTCATTCGTTGTTGATGGACTGGTGGACTAAGTGATTGTAGGCGGCTCCAGAGATCGCCATTAGCCAAGAGGCCTGTGAGACATGAGGCGCCTGCCCAGGAGAGGGCCTGAGGGTTTTGGGGATCAGTGGGGCTGAGAATCAGGGTGGCGCATGAGCATTGTGAGGACCGTGGGTCTTACACAGAAATAGTGCTGCACCATCGCTCTGCGCTCCACCATAGACCCCCGAGCCGCTGGAACAACCGAGCCCAAGCAGTTTGACATGGTTCCTCAGCAGCTATCCGATTTAATCGGTGACCTGCACCAGCAATACACCCACAACCCGTAGCCAAAGGAGGATATAGGGAGCACATAAGTTGCATCCAATGAGGAAAGGAGCAGAAGGAGAAAAAGAACGGTGTAAAATTAGGGGGAAAAGTGAGGAAAGGAAGATGGCGGAGTGAGTTCTCCAGTGTGCATGCCGCTCAGTGAATCTCCTCATCAGCTACACTGCCTCTCGCACTCCCGCACTTAGGGCTGATGTTAAGCCAGGCGAGATGACAAGTGTGCAGTAAGAGTGGGGGGTATTCTAAACCCCCCCAGACAGCAGCCCGGCTTTGTCATGCCTGCTTACCTGGTAACTTATAGGTTGATGGCTTTTCACGATGCACGCCGGGCCTCAGCAAGTACCGGTCAGTGGACATTTGTGTTGCCCTGTGTTGTAGCTATGGTCCCCCCACGTACATTGGTACAGAAGGGGTGGGGCGTATTGGGGACAATTTGGCAATACATGGTGGCAGACCAATCCCTGAGGAAGTCGAAACAGGTGGGCATGAGGGTCAGGATGTTACAGTAGACCCTGAATCCAGCTCTACGCTCGGGCGACCTATCCTGAGACTACTCCACTCTGTCAGGGCCGGAGAGGTACTCTGGTCCTTTGGCTCAGTCAATTCTATCCCTGGGCAAGAGATGGCTGAAGCCTTTATAGCAGCTGTACCGGATGGTTTGGATGATAGGGGGCTACTTGTAGTTGGTATTATGGATTCAAAGAGGAATGATACCCCTGTAAGGTCAATGGCGAACCCTAATGTTGTAATGGTCTTGTGTCTCAAGACGAGAGCAACATAGTCAGCGAAAATGAGAGTCATTCAACAAGTAGTGCCACGACTGCTCCCTCAATGTGGTGATTACGCAAATCCCCGGGAACAGGAGCTGGCTGACCTTATACCGACTGTCAGTTGTGAGGGAAATTACAATAATGCTACACATCATAAGTGAGATTTCAATCCATTAATTTGTGGAGCAGCAGGTGGGGAGATTCTAACACCATCATTTTCAGCTTGCTGTAATGTCGGATCAGTGGTATCTGATGGCCTTATGTTTGTTTCTGTGGATCAGGCCCTTCAGGATGTACCCAATGACGTTATGCCGGGAGTATCATTTCAGACAGGAGATGCGGCATGAGGGACAGGGGTAATGGGAGCAATGATGAAATGATTGAAGCCCCTGTTGCCAAATGTACGCCAGCAGCAGCGGCAATGGTGGTAGAGGCGAATTCCTTATGGGGGAAAAGTCCTAAATCCACCAGAGGGGCCAGAACGAGCAAAGGCGCAAAAGGCTTTGGTGGGGGGGTTATGCCCCCCAATACTGTTGCAGGACGACTTAAAAGTGATGTTTCAAATAAAACGAAGACAAATGCCTATTTTAGTCCTCTGCGAAAATGGGTGGCTTCGAAAGGGAAAGTCAAAGCTATTGTTTTTCGAGACTCTCTAATCCTGGCAGTATGACCTCTAATTCACTGATGAGGGACGAGAATGGTTACCAACAACTTATCTCTGCTGTGGCGGCCTCACATTCTTTGCCAGAAGTTCTCAGTCGGCATAGTGAATCTGAGGGGGACGGCGAAGAGTTGGATGAGACTAGGATTACATCTGTCCCTGGAACTTCAGGTGCAAGAAAGGAGAGCATGTCAAACCCTGAAGTGGTTCACTTGGAGCACTGTGAGTCAGACATACCCTCTCTAACAGCTATCCTACAGGCGCTGTCTCTTCAAAGAACTGAGGCTCAAGAACATTACAGTCAGGCAAAGGCGGTTAGTTAAGACATCAAGACTGCGCTTACTGAAGTTACCTGCAAAATTGCCTCTTTGTTTACTGACGGTATGGAATTACAGGAACTGGTGGCGCTAGTTGAAGAAACTAATACTCAAACGGCCACGGTTGCGAAAGCATGCGAGACTCAGGTGTCCTTTTTGCAATCTAAGGTTGAGGATCTTGAGAACCGCCAACGGAGCCACAATTTACGTATTTTTGGCATACCAGAGGGAAGAGAGGGGTCAGATCCACAGGCTTATAGCTTCAACAAGCATTTCCAGATCTCTAGGATTGGGACATGAACTCCCAAGTTCAACAGGCACATCGTATACCCTTTACTATTCCACAAGGGGATCGTGACAATTCACCTGGACCACGTCTCAGCTTGATTTTTTGTTGCAACTTTTTGCTGCACCAAGCAATTTATACTAAGGCGCGCCCTTCGGCTTCTGTCAACTGGACACTATTACTTGTTTTCTGCGTTCTGACCTGTGCAAGTCCACAATGGACCAGCATTGGAGGTTGTAGCCGCTAATCGAGCCTTCTAAATTGGTGTGTTCGCAAGTCTATCTACAGGAGCCAGCATGCCTGAAGATTATAAGAAATGGACACTTGTATTTTTTCAATACTGAGTAAGAGGCAAGACAAGTTCTTTTGAAATGGCAAGCTGAGGCTGGAGGAGGCGCTACAAGTGCACTGGCATAAAAAAGACAGAAACTGAGTACAACAGGAGTGGCTGCTCACGTACTTTTCTCTACCCTCTCCCTTTGCTCTTTTACTACCCTCCCCTTTTTATTTTGTTATCTTTACTTTTTCTAGACTTAGAATTCAAAAGCGGTGGGTAAAACTCGATGGTGGCATAGGAGTAAGGGGGATATCAATGAGTGTATAAAAAAAGGATAAAGGGGCTTTTTTCTTTGATGCTAATTGCAGGCAGGCCGGGACGGTTGGGGCAGCTGGGCCATGGGGGGCTGGGTTGGGGTCCATTAAATCTGTCAGTCAGCAACAGCTTGGGGGTGGGATGATTCCATTCAGCAGGTATTGGGGGTGGTTGGGGGAGGGTCCCTTTAGGATAAAGGGGCGGGTGCATGTGATGGATGTTTGCTTTCGACTGGGTGATGGGGGCCGGGGGGGGGTGGAGGGGGCAGAAAGCCTTTTAACAGTTAGAAGGGTAGATGTCCAAATTAAGATGTCAGAGTTTTATAATATTCAATGTCAGACCTAAAAGTTATGTGCTGGAACGTCGCAGGTTTGAATCTGTTTTGTAAGTGCTGTTTAATCAGGGAGGAACTTTGTATTCTGAAACCACAAGTAATCGACCTAACCGAAACCCACATAGCATATAAAGATAGGCTGTTGCTGGGACATCTTGGCTATGACACATTATTTTGTACATCACAGACAGTTTCCATCCGGGTGGGTTGCTATACTGAAATCAAGGACCTTAGTTGCTACAGTGATGCATACATTGTCAGATAGCAGGGGGAGCTGGGCTATAGTCCAGCTGCTGATAGTGGGTCGCATTGCTATGATCTGTGCTGTATATGGTCTTAGATTGCCCTGAGATTTTTGATCAACTGAGTGTTGAGTTATTGGGCTGGGATGGGAATTTTTATAATCTTGGGTGACTTTAATTGCATAATGGACAGTAAAATAGATACTACTAATAGTTGAAGTCGGGCAAGAATGTCTAAAACTAGGGCAAAAATTCTGGAGCCTTTGCATATTCACCAGCTTGATGATGCATGGTGAGTGCGGTATCCTACACTGCTGGGCTACACTTTCTGCTCACACCCACATAAACAGTACTCCTGTATAGATATGATTTTCACCAAGAGGTCGCTTTTGGAAAATGCTTCGGTGGAGGTCTATCCTAAGATCATCTCTGATCACAATCCTGTCATACTGACTCTACAAAGACAACTTGGAGCTAGAAAAGTCTGCCGGCCTTTTACATTTTCAAGACACTTACTTAGTAACCCTCAGTATGTGGAAAATATCGGAGGGGCTTTGAGGGAGTATTTTGACAACAATTTAGGCACGGCTAATATCTCATGTGTATGGGACTGTATGAAAGCATTCGTATGGGGGAAACTCTACATTTTATCCTGGCTCAAAATCGACTGGCTATAGAGGCGACCGAATTGACTTGGCAAGAGCATTTAGAATTAGAGCACCAGCATGCTGGGGCAATTACTGCTGGTGATGCGCGCGCGCAGGCAATCTATCTTCAGATGTTAAAAATACGATCTAAAATCAACGGGTTTAGTGGATAAGATGGATTCTAACTATCATAAACATAAAGCTGCACAATACGAATACGGGGAGAGGTTAGAACAGGTGATAGCACTTCAGATTGCTGATTTAAAAAGGCCAGGACCAATGTCAATATTCATCAGAGGGGAGGGTGGTAAGTCATTTACTCAGCCAATGGATATAACTGAGCAATTTAGGCTGTATTATGCTGACTTATATACAGCTGCTCCCTCATTCTGTCAACACATTTGCTTTGAAAATTTGCAGGCAAGTTATCTGCCTCGCTTGGATTGCCTTGACGATGACGTATTGCAAAAAAAAATATTGTTGGCTGAGGTGGAGGAAGCTATTAAGTCCTTACCCTCGGGTAAAGCGGTTGGCGATTATGCCATCCCGCTTGAATTATATAAGGTTTTTCAGGACCTATTGGCTCCAGTCTATCTGCAGCTCAGCTTGGGGATTATTAATGGGGGCAATGCGCCTGACTCATGGGGAATAACTAATATTGTGGTCTTCCCTAAAAAAGGGAAAACGATTGACGATAGAAGCTCTTATCATCCAATATCATCCATTACTGAGGATGCCACAAGTTGGTATCAGCACAGCAGCACAGCTTTGTTCCTGGTCGAGATACAACGGCCCACATAGGCACTGCCATTACGGCTCTCAACGTCTCGAGTAGACTTAATATACAAATGGGCATGATTATGCTTGACTAGAAAAGGCGTTCGATAGAGTGGCCTGGGAGGCCCTATGGCTTACCATGCAGTCACTCGTTTTGGTCCCAGGTTCATCTCTTCGGTACAGAAACTGTACAAGAAGCCGGTTGCTAGAATCAAAGTGAATGGCTTGACATCTGCTAATTTTGATGTACAACGCAGGACACGACAGGGATGCCCACTGTCACCTCTGTTATTTGCTCTCTGCATCGAGCCATACATAAGGCACTTACTGCTTAACGGAAGGATCTCCCCAATTAGTCTTAATGGTATTGAACTCAAGGTTACAGGGTATGCCGACTATATTGTGGTCTACTCTACTAATCCGGCCGACGACATCACACAGGTTGTGCAAGAGGCTGAGTCATTTGGCTCCTTTTCAGGCTATAAGATAAATGCCACCAAGACCCAGACAATTGTTAATTTTCAATCTGATGCTCTTCCTACAACATTGGGGTCACCCGATGTGCAATTTATCTTGGGGTATGTATCTGTAGTCAGGTTAATGATAGTATTACATTAAACTACAAATCTCTTTTGAAAACTGTTGCAGCTAAATTGCGCAGCTGGCATCGAATGAGTATTCGCGTTATAGGTAGTTTCATATGGGCGTATGAACGTGGCCGGCGGGCTCTCAAATTTATGAGATTAACATAACACACAGGGGGGTTTTAAGCTCCCAGATTTTCAGTTCTATTTATGGGCTTCTTTTGTCAGCCAGCTCTGTGGCCTGCTCTGCGGACTGGATGCCGGCCCAACATTGTTACCATATCAGCTTGCTTGTGTCCCAATAGTGGGGTTTATGCTGTATAAAACTGCTGACCCTAATTACTTCAAGCGGGTAAAGTTTAAGGTAATTATAGACATAAATCAGATTTGGCTTGACATTTATAATCAATACTCTTTCCCGGCACAGCATCAATACACTGTGTTATGGGGCAATCCAGTGATGCCCAACATATTCCAGAATCGTACTGGTAAAGACTGTCAATCTAAAGGTATCAAACGACTGGGCCAACTTTATGATGGACAGGGATTCCGTTCTTTTACTGCACTTTAGGATGAATTTGGCCTATCGCAAAAAACACATTGCCAAACTTGTCAGAAATACTTGCCGGAATATATACATGCATTGGTCGGGGGGTAATTGGCTCAGTCTATTAAAAAAATTTGGCCTGGGCTAACGATAATAGCTTACAAATCGCGGCTCAACTTAGCCGGGTCCTACAGGCTGAAATAGCTGCTTAGGAAATTCGGGAGGGTATGAAAGTACTTGATTAAGGGGTAACATCAGCTAATTTAAAGTTACAACAGCATCGGGCGTATACATGCTGTACTACACTCCGGCGGTTATATCTAATTGGGCTTCTGGTAATACGGAAAAAGCATTTTGTCCGAAATGTCGGCTATATGCAGCAGACCTTAGGCATATGTTTATTCATTTTCCAAAGCTTGACATATTTTGGAGGGGAGTCACTAGTATTCTCCGTCCACTCCTGGGCCCTTATTACCAGCTCACTGAAAAATAATTTTTCTCAGGATCAGAAGTGGGGCTGTTAGTAACTGGAATCTCCTCAAAACTATTATTATTGTTTGTGCCCATTGATGTATTGCTAGAGCCTGGGTAGATGCTATCAGTCCTAGTTATGGGTTCTACTTAGACAGGTATATGAGATGTGTTGGACCTGGGGTCTCCAAGTCACATAGGGTAGCCTGACACAGAGTAGGAAGGTCTAACCTAGAGGCAACAATGTTAAGCTTGCGTCGCACCCTCACAATAACTCAGCGTCCATCCATCAAAAATTCAGACACTACACCGTAATTTATAAAAGTAGAAAAGCTTTATCTTCCCTTCAGTTAGCTTATCAGTTACATATACGACAATATTTGACATAATAGTCATTATTTCTGAAATACCTGCATTGATAAAGCCTACATTACAGTATCAGTTCACTTTTCATAGGCGATTCGCTTCAGCTCTCAAAATATATCAGGAAAAGTAAGTTAGTTCTAAACAGGCATTCATTACATTACCCCTTTTTGTAAAGATCAAGTTCTCTAAATAATCCTGCAGCAAGGGTATCCTGAAAGAGGAATCCAACAGCTGTTAGCCTAGAGCGCTGCCTGCAGGTCAAAGCAAAAGGTCATTTATACATTGAGTACTTTCCATCTTTCTTTAAACAGCAAGATCAAAAATGGCAAACCATACAGGCAGTAAACTGCTGATGTAAACACTCACGTTAAACGGACAGATTTTTAAAGGCAATTTAGCATCATAGGGAGGCAGATACTTTCAAGGAATGATGGCAACACTCCAGCCTGAGCTGGTTATCATGACCCCCTCAATTAATCTGCCACGCCCCAATCTCCAATCAGTTTCAGTCAGACCGAGTGGGTTCTTGTTTCCTTTGTCCTGTCGGACTCTGACTCCACCCGCAGTATAATTCTGCTGTCTCCAGCACTCCGAGCCACAACACGATCTCCCGATGATTCACAACAAGTTAGTTCAAGGAATGGACCCTGCAGAGACCTCCGGCGTACACTAGTTCACCACCCCAACTCCCAGCTTACTTTGTTGTTGGGGGCATTGATTGCGTCTCTCGGAATCTATGGACCGAGGTCTTCGTTTCCCACTCTGCCCAGGGGAGGTGAAGCCCTAACCGCTAAGCTTCCTGGAAAGGATCCACTCGCCCACGCCGGACAGTCTCTCCCTCTTGCGCGTCCCTCACCTCAGCGTCGGAGGGAAGAGGACCTCCCTCGGGGCGGGGAATCTCGCTCAGGGTCGGCCTCCTTCGTTTCCGCCCCTCCTCTCCCGGCCGCTCCCTCCTGTCAGCGCTGGGGCGGGACTACACTTTGGCCTCACCTTCGACTTCCTTGTTGATGGCGGAAGCGGCACTTGCCTCATACGCCGCCCCCTGCCCCCCCTCCAGGCGCACCTCAGCGGACCCCTGAAGTCGGCAGCCTGCGGCAGTGGCGCTTGCCTCACATGTTGCAGAGGTTCTGGTCAGTAAGGTAAGCCTGTGCCAGATGCACCGGTAACACCGGGGCCTGTACTGATGGGGCAGTCTCCGGGGGTTTCCGTCAGGACAGCCAGAAGTCGGGCCACACCACAAGGGTGAGAGTGCAGTGGCAGGATTGGTAGTCCCTTCCTAGAGGAAATGACACCCCTCTATCTGCCAAGTCGTACGATCTCTCCCCTCGGTTGAGGTCCCAACCACAGTCACCAAAGAGAATGATGACCGAGTGGGGGAGGGCAGGGCCAGGTCAGCTCAAAGGGATGGCATCGGTAGCGAAAGGAAGCAACCCCAAAGGACAGTCAATCCTTCGCTTTGCGCACCAATCTCCCTTCTCAGTCGCCTCAGCTCCTGTCTGGACTCCCCTCCTCACAACAACCTAAAATGGCTGCCCAACGTTCCGCCTTATATAGGCTTACCCCAGAATGACCAGAGAAGTCCAGAAGGTTCTGGAAACCCTCATGTTATCCTATGGACCTGGATCCTGAGGTAGCCAGTTAGGTGGCAGTTGGGGACCACCATTTTGTGGTTCCTGCAGTTTCAGTCAGGAAGGCACCTAGGGTAAGGGAAACACTATAGGGGCAAGAAGCACCTAACCCCTAGGTCAACACCTGAAAAATCCCAGTGCACATAAAAATAAAAAGAGTGAGGAGCAAAAATAGGGGACAAAATAAATAAATAAATAGGAGGGACCACCCAAGGGCTGACAGGTCTAACAAGATGTAACTAGCTTTGGCTAAAACTAGGGAACTACGTTCTTGGTTGGATTTT
The DNA here is from genome assembly GCF_964261635.1 of Lissotriton helveticus. Lineage (NCBI taxonomy): Eukaryota > Metazoa > Chordata > Amphibia > Caudata > Salamandridae > Lissotriton > Lissotriton helveticus. Next base: position 1,316,173,580 of record NC_136069.1, on the reverse strand, counting down.
AATCAGATTTGGACTGACCAGTTATGGGAGCAATAAGACATTGACGGTGTTTCATTTTCTTTAATGTCTTTTACTTTTGGCTTTAGCGGTATACAATTTTCATTTTTTATTTCTCTTACTTCTTAATTTTTTTTTATTATTATTATTATTTTATTTATATTTACCCATCTAATGTCATGTATATAATGTTTGTTTCACTTGTGGCTTAAAAAAGAAAAAAGAAAAAGAACGGTGAGCCAGCCATATTTTGTCTGCTTGTTGCTGGTCCCTTACCTAGCCCCGCCACCTGTTACTCCCTCCTCCACCCTGGGGACAGTGGTCTAGTGATACAGCCAGCCAGTAATTCAGAACAGCCCTTGCTATGAATTACTATTATCGAAATGAACTAATACCCTGATGGTCCTTTTAGGGTAGCAAACAACCATAGTGAGCATTTGTATATGCATATGCAGCATTTCATCATGTCTTAGCTTAGCATAGCATTGTTCGGTTTTAGAAAAGGAAAACCATGGCACTCGATAAGTAATCCCCAAAAAATGTAAAGTCCAAACAGTAAGGACTTGTGTTGAGCAAGAAGTTTTCTTTATTGTAGAAATAAGCAGTTAAGTGTTCTTCAGTACATTCATGTTTCATAAATTCATAATCTTCAATCCTCAATACTGGATAACAGCCAAAACATGTTTCTTCATGCAGTGGCTTTTTCAAGGCTGTGTAACATTTGTAAACGGAATTGTACACTAGAAAAAAAGAGAAGATAAATTATTAAAGAGATAGAGAGAGACAAGCCTCCAAAGAATTAGCCACAGAATACTCTTTTTAGAGAGAGTAGAAGTGACGCTAACATAGACAAATAAATAGCCAATGTAAGCAAGTATAATCAAAGATTAGACCCATACCTATAGTAAAATACAGGTTAATGAGAAGATGTGCAGTACAGAAAAGTATGAGGTAAATCCCATCCAAACTGTGTATTAACAGAAATAGTGATACAAAACCCAAGGTGCACGACTAAGGGGCCGATTACGTTCTCGTTAGGAAGGCCTCCAGACCGGTTCCGGAATTATCAAATCCAATTCGGAGCCTATGTTTCCGGCTGAATCTTCCCCCATTCCGAACCTCCAAGAACGTTGCGAAGATCTCATCCGCATCGACCGAATCGTTTCCAAACCGGATTCTGTCAGTCCGACTCGTTCGCAGCAGAATCTTGCTGCACAATGGAGCCGGCTTCCAAACGAGCGAGTACGATGCATGATTCAGACAGCTGGACTTTGGGGGGTTGTAGCAGGCCCCCTCTCACCCAGGGCACTCTGAATCAATCCTGTGGGGATACCCCTGGGTCCCTGTTTCCATGCAAGCACAGTCTGGCAGGCACCATGGGGTGCCCATCACAGGGTGTACGATTTTCCCCACTCACCGCTTTTTGCTATGGAAGCCTTTGTATGCTTTCGGTACACAGGCTCCCATAGAGTTCAACGGGAGAGCGAACCGAGTCTGTCACCATATGGGTGCATCAGAATTGGTTGCTCGCTAGAAAAGCCCTCTGGATCGGAGTCATATGGAGGGCGCTACTAGCGAGATCGTAATCGGCCCCTAAGTGTCGCGTAAAAGTGCATATGAGCCAAACTTCATGAATAGTGGAAGCTTTTTTCCAAAGCATGCAAAGAAGAGTGCCCATTTATACACAGTGGTGAAAGTCAAGTTCAACCTTGCTTTATATTGAGACTCTTGGCAATAGGAAAGTATGAAGAACCAAGTAGCAAATGGTGCTCGCTATGTTTCGGTGGGCAGCACTTCTGTGGATGGCAATAGGATACTGTAATGCCTATAGCTAGTAGGAGGGAAGAAAAGAGAAACCAGGACTCATAAATAATAAAACTAATAATTATAGTATACCGCGCAGTAGAGTCCATAGTCTATCCTATGCACTCCCAGTCTGAAAATGCTGGAAAACTGACATGTAAACCGCAGAGATGAGTGTAGTCAAGGCAAAAGGTGAGTAATCTATGGTGGACAGCAAATCTTCACATATAGGAAAAAAAGCGACACCAAAATATTGAAAAAAACTGTCAGAAAAGAACATAAGAGTACATATAGTTAAAATTTCAGAGAAAAAGTTGCCTTGGTGGGGACAGACACCTTTTAACCTGAAATGTTGCATAACATTTACACATTGGATCCCTTGGTCCAACATGAACTCGCACCTTGAGTAGCAGGGTGTGGGACAACCTTAGAAGCATCATCCTAAAAAATGTTGTGCCTTTCATATTTACTTTATACCCACTGAAAATGGTTTACTACAACAAGGTGTGATTATTAGTCCATTGCATATTAGCATTGTTCAGGATTACACCCCAGGTTTCGGTTGCAGGCTCTTGAGCAGCTTCTGACAGTGTGACAAATTTCCTGAATTTCCTGAATATACTGAAATTACCAAAGTAAAGCAGCGCAGAGAAATGTGAGGTGTGTAAATGTGAAAGACGTGAGGTGCAAGAAGCATTGCAGCAGTCTTTAGGCACTGCTGCTGGACGTTAGAGCAGGGGGGAAGCAGAGATGGCGTAGCTAGGTCCAGGTGCTGTCTGCAAGTCTCCTGAGTGGTCCCCCACGCTTGGCTAACTCACTTACTGTCTGTTGAAAATTACCTAGCCGTAGAGTGGCGAGCAACAAACCTAGCCGTGGAGTTGTGAGCTGCGAAGTGGAGCATTGGCCAATCGGTGGCACTTCCTATGAATATTGTGATGTGGTGGCAGTATCAGGTGCTGCTGCTGGAGGACTGATCCGAGGGGAAGCTGAGAGGGTCTGTCTAGATTCAGGTAAGGTTTGCAGATACCTTGTGAGCCCCCCTCCCCGCTTCTGGAACTTCCATTCACTAGTTTGTTAGGCCCTCTGAGGGTGTTGAAAATAATAACGTCTGGATGCTTCAGTGGGACCCCTCAGACACTAAAGAAGTGGAAGAATATGACGATAGAATGATCAAACTCAACTACCAGCTCACCAGTAACTCTACAGGTCCCAAATGACTCCTCAGCCTCAAGTCCTAGGTGTTCCCTTGAGTTAGCATTGGGGAGTGTGATTAAGTCCAACATTCCTGACTGTACAACCATTCAATCCTCCACTGTGCATTATTTCAAATTTCCAGAAAAGCCACTACAAGCAGATGTAAATCCCCCAGGCACCTTGAAGGCGAACCTCCAAAAATTAACAGACCTGGCTGCTCTGGTGCCGCTACCAAAAGTTCTATGGTGAATAAATGGAATTTCTTAAGCAATTCCTTAATTACAAGTTTTGCAGCTAAAAATATAAGAAAGGCTAATCCCCTTATATACTCTAACAATACTCTGCAGCCATTCTGCCTGCTGAACTTTTTGCTGAGAAGGAAGCCTGGATGTGCACCCTTCAGCCAAGCCTGAAGTGACTCCAAGGGTCAGCTGACTGGCCTCCTATATTGAGAAACAGGGACAAAACAATCTCCAGAGGCCTCCCTGTATCTCCCCAGCTGACCTGCTACCTGCACCTGCAACTGGGCCTGGCTGACCCCTGTTGGCTTCTGCTGCAGTGAGTTCCTGCTCCCCAGGAGGTGCCCGACAGAAACTTCGAGCACATCGACCACGGTCTGCAATGCCTGGCCTGCTCTTTGAACCACAGTAACGACTATCCACAACGCTCTCTCTGCTCCTGGCAGCCTGACCACCCCGAACAGAACTCTTCACACTGGACTTTTGAAGGGAACTCTTTCAGCAGGACTAAATTGGTCCCTATATCTGGCCAGCACTCCATCACGATCAGGCTAAACTTCAGACTTTCACTCAGTCTTGCATGACCAGATAACTATGAGTGGTGCTTTGTGCTTTTAGGCAGTCTTTGTATCTGAAGTCTTTAGAATTGCATGTCTCCAGTGCTACTGGTTGGATTTTTGTTGTTATGGTCTCCAAAAATCTATTAAATTCTACTCTTTTTTTCTAAATTGGTGTGGGATTTTTCTTGTGTTGTGTTTTTACATTATTACTGCTTGAAGTGCTCCATAAATACTTTACTCATTGCCCGTTATGTTAAGCCTGACTACTTTTGTGCCAAGCTACCAGAGCGTTAAGCATAGGTTAATTTGGGGTTTACTTGTGTTTCACCCTGTCAAGAATTGTGGTTGTTGTTTGAGGAGGGTTTCAACCCATTAACCTGTAACTCAATTTTAACACTTCTCTAAACACACCGTTCAGCTCTCTGGGCCTTGTTTTTCCCTGCTACACACTGTGAGGAAAATTCTCCCTCTTCTCCCCCTGGAAACTAAGAAATCCATGAAGCACTCTTTGATCAATTCCCATGTTGACTACAGGAACTCCCTCTTCTTAGGGGCTTCCGAGTACCTGATGCACTGATTACAAGAACTGCAAAATTCTGCTGTCAAATTGATTCTTAATTTCCCACCTTCTACTTCAATATCTCTCGCCTTTAACAGTTTCACTGGTTTCCAGTTAGGAAACTCTCTATATTTAAGGCTTTTTAGTTTAAGCACAGAGAACTGTGCAATCAGGACACTTCACATCTCAAGGCATGTTCAGACCTTATCTTCCTCCTTGCACACTTTGCTCTTATTTTTTTCCAATGCAATATTTATTTCATCCATCAAGGGAGCCAGGAGAGAAGGTAGGGCGTTTTCTTATTTTGCGGCTGAATACTGGAACTCCCTTCCTCGGGACAACAGAGCCGTGGACTTCATTTAGGGGTCACCAGGGGTCGCACTTGCGACCCCTAGCTTGCCCCTTGCTACCTCTGGCACTGCCTTTGCTACCCCTGGCCTAAGAGGTGCAAAAATCAGTGCATGAACCTAAGGGTGTCTCGCATTATCAGAATCAGGCTCTAACCTTAATTTCTGCTCGTTTTTATTACATTAATAGTGAATAATATGTTATTAATTACTATCAGTGTAATAAAAATTGGAGCAGCAAGATCTGGACCTTCACTGGTATCTAAGGTAAGAAAAATAAAAGGCTTTAAATGTATGTTGCATGCATGCATGTTGGTGACAGTAAGTTTTTATGTGAGAGTGTGTTTGTGTGAGAGAGTGTATATGCATGAGCATGTGTTTGCATGTGAGATCAAAGGTGTGTGTGTGTGTGTCTGTGTCTGTGTCTGTGTCTGTGTATTTGTGTGTCAAAATAAGCAAGTAAGTATAAGTCAGTCAGAGAGAGTGCAAATGAGTGAGACAGGGTGAGAGTGAGTGCAAGAAATTAGGTGAAAATTAATTAGTGCAACTGAGTACTAATGAGAGAATGAGTGTGAGTAAGTGAATGTAAGTGAACCTGTGTTGTTATGATTGCAAATCCGCTGTTGGACCTGGCATACTTCTTGGCGTATAGTAGCACACTTGGCAAAATGTCGACACCGGCGTACTGGAGACAATACTTGCGTATGGGATACCCTCAGCAAAATGCTAGTTCTGGCACACTGTAGGTAAACTTTGGTAGGGGACACCGTTGAAAAAAGGCCAGTGCTGGCTTACTGGGGGAAATACTTTGCATAGGAAGCATCTGTGGCAAATTGTTGGTGACTGCAAACTGGAGGAAATTCTTGACATATGGGAAGACAACTGGGACAATGTCTTGGGGGACATCAATGAAAAACTGTGGTCCTGGACATATTAGACATAACCTTTGACATAAGGAACATCCATAGAGCAAGAGAAGCAGTATTACCAAAATACTGGCACTGGCATATTGTATGTGATGTTTCGTAAAAGGGTCCTCCATAGCAAAATGCTGGTCCTAGCAACGGACGCAATTTTTGGCATAAGGGGGCACATATAGGATATTTTAAAAACATTATTGGGTGCACTCATGGGGACTGTCAGGTTTCATTAGTTAGGCACGCCATGAAAGGAATTGAATATTTAGTGAATGTTTTTTCAGAGCATATGGCTGTTCTCCCCTAGAAGAATATAGAATATTATTGGGGTAATTATTATGTAACTTCAGCAATGTTAATTATTGTGATGTCATCAGGATTTGGGTCGTGTGACATCACTTCTTGGGACGATTCAGGGTCAAAGGTCATATGATGCCACTTCCTGTGACATCATTAAGGTCAAAGGGTATATGATGCCACTTCCGCTACCCCTGGGATTTTCGTGAATCGACGTCCATGATCAGAACTACAACTAAACAGTTGAGTTTCAGAAAGACACTCAAACCCCTTCTTTTCTGTGCACTACTTTAGGTTGCCTGTCTTCCTGGAAACCCCTTGAGGCATTTGCGTGGTCTATAAAAATACATTAAATCTACAAGTCTGGAAAAAAGCAAGAAATTCAGGTTTGCGGCCAGGCTCCCCCAATTAAGGAAATGCAGGTTGAGTGTATAGATGAAAATCCTTTCATGAAAATAGCTGTTTGTCTGTTGAAAGGCAGAAGCCTTAACAAAAGGTCATTAGCCCAGTGATAAATCAGATAATGTTTTTTCAGCTAGAAACCGGGTAGGTTTTTAGGTATCTCACTGTTTTCTCCAGCCACGGCCTATGTAGGTAGAAGCGGTGAGGCCGGGAGGAGGGGGGGGGGGGTTTGAATACGATGACAACGGAAAATTAATTATTTATTTAATTGTGCCTTGTGGTCGTCTGTCGAATCCCCCCCTCAACCCAGCCCTACCGCTCTTACCTGCACGGGCCGCTCCTGGTTTTCTCTCAAATAATGTGGATGGATCACAAAAGAAAGACTCCAGTCAGGTTTCCAAAAGACTGACGTGCTTCATTGCTTCTTTTTAGAGAACCTTCAGCAAATATATTAGAGTGGAAACCGGTACTACGTGCATCACAAGAAGGCTCTGCATGCCCTTCATCCAAAGAACTTAAAATATAACAGCCCTTCATCATTTACAGTTGCAGCCACGAAATAGAGCTTAGAATAATCATTCTTGTCCTTTAATCAAGTGCACAATAGCTTTGGTTTAGGGGCACATCTTATGCAGTTTAAAAATAGCCTCGAAAAGACATCAAATAAATGTCTCTGTGTCAGACACTTAAAAACTAGAATATTACTAAAAAGTCATTACATTAACAATTTTTCATTTCTGACTACCGAACGCCATGGTTTTTTTTTCACAGCGCCAACAGGCACATTCTGTTTTCTAACAAGAAAGATGAAATTATGTTTTTCCACTGTTTCGCAGTTAGCTGTGTTCCTGTTACCAGCATCTTCAAAGTCGTCAGAGCTAATAAAAACAATTGAGAGGATCTCGTAATTTATGCAAATTGTTCGTAATTCGCCATCAAAGACACACAGCAGATACAAACTGTCGGCCTGCGTGCCAAGAAGGTCAGGGCGTTGGAAGCACAGCAATCATTGTGCGTGATCTGTGCTTTGAACTGGCACGGGAGTGCCTGTCACCGGAGCGTAATTGATAATTAGCCTCTGAAGTGCACAGAGATAGAGAGCAGGAGGGCAGAGGCCGCAGTTGGCTTTCCTGGTATTACAGAACACGGGGCGCCGACCAATCAAACCCTTGTAATGGCTGCCGCCTCGCACAGCGCGTGGAGCACAAACAGATGCGACAGCGCGCGGCACGTGATTTTAGGTTCTCCTAGCACGTGGCCTCTACCTTCACTCACCCCTTCCCGGGGACCATTCTGCAGCAATGCAGTCATCCCCTTTTCCGTTCAAAAAGGGACATTTGCGGTTTAACTCTGCATCAGATTAAGCATTAGTAAAAGTATAGCTTGTCGATGCATACAAGTTTGAACTAAATTTAGATATATTCAGATGCAAAAACTTCCTCAAGATAAACGTTTCCACTTGTACCGTGTGTAGAGGAAGCTGGTTATACAAACTAGCTTCCCTGCAAGCAGAGGCCACCCATAACATTCTTCCCATGGCTGTCCGTTCCAACCTGCCCTCCACTCATCCGGTGAGGTGTGGACTTTTGGTTGTGGATTATTCCCACCTTCGCCCCTTTCCCAAAAATACATCTCATTCGTGATGGTCTTTCAGCCTGAACAACTGCTGACAGTTAAACTGAGGCGAATTTGTTCTTTGTACCATAAACAATCTAGTGTCATTTAGAGGAGGGCAGAAATAAAGCATTTGCCAAAAATGTGCAGATGTCCTGTGCAGCACCCCTAATGGTGCGACAGGTGCAGCCTCCATTAGGGATGAAATAGTTGCAGCACTAGCAGACCTGCTGAAACCAGAATTAATGGTGCCGGAGTGGTCCCTCCTTTGATACTTTTGCTGGTGCCATCCGTTCAGTTTGGGGTCAGGGTCAGACGGCATATTGGGCAGTGCCAGATGGGGCAGAGTGATAAGTCAGTTTGTGGGTCGAATTTATTAATGAGTAGGATTTAGTCGCAGATAGCACTGTGAAGACGTTAGGTTGCGTTGGGCACAAAATGCAACACAAGGTGTCTGTTAGTCTCACATGGTATGGAAGGAGCTGAATTACGTCATCTTGGTGTGCTGCTGAAGGCGGTGCAGTTCAAATTGAAAAATAAATCAACTGCCACCCCGAGCCATGATAGCAGTTGCCAAGATATTTACTCGCCAACTCTATCCCTGTCTCTAGTCGCCTGGGTGCATAATGTAACGCCAATGAATGCACATTGCCAAATTTCCCTTGAAAGGTTAGCAGTGGCTAATTGGCTAGGTAGCGTGGCCATGCCTTTTATGTGGGTGTCCCACACACCCACCCGCTTTACAAATATGGGCCCGTTTTTTATTACCGAACTTGCGAATGGGGAGGCCATTTTTATTTTATTGACTCGGACTACTCTCTGTCTAATCCTGTTTTGTACCATTTTATCAATGATGCTATCCGTGGCAGAAAAAGGTGAAAAATGTCCATCACTCCTGACAGAAAACGGTCAGTGTGTGTAGGAATGTTAGTCATGTTTTTCAAAAAGTTGAGACAAAATATTAAATACTAGAAGGACCTTGAACCACCAGATCAACGCCGGTGCCTCCACCAGTTTCAACTGCGCATCCTCCGCAAGACCTTCAAGTGGATCCCCCCGACTGCAGAAGGACTGTCACTCACGCGCTCATAACCAGCAGACTGGACTACGGCGACTCCCTATACGCCGGAATCAACAGAACCCTTCTACACAAGCTCCAAACCTTCCAGAATGCAGCAGCCAGACTCATCCTCGGGACACCGTGTCATGAACACATGACCCCACCTACGTGACCTCTACTGGCTTCCCGTCCAGAAGAGGGTCACCTTCAAACTCCTGACCCACGCCTACAAATCCTTCAAAAACACCAGACCCAAATACCTCCACAAGAGAATGTCCTTCCACGTACCCAAGAGGAATCTCCGCTCCGCCGACCTCGCCCTGGCAGAGGTCCCCCGCATCTGCAGAAACAGAGCAGGTGGAAGAGTCTTCTCCTACATCGCAGCCACGACCTGGAACGAGCCCCCGGTGAACATCAGACGCTCCCCGACCCTGCACACGCTCAGGAAGGACCTTAAGACCTGGCTCTTCAACTGATCCGGAGCTGCTCCCCCCACCCCCAAGTGCCTTGAGACCCTCATGGGTGAGTAGCGTGCTTTATAAACCCCTGATTGATTGATTAATAACTGCATTTTATGGTGGACCTGCTTTCACTGTTCTTGACCTCACCAAGCAACTACAGCCATGAAGGTCAACCTACCTCAGGGAAAAAATGTCCACTCGAAGGAGGGACAATACTTGCCAGGCCAGTCACTGTGTGGGTGGTCAGCGCTTAAAGTGGCAATGGCAGTTCTAAACAAGCATTGGCATAGCCAATAGATCTGGCTTTGGGACCTTATAAGTGTTTAGTTGTGCAGCACAATATCCTTGGTGCAACAACATCAACTGTTGCATGGCTAAACACTTATAAGGTCCCAAAGGCGAGACCTATTGGCTATGACAATGCTTGTTCTGTAAGGCTCCCAAAACCGATGTATGCCTGGCGTAGCTAAGGCCTTTTGATTTTACTAAAAGTATGCATCTGTAACACTTGCTTATAGGGGCTTTCAGCTAGCACTCTTTTATGCATCATCTGTTGTGTCATTCACGTGCCCTTCTGCCTATTACACCATACAGCATGGGGCAGTAGGTCGGCCACTGCAGTCACTAGCTAACTTCACTTTCACAAGGAGCACATCCGCAAACAAAGTAATTCCTTTCAGTGCAGGGACTAGTATGGCAATAAGAGTTTTTTAATACTCCAATATATTTGTGCCTTCAGCCAATGTATTTTTATTTATTGGTGATGGCCTGGCAGGTCCCATAATACTAAAGTTTGTTTCAAACCATGACATAAAAAGCTAAATGCCAAAATCAAAAGGCTGATTTAAGTTTGAATTTAGCCAAGACCTTTTCGTCTAATTTTATATATGCAAATATTGTACTTACTTATAAGGACTTTAAGCCAACTGTTCAAATACACCAGTTAATTCCCCGCAGTACCCTTTACATTCCCACTTTTCTTCCTCCCACTATGGCATACAGCAGTGGGCAGCCCTCTTCAGCCATTGGCTAACTTCACCGTGAGCATGTTAAGCAGGCCTCGCACAATGAGCACATCCACACAACAGCAGCCCTCTTCAGTGCCAGGGGCTGCAGTGGCAAGGTGTGCTTTTTGAAAGAAAAAAAAAAGTAGTGAACACATGTGTAGCAGCCAATGTAACTTTTTTGCAAAACTTTATCATAAAAACAGTTTTAGATGGCCGCCTATGCTTGCGAGTAAATGAGCACGCATGTACACCCATCTTTATGATGGTTTTATAAGGTCTCGGCAGTGTTGCAACTCTTTCATTCCTGCTGCTGGACACAGCACCGACTTGGCACTCTCTCCGACAGACATATTTATAACACATGAGAAGTACAGCATCGAGCATGCACTGATTCTTTACTATCACAGGACCAGAGATGCTGGATCTTTTTCTTTCAGCACTTCATACCATTCTACTAAATTAAATGGTACTCAGCACGTTTCGAACTAAAGCTAGTGAAAAAATTTGATTTGGCCTTGCGTCGAAGTTCAAATCCTGACCTCCCAGGTCACACCCGATGCAAGCAGTGAATTTTCATCTCACTGGGCCATCGCTGTGAACTTTTTCCAGCAAAAGTCAAATGTATGCACTTCACGTTTCAAACTATGAACATAAGTATGCACTTAACATGTTAATTCGCCAGATATTTGTTGTTTTGCAAGTATATCCATGGCAGTGATGTGGCTAGTAGCCATCTCTGCTGCCATCCATCTCATCAAAAGGTTCTTACTGCAATAGTGCTAACCAATAATTCAAACTCCCTGGCTGGAGGAACATGAACCTCAGTAAACATCGAATGGCGGGATACAGAGTTTCACATAAGGCACGTTTATTTGTGAGTGTTGACATGTGCTAGCTGCTGTTTCTAAGAAGTCGGTACATTCACTGCAGTGACCAGGGACTCCCTTTATCCAATGGAACAAGAGCTAATCATCCAAAACAATATTTCCATCTTCTCATTTAGAGAATGATGCCCTTTTGCAGGTTTCATGTTTCTCATGCACTGTTGCCGTTGCCCCCATGTCATTTGTGACACCTTCAACCAGTTTTGTATTTTAATCTAAAAAATATGTTGCATTCTGGGACTTGTAGTTTCCCTAAGTATAGGATTCAGCATTCACATCGTATCGGGCGAAGTGTTACATTATGATATGGGGCTCCTTGTCAGCTGTACGTCTGTGTCACACTGCATGGATCAGACGAAATTGCCCCTTTGTAATGGGTACCATTTTAGGGGCAACCCAGCAGCATGTATCTCGAACTTGGAAAATGTAAAGTGCGAAGAACACGACAGTGCTGCACAGAGGCACCTGCTAATTCAGAGACCCCCCAAAAAAGATCAGCCCATGTTGCCTCTTGCAAAGTGTTAAATACTGCCACTTTTATGAACCCCTTCCCCCGCGAGAGCATGCCAAAAGCCTTACCGAGGACAGCACTGTCAGTGCACACACTTCCCATCAATAGGGCTGAGATTAATTAAGCAGCATCACCTGCACAAGGCTTGAGTTCTTCTCTTCTTTTGGTACAACTGTCTGCTAAATGGCACTCGCCATCTGCGATTTGCTGCAGCATGTCAAAACAAGGGCGTTCCTCACGCTTACAGGAGGCAGCAGGGGGAGGGGCGAGAGGAGGGGGCGAGTAAAAGTGTTTCACTTGCGAGAGTGAGCAGCGCCCTATGGGGCAGCGCGCTCCCGCAAGTGAATCGCCACACGTGCACGCGTTGCCATTGAAGGCAATGGAACGTGTGCATGTTTTTGGCTGAAAAGCCAACGCGATTGCAAAAGGTCTTTTTGCCTATGCAGCGCATGCGCGCTGCATAAGCGAGACCTAAAAAGCAGGTGCTGAGACAAGGTCCCTGTCCGGCTGTCCATGTTTGCCCTCAACCTCACGATGAAAAAGAAACTTACATCTGTGACAGTACCAGTCTTCTCTGCTTTTGATGTAACTTCAAAGAGACTCATTATAGTTTTTTCACAGTCTCATCATTTCAGAATTTAAATATTTTCAATATTCTATACAACAAAGACATAGTTGTTGCTTATTTATCTTATGCAACTAACAACCACGGACAAAGCCAATACTCATGGCTTGTTGTTAATTACTTGTTGTATTATATATCTGGATGCAATGACAGAAACAGAAAAATACCAGTTGTCGGCACACTATGCTAAGCACAGATTTTTAGCTTAAGTGTCTTTAAGCCACGCCATTAATTATATTGGTCATGCCCTTTTGAGAGACCCCCCAGTTTTGTTGTCCCACTTAAAGCCCTGGGGTTGGGAGAGTGAAGGGATCACCATAAGCTGTGTGTAGCAGGCCCAATCATTATTTAGGCTTAAGTTAGCTGATTTTCCTTCTTCCTGCTCCCTGTAACTCCTACTAGCTCCTCTGGGTTGCACTAGTGCTATACAAAAGTGCTTTTTGACAAATGTCCACATCTGCAAAACTCTAAATAAGGTCCCAAGTCGTCATCATCATCATTGGATCTATAGTGCAAAACAAACCCTGAACTAGGCCTCACAGCAGGAGACATCAGAGAATTAATGGATTTAAAGCAGGATGGTTTTGATGTCCTTTTTGACATCAATAGGGCACTTATTTCATTCACAGCGTTTGTTTGCAAAGTGTAAAGAAGTTATTCCCTACTCGAGCTTTCTGCACCGTAGGTATAGTAATAAGTGAATCGCTACTTGGCCTCAAGGCTCTTTTAAGAGTGTGCATCATGGAGAATGTGGCTAAAATGTAACTAGAAGACATCAGCTCTTTGAATGTCTTTGAAGTGCATCTCTCTCAATGCCGCTTCCTGCGGCTTACCAGAGAGACTGACACAGGGGAGACAGTGGTGGGTCAGCAAGAACCTATAAAACAGCAAATGTGAAATAAACACTTTGGGGGCCCAGCGCTGTATGAAATTGGTCAGCAGAGCTGAGGAAAGTCGGTAGCGGGTGTTGCAGGATTGACCAACCCTGAAGAGTGGAGGCAGTGACCTAGGTGCCCTCAATAGAGCAAAGGAGCAGTGCCTGGTACTGCAGTTATCGCGTTACGGCACATGCAGTGCCTTAAATGGGCAGGTACTGTCCGGTACTGAGTATCTGCTCTACTTTATTTTGAAATGGAGAGTACCTGCATTTTTTCAGCACTGCTCCGATACATTCAGTGGGAGAGTACCTGCACTTCTCAGAACAGGTACTCTAAATAGATAGTACCTGCCCTTCTATATTTCCATTTAAAGCACTGGGCATATGATCAATTATAGTAGAGGGAGGGCAGACCACCCACATTGGAGAAAAGAGAGGACAGTGGGAGATTTACACTGAGATGTCTTTTCAGTTATCTTGAGACACTCCATTAATATCCAAAAGCAAGCTGAGTTTGATGGATAATGATTGAAAAGGATGAGAGTAGCAATAACTCTGCTTTGAATAATAGACTTCGCCTAGTAAACAGGGGGCGCAGCATCAGGGGGGTGTTTGGGGTGTTACCTCCCAATAAATGTTTTTCTGGTAAATAGTTGGGTACATGTGCTTTCAGTCGGGGATGGTGTGGTGTCTGTCAGATTTCAACAGGAATTTTTACACACACACAGACAAAAAATGCACAAATACCCTTTCCCTCTCTCTGTTTTGAAAGGCTTCAAAAATGTGTTTATTCTACAACATTTTGCATTTTCTCTCACTTAGTACACTTACCAATCTGCATTTGTCTTCTTTTCCACTTCCCCTTTAGTATGTATGTATGTATGTATTTGGTATTTGTTAGGCGCGTGTATCACCCGTAGGTCTCGCAGCGCCAGCGGGGTACAGGAGGGCTTTAGCAGATAACTCATTCGAGCCGGAAGAGCCATGTTTTCAGTAGTTTGCGAAAACGTTCGTGGTTATGTTCAGCGCGAAGATGAAAGGGAAGGGAGTTCCAGGTTTCTGGTCCGAGTTTGGAGAATGCTCTGCCTCCAGTTCTGATTGAGCGCACTTTGGGTACGGCTAAGAGAAGTTTGCTAGAGGAGCGGAGTAGTCGGCTGGTTCATATCTTATCAGTTTGTTGGCTAAGTACCTGGGTCCATTGCTGTTGAGGGATTTATGAATCACACAGTAGGTTTTGAAAAAAAACTCTTTTTCACGGGAAGCCAATGTAGGGCCCTTGGAGAAAGGACTGAGTGAGAGCGAGGTGGGAGATTAAGGACCCCTCTGGCCACTGTGTTCTGCAACACCTGGAATTTAGCCCCTCTCATGCACTCTGCTTGTTGTACAATGTACTTTAACAAGACATGGAAGTGTGATTGTTGGAAAATCTAAAGCTCACCCCCCTTCCCCCAAATTACTGATGAATGAAATGCAAACATCCCCAGAAACACCACAGACACATGACAGCCAGCGAGAAGTCTAATTTCCTTACCCCAAAAGATTCTCTGGTAGAAAGAGAAAAGGAGAGGCTTATAAACACCAATTCTATCCTAAGGTGGGGTGTGGACAGGGTTACAAATCATATTGGTATGGCTGATGTTTTACAATATATAGATAAAAAACACATTGTATTGGTATGCTACATTTGATGCCATGCACAACTCATTCTATTTGACTATCTGCACCAGATGTACCAACCTCCTAGGAAACTGTATAGGTTGTACCAGAATATCAAGGATGTCTGCCCCAGGTGCGGGAGAGACAATATAGGTTCTTTCCTACAGTCTGTGACTGCCCGCATCCATTACCATATTGGAAAGACGTTATTGACACAATCTCCATGATAATAGATAAGTAGGTAGACTGCATGCCGATTACTTTTTTTTGTTGCAGTTTTATATTGTGCCAACTTGACCCGAAGGTATTGGAGTGCTTTACATGATCACCAGTTACATTACACAAGGACACATTCATTTTTGGCAGGCACGTGGAGATAAAGTGATTTGCCCAGAATCACAGGATCTTGAGCCCACACTCAAACCTAGTTCCCTAGTTCTAACGTCTGCAGCTCTGGCTGTAATGCAACATCCCGTGGAGTCAGAGTCCGAGCCCAGTTAGAGGTGGGATTGGCTGGGATGCAGTCCAATGAGAACTAAGAAGATCTACATTTCTGGGTCATCAGTGGCAGCGCATCTACAGGCACCCAAGATAAACATGTCACCTGTAGGCATAACTCATTGGTAGGTTCTCTCAATTATCAAGTTTGCCCCCGTATGTCCCTGTGAGCAGGCTTTAAATGAAAACATAGAAGTAAAGGTACTCTAAAGAGTGAGTGCCTTTGTTTGCTCCTGAGAAGAGCAGGTACTCTCCCTTTCAAATGTGCAGGTACTCAGTACCGGACAGCACCTACCCATTTAAAGCACTGTCTGTGAGTGCACGTTTGTTGTGTTCTTGGTTTACCTATTACCAGGTACCTTAAGCATCTGCTTTTCCTGACGAGTTTTCCTCATTTGAAGGTTCCTGCAAAACTTTACTTTTCTGAGTTTTCTTTGTCTGGAAACAATCTATTAGGACACAGCTAGTTTGGCTTATCTTCACCATACACCTCTCAAGAAGTCCATGCCTTACAATATTCGTCAAAGTTACACATCCTACAGCCTGAAGGATGCTGAGTAAGAAATTAATTCTGCATTTATGTGTGTATCAATTGTGTTGGATTGTAATTATTCCTTCAAAGCTAAATCCTGTTATATGTGCTTTGCAGGTCCTTGGGCTACACTGTGCCATTCCTGTGCTGGGGTGTTTTTCTCTTGCTTACACAAAATCCCCCTGTTTCTAAGTAGCGCAGTTATTAGCATCTCTGGGTTGTAAAGTTGTAGGTCTCAGGCAGGTGCTGGAACTTTTTGACACGGCTTAGTCTGTGTTGCTTTAGGCCTGACACCCAGAACTCATTAAGGGCTTCTGCAAGAGGGAGTGCTACGGGAAATGCAAATGTGGGCAGAGGCAAATAATGCAGTGAAGGAGCAACTGTCCTAGAGACCCCTGGGGGCTGAAATGATGCTTGTGAGGGACCCGATTCTGTAGGAGTTGGAGAAATGTTCAAAGCATAGACATCTATAAGCAGCACTTGCATAGAAGCCAACGTCTAAATACGTTTACAATGGAAGAAGACCATGGAGGATTGTATATTGGAGCATACACCTAGCTGACTGGTCGGGTGCCTCTGGCACAATTTACTTTACTGCCAACACAAACACCTAGTCCCATCGGAGAATACACCAGGGGTAAGAAAAATAGATCCTTACTTGAGAATCTACCAGCACCCGCTCTGGTAGATCGCTTGAACCCCATTGTAGACCAGCGATTTTTTTTAAGTACATGTTTATGACCATTAAAAACATGCTTCTCCTGTTCAGAACATGCCTAGTGTTGTGTTCTAGTCTGGAGCACTGCTTGAGACATTCCTTGTGTTCTAATGGTTGTCATGGGGATGTTAAGAATGCTGGAGCATTGAGACGGAGAGCTGCCTGCTGACAGTTGTGTCTACTGTTCCTTGCTGACTGAAGAGGGTTTAAGTCAAGAATAAACCTTTGGAACATATCTCCTGTGTATGGTCATTCTTCACAACAATGGCGATGAGGGACTTAAACCCTACAAACCCACGCTGGTGAATTTGGCACCTCAAGGAGTATTTTTTATTTTTTTCAAAAACTGTTGAATTTCACTTTTGGAGCGGTTCTCCTACAAATCCGGATGCAACAGAAACTATTTGGGGAGTTAAACCGATATTTGGAGTTGCAAGCGATCTATCTTGGTGAGGAACTGTCATCGGCACTTTGATTGAACCTTTCTACTGCCCTGCGCAACTTGGGGACAACAACTTATGGAGATTTGACGGCTTCGCACTGTGCAGTGCCGATTTGATTCCACAAGCACAATCAATAAATTTTAATTTACTTACTTCGGAGTGTATATGCTTTTCCAAGTGGCATTAGGAACTGTCCTTGGCCGCATTTTTTAAGGTTGTATGTCAATACAACGAGGCCTTTTACCCCGCATGCCATTACAACGCGGGGATTACAACGAAAGTCGTTACAACGACTTTAGGTGGAGGGCGCTGGATAGTGGAATAGTTTAATTTTCTATTCCAACTCCAGCCCACGTTGACAGTAGGGAAGGTGTTGGATAGAAAATTAAACTATTCCCTATCCAACAGCGCCCTCCAGCGAAAGTCGTTGTAACGACTTTTGTTGTAATCCCGTGTTGTAATGGCAGTGCGGGGTAATCCCCGCCTTGTAATAGCTGTTCTACATTTTTTTAAAGTGTGGCGCTGTTCTTCATCAGAGTTCGAATCCTGCTGATGTGTCCTGCAGTTGTCAATTCCAGCGCGGCAGTACCGAGGCCAGGGCATCATTCAAATGAAGACGCCATTCCTTGCCTGAGCTTCGTACTGTGACATGCTTCAGAGCGTATCCCGAGCGATGACAACCACAGTCTTCAACCTGGAACTTAAAGCGTCATCACGTAAGGTCACGTTTGCTTAACCTTACGAGCCGCCATATTTTTTTCCCTTCTCTTCAGGATCCTCAAGTAGAACTCACCGAGTCATCGATTCGTAATACTCTACTGATATACTTTGGTGATACGCACACCTGCGTATAAATTAGGCATGCATCAGTGATACACACACCTGTGTATCGATTAAAGTACTGTTTTTCCAGACGCACTTCGGTGATACGCACACCTGCATATCAGTTAAGGTACTGTGTGTTAACAATTCTCCTTTATACCCACAATTTTTGTCAAGCGTTTACACATATTGTACATGTTCAACGTTCCTGCCGTATAAGAGGTTACTCCTCAGAATTATTTTATTGACCCAGTTTGTGACATTATCATTATTGCTCTATATCACAGTACTTCTCACACAATTTATTGTTAAGTGCATTGTACCATTCTATTGGCCACTCAAATTAATTAATTCATAATGGCAACAGCTACAATGAACCTACCTATCTATGGATTGAATAATGTGTCACCCAGGTTTTTCGTTTTTTCAGTGCAGTTACTTGATTTCATGTATGACATTGTATTTGTACCTGGTGTCAAGAACAGAATTGCAGATTTGATTTTTTGAGTAGGTGTCCCTTACCCATCAGTCAGGCGTCCATTGAGTGAATGGGACGATTGGTTGGTTGCTGGTATTTCTAGTAATGAATTATCCAGTATCAAACATGAGGATTGGATCAGCAGTGTAGCCAAGGATGCAATTTTACTTGCTGTGAGTGACTATACTCTTAACCCCTTCCACACTCATGACGAGCTGGGCTCGTCATGCAGTAGCCTCCCAGCACGCTCATGACGAGCCCAGCTCGTCATGAATAATGGGTTTTTGCATATTCCAGCACAGGGCTGGAACTCATCGAGCATCGATGTGGTTAAAGGCTGTCCCGAAAAGACAAATTTACCTGGTGATGTACTACCATTTTGGGAAGTTAGGAATGTACTCTCATTAGAAGAAGGACTTTTACTTAGAGGGGGAAAACTAGTGACTCTAAGCATTTTTTGAAAAATTTCATCAATTTATGTCATGAAGGCCGTTTAGGAATAGTTAAAACTAAATGTAGAATCAAGCAGTCATATTGGTGGCCTGGTGTAGACAGAGACATAGAAAGGGTTGTTTGTGACTATGTTGAGTGCATCAATTCTGACAAGAGTTTGGTCACATTCAAACCTACTTTACATCCTATTGTAGTTCCCAGTATGCCGTGGGAGAGGATAGGTGTTGACGTTTTTGGTCCGGTCAGAACCTTGGAGGATATTTCCAAATATATTTTTGTCATAATAGATCATATTTCAAAATGGCCAGAGTATAAAATTGTTGAAAAAGCAGATTCTGACAGTCTATTACATTTTTTAGGGAAGGTCTTTGCTAGAGAAGGCCTTCCCAGGGATTTGATTTCAGACAACGCTGGACAATTTGTGCGTGAACAATTTAAAGCATTCATCAAAGAAACTGGCATTGTACATAGAACCACATCTCTTTATCATCCCGAGGGGAACGGTAGCGTTGAGCGCTTCAACAGAGTGATTAAAAATATCATAGAATTGGAGGAGATTGGCGGGCATCCGAGATGGCCGCTTGAGCACAGCGCTCTCCGGACCCTCGCCGCTCCCGACATTTTATCCTGGCTGAATCCTGATTTCTTGCAAGAATTCGTGTAGGGGACGCTTGGCTGATTACCCTGGCACTTTTCAGGAATCGATTTGGATCTCGTATTCCTGAGTTATGGTGCTCTGAACTTTTGGGCTCCGCCCTTGAGGTGCGCCCGGGACGGGGTGCGGTACTGTAGCCGTCCTGCAATTGAACAACAACGGCAGGAGATCTGGCCTTGTGGGTCCCCCCTTCCTAGGTTTCGGTTTCGATTCTGTTCCGACTTGGGCCACGGCTGTGGATGTCGTGTTGCGACTGAGACTTGGAGGCGGATCGGCTGTTGGGCTTTCATGTGACCTATTTGCTGGTTTGGCGACCTCCACCCGAGTTGTGCCCCCTTTTTATGTACTTTTGATCCTGTACTTTGGGTGTCGGGCCCGTCGAACCTGGTGGCTCGTCCTGTGACGCATCTTCAAAATGGCGGGCAGAGGGGACAGAGAGACGCGCAAGACGAAAACACCTCTGCGCGGAGCTCCAGTTCAATCGAATGTCATGGACCGTTATACCCATTCTAAGGGGTCCCCCGGAGCTGCCCTGCCTGGTTCTAGTATTGCGTCCGAACGAATTTTGGAAGAATCGGCGGAGCCCTCCTTACAGGATATCATGGGCGCCATCTCGGGTGTGAGAGAATCCATCGGCCTACAGTACGAGGCCTTGGCCCACAAACTTGACACCGTGGCTATTGAGGTGAATCTGATTCGTGCTGATCTCGGCAAGACGAATGAGAGGGTACAATCACTGGATATTAAATCCTCTAGCCTTACGAATGACGTCTCGGAGCTCCAAACTGAGATTGGAAATCTCCGTCGGGGGAATGACTTCATGACCCGTCGCCTGGAGGACTTTGAAAATAGGGCGCGTCGCTGCAATGTTCGCCTGGTTGGTGTACCGGAAAACCCTGAACCCCACTCGGTGGATCTCCTGGTTGAGGATCTGGTCTTGAACCATTTGGCCCCTTCTGGTCTCACAAAATTTTTCACGGTGGAACGTGCACATCGTGTTCCAGGGGGCAAAGTCAAGCCGGGAGCCCCGCCGAGACCCATTGTAGCGAAGCTTTTTCATTATAGAGACCGGGACGCTATCCTGCAGGCCTCGCGGGTGAAGGGCCCGGTGGCCTTTGAGAACGCTACGGTGAACTTTTACCCGGACTTTTCCCAACAGGTTCAGAGACAACGTATGGAGTTTCGTGGTGCCAAGAAACGTCTCCGGGATCGGGGCCTACGTTACGCCATGCTCTTTCCCACTAGACTCCGGGTTGAATACAATGGACGTACCCTTTTCTTTGATCGGCCAGATGCTGTTAATGACTGGCTGGACTCATTGCCTGACCGTCCTCCTGAGACAGACTCCGCCGCTCACCCTGGCGGTGCCGAAGGTGGTGTGGAGATCTAACTGTTCGGCTCTTATGTCTTATTTTGAATACATTCTCAGGGGTGTTGGCCGGCGTCCCTCTACATTGCGATCATTCTGTCTTTTCGTTTGTTATTTTTGTTCTTGCTGAGGTCGGGGGGTGGATGGAACGGAGACCTTTCCTCCTCCGGGGTCTTTGTGTAGAATAGGGGTTCTTGGGCGACAGGCACACTGCAGGTTGGGGTGGCTCTTTAGCTTTTTGCAGGGGTGCAGGGTGGGGGGTGTTTCTCTTCAGTTTGGGGGAGGGGGGTTGGGAAGTTTTTTCTTTTCTGTGTGTTGTTTTCAAGGCGATTTACTCCTGTGTTTGCTGCTGTTTCTGATGTCTAGCTCATGGACGAGGGGTCTTGGCTCGGGTGGTTGGGATGGGGGGTAGAGGGTTGAAATTTCTTTCCTGGAACGTTAATGGCCTGGGTGATCGTATTAAGCGCAGTGTGGTCTTAAAATGTATTCGACGTTTGTCACCGGACATTGTTTTCATGCAAGAAACCCATTTGATTGGTAATGTTTGTTATGCGATGAATAGATGGGGCTACCGCCTTGTGGCGCACTCAGGGTTTACCTCCGGATCTAGGGGTGTGGGTATTCTTGTTCGAACCTCCCTCCCCTTGGCTATTGATGAGGTGATTCATGATGACCGTGGGAGATATACTGTCCTGGTGGGTAGATATGAAGGCCGCACCCTATCTCTCTTCAATGTTTATGTTCCCCCGGGTTTGCAGGCCTCTACTTTTACTGACTTGGGCCGTGTTCTGTTGGATCTCCCTGATAGCACTCTCTTTCTTGCCGGTGATTTTAATTCGGTGCTTTCCGGCCTTCACGATCGCCATCCCCCTAGAGATACCCCGCAGGCTCAGCAGTGGTTGGGTGGGTTTTTGGATACCTTTGGCCTTGTGGACTGCTGGCGACTGTTGCATCCTACTCAACTCCAATACACCTTCCATTCTGGGGCCCATGGCAGTCTGTCCCGGCTGGATTATTTCCTGATGCCCGCAGCCCAATCATCGGCGGTTCGTGAGATTTTACACTTGCCGAGGGGTATTTCTGATCACTCGCCGCTCTGGCTTCGTTTTGAGGTTGGGGTAGAGGCGGCGGGCCGAGTGGCTCCCATTAACCCTTGGTATCTTTCCTCCCCTGAGACTCGTACCCTCTTGCTCAAGTCCATGGATTCATATTTCCTGGAAAATGAGGGGTCGGTCTCTTCGGCTGTGTCCCTGTGGGAGGCTTTTAAAACCGTGATTCGTGGACAGGCCCTTTCCTTGATTGTTGAAGCTAAGAGGGCAGGGAGGAAGGAGGTGGTGGAACTTGAGGGGGAGATCTCTGCTTTGGAGGACGAGTTGGAATCTGGTGTCACGCCTGACAAACTCCATGCCCTGGGTCTCAAACAGTTTGCGTATAAATCTCTGGTCACTGACGCTGCAAAGGTGATGTTTCGTGAGCAGCAGGGCAGATTGTATGATGTGGGTGACAAAGCGGGAAAACTTCTAGCGTGGTTGGACAAGAAAGAAAGGGTTAATCGTGTGGTGCCCGTGATTCAGTCTGCGAGTGGTGAGAAAGTGATGGATCCGACCGCCATTGTTGATCGTTTTGCGGAATATTTCCGTGTGGTATATGCTCCCGTGTCTGTGAGGGATGTTGACGACTCCCGCCTTCTTCTGCGTGATATCGCTTTGCCCTGTGTCACCGACTTGGACCGTATTGCTTTGGACTCCCCTTTTACGAATGATGAGATAGCCAATGCAGTTCGATCGCTCCGTTCGGGCAAAGCACTGGGCCCGAACGGTTTGCCTATTGAGTTGTACAAATTATGCCCCGATAAGGTGGCGCCGTATCTCCGCGCCATGTTTCTAGAATCTCGTGAGCGGAACATGCTTCCCTATGATCAGCGTCTGGCGACAATCGTCGTCATTCCCAAAGAGGGTATACCACGTGACCTCTGTTCCTCGTATAGGCCCATATCCCTATTAAACGTTGAACCTAAGGTGTTGGCTAAACTTTTGGCGACCCGTCTCCTTTCGGTTCTTGGAGAGTTGGTCCATCCGGATCAGTCTGGCTTTATCCCGCATCGCAACACTGCTCTGAATTTACGTCGCCTTCACGGCGCGCTGGCGAGGGCGGGGCTTTTGACTGAACCGGCCATTTTGGCGTCCCTAGATGCCTCCATGGCCTTTGATACTGTGGAGTGGCCCTATTTATGGGCGACACTTGAGAAATTCGGATTCGGGTGCGAGTTTATTAGCTGGATTAGGCTGTTGTACGCGGAACCTCTGGCGCAAGTTGTAGTGAACGGTAGAGTGTCGGCCCCCTTTTCCTTGGGCAGGGGTACCCGTCAGGGCTGCCCCTTGTCCCCTCTGTTGTTCGCGCTCGCTCTTGAACCGTTGGCGGCCTGGCTCCGTTGGGAACCGTCCCTTAAAGGTATTCGTTGGGCCCCGGACTTCGAAGACCGCGTCTCGCTTTATGCGGACGACATCCTCTTGTATCTTACTTCCCCTCGCAAGTCTCTATCTGTTTTATTTGACGTTCTTGCGTCCTTTGGCGCTAACTCAGGCCTCGTCATCAACTGGTCTAAATCCTGTGTATACGTTTTGTCTGGTATCTTGCCTCCGTTGCCGAGTAGACTTCCTCTTCAGGTGGTCCGGGATGGTTTCAAATACTTGGGGGGGTTCGTTACCTTGGATCCGTCCCTTCGTTTTGATCGTAATCTCCTTCCCCCGTTGCTTAGGCTCCGTTTGGACGTTGCCCGCTGGCGCAAGCTTCCCCTGTCTCCACTGGGTCGGGCGGCCCTGTTTAAGATGATGTCACTACCGCGGTTTCTCTACGCCCTCCAGAATTATTATGATCCTATCCCCAAGACCTATTTTCGGGAGATTGAGAGCCTTCAGAGGCAACTTATTTGGGATGGGCGACCGCGCATTGCTCTCGCTAAACTTTCCATCCCGTGGTACGATGGGGGCATGGCGCTCCCCGACATTAAGAGATACTACTGGGCTTCCCATCTGTCCGCTATTAATCACGCTATGTTCTCTCCGGGTCGTAATCCGGCGTTTGAGATGGATAAACTTCAGCTTCCGGGAGGTGACTTTAATAGAGTGCTCTATTCTCGCTCCGCTGGGCGCCATCTTGTGGGACCTACTTTGACTGCTTTGACTGTGTGGCGTGCTGCGAATGTGAGCCTGGGCTGGGAGGATCGCTTGACGTTGGCGACGCCGCTTTATGCTTCAGAACGTCTGGGCGGTCTTTGGTCTTCCAAGGGTTTCGACCGTTGGGACTTGATTGGGATCTCTAAAATGGGGGATGTATATTCGAAGGGTTCGGTGCGCCCGTTTCAGGCCCTCCAGGCTGACTACGGCCTGAGTAGTCGGGAATTCTTTCGTTATTTACAGATCAGGCACGCTTTGGTTTCGGTGTTTGCTCCTGGTGAGATTCCGCCTGACTCTTCCCCACTTGAAGACCGTATCCTTGACGAACATCTTCCTGATAGCACTATCTCCCTGATTTATAAAAAGTTGATTAACAATCGGACTGACTTATTGGCCCGGCTTCGGGAACAGTGGATGGGAGATGGGTTGGAACTTGATGATGAGGATTGGCAATCGGCCCTCTCCTCTCCGAAGGAGGTGGCTATACCGGCTCGACTCCGTTTGGTCCAATTGAAGATCCTTCATCGGGTGTACGTGACGGGACCGCGACTGATGGTGATGGGCTTTTCCTCCGATGGACTGTGTAAGCGTGGATGTGGTTTGCGTGCCACTTTCCTGCATATTCTTTGGGAGTGCCCGATGGTGGCTGCTTATTGGGTGGCCGTGCTTGATCTGATGACTGTGGTGACGGGGATATCCTTGCGACCGGAACCTCGTCGCTGTCTTTTGAATGTTTGGGAGCCCACGGACTATTCGGTGGCACAGACTAGATGGGCCACCCTGGGCTATATGATCGCGAAGCGAGATATTGCGCAACTCTGGGGGGCCTCCAGGCCCCCTGCCCTCTCGCAATGGGAGGATAATATGGATTGGTCCATGTTCCGTGAGAAAACTGTTTATGTGGCCAGGGGTAGACCCAGGGCATGGGTGAAGGTGTGGGGTCAATGGAACGAATACCGTGGCGACATTTGTACTCCTCCCCTTGAGGACACTGTCGAGACTACTCTATCTCCCTAGGCTGGCGTTCCCGGAATCTTCATATAGGGACTGAGCTGGTGTCACCGGCTCTTCCCCCCTTCTTCTTCCTGGTCTCTGCCCCCCTCCCCCCTCCCCCCCCGCTCCATGCTCCTTAGTGCTTAGGATATTATTATTGCACCTCCGTTGCTGTCCCCCCCTTGCGTCCCTTGGGCTGACCTTCAGTGATACACTCTCGCCTTTTTGTATGTTTGTTCTTTCATTTATATAAAACCTGTTTTGGTCCTGTATATAATGTGGAGTATTGCATTGTTGATTGACGGTTACCTCTGCGGGCTTATGTGATATGTCTCTCCTCCTTTTTAGCGGCTGGCCCGTGTGGTTGTAGGCCCATCCTTGTACATTTCTGCTTGCTCAAATAAAGGTTTTTAAAAAAAAAAAAAAAAAAAAAAAAAAAAAAAATATCATAGAATTGGCTTTCAGTAATGACCATGATTGGGACGATGAATTAAGGAAAATGGTGAGTGCATATAGAATCACTAAGTGTGTGTCGACTAATCACTCTCCTTTTGAACTGATGAGAGGGAGATCCGCTCGTACTAAAGACAACATGGGTTGGTTAAAATGTACAGAACCCATTTCATGGTCAGTAAAAGATGTTAGAAATTCCTTAGAGTATATTCTAAATATGTTGGTAGATAAACGCATGGATCCAAGCAAACGAAGTAAAATTAAGCTGGAAGTAGGGGACACTGTAAAAGTGAAGAAAGGAAGACTTGTACGTAAGGGTGAAAGCAAATATTCTGCTCCCCTTATAGTAGTTAAAATATTATGTAATTCTGCACTTTTAAGCGATGGTAAGGTCTGGAATGCAAACAGAACCGCTTTATATAAAGGAAATGTTGAAGAATCTTTTACCAAGTCCTTTATCAAGAGAAAGGGTGAGCAGAGATACGACTGGGTTGATGATGACATGAAGGATTTGTGTTCATCTAATGACACTACGAATATTTCTAGTCAACCACCTACTCGTATTTGTGATTTGAGCTGAAGAAGCCCTAGTCAAAATCCTCCTAAAAATGTTGGAGGGTGGGAGTTTCTCAAGCTAAACGCGTGTGCTCTAAGCCTAAAAAGTTTGAAGATTATAACACACACATTTATAACTAATTCAGTTTTGTTATCATTGTTGTTGTGTGGTAGATGCTACTACCATCCTGTTTATCTCTACTACCACTCTGTGTATCACTAGTGTGTGTTCATGTCATTTTACAATATATTCTTTTTATTCTTTTTTGTTTTCTTTACCTTTAATAAAAAAAATCTTTATTTTTTTATTTTTGGAGAAAGGGGTAGTGTTGTGTTCCAGTTTTGAGCACTGCTTGGGACATTCCTTGTATTCTAATGGTTGTCATGGGGATGTTAAGAATTATGGAGCAAGGGGGGGGCGTGGCTTATCGGAATGAGATGGCAGCCATCTTGCCCCCGGCTGAGCCTTCGGAAGATCTGATTTCCGTCTGTGGGAATCCTCTATGCAGCGACTGCCCCGAGTCCGGAGACCAGTCCCAGGATGGCGGTGCACCCACGCTGACCGGGCCTCAGGAGGGACTCCACGGCCCGTATTCCAAGTGGGCGTTGAGTCCTGGGGGCCTGCGGGCTTGCTGTGGTTCCTGGGGCACTGATTGGGAGCCGCCCCCGCCCTGGGGTGTGTGCCTGGGGACGAGTGGCGGTGCGGTCCCGCCGATCCTGTGAGCCGCGTCCTAGGTGACGTGGCCTGGCAGACCGAACTTCTGGAGCGAGCATACGGACTGTGATTCAGCATTTTGCCCGTGAGACCTGAGGGACTGTGGGCAAGTCGTGGTTCCCGGGACACGGCCTGTGTCGTTCCCCCCCCCCCCATGGTGTTTGCACGGAGATCAGTGGCCAGACGCTCCTGGGGAGCCGCAACAAGAGCGGTGCGGCCTGGCGTGCCCCTTTCATGTGACTCCTGCTGCAGCTCCTGAGGTCCGCGCCAGAGGGGCGCTGTCAGCCGTGGATTCAGGCTACGGCTGTCTCCAGCCCATACTTGCGTAGGCCTGCACTGGCATCGGCGAGGGAGGGGGATTCTGGGGCCCGGTGGCCCAACGCCCTATCAATCCTTGGGTGGTAAGTCCCAGCGGCGGCCGGGGGTCCCAGGAGTTCTTGGTGGAGTGACCCCCCACACGCGTGGGCGGCCTTACACAGAGACAAGGAGGTTTGGCCTCGGGCTCCTGGGAGACATTGAGTCTGAAGTGGAGCCCGGTTCTTGTGTGGTGTCGGCCGCTATTTCGAGCGGCATAGGAGGGGATTCAGGCGGGGACATGCTCTCCCTGCCCTCTGCGCTGAGGATTCAAGCTGGGCCTGCTGCTCCTGGGGTCCACGCCAGAGGGGCGTTGTCGGCAGCGGATTTGGCGGCGAGGGTCTGTGGCTGTCCCCAGCCCGTACCTGCATAAGTCTGCTCCTGCATCTGTGGGTGGAGGGGGACTTTGCGGCCTGGTGGCCCAATGGCCTACTACTTCTTAGTCGGTAAGTCCCAGCGGCGGCCGGGGGTCCCGGAGTTCTTGGTGGGTACTGCCCCGCGACATGGAGGTTCGGCTGTGGTGTGGTGTCGGCCGTTACTTTGGGAGGCACAGGAGGTGAGTCAGGCGGGGATACGCTTTCCCTGCCCTCGGTGCTGTGAATTCGAGCTGGGCCTGCACTCCCCTGGTCTGGAAGTGTATTGGGGCCCGCCGGCTCTGGTCCCTGGGTTTCGAGCGGCGTTGGGGGCTCTCTCTTGGGTCCTCCCCACCCCGAGTGCCGCGAACTTAAGGACTTGTGGGCTCTAGCCTTCTCGGTGGCTCGAGCTCGCTCTCTGGCCCACTTTTCTGCCCCCTCGCCAGGAGGCTTCAGATCGTCCGCAATTGTCGTGCGGCGGAGGTTGTCTTGGGTGGCCTGTCTGACCGGCAGTCTTCCTCGGCGGGGCACTTGAGACCGGTGGTGTGTGGACCCGGTGACTTCGGGGGGAGTGCCATGGGCCGGACCGGATCAGCCAAGACCCCAGCCAATCAGACTAAAATAGACCGATTCACGATCTTAGACTCCGGGGTGATGGGAGCTGTGGACGGGGATGCTCCTCCAGCGATGGACCTGTCCACCATTCTTCAGGTCATCCTTACTTCGCAGTCCTCGGTGGAGGGCAAGATTGCGGAAGTCCGGGTGGACATGACCCTCATCCGACAGGACCTCCGGAATGCCACAGCAAGGATTACGGAGACTAAATCCCACATATCTTCCTTGGAGGACGCAGTTCAGCAACTTAAGGGGCAGGTGGCGCGCCTCCAGGTGCACACACAGGAGCGGGACCAATGGACAGAGGACGCAGAAAACAGCTCCCGCCGCAACAACCTCCGCCTCGTAGGAATTCCGGAGGGGGCGGAACAGGTCCGCCAGGCTGAGTTAATTGAGAAGTGGTTGCGATCCTGGCTTCCGGAGGGGTCTCTCTCCCCGTGGTTTGTAATTGAACGAGTGCACCGATCCCTTGCCCCTAAGCCTCCGACAGGAGCACCCCCTCGACTTGTTATTATGCGCATCCTCAACTACAAAGATCGGGACTCTATCCTGGCTAAAGCCCACAAGCAGACACGCTGTCTCTTTGAGAACCACTCGATCCTGATCTTTTCAGACTATACTCGGGAGGTCCAGGGTCAATGGCGTTCATTTGGTGAGGTCAAGCAGAAACTATGAGCCCTCAACATTCAGTATCGGCTCCTCTTTCCGGGCCGGCTGTGTGTGGTATTCGCAAACAGAACTTTCTTCTTCGATTCTCCAATGGAGGCCTGGACTTGAGCCACGGAGGATCTTCCTCTTTGGCCCCATGGTCAGATTCCTCCGAGTGACAGTGCGGAGGCTGGGCCAGCTCCATCTGATCCTCCAGAGCCTCGGCCCCAGCGCCATCGCTCACACAGGTGTCGTGGGCACAGGAGGGCTCGCTCGGACTCCCCATTGACTCCTTCCCAGCTGCCAGGATCGCTACCTTCCTGTAAATAGGACTTGAGGCCCTACAACCTTCTCACTAACCCAGGACCTAGCTGGGCTATTCTGTATCTCTCCCACCTCGCTAGGTCGGAAGATCCCTGCACCATTCCCTTCAGGACCACTCCCCAATGCCCTCTCAGACTCTCTGGCACTCACCTAAAGGTCTGCCTCCCGTGCAAGTTCCCCTGGGGTCAGAGAACCCACACTGTAACAGGTGGTGACACAACCTGGGAAAACAACTTCTTAGCAGGTGCTCCTTGATAACTACCTAGAACAGCCCTTCCCCATCATTCACTGCGCTACCCACCACCCAATCCTCCAATGCAGTCCAACACACGTCCACATACTCTCCCCAGGACTGGTTGGACAGTTTTCCCCTGCCCCTAAATTCCAACCTGTCCCCCTCTTCCTGGGTATCAGGCACCATCTCCCGGGCTCTGGGAGTGGGACTCCCTGCACCAGATTCACTCTCGCTGCCACCACTGGATCCCACCCTCACTGGTGAATCCAGACCACAGAAACCACTCTCAGGGGACAACCTACCCTCCTGAGCTAGTCTCTCCCTGGCAAAGGACCTCTCTGCCTCCGCCATCCTTTCTTGCACTAGGACCTTCTCAGTCTCTAGCCTCTTCTCCTCCACCCTCAGCTGTGCTATCTCCTTGGCGTGCTCTGTCCTGAGCCTCGCCAAAGCCCGCTGGTGCTCCCTTTCTTCCCTCCTATCTACCCACTCTTCTGTCGACAGGGAAAGGGATGGGGCAGTCCTCCTCACATTCGAGGTCCTCCTCCTGGTCTCCACCAAATCCACCATTTAAATATGCGGAGGGGTAATCGGAAAGGTCCCTACAGGGCTCTAAGGGTTCCCCCCTCCTGAGGGCCTCATTGAGAAAGAACTTCCTGTGAATGTTGCCTACTAGGAGTATGCCTCTCTCCCTGCAGAGGTCCATCACCTCCTGCTCAGTGTACTCCATAAGGTCATCCTCCTTGTAGGGTAACCCCATCCTGGCGAGATACCCCCGGGACACTCCACCCACAGTGCAACAATGGAACATAATTCAAGAACACCACTTTCAGGAGGAAAGCACCCTCAGGAAAACAATAATCCCCAAATCCTGTGATTATTTTAACTGCTCAGTTTGCAGTGCAACCCTTTGTCGCTGAGGTACTGCACAAACACAAGTCCTATCCCACGGCTGAACACCAATGTTAGAAATGGGGTAGCGTGGGGCGGAGCGGGTAGTCTAAACTCCAGGGCATTGTGTGAAGCATCCACGCAGCACACACAGGCGACACACAAGGCACACTACAGAAAGAGACCACACCAGTTTAGGTGAAAAATAACTTGTGCATTAGGTACACACAGGATAATCACAGAATTCTCTACACCGCGCCAACTGGCGCCAAGTCAATATTTACAGGGGATTATATACAGGGCAGGGCCAATCGGGTCGCTGCCAGAACCATGACTAGATACCAAAAATAGGGTAAAGAATAAATGTAAAGTCCATCAGCGTTAACAATTGTAATCAGTCCGTACCTATGGATAGAATAATGAACTTAGCACAAGAGTGGGCATAAACATGTAAACATTAGGCATACCCCCTTCGCATCACAGTAGGCATGGACCTGAAAAGCAAAACAGGCTTCCAGGCCAAGAGGCCTCACCCTAGGCATAAAGACAACGTCAGGCCTTGGAGAAAAACATTATCGTTAACTTAGAGCATTAAGCTTAAACATGCTGGCATTGGCAACATTGCCATAAACCCCGCAGCATTATCTTCAGGCACAATCCTGTGGGCAGAAACATGAGCATAAATCACATAAAAGCAGGAAAATGTGAGCATAGGGGCGTGTTATACACCAAAACCCCCAGGGTAAGGGCATCAGGCATAGTCCTATTAAAGCAGGGCTCAACGTATGAAATATTATCATTAAGCATCCACACATTTACATAAATGCAGTGTCAATAGGCATAACATTAGCAGAAGGCACATGGGCATTAGCTTAATCACCTGGCCTTAGGCGTACTCGCAGGAGGCGTCTCAATATGCATAAAACACATTATGCAGCAACCTGTGAGCATAGAGACATCCTTAGGGCGTAAACCATCCCTCCTGCACTAGGCCCAACCACATTAGCATAGGGCATACACATGGTAGCATTTAGCATCTCCATAGGCAGGAAAACATTAGACCTAAACCTGAGTCATAGGGGCCATATCATTAGGCATAAACCTATTGGCAAGTCCACCAGTCTGGGGCATAACCTGTAGGCCTCAAATTAGCTTGGGCCACCCTGGGCATGAAGTAGGGGGCTGCAACATGAACCAAAAACAACATTAACAGGACACTTTATGCAAATGCACCCGGAATAGCTGCCCCAAAGTTGCAGATTCGCTTCTGGCGCTACTGCGCCAGGGGAGACCCTGTGGGGCCCCGGGTTCGTGGGAGTCCCCTTAGGGGGACTGTAGAGTTCAATAATGGCCCCAAGAATCACACCGGGACGTTGGGGGTCCCTCTTCTGGACCCTGGGAATCACCAAGTAAGGATATGGTCCACAAAAGAATACTGGCCCTGAAGTTGCAGTTAGTCACACACAGTCAATTAGGATCCCCCAAAGAAGAAGACTGTCTGGCATGTTGGAGTCCCCCCCTGGGACTCGGTAACGACAAAATGGCCCCTTTGTTGCAGCAGCCCGCTTCCGCACGGCAGCTGTGAGGCTAGGGGCTGGTGCAGGCACTCACTTGGCTCCGGGGGCCTCAGGTACCGACCCCGTACCTCGGCCACCCCCCCTTTGTCTCGGGACCCAGCTCGCACTCACCGGTTCTCTCCTTTCCACTGCAGGCTGGGCGGCAGGCACAGGGCTTCCCCTCCCCAGACGGGGGCCCCGCCAGCGGCAGCTCCTTCCTAGCGGCTCTCCACGCTCTTCACCCGGGTCCCGCTCCTGGGGGCCCGGGACTTGGTCATAGAGCCAGCGGGCTTCTGCTGAACTCGGGCCTCTCCTCCGCTCACGGAGAGCCCCCCTTTTCAGAGCGAAGTCTCCGGCGATGTGGGGATGTTGGCCAGTGAGGGGTAGGCTCCCGCCTGGCTCCGCAGCAGACACGGGGCTCCCTCGTTACTCCGGGAGCCTCCTCTTCCTCCTTCCGGCTTCCTGTTGCGGGGCGGGACTTCGCCTCAGGTGCTTCCGTCAGCGCGGCTCCCCTGACGTCACGGGTAAGCCCGCGCGGTGATCCCAGGCTGCGGCGGTGATATCCGGGAGTTCCTTCTTACGGCAATGAGGGGTAGGCTCCCTCCTACATAGAAACACCATGCGGGGTGGGCACCTGCTCACGAATATTGGCAGATGCGGGGTAGGCACCCGTGGATGAGTGCACAGACGCAGGGTGGGCACCCGCTGCTATAATATGCATAAAGCGGGATCAGCTCCTGCTGGACCGGTAAAACATGGGTAAGGCACTGCACGGATCCACTTCAAAGCACAAAGCCTCACACACGCGGTGGCGGCAACCATGCGGGGTAGGCCCCCGCTGTGATTTCCAGACAGCAGAGCGTCCCCACGCGGGGTAGGCTCCCGCTATATTTTTAAATGCACGGCTCTCCCTGGCAACACGCTCCTCACCTTTGGGCTCATGAAAGATAGCGCTTACCAGGTGCTAGGCAGCCCCACCAGCTTCAGGGGCCAAAGACAGTGCTCCTCTTCTCCTGGGCAATCGGTACACAGCGCCGTCCTTGCCAAGCGCTAGATAGCAGGCAGGATACAGTCAATTAAAGTATAGAGCCCACCAGATATAGCAGTCAGGGTCCCACAAGGCGCTAGGGTGCAGGCAGGGAGTACAGGCACTTCAACTATGGAACATATAGCGCTCTCGCAGCCCAGTGCTGTCGGTGTCAGCTCCTCACCTCCTGGGCCAGAAGATACAGCGCTCCTTTCTTCTCCTGGGCAGCACAGATTCAGCGATCTTCTTTTCTAGGCGCTGGGTAGCAGAGCAGCAGGCACTACTGGGCAAGATCAGCAGTCAGTGGGCACTCATCAGAACAGGGCTGTAGGTCCTAGGAACCATCATCCTTTGTAAAGTGACACTCCTCCTTTACTCCAGCAGTGGGGCTCTCACCAGCCCTGTGGACAGCAGAGGGGGAACAGATGGGCACAGGGGCCAGCACACATGCCCTGGTAGCGGTACCTCCTGGCTGTAGGCCCCCTCACATTCAAGTCCACGCTCTGACTGAGCACATGGTGGCACAGCCCCCCTATTTATATACCCCTCACCCTACCTACCAGACAGTGCCAGAAGCTTCTCGAAGCATCTGGGAAAACCAGTCCTGACTGGCTCAGGGGGAGGAGTAGAGCACCCTGGGTGCCAGGTTTCCCTCCAAAAGCTGGGATGGCTGGGAAACGAACAACTAGACTGGTGACCCACCTCAGTCAGGCGGCACCACACACAGCCATGGCATCCATTTTAAAAGTGACATTTTACCAATGTGCATTCTTACAATGGGAGAATTACAGGTGCGTACACCATGGCGTCATATTTAACATTTGTATTTCACATTCATCAACATGACATGTTTAAATAGGGAAAATCAGTCTGTGCACGCTATTGCGAAACATGTATTATGGCATCTCACACCACACATGGCCTCTACATTTCTCTACCATGGGGGAGATATCCTCTAATAGGGGGGGAAATCAGGAAAAAGGGCCAAGTCCAACATAGTTGCACCCATTGCCTTTCATTTTCTTTAAAAAAAACTTTATTTTGTTTTTTCAAAAAGCAATAAGGAAAACAGGGGCCCCACCAATATGCATAGCAACATATTAGATTTCACATGTTGCCGTGAGGCATCCAAAACCTTGTTCCAGAAACCCTCGATTGTTAGAGTTTTATGCCATAAAACAGTTGACATGCATTAATATTTCCCTGATGCTACAGTATTTTTAAGTCTTACATTTCATCATTCACACCTTTAACCCAGAAATGAAATATCTCACATACCCATTAGTGCAACATATTTACATTCAGATTATTTTTACAGGTCTATCATGTCACTGGGGCACTTCCACATTACTCTCCGAATTTGAAGTGTTCTCTTTATTCGAAAAATAAGTGGGTCCCATGTATCACCTGATTTATTATTCACAGAACTGAGGCAAATGTATTTGCAACATTATTGATGGAGGTTACATCTCGCAGTCCGTTTTCCAACTTTCGTAGGGGACCTTTCAGCGAAGCCAGGGCTACTCTAAGCTTTGATCAGCAGTAACAAAATGGCCATAAGTCTTCTCGAATGTGACGTGATATCACACACATGTCAATCAAAGCAGTGAGGTCTGTAACTAAGCTCAAAGCATTCCTGTGTAATCTTGACTATCCCTTCGGCTACCTTTTCCTAGAATGAAGCAATGCCAGGTCATGTCCATGTCATGTGAAAAACGTCTGCACAGGAATCAATGGCAGCTCGGGCTTATCACAGGATATATTCTTGTTACCAATGCATGGATATAATATATTGAAGTCAAGAATTTAAAATGCAATAGTTTGTGACTGTAGTCCATGAATACCAGTTTTGGTTGTCACAAATGTGGCAGTTTCTTTCTGCAATCACAAACCCCAAATCGTCCTCCTACCTACCTTTGCTTTGTGTGCCACATAAAAACACGTTTGTAAACATAGTACATAGTTTTGCTACCCATCCTCTTGCCTTCAGAGATCTTGCCTTATTGAGTCAAAACCGGGTGGTTATTGTAGAAAGTTGTAAATGATGATATGGCAGCCAGATGCAACCTGAAATATGCAAACATATCAAGTGCTGTGTAGGGCTGTAGTTTCTAAAATTAATCTGAAGTTAGGATTGTTCCTTCTCAGAATAAATGTACCACCCGTATCTGACCTGTGCGAAACAATATTTATCTGACAGTTAATTCTTATGTTGGGGGTAGTGTAGAGTAGTTCCTATTTCCCTATTAGGTTCTGCGCATTGGAATAATATACCCTATAGATTTTGCATAGGACTGAGGTCAGTATGCCCCTATCGAGTATATTAAACTTAATTACTTTGTGTCAGCTAACTCAGAGGCCACTAGAAACTCCTTGCAAACAAGAAGGGGGTCGTTTCTGGCAACCGCATAAACATGACAACTTTGTTTCCCTTTAGAATCTGAACACTCTCAGAATCATGGAAACAACAGATAACAGTTTCACTCAACTAATCGTGCATGCTTAGTTTCTTCAGAGTTACACAGAAAGAATAGACGGGCGTGTCAATAAAAGGATTTATTGAACTGTCTTGCTCACAAAGAATCAAAATCAGAAGCTCCGAATCCGACCTCCATCCAGTCATAAGGGGAGTACCTCAAGGCTCAGTGCTCTGCCCTCAACTCTTTAACATCTACATGGAACCCCTCACCACCCTACTCAGAAAAGCCAACATGCCCTTTCACCTCTACGCTGACGATACACAACTCTACCTAGAAATGTCCTCTTCTAAAGACATCCATAG
This sequence comes from Lissotriton helveticus, assembly GCF_964261635.1. NCBI lineage: Eukaryota > Metazoa > Chordata > Amphibia > Caudata > Salamandridae > Lissotriton > Lissotriton helveticus. Next base: position 1,316,137,928 of record NC_136069.1, on the reverse strand, counting down.
ACTAAATGAAACACTAAAGGAGGTCCAACGTTGGCTGTCAAGCAACCATTTAAAGCTTAACCCAGACAAAACTGAACTACTTCTTATCTCGAACAAAGAAGAGAATCCACAATTGAACAAATGGCTAAAAGATATCGACGCGCTCAATGGGAACCTCTCCTTGGCTGACTCCGTCATGTCATTAGGCATCACGCTAGACTCTAAACTTGATCTTACCAAACACATCAAGATTTCGGCCAAGAGTGCCTTCCTTAACTTGAAACTTCTAAACAAACCTTTCATTCCATCCAAAGATCTCAAACAAGCCACCCAAGCATTGGTTCTGTCACAACTAGACTATGGAAATGCAATCCTCTCGGGAATTCCCAAAGCTCACCTTGCTCCTCTGAAAACAACCCTCAACGCGGCAGCCAGAATGGTCACTGGAACCAAGAAATTCGATCACATTTCCCCGGCACTAAAAGAACTCAAGTGGTTACTATTGAAATGCGGGCGAACTTTAGAACAGTCTGCCTCACCCATAAAGCCCTTCACGCAGGCAGACCCGAATATCTGGCATCCAAACTCAGAAAAGCAGGTCAGAACAGGACTCTCAGAAGCTCTAACAGCCTACTTCTCATCCCACTCAAAGCACGAAAACAAAGAACCACTGCCAGGTCCTTTGCCGGAAATGCCCCCAAAATATGGAACTCTATCCCCCCACATCAGAACTATTCCTCACTTCCCGAAATTCAAAAGCCAACTCAAAATCCTTTTCCTCGACCGCTCCCTATCGTACAGATAGGAACCGTTTGGATTGTTCAAAACGCCCTGGCTCTCATCTTCGACACGGTTGACCATTTCTACTTGATTCATATCCTAAACGCCTTCCTGAAGTTTTATATTTGCTTTCTTTTGCACTGCTCTCTACTTGTTGTAAAGCGCTCCGATACCTTCCGGTCAGGCTAGCGCTATATAAAACTTCTTAAATAAAATAAAAATACTGCGCTAGAATTATCTTTTAGCTATGACACATATATTCATATACATAAATAACATAAGCTAAAAATGCGAGTACTCATAAGATGCTTCTCTAATTAGTTCTACCCCAGTGTACCTAACCTAAGTGTAGTACAAGGTAAGAAGTAGGTGATGTATTCTATAGTATGGTAGGCTATAGTATGGTATGCTATAGTATGGTATGCTATAGTCTGGTATGCCAAGTCTGGTATGCCAAGAGTCCCTCTAGGATCTAGTCAGCTCCATACCTTGAGAATGAGAGAGGTGGGAATCTCTTTACGGGTCTCGAACTCTAACACCCCGCGAAGGGAGTCAGAACACTGGAAGCTGGATTCTCTGCGAGAAGGGATGACAGCATCTCTTGTCAGTGCGTAAAGCCAGGACACTAGCTCCTCTAAAGTCAAGGTTGACTCCTACTTGCTTGGGCAAGGGAAGGTATATTTATACCTGGTAGGTGCTTTGGAATGTTAGCATTAACGTAAAGTTGGGCAGAGGAAGACGTCAGGAATGAACCCTTAAGGAATAGCAGTTCATGCATAATAAATGAGTTCTTGGAGAAATCAATAATCCTGTGCTAGGGAAACTCCCAAGACCTAAAGGGTCTGGTTTCTAAGAACTCGTTGTGACATTGGGGTGGACGGATGTAGGTGACCATGCCTGTATTTGGATAGCATGGCTAATGCCTAAATAAGGACTGGGATCTTATGCCTATATAAGGGCAATGCGAATTGAGCCTATATAAGGACATGTTTCAGGAAAACCTATATACGGACACCTAAAGCGGAATACAACAGTAGAGGTTTAGTAGAGGTTTGTTAGCAAGCAAAAAGGCTGGTGAGTGTGGTAGTGTATGCCCCGCTTTCCTTCCAGCTGCTCAAATCGCCCAGTGTGTACATTTCACAGTTTGAATTAATGTAGTAGGTTTGAGTTGTCTAACAGCTAGAGTGAACTGAAGTGTTCCACTTGATCTCTTACTACAGCTAAATTAACCATATGGCATTTGCTTTTCATTTTCATCTCCTTGAGGATGAATGGTACTCTGGATGCGATCATTTTATTGGATACGTGTTTTTTGTGAGCGGGTAAAACTCAGGTGCCTCTTCATTCAACAGCTTAATTGCTAGTAGGGGTTAAGAATTTTGCACACTTTATAAGTAGATGTATTAGGAGCAGAGGATAATAAATAATAGGTTATTTATTTTCTCCATTTCTAGTTCTAGCCGAATACCAGGATTAATAGGAAGGGCTGCTGAGATTTAAGTGGAACGTGTAACTTTCATTAATAACTTAGATCAGTGGTTCTTAACCTGTCGTACTAGGACTCCTGGGGGTCTACAAAGTCTACTCGGGAAGTCCAAGACTGCTTAAAAAATTAAATAATATTATCTGATTAATAAAGGGTATACAAATAAAGAAACAAATTGTACAATTGAAAATTTAAAAAAGCTCTGTAACTGTCATGGAATTTGAAAATAATAATTTGGTTAGTATCCTCATATTGATTTGTGTGAGCAGTGCAAGTGCATCAATCAGAATATAATATGGAAATGCTTGGCCTCAAAAGAGCTTAGAAAAGCTCCAGCCTTCCTATTAAAATTAAAATGTAGATTTTTAAAACATTTTTGTGTATTAAATAATATATTCAATCATTTCTGTATTTATTTGATGAATGTTTGTTTCTGTAATTTGTGTACATGTTTTTTCTGTTTAAATAATCGAAAATACTTTGGCTGGGGTCACTGGACTCCAGTAATGATTCAGTGGGGGTCCCCGGGTTCCAGTAATGGTTAAGTGGGGGTCCACAAAACTCAAAAGGTTAAGAACCAGTGTCTTAAACTATTATATTGAATTAAGTTGGCATGTGAAACAAAGCTCATGATGCAAATTTCTTTTTTTAGTGAACAAGGAAGATAACTAGAGAGAATGGCCTCCAAGGATGACTTGACCATCTAAGTCAACTCTTCCAGAGGAAAGGCTATTTCGTTGCATTTAAGTTATAACATAGCCACTGGAATAGTTTGTCAGAACCACTGCTCCTCTCCTTTTCCTGAAGTCAAAGCCAAATCCTTTCCCCCAAGGTCGCTGTCTTTGGGGATCTCAAATTGTTGACACGCAAACCTTTTTCTCTTTCTTATATTGTAAGCTGTTGGAAGGCTTTTAACATCTGCTTAAGAATATTCAATCCTCTAGTTTTTTCCAGCTACTGTACAGCATGGATCACATTCTTTACTCGCTTCTCTCAAATATGTTAACAGAAAACTGTGATCCCTGCAGCAACCATTTCTCAATTGGTTTGTGCTCAGCCCCTAGTGTCTCCTTATTTCTACAGACAAATTATTATATCTTCTTCTTTTCACTTCCTGTAAAGTAATTGAAGTAGCTTTTGACCAGTGTCAGAAACCCTTTTCAGGCAGATAGAGGTGTATCTGTAGTTCCTCTCAAAGCCTCTATCACAACTTGCTCAGGTTCCCACAGGACTGTTTCTAATTGCAAAGTGGGTGATGCCCATTTCAGCTTACCAGGATCCTGTGGTACTGACTTTAAGGAAATAATTGCATATGTTTTCTCTGGTTCCTTGCTCTTGGATGCTGTGCATTAGAGTTTGAAGTTGAAGAAGTTTCAAGAGAGATAGGCCTGGATTTAGAGTTTAGCAGACAGAGTGTACTCTGTCGAGATGGTGGAGAACATTACCTTAACCATCCCGAGCGACCACTGCTTACCAAATTTAGAGTTGCCCACTGGCTCTGCAGACACAGCGGTTCCGGCCAATGTAAGAAAAGTTTGATGGACGAAACTTTTCAAAAATTAAAGTGTGAGTTTGTTTTTGAAAAATAAAAAGCTTATGGACCTCATACACTTAGCCGGTAAACAACCTTTACAACGCAACTTTTACATCGCAGAGCCTTTACAACGCAACCATTACAACGCAAACTATTACAACGCATTGCTCTGGGGGGGCGCTCTAGGATAGGGAATAGGTTAATTTACTATCCAATAACCTTCCCTAGTGTCCACGGGGACTGGAGTTGAAATAGTAAATTAAACTATTCACTATCCAGCACCCCAAAGCACTATGCGTTGTAATGGACTGCGTTGTAATACTTGCGTTGTAAAGGCATGCGATGTAAAAGCATGCGTTGTAATGTCATACATCCACTTAGCCTCGTGTCCCAAGGTGTGGGCATCATTACTGTTTTTTCCTGGCAGTGACCGACAGGAAAAAAATGCTTTACGCTGTCCACTGTCCACTGGGCTCCCTCGACAGAATACTGATGGTTCACCTGATTCATTATAGGGCTGACGGACCATCAGTTTGGTGAACAGGGTACTTAGTCACATTTGCGACGGAGTACCCTGTCTGCCAAACTCTATATCAGGCACTTAGGTTCTTATCCCAATTGCGCACTCTGATTTAATCCTTCTTCCTATTAAAGGGATGTAGTTAGGTAAGTATAGCTAAATGCGACCATATATGTAAAGGTTTATTTGAGGACTATGCACTGTTCTTTAATAGGTAATGATGGCTCTCTAATAACATAAAAAAATAAATCATAAGGAGGCACACACCACTGTACTCCACTCTGCCGTATTACCAGGAAGCCCTCATGAACCATTGCTCTTTGCCTCCAATCTGTAGTGCAATGGTTTCAGCACATTTTGCACATTTCACATCTCCCTTATCTCCCCTCACCTGTTACCAGTTGGTAATGTGAGGTGTATAGCACACGGATCAAGAGCTCCTCTTTTGTCTGTGCAGGGCTGAAGTGCAGGTTAGTGACACCTACCCAGATCCCAGCTGCAATTAACACTCCATTTCCAATGCAAAGCCCTCCGATCCTAAGCACTGACATCACCGCGATAAGAGAAACAGCAGAGACAGCCTGAGAAGCCCCTTCAAGACACAGGCAAACAGGCTGCACTAACTCTCTTACATAGGTTGCAAGAAGGGCTGTATGTCACAATATCACGGTCATTATCATGGACCGCAGAGACCACATCGTAGCAAAGAGACTACCCAGTCTATACTAGAGTCAAACAATTATGCTGATTAATCAAATCTGAACCAAAAAGGATCTACATGACCATCATTATAACAGGAGTGCAAAAGTGGCTATTGTAATGGACATCCTGAAGGGAAATTCTCATAGGAAATTTGTTTTCAGCCTTGATAAAGCCCCAGGGTTGCATGCCAAGTAGGGGGTGAAACACTTGTTGGCTTTACTCAAATTAATGTATCTGCAGTCACCAAAAACTGGAACAGTACTAAGGTTTTAACAAACGATGTAGTTGGAACTATTTTGTACAAATCCGGAAGGGAAATGCCATACTGGATTTCTATATGAAAGAGTGAATATAAAGGGAACATAAAAAGAAAATGTTGTTTTTTCAACTTTATCTCTTTGATGAATCATTCTTATTTTCTTATTTTGTACCATTTGGGAATGTGTTTGATTTGATTTGAAATTTATAGAGCGCAGCAAATACCCAAAGGCATCAAGGCGCTAGAGATCACCATCCAGAAGAAATCCACTGGTAGTCCAGCTTCAGAAGGAACCTACAAGGAGAATAGCCAGATCTTAAGAGCCTTCCTAAAGGGCAGGAGCTGAGGGATGTCCCTTATATTTTGCGGAAGGAAGTTCCAAAGTTTGCTTGCAGCCGTAGAAAATGCTCTTTCGCCCCATTTCTGTTTTTTGGTTCTCGGTACCGTAAGCTGTAGTTGAAGCACTGAGCGAAGAGGTCTGCCTGGGGAATACCAACTGACATGGTTTTTAGTCTTGTTGGATAGGGAAGATGAAGAGCCTTATGTAATATGCAGAGAGGTTTGAAGGTAATGCGCTTATCAATTGTGACCCAGCGCAGGGTCACTAGTCACTTCCCTGAAGACTCTCCCCTGTGAATGTCCAAAACAAGTCTCACCAATGCATTCTGCACCACCTGGAGTTTATGTTGCATGTTCTTATTCGAGTCCAGGTACAGTGAGTTGCAGTAGTCAAGTCTGGACATTACCAGGGTGAGAGCTACCTGCTTACAAGCCGGCCTCTGGATGAATGAGAAGATTTTCTTAAGCATCCTTATAATCCAGGTGCAGGTTGTAATTGTGCAATTCATTTGGACATTAAAATTAAGTTCTGTCTTTATCAGTACTCCAAGGTTCTAAGCCTTCTTTCCCGGAGTAGGACAGATTCCTAAGGAATGTGGCCAGCAGTTACTGTTTCATCTTGATGTCCCTGGGCCAAAAATCATAACTTCCGTCTTGTCCCCATTGAGTTTCAAAAGGTTACATGACACCCCTTCTGCCACTTTGGTCATGCAACCTAAGACGTTCTCTGCTATCGAGCATGGGTTCTTGGGGATTGACACAATGATCTGAGACGTCTGCATACGACACTACCTCCATTCTAAGGGAATGGATTAAAGCCGCTAAGCGTTCCACATAGAGATTAAAAAGCGTAGGGGTCAACAATGAGCCACGCGGCACTCCACAAGGTAAGGAAAAGGACTCTGAGTAGAAGTGCTATTATTCAACCCTTTGGGATCTTTCGCTAAGGAAAGAGGACAAGAGGGCTAATGCTTGATGAGAGATGCCAAGACCTTGGAGTCTATCCAGCAGCAGCGTAGGAGAGAAGGTATCAAATGCTGCTGATAGACCCAAGAGTATCAGCGCCACCATTGTCCTTCTTCCACCAGGCGCCTAATACAGTCTGTGGCTGGAATTAAAGCAGTTTCTGTCCCATGGTGTTGCCTAAAACCAAACTGGGAATCATTAAGCCAAAATTGCTGCACTGCAGTTTCCATCAAATGGATATTAAGGTGCTTCTCTGGGATCTTTGCTGGAACTGGAAGCAAGGAGATTGGGCGATAGTTCTTACAGTCCGTAATGTCTAGATTTGTTTTTTTAGGTGAGGCCTAATGATAGCAATGCTACCAACTTCGTGTATAGGATCCGGATAGGATCACATTGTTCATTAATTTACCAAGTGGATCGGCTATAATATTGGCCGCCATATGGAGAACTGATGGAGGGAAGGCTTCTAGAGTTGATCCGCGTACGTTTTCAGGAGATATTGTTCAGCCAGCTTAGGCCAGAGAATAGGAAACACAGAGAGAGTTTTAGTCTCTTGGCTTGAACCACATGACATCCCTTGTGACGTTATTGGGGGCCAACTGGTGGCAATTGACTGGGTAGGCACAGTAAGGCTAGTGTCAAATCCTGTGTAAATGTCCATAATTTTAGAGTTGAAGAAAGTTGCTAGCTGGTTACAGAAGGCTTGTGAGCTCTCTGGCTCTGCTCTGGGTTGTGAGGCCGAAAGCAATTGTACAAGCCTGAAAAGTTCTTTAGCGGAGGATGCATTTTCGATTTTATGGGTGCAATATTTAGACTTTTCTTCCATTAATGCGAGCTTGGATTCTTTAATACTCATTTTATATGAGATTCTTTCTTGGTCATCTAGGGTTTCCTCAAAGCCCGCTCGTAATGGCGGCATGCTTTTTTAAGCATACTAAGCCTAATATTGTACCAGGGAGCAAATGGAGAGCGCTTTTTATGTATGTTTGCCTTCAAGTGGGCCAGTTAATTTGCTGCAGTCTCCAGCCATGCAGCAAAGGCCTCTGCCCTGCTATCAGAGTCCTCTTGGATTACACAGGGTATACTATTTAAAGTTCTGGCTAGTGTCTCTGCTAAGACCACTTTCCATTTTCTAGATTTGAACAGAGGGTGAAGAATTTTATTGTTTCTGGCTGCTGGAAGGGGTTAGAGATCAAAGGCAACTGCGCTGTGATTGGACTAGCAGATAGGGATAGTTTTTTGATAAGCCACTCTGATATCATTAGTAAAAATCCCATCCAAAGTATGGCCCGCCTTATGGGTGGGAGCGGATACTAGTTGTAACAACCCAAGACTGGCAAGCACCTCTAAGAGGGTACTTGAGTCTTGGTTGTCCGTCTCTTCTAGGTGAAAAATAAAATCACCCAGGAAGGTCAGCCAGCTCTCCACTAGGAAAGGTTCTAAAAGGAGTTTGAGGGGGCGTGTCTAGGATGGCGGCGTGATCGGACGCAGGTCTCCGGAGCTCCCTGCCCGATCCCGCCACTTCGCCTAAAATAGCCACAATTCTCCGTTCATCGGCACCCGGAGGTCGGAGGAATCAACCGCCGGTGCACGACCAACCGAGAGACGGACGCCCATTGCGCCTGCTGCGAGGGAGCCGCCGGGGACCCGGACTTGGCGCCATCGTGCAACGGCTGCGCCGCCGGACCGGAGGGGGTCCCTTTGGCAGCCACCAACGGCCCGCTGCCCCCCTGTGAGGTGGGGGCACTCCTGGACACCCGGCGAGGCTTTGCTGAGCCCCGCTGCCGCCCGCTCGGGCCCTGGGGGCTTGCCGCTGCACCAACACTTCTGCCCGGGCCGCCCTGATCCGGCGGCGGAACACGCAAGACCCCGGCTTCTGGCCTACTCGCGTACCGCGAGAGGGCCTGTGCATCGGGCCGGCGGCGGTTCCGGCAAGGCGCCGGCCCGCCCCTTCTGCAGCGGACCTCCTAGACTGCATTCCGGGCTGCCACGCATGTCACCTGAGGCGGAGGCTGCCGCCCAAGCAACCCGGCGAGCGGCCCGGCGGCCGTGCAAATCGAGGCCTCGGCTTCGGGCCTAGCTCACTCCCCCACCTACCTCGGATTCCTGCCGAGAGCCGACCTGAGCCCCGACAGGCCCCGCAACCGGAGGGGCCCTGGACACTGCCCCCTGGATTTCCAGTTGGCCCCCAGCAACCCGTGGCAACACAGCTGACCTGGCCTGGCGAACGGAGTCCCTGAGCACACCGACCTACCACAGGTGAGGAGAGTGGAGAAGGGAGTGGGAGAGCTCGGGGGTCGCAACCGAGTCCCCGGCGTACGGACATCCCTGTGGGCCCCCACTGCAGAATCCTACCTGATACCTTTGGAGCACCTCTCCGGGGGGGTAAGCCGCACTCCACTCATTGCGGTCTCTCGCCGGTCGGGCGGAGGCTACCACCTTGCCCCCTCCCCCCCCCCCTGGGCTTGCGGTCATCTGAAGACATCGGTCCCTGCCCGTGCGCAGACGTCTACAGCCGCCTGGACACTGCCATACCCCCCACTCCCCGTCTGCCTCCTCACTGGTCCCTCTTAGAACACGCGCTCCACTGTCCAACTGCCTGTCGGGGCCCTATCCCCTCACACGCCATGGCGGGACAAAGAGGCAAGAAGGGATCGCAAACTCTCCCTGAACTGTTGGCTAAATCGCAGCCCAAGCTTGGCAAAGACCCGCCGTCCCCTGGGACCGGGAAGGCATCACCGGCGACCGCGGATGACCAAGTGCCCATCACCAAAGCCTTTCTGGAGACGCTCTTCAACTCACTACGGGAAGATTTCAAATCCCTGCAACAGGAGGTGGCGGGGGAAGTGAAGGAACTCCGGCGGGATGTGGAGGACCTCGGTGAACGGGTGGTCGCAGTCGAGGAGGCTGATCAAGCCAGGAGCTCCGAGATCGAACTGCTCCAGCAAGAAGTCCTGCGACTCACGGACCAGCACCTTGACCTCCAGGCCCATACGGAGGACCTGGAAAACCGTTCCAGACGGAACAACATACGGGTACGGGGGGTCCCTCAGAAAGACGAGGGGGCTGATGTCACCGCGTACCTGCAGACCCTCTTCAGGAGCATTCTGGGAGAGACAGACGACTTCCACATCCGCATTGACAGGGCACATCGCGTAGGACTGCCTCGCAGAGCCCCAGCCCCACCGCCGGACATATTGGCCTTCCTTCCGGACTTCCCGCTTAAAGAACGGATCCTCCGGGAAGCCCGGAGGGCTCAGCCCATCCAGTTTCAAGGCCATCCCATTGCCCTATACCAAGATCTTTCCGCCACGACTCTCCAGAAAAGGAAGGAATTCAAGCCAGTCACGGACTTCCTGCGGGGAAAAGAAATCTCATATTCTTGGGGGCATCCCTTTCGAATCATATTCAAATGGAACGGACGGCTACAGCAGCTACGATCTCTTAAAGACGCTTGTGATCTCCTGGGTCTTGACCAAGTGGATGCTGAACCGGTTTTCAGGAGCTCGCAGGGCTCCTCCAGAGGGGGTTGGCAGACTGTACACCGCAAACGATCCCCTCCTCAGCGCTTCAAGCCCGATGCCTCTGTCATTTCCCGGGAGCGTGAGACTGCAGTGGCAGAGGTGATCAAAGAGACCTCTTCCCCAGAGTGATACTAACTCTTGCTAAGGAGATTGTGTATCGCACCTGCTCAGCCCTGACGACTGGCGGTTCGGGCGGGGGGCCCGGAGGAGCCGCCATCGGAAATGACCCCTTCATTGTTCTTAACCACGATCCTGCGTGCCTTGACAGGATTGGGACTACAGGTTTCCATTTTGTTGGGTTTGGGTTGGGGGGAACTGGGTTTGGGGTTTTGTTATTACGCTGCGGCCTACTACTGTCCTTATTTGCATGTACTACGTTGCATACTTTGGTGGCTGCGGGCTGTTTCTGGGAGGGATGTTGGGTTAGGGAGGGATCCAGGGCGGGGACCAGTGTGCCACGCTACTTCAGCTCTCGCGCGAAGAGACCCCTCACCAAGATGCATATGCCGACTTGGAGTATTCACTCACACAAATGGCTCACACCCAGACACAATTAGAGACCATACCATACACTATTCACCAAGAACCGCCACGTGCTCCCTTGACGTGCCTAGGGCCCAACCAGCGCTGCATCACACACCCCTTGCGCGATGACAGACAACACCCATAAGATTATAACGCTTAATGTGAAGGGGCTCAACAACCCGATCAAGAGGAGAGCTGTTCTCTCTTACTTGGAAAACTCTGAAGCCGCTATTTGCCTGCTACAGGAGACGCATCTCCTCCAGAAGGACTGGCACAGAATGCGCTCGCGAGCCTTCCCACAACAATTCTTTTCCTCCCTTCCAACAAAGAATGCCGGGGTTGCGATCCTAATCTCTAGCTCCTTTAGAGGGAGGGTGGGTAGCAAGGTGGGGGAAATCAAAGGCCGCCTCCTGGCATACACTCTCACCGTGGGTGACACAACGCTCACAATCGGCACCCTGTACGCTCCAAACACAGGTCAGGAGGCCTTCTTAAAAGGCGCCATTTCCGAAGCCCTCCAGACCCCACACACACCCCTACTCCTGGGCGGGGACTTTAACATTGTTATGGATACACATGCCGATCGGTCTGGCCACCGCTACAGAGACGCTGGGGCCTTGTCATCTGCCGGACATGATTGGCTATCCGAAAGGGGCTTGGTAGACCTCTGGAGGGCCCGTCATCCGACTGCCTCACAATTCACGTTTTACTCGCATGTGCACCACACCTATGCCAGGCTTGACCACTTCCTGGGTTCTTCAGACCTCCTTACAACCCTTGAGGACATTACTATCACACCCGCAGCCCTCACTGACCATGACGCGGTGGAACTCTCCCTCGCTCTCCGCGCACCCCGCCGCCCCCGAGTCCCATGGCGCCTCCGCGAACCCTTGCTACAGCGCCCTGATGTCACTAAACGTATTGGGGACTGCATAGACTCTTACCTATCTACCAACGATACACCGGGCATCTCAGCGACGGCTCTTTGGGGGGCTCTGAAATCGGTCGTGCGGGGCGAACTCATAGCTATTTCGGCTGCGGAAGCTAAAGACCGCAAAAGCAAGAGAGAGGAACTTACGGCGCAGGTGGCGGAGCTGGAACGGGTACACAGTCGCACGTGTGCCCCTCGAGTGTGGAAACAGCTAAAAGCTGCTCGGGCCCAACTCGCCAGTCTGGATACAGACAGGGCGGAATTTGCAGCTCTCCGCCTACGGCATACTTACTATGTCGGAGGGAACAAAACGGGGCGTCTACTGGCCAGTGCTCTAAGGGCCAAGACCCAACGGGCCAAAATCACCACTTTAGTTGGCACCAACGGTGAAGTGCTCACAGACGATGCCCAAGTGGCCGAGGCGTTTCGTTCATACTACGCTTCCCTGTACGGGGGGAGGAAGTCCCATCCGGGGATATTGAGGCATACCTAAATACTGTGGCTATCACCGCGATCCCTGAATCTACCGCAGAAGCTCTCGATGCCCCCATAAGCCAGGAAGAAGTCTTAGCTGCCATCTCTCGACTGCGCCCACTTAAATCCCCAGGACCAGACGGCTTCTCAGCGGGCTTCTATAAGCTTTTCAATCGGCGTTTGGCCCCGGTGCTTGCTCGCCTCTTCAACTCTTTCGAGGGGGCGGCAGCCATACCTCCGGACATGCTAGCCGCTGAAGTGGTGGTGCTTCCTAAACCCGGGAAAAAACCCACGCACTACTCTGCGTTCCGCCCAATCTCGTTACTGAACCTAGACCTGAAGCTTTTTACAGGTATCCTTGCTGCCCGCCTCGGCCCGTGCCTTCCTGGTCTTTTGGAACCAGACCAATCTGGCTTTGTTCCAGGCCGCCAGTGTGCAGACAATACTAAACGGGTGCTCCACCTTATTGACAAGACACATTCTCGAGCTTCGGACTCTGCGCTTCTTGCCATCGACGCGGAGAAAGCGTTCGATCGCGTGAACTGGGATTATTTACAACACGTACTCCGCCGGTTCGGTCTCAGTGACCGTTTTTGCTCGCGCATAGCGGGCTGCTATCATCACCCACAGGCCACGGTTCGCCTGGGGAGCCTGCGCTCGCCCCCGTTTGAGATCCAACGAGGTACCAGGCAGGGGTGCCCCCTCTCCCCCCTCCTATTCGCGATGTATATCGAGCCTCTAGCACAGTGAGTCCGCGACAACCCGAGGATAGAGGGCATCGACTTCGGGCGCGAACCCCATCCTATCAGTTTATACGCGGACGATGTCATAGCCACTCTACACAGCCCTGATACTTCTATACCTGCCTTCATGGAGGAACTTGACTCGTTTGGGGCTGTTTCAGGCTTCCGCATTAATATCGCAAAATCCCTCATCTTACCTCTAGGCAAAAATGCGCGCCCGCAGGCCCCGGCAATGGGTCACCACAGCGGCCTACAGGTGGCCGACCGGATACCATACCTAGGTATCACCCTGACTCCCTCAACCGACCTCAAGGTCTCCACTAATTACGCAACTCTCATCACCCGGATACACTCAGACCTGGCGAGATGGTCCAAACAACCTCTTTCTCTGCTAGGGAGGGTGGCGGCTATAAAAATGTCAGTCCTGTCGCGGATTTTATATTTGTTTCAAACAATTCCCATTGTGCCCCCTGCGGGCACGTTGAACACCTTACAAGACTTACTGTCTGGCTTTATTTGGGAGGGGAAGAGAGCCCGACTTCACAAACTGCTTGCATACAGGAGCATGGATGAGGGCGGTCTCGGAATCCCGGACTTGGCGCGGTACTTCCAGGCATCCCAACTCCGGTACCTGGTGGAGTGGTACAGACCCGAATCGGAGAAGAGATGGCTCTTCCAAGATAGAGCTATGGCTCAGACGCCGCTGTGGCGGGTTCCATTCCTGGCCAAACACCACAGGCCCAAATATATGTCACGGTCCCCAATCACTCGCACGACCCTACAGGTGTGGAATCGGGTGGCGCTCAAACGCGGACTGACTACTTTCCCTTCCCCTTTCACTCCCCTTCTGGACAACCCTGACTTCCCCCCAGGTGAGGGCCCAGGTGCATTTTCTCAATGGCGGGGCTCGGCGTGCCGGGCTGCGGGTCATCTTTTTGACCTGAATGGATTTCTTTCCTTCGACGACATTAAACAAGGATACGGGATAGAACACCCCCACTTCTTCCAATACCTCCAGCTCCGACACTGGCTCACTGACCCGAACGTCATTACCCTAGTGGGCCGCCCCATGACGGACTTCGAGAAGTGGCTGCTTACTAAGACCACAGACAAGCGCCTCATCTCCGAACTCTATAAAATGCTTGCCCCTTCACCCTCCCAGGCTAAATCACCCGGTCAACGGCGCTGGGAGGCTGAACTTGGGAGGACCTTGTCATCCAAAGAATGGGGATACATCTACCATAGAGCCTCACACACTACACGAAACACCAAAGCGAGAGAAACTGCAGTCAAACTCGCCATATATTGGCACCTTACTCCAGCCCGATTACACCAAGGAAACCCGAAGCGCAGCGACCTTTGCTGGAGAGGGTGCGGGGAACGTGGTACCTTGACTCACATCCTCTGGGAGTGCCCCGAGCTGGGAGACTTTTGGAAACAGGTCCTGGATGACATAGACTCCACTTTCGAAACTGAAGTCCCGAGATTCCCTGCGTACACCGTGTTGGGCCTGCCCAATGCCTTAATGTTTCCCCTCAAATCACTACGAGGCCGACAGATGGGCATCGCTATGCAGGCAGCCACACAACACATCTTGTCACTATGGGGCACTACGACTAAACCTACACACACGGGATGGCTCCACAAACTGTGGTTCACCCTTGGGATGGAGCGTATCCATGCCACTCTCACCAGCTCCACAGACGCCTTTCGCAAGACATGGCTCCCCTTGCTGACCCTCTTATCCAAGGAGTTCAATGAAATCACCTGCCCCAAGTATCTTAGGGTTTTGCGTCTCGCTAGCACCACCGATGACTCCCGGTGACTCTACTACTCATGGCCTCGTCACACTCCCGCGACACAATGCAGGTGTCACTGACCTTCCTGGGCACACTGGTTGGGGTGGAGGGAGGGGGGATTTTGTGGGGGAGGGGCGGGGGTTTTTGGTTCGTGTTGTTTTCCTTATGTCAATCTTTTGCCCTTCCAAGCATGATGTCGCATCGCTCATTGGGCATACCTTCATTGCTTCTTCTGCTGCACAAGGGAAGACATGCTTGTCTGTCCCGCCCGCAATGTATGCTCTGAGTTTACTTTTCTCACAGAGATGTCTTACTATATGCCTGTTAAGAATTTCAATAAAAACACTTTTGAAACTAAAAGGAGTTTGAGTTCCCTAAGAACCGAAGGTCTAGGATCTGGGGGTCTATAAATAAACAGGCCCCCAAATGAGCAGGTGGCTAAGGTAATACGTTTAAAATGGAGGGCTTCACAAGTTTGTAATTTGAAGCCTGATTCTATCAAACATTTAAAATGCAATTTAAAAACAATTGCCAGGCCCCCGCCCATACGCCCCCCCTCCGTCTATCCTGTGAATAGAGTCGTTAGTCGGAATAGCTTCAACTTGATCAGGTCCTGGGCGATGTTAGTCCATGTTTTGGTGATGAGTACCCAATCAGGTTCAAAGTCAGCTAAACAGATAGCAAACTCCAACTTGTGTTTAATAAGGGAGCGAGCATTTAAAAGGAGACCACTATATCTCTCTTCTTTGCCAGTGCTGGGGTTAGCAAGGTTATTTGTAGGTTTCCTGACCATGTCTGGCCTAGGAGGGTTTTGGCATAGGGGTACAGAATACCACAAGAGATACACGTACAATGAGACTGCTCATAGAGTCTCTCAAAGGGGAGGATAAAACAAGAGAGATAATTCCCACTTTCTCTAATCTTTAACAGTGCTTCCCTCGAGTAGATAAAACGAGTTACTTTTCCCTGTTGTAACATCCAGGGTCCCGGGCGCAGTCCAGTCATGGACGGGTGCAGACAGGCTTGCCTTTTTTTTTAAAACGTTATTTTCAAATGCCTTTGGCGTGCCTTAGGTGCATCAGCGGTGCGCCAGCTGCACATATCCACGTACACATGGGGCTTAAATAAGAATACTAGTGAGAACACTAGACCGCTAACTGCAGGACTCTCCCTCCACTCTCTGAGACCGGAAGTGCCTCAGGAGCCTGAAATAAAAAAAGCATTAGTATGCGGAGTATTCAAGAGTACCGGACGGCATAATCTACTGGCGCGTCCGCGTACACATGGGGCTTAAATAAGAGTACTAGTGGAAACACTACACTGCTAACTACCGGAAGTGCCTCAGGAACCTGCTTCCCTCCGCAACAATAGAGCAGAACTGCTTGTGGCGGACCAGGGAAGCTGGAAGCCCACAGATAGAACAAAGGTGAGAAGAGACAGCTAAAAACAATGCAACCGTACAAGAAGGATTTAAAAAAAATGAAATTAAAAGTATAAGGTTAAAAAATATATTGACAACACCTTAAAATAAGCAGGTATCGATATAATTACCAGAGCAGCAGTTCCAGGGAAATTAAATGAGCATTAGTATGCAGAGTAGTCAAGTGTACCGGACGGCACAGTCTATTGCAAATATATTAGTAATAATACACTCTATACAACAAAATGGCGGGCATGAAGCCATGCTTGTCCTGCCATTGCAGTGGGTGGCACAATAGGTGCTGCAGTCCGCTAGTGGCAATTAATGCCGGGAGGTCCTAGAAAGTAGGAAATCTGCTGCACCAACAAAGAGCCCACTTGGGCTAATATCACTAAGGTTCCTTCTATTTTTTCCTAGTTCTGTGAAACAAAACTGAAGTGTGTTACTCTAATGACACATTGACTTAACTATGTGATATAAGCAAGTAAGTCTGTGTACTCCTGTTCAATGGCCAGAGATCTTTACCCCAAGATTAACATACCCATGACATTCAAACATGATCTGCATCTCACACTTAAAAGCAGCATAACTCTTCAACTGTATTCCTTCCCATCTATGCAAACTGTACACAGACAGTAGATTAGAACTGAACAGCTGCTTGGAACCTGTGATAACGGGATAACCTGTCATTTACTTGGCAATGTTCCAAAGGCTAAGAGCATTGGCATTTGAGTGATTTGCTATGTAAACATATCTGCTGACCTTGATTTGTTTTGAGCATGGAGATGGCCAAATTGGAATAGGATTGGTCAGCACACTGTTCATTATAGAGGTAATTTTGGGATGTTTTGTTTTAAGGTGGCTGCAATTGCCCATCTTGAGTTTTGGAGTGACTTACTATAATGTGAATGGAGGCAAACAATATTTATTGTGTGGAATAAAGACCACCACTTACATACAGACATCTAACTTTTCATGGATGTGTCATGACACTTACATGTTCAGTGTACAAATTCCTCCAGGTCTAATAACAGATGAAGCATGTGCTATAGGGGTGTGAGATGGACAGAAAATCAATAGCCTGCACGTAGGTAAAACCACTTGGTCTGAAAAGACGCAATATTGCCCTGTATCCTTGTTGGCTGAAGCGCCGTCCACATGCTTGGCTTCTGATGCAAAGACTCTATATGGTATCAGAGAAACCAACACTCACCCAACATGGTGGCCGCCGTGCAGTTTGAGGTCAGCATTCTAGTTGTTTTAATCCTTCCAGCCTGACAGTGCTTTTGAAGAGCGCAAGCTATAGAAGCTTCGTACTTAAACTGAACTTCTGTGAGGAGGACAGCATTTCCGATTCACGCCTACTCTGAGGAGAACTTCTTGTGTTCCTTTGCACTTGCTCAGAGTTTGCTCACTAGGCTCAGAGTTTGCTCACTAGGATCCTCCCTAGTGAGGAGCGGTGTGCACACCAAGAATTTTCTGTTGCTGGAGATTAGTGTCCCCAGTTATCTTCTGGAGAAAGAAGATTAATTATTGGTGACTCAAGATAACAGAAGACGACTCTACATTGCCTGTAAAAGGACAGTAAGACTTTGAGATTTAAAGACATTGATTACAGACTTAATTTGAAATTTCTGAACAACGAACGGAATTCATTCTCTTGGTTAAAACATTATTCTAGCGCAGATTCCTACGTCTTTTCCCAAGTTCTAAGGCAGCATAGAGGCAATTTTCAAAGGCTATCTACTTGCTATTGTTATTACTACAGAGAGGGGTAAATCTGTCCAGTGTTCATGTAGAGAAGAGTATGATGTGAAAGACCATGAGCGAGAGATGAGGAAGTTAGGCAGGATGTTCTAACCTGTCTTCCAAACTACAGGTTTCGTCACAGTATTTTCCCTGGGTGCGAGTTGTTGTCATAGTGCAGAGTAAAACACCATTCCAATCGTTGAGGGAAGATTCTGACAGAACTACGGGACCTTGAGACAGTCTCTCTTTCTTGTCCCATTCCCTTTCCCCCTGGTGGTTGCAGGAAAACAGGTTTTAAAGCTAAACCTGTGCTTGAAGTCGCGAGGGAGATTTGGGAAATTAAGCATCTGCTCCTGTGGAAGTACTGGCACTAGTAAGTGGTCTTGACAGATTGAAGTGCCTTAAAAAAATTCCACCCGAGCAGAATGGCAGAGGGTCTAGATGAAAATGTTCTGGCCACGCTTATAGATAACATGCAGCAAAAACTAACCTTGACTATTGAGGAGAATAAAAAACTAAAGGGAAGAGATAAAAAGGTCCCAAGTCGAATCTCAACAGTTAATGCAAAGATTAAATGAATTCACCTTAGGAACACTTTCCAGCTCTAGGAGAACTGCAGGCAAAACCTTCCCTAATTCATCCTCAGAGGTCACCACCCAAGTAGTTCATTCAATTTCCCCAGTTATTGCTTTAGCTTCTCCAGAGTACTTTAATGGCGATCCTCACAAGGCCCAAATTTTCCTCACACAGTGTTCACTCCATTTTCTTTGCAGACCAGTTATTTCTGCGGATGACCAAGCTAAGTCTGCCTTCTGTTATTTGAGTGGTGATGAGGTATGCTGGTCCATGCCCTTTGTCTCACAAAATGGCCCGATGTTATATGATTTAGAAAGATTGAAAACCGAATTTCCTCAGATTTTTGATCGCAGAACTGTCTCCCAAGCTACTGATAATGAGCTACTTGACCTCAAGCAGGGCAACAGAGATTTGATTTCGTACCTGGTCTACTAAACAAATTAATTGTGGAAACAGAGTGGCCCGAAGGTAAAAGTGCGGCAATTTTTTTTCGCGGGCTACGTGACAAACTAAAAGATGCTCTGGCTCAAATTCCAGATCAACCCACAGAGGTATAAAAATTAACCTCTTCAGCGCGGCGTGCATTTTCACGCTGTGCTGAAGGTTCTATTGAGCGGGCGGGGCCATGACGGAGTGGTTCCGTCATTAGCACAGCTCAACCGGTGCTCATGACGGAACCACTTGTCATGAGCACCGAAGGGGTTAATAGATCTTGTTCTACAGATTGATCAGCCCTTATTTGAGAGAAGAGCAGAACGTAAACGAGGTTTTCGCCCTATGCCACCGCGATTTCATAGGAGTAAGTCTGAAGGCTCCAAAACTTCGGACGGACACCCCACGAAGGAATCTATGCAGATAGGCAGTGTTAGAGATCCTTTAACTAAAGAACAAAAAGAAAAGAGAAGAGCCAAAAACCTTTGTTTCTATTGTGGAAAGTCAGGACACTTCGTAAGGGAATATCCTAAAAAACCTAAGAATTATAGTTCTGGAAAAGAGATACCCCATCAGTGAAGTGGGTTGCCTTGATGGATGTTCATCAAAAGTCAACCCCGAATCTCCAACAAGTGGCAATTACATTGCAATTTGCTTACCTCCATCTAACCAAATCTTTCAATCTCAACTCCAAAATAAGTTTCATTCATGATCGATTCTGGTGCTACTGGAAATTTCTGTGACATCCAATACGCTAAGAGGACTGGTATAAACTTTGTAAAGAAAAAAGTCGCAGAGCCAGTGAGAGCTGTAGATGGTACCAATTTATCTTCAAGTCCAATCTCAAATGAAACAGAACCCATTGTGCTCAAAGATCCTAGTGGACATCGAGACAAAATGTAATTCAATCTCATAGACGCTCCCCATTTGCAGTTAATTCTGGGATTGCCATGGTTAACAGAGCACAGCCCCGAAATACATTGGGAAAGAAGAATAGTCAGATAAATTTGAGTTGTTGCCAAAAACATTGTTATAGTCCTGCAGAAGGAGATTCCAATTTTTTCACAGCTAAGGTGTTGGCAACCAGCTCTAAAATGGTCTGTGCCTTAGATAAAGAGGTTATTCCTGCGGAGGACGAAGTCTTTGATAAAACGGAAGCAGAAAAGTTACCTCCCCACAGACCCTATGACTGAAAGATTGAGTTGGAACCAGGAGCAAATTTGCCTTGTAGTAGGACCTATGCCTTAATAGAAATAGAAAATTAATATCTCAAGGAATATGTAGAGACCAACTTGGCAAATGGCTTTATCCGTCCCTCTCAATCTCCAGTCTCCTCTCCCCTTTTCTTCGTCCCTGAAAAGAATCAAGAGTTAAGAACGTGCATTGATTATCGAGCTTGAATCAGGTAACAATAAAAATCAATATCCTTTGCCCCTGATTTCAGTCTTATTGGATCAGGTTAAGGAAGCAAAGGTTTACACTAAACTAGATCTTCGTGGTACCTACCATCTGATCTGTGTGGCAGCAGATGAGTGGAAAACGGCATTTCATACCAGATTTGGATTGTATGAGTACCAGGTCATGCCCTATGGGCTTTGTAATGCCCCAGCAGTATTCCAGCACTTTGTGAACAATGTTTTGAGAGAATTCCTGGATCGATTTGCTGTGGTATACATAGACAATATTTTAATGTTTTCCAAGAACTTACAAGAGCACATGGAGCATGTAAGAGTGATCCTGAAGAAGCTCTCAGAGAATAACTTGTACGTAAAATTGGAGAAATGTGCATTTCATGTTAAAGAAGTGGAGTTCTTGGGATTCGTCCTGTCAGAGATTTGAATTTCCATGGACCCAGCCAAGATCCAAGCCATCCTGGAATGGCTGTCACCCAAAAGTGTTAAGGATGTGTAAAGTTTTATTAGATTTGCCAATTTCTATTGTCGTTTTATCAAGACATTTTCTAAGAAGGTTGTTCCTATTACCCGACTTTTGAAGAAAGGAATACAGTTTCCCTGGTCCAGTGATACTGAGGAGGCATTTACCTTCCTGAAGAAGTTGTTTACTTCAGCACTGATTCTTTTTCATCCAAAGCCTAATGAACCATTTTATGTGGAAGATGATGCTTCAGATCTTGCAATTGGTAGAATCCTGTCTCAACGACACAAGGAGACCGGTCATTTGCATCCAGTCGCTTTCAGATCAAAAACATTGACTCCACCAAAAATCACTTACACCATCGTGGACAAGGAGTTGTTGGCAGTGAAAAACACCTTTCAAGAATGGAGGCATTCTTTGCTAGGAGCACGTCACATAGTCACTGTGTTCACTGACCCTAAAAACCTTCACTTCTTGAAATCTGCCAATACCCTAACTCCTAGACAACTAGGATGGTCATTGTTATTTGCCAACTATAATTTTACCATCACTTACCGGCCAGGCTCTACTAAAGACAAGGCAGATGCCTTATCGAGCATGGATACTGAATATGAGTCAGGAGATACAAATACAATTCCAATAATTCCTATGGAGAAGTGTCCTTGCACCCTACAGTTTTCTGAAATCAGAAAGAAAATCCGAGAGGAGATGTTGGACCAAGAAATCTTGTATTGGGCAAAAGAAGATGAGAACAGAAGAGTCATAGAGGATCTGCCCTTTGTCCAAAAGGCTTTGTATCTGCCGACTCAAGAATTGCAAAAAGCAGCCTTGAAGGCCTGTCATGATGACCTGTTGGCAGGACACAGAGGGATTTCTAAGACCACAAATTGGTAAAAATAAATTTTTGGTGGCCGGCTATGGCTTCCCACATGAGACAATACATTCAGACTTGTGAAAAATACATTCCAGAGAAAGACAAATCGTCAAACCCCTTAAGGAGAGCTTCAACCCCTTCCCACTGCTCCTCATCCTTGGCACACCATAACCATGGAACTAATTGTAGATTAGCCCTCAAGTCAGGGGTTCGACACAATGTTGGTATTTTTCAATACCTTCTCCAAGATGAGTCACTTCATTCCTTTAAAAAGGGCTCCTAGAACTTCTCAATTGGCTCAACTGTTTTCACAACATATAGTCAGAGCACATGGTATTCCAGTAGAGGTGATTTCAGATCGTTGTTCCAAATTTGTCTCTCAATTATGGAGGGCTTTCAAGCATTGGTTAGGGGTTGATATTCCACCAGTTATCATCCAGAAACAGATGGCCAGACTGAGAGAGTTAATCAGGAAATAGAATAATACTTACGATTGTACCTGTCATGACTCTGAGTGAGTGTGTGTTTTTAAGGGTTGGATTTGATGGAACTACTACTCCCAGAATGCCTGGCGTTATGTGTGTCCTCTTTCTATTTCTCCCTTCACGCATTTAGGCTTTCCTTTTCCTGTGCTCCGGTGCTTGTCACCTGTTTTTCAGTGAGAGTCCTGGTCCTGGAAGGAACACTCGTGTTTTGGAGCCGAGAAGAGAAAACGCTGTTTTCCCCTGTTTGTGCGGTAGCGCATAACGCGCTGGATTGGAAACCGCGAAGATTATTATTCGTATTGCTGAGGCGCGGACTGTTTAGAGGCGCTGTGCAATTCTGGAAGCGTGAGGAAACGCTTGATTTTGTTGAAAGACTGTCGTGGGGACTTTTACAAGTCGTGCAGGATTTCAAGACGCTGTAGTTAGCTTTTTCGCGCATGCCGCGCTGGATTAGAGAGGTTCCGACTCGTGAGATTAACGAGTGTGTAGCAGTTGCAACGGATACTGCTTTATGCGGACCAAGAACTACAAAGGACTCTCACTGGTCAGATAAGTAGCGATTGAAGGGTTTGAACGCGCAGCAGGAATATTTTCTCTGTGTATAAGAGAGTGGCTATCTGCTGCCATTATCGTTTTTTCTTTATCTTTACTTTATTTTTCTCTTTTGTGCTGTTTTGAGTATTGCCATCTGCAGCAGTGATTACTGTAAGTTAGTCACACACATAGTTTTCATTGTATATTTACGTGTTGCGTGGTGTGTGGTGACGTGTGCTTTCTTCCTATGCAGGGTCCTTGATTTGGAAGAAGTGATTCTGCCATTCTGATCTATCAAGACCTGCTGATTTACACCGCTGCATTTTTATGTTTATTTATCCACTTTTCCCCTTCCCCGTGTGTGATGCCTGTGGGGGAGTTGTTTAACATCGCTCCAACGGGGTATTGCAGATAGGGGTAGTGGAATTAAGCATCACCATCGCTCCTGCTGTATCCTGCCTTGAGAGGTTAGTTCACTCATGTTTTGAAATCTGACAGAGTGACAAGCCCACGGATTGAATACGGCCTGAGCGATGGATTCTAATGTTGTGTTAACTTCAGTGTTGGAAACATTGTCTGCCCTAAGGATGGAGGTAGAGGCTTTGAGAGGAGAACACGCTGCTATGCGTTCTGAGATGGTTACAGTGCGCAGGGAAATCGCAGGTTTTTCACGGGGTGGTCCTGCTGGTGCACAGGGAGGTCATTATATTAAGGCAGGGACGTTGCCTCCTCCGGTTACGAAGGAAACATTACAAGGTCAAAGTGGGGGTGCTGGTCCCTCTACTATACAGGTCATACAGCCCCTTCAACTACCTCTTTCACCGCCTGAACGATTCTTTGGGGATCCAAAGAAGTTTAACATCTTTTTGGGACAATGCCGCTTGCACTTTATGTGTAAGCCGGCTGTTTTTCCTGATGATCAGTCCAAGACAGCGTTTGTTATGTCGTATTTGGGTGGCAATGCGGCTACATGGTCTTTTCCGTTAATTGAAAGAAACGACCCTGTTCTTGTCGACTTTACTAAGTTTTGTGATGAAATGAGGAAGTTATTTGATAGGAAGGCTTATTCTCTGTCCCTGGATAGGGAACTAATCACATTAAAACAAGGCACACAGGATTTATTGCCCTATATAACCGATTTTAATAGATTAGTGGTAGAAACAGAGTGGCCTCAAGAAAAACGTATTTCATTATTCTATCAGGGGCTGCGTAGTGACTTGAAGGATGTCTTAGCCTCAGTAGTTCCCCTACCTATCACTTGTGAGGGTCTTATTGATTTAACAGTGCAGTTGGACCATCGGTTGCAGGAAAGAAAGGAGGATAGGCAACGTGGTGAATTCAAAATTCCATATATTAGGCCCAGAGTGCTGGCAGAAGGAAATTCATCAAATCTGAATGGAACTGAATCAAGACAAGTAGGGGGCCTTAGAGGGCCTATCAGTGCAGAAGAACGACAGAGGAGAAGACAGCTGAAGTTGTGTATGTACTGTGGGAAGGCGGGCCATTTCATACAAAACTGCTCCATGAGAAATAAGACCCCCTATAAAGAAAGGCAAGCTGTAAAAAAGGTACCTGTGGTGGAGTGGGCTGAAGAGCCGGCGGAAAACTGAATACCTCAAGCATGAAGGAGACGCCTTGTTTGAGGTCTGAGGAAAACGATGTCTCTTCTTTTCTGATCAATACAATCCAAAATACTGTTGCCCACATGAATGTGTGTGTCACGTTGGAGGTGGCTGTTGGAAAACAGGAATTGGTACATGCCCTGCTTGATTGTGGAGCTACAGGGAATTTTATAGATCAAACGTATGCTCATGAGTTGGGCATTCCTTGTATTCGAAAACTGAAGCCAGAACCTGTTAAGGCAGTGGATGGGACAGCATTGACTTCTGGGCCAGTGTGCTATCATACGCACCCTATTGTGATGCAAATGGGAACAACGCATTTTGAGAAAATTCAATTTGATCTTATTGACGCCCCAAATTTTAAGTTGATATTGGGAATGCCCTGGCTCACCACGCATGATCCACATGTTCAATGGGCTGCTAGAACGATCAATATGAATTCGATATTCTGCGCTGAGCATTGTACTAGAGCACATTATGCAACTGATACCTTCAAGGAGGAGAACCCGGCTGTGTTACTGGCCTCTGGGTGTGGTGTACAGTCAGTATGCCTTGTATCAACTTTACCCGAGGAATATGTGGCCTACCAGGATGTGTTCTGTGAGAAGGAAGCGAGTAGATTACCTCCCCATAGGGAGTATGATTGCGTAATAGAGTTAGAACCCGGCGCAAGCATACCGTGTAGTAGGATATATGCACTCACGGAGCCCGAAAATGCTTATTTGCAATCCTACCTGAAGAAAATGTTAGCATCTGGTTTTATTCGACCGTCTACCTCACCTGCCTCTTCACCGCTTTTTTTTATTTCGAAAAAAGAAGGCGGTTTGCGGGCATGCATTGATTACAGGGCAATAAATCGGGTCACAAAAAAGAATAGGTATCCATTGCCTTTGATACCGGTGCTTATGGACCAGCTGAAGGGAGCCACAGTGTTCACTAAATTGGATCTCAGGGGTGCATACCATTTGGTGAGAGTGAAGCGGGGCGACGAGTGGAAGACTGCATTCCGAACTAAATACGGCCTATATGAATATTGTGTGATGCCTTTCGGCCTATGCAATGCCCCTGCCGCCTTCCAGTTTTTCATGGATGAGGTTTTAAGAGGTTTGTTGGACGTATCATGTATGGTCTATATTGACGATATTTTAATATATTCCAAGACAATCGACCTACATGTCCAGCATGTGGAGGCGGTGTTGCAACGATTGCAACAGAATACTTTATTTGTGAAACTGGAGAAATGCTTGTTCCATGCTAAAGAGGTGGAGTTTTTGGGTTATGTGATTGGCCCAGGGGGTATATTCATGGACAAAAAGAAGACTGATGCCATCATTCATTGGGAGTCCCCTACCAGTGTGAAGAGCTTGCAGAGTTTTCTGGGATTCTCTAACTTTTACAGAAGGTTTATACAAGGATTTTCTTCCATCATTCAACCAATGACATTGCTGTTGCGGAAAGGAGTTACTTTTTGTTGGACTGAGGCCGCGGAAGTTGCCTTTCAGACTTTGAAGAGATGCTTCACTAGTGCTCCTGTTTTACGACATCCAGACCCTGATCTACCATTCATGCTGGAAACAGATGCATCCTACTATGCTTTGGGGGGTGTCCTGTCTCAAAGACATCCTGAATCTGGGCAAATCCATCCAGTTGCTTTCTTTTCAAAAAAGTTGACTCCTTCTGAAATAAATTACAGCATTACAGATAAAGAGCTGTTGGCGATAAAAAGAGCATGTGAAGAGTGGAGACATCATTTAATGGGGGCCAGGCATACGGTGGAAATATATACAGATCATCGTAATCTCCTCTTTTTGAAAAGTGCCAAGGCGTTGACACCTCGCCAACTCAGATGGTCTTTATTTTTTGCGGACTTCGATTTTATTATTAAGTATCGTCCAGGTCCACAGAATGGAAAGGCCGATGCTTTGTCTAGACCTGCAATTCCGGCAGATGTTTGTTGTCCTGATGAAAAGGAGGAGCCGCCATCCATTCTTCGTAACGCCATATATCAGGAGGGTTTGACAGCGGTTATTACATCTGCGACTTTTCTGGACGATGTGAGGAGCCAATGTGATATACCGGATACACAGGCCTGGGTGGATTTGGATCCTGTTCATCGAGGCATGAAGGATGGGTTGCTGATGCAAGATAACAAGCTGTATGTTCCTGTGGGTCCTTTGCGTCAACAAGCTTTGCAATGGATTCATGATTCTTCTCTAGGGGGTCATTTAGGACAACAGAAAACCTTACTGAACATGTCTCGCTTTTTTTGGTGGAACTCGATCAGAAAAGACACTATAGATTATGTTTCCAGATGTTCTATCTGTGCCCAAGCTAAGTCAAGTCATCAATCTCCAAGTGGTCTGTTGCGTCCAATACCAGTGCCTCCTTCCCCGTGGCATACAGTTTCTATGGATTTTATTGTTGAAATGCCCCCTTCTCATGGAAACACTGCCATTTTGGTCATTGTCGATCATTTGTCTAAAATGGGACATTTTGTTGCCTTGCCTAAATTGCCTACATCAGGAGAATTGGCCATGACATTTTTGCAACATGTTGTGAGATTACACGGCCTTCCATCAGTCTTGATAACTGACCGGGGGACGCAATTTACATCACGATTTTGGAAGGAGTTGTGTACTAGTATGAATATCGATGCTCATCTGTCTTCGAGTTACCATCCTCAGACAGATGGTAAAACTGAGAGGTTAAACGAAACCCTTGAACAATATCTTCGTTGTTTTACTCTCCAGCATTGTTCTGAATGGAGTACACTTCTATGGACTGACGAATTTGCCTATAATAATGCCACTCACTCTTCATTAGGGTGTTCACCTTTCTTTTGTTTGTTAGGTTGTCATCCCAATATGTTGCCTTTTACCCATCCTGTCACTTCCTCACATCCCTCAATACAACGCCATCATGCCAATTTACGATCAGTGTTGAAGGAGGCTAAGTTACATTTAGGGGAAGCGAGGGATAGGGATAAGCTTTATGCTGACAAAAAGAGACGAGAGGAGCCTTCCTATCAAATAGGGGATATGGTGTGGTTGAGCACTAGGCATTTGAAATTCAAAGGGAACACCAGATTGCAGCCAAAGTTTGTGGGGCCGTATGCTGTCCATAGTGTGATCAATCCTGTTGCTGTTAAGCTTGTCCTTCCTCTTAAGTGGCACATACATCCAGTGTTTCATGTTTCCCTTTTAAAGCCTTGTGCTCCTGGCGTTCGGCTACCCTTGAAGCCTTGTCCTTTGGATGTGGAGGGTGATTTGGAGTATGAAGTGAGGGCGATTCTTGACTCCAAGAGGGTTCGGGGCAGAGTGATGTACTTGATCGACTGGAAAGGGTATGGGCCTGAAGATCGCTCTTGGGTACCCCGGTCTAATTTGCATTGTCCAGCCCTTTTGCGGCGTTTCCATGTTCGCTTTCCTGGGAAGCCTGGTGGACCGCCGGGACGTCGGTCGTTGTGAGGGGGTTCTGTCATGACTCTGAGTGAGTGTGTGTTTTTAAGGGTTGGATTTGATGGAACTACTACTCCCAGAATGCCTGGCGTTATGTGTGTCCTCTTTCTATTTCTCCCTTCACGCATTTAGGCTTTCCTTTTCCTGTGCTCCGGTGCTTGTCACCTGTTTTTCAGTGAGAGTCCTGGTCCTGGAAGGAACACTCGTGTTTTGGAGCCGAGAAGAGAAAACGCTGTTTTCCCCTGTTTGTGCGGTAGTGCATAACGCGCTGGATTGGAAACCGCGAAGATTATTATTCGTATTGCTGAGGCGCGGACTGTTTAGAGGCGCTGTGCAATTCTGGAAGCGTGAGGAAACGCTTGATTTTGTTGAAAGACTGTCGTGGGGACTTTTACAAGTCGTGCAGGATTTCAAGACGCTGTAGTTAGCTTTTTCGCGCATGCCGCGCTGGATTAGAGAGGTTCCGACTCGTGAGATTAACGAGTGTGTAGCAGTTGCAACGGATACTGCTTTATGCGGACCAAGAACTACAAAGGACTCTCACTGGTCAGATAAGTAGCGATTGAAGGGTTTGAACGCGCAGCAGGAATATTTTCTCTGTGTATAAGAGAGTGGCTATCTGCTGCCATTATCGTTTTTTCTTTATCTTTACTTTATTTTTCTCTTTTGTGCTGTTTTGAGTATTGCCATCTGCAGCAGTGATTACTGTAAGTTAGTCACACACATAGTTTTCATTGTATATTTACGTGTTGCGTGGTGTGTGGTGACGTGTGCTCTCTTCCTATGCAGGGTCCTTGATTTGGAAGAAGTGATTCTGCCATTCTGATCTATCAAGACCTGCTGATTTACACCGCTGCATTTTTATGTTTATTTATCCACTTTTCCCCTTCCCCGTGTGTGATGCCTGTGGGGGAGTTGTTTAACATCGCTCCAACGGGGTATTGCAGATAGGGGTAGTGGAATTAAGCATCACCATCGCTCCTGCTGTATCCTGCCTTGAGAGGTTAGTTCACTCATGTTTTGAAATCTGACAGTACCTCTTTGTTCAGATAGGTGAATGACCAGACATCCTCTTGACAGCAGAATTTACGTATAATAATGAGGTACATGCTTCCACTGGTTTCTCTCCATTCTGTCTCAACTCTGGTAGACACCCAAATGTCGTCTTAGGAAAATCTGATGGCTCAGTCCCAGCTGTGGTAGATTTCGGTAAAAGAATTCAAGAGTCTTAGGATTCAGCTAGGTAACACTTGACTAAAGCTAAAGTTTCTTACAAGAAATACACAGACAAAGAGGAGAAGAAATCCCGAATATTCAAAAGGAGACAAAGTTTGGTTGTCTTTTCGACATTTACATCTTAAGGGGAACAAGAAATTCCAACCTAGATATTTAGGACCCTTTAAGGTTAGCAAGATTGTGAATCCAGTGACATTCAAACTTGCTTTGCCTTCCCAGGTGAAAGTTCATCCAGTTTTCCATGTATCCCTACCTAAAAAGAGCCCCCCAAATGTCAGGATTACAACCCCTCCAGGTCCAGTTGAAATTGACTCACATTTAGAATATGAGAAAAGTAGAATCCTAGATTCAAAACTAAAGAGAGGGAGACTATTTTATCTTGTGGACTGAAAGGGTTTTGTGTAGAAGAAAGATCTGGGGAGCCCTCTGAAAATGTAAATGCGCCAAGACTCATCAGACAATTCCATAGCACCTTTCCAAACAAGCCTTCTGTGGGAGGGAGTTCTTTGGAGTGGGGTACTGTCAGAAAATCAACCGCCTGCACATGGGTAAAACCATTTGATCTGAAAAGGCGCAATATAGCCCTGTATCCTTGTTGGCTAAAGCGCCGTCCACATGCTTGGCTTCGGATGCAAAGACTCATGCACTATATGGTATCAGAGAAACCAACACTCACCCAACATTGCGGCCGCCATGCAGTCTGAGGTCAGCATTCTAGTTGTTTTAATCCTTCCAGCCTGACAGCGTTTTTGAAGAGCACGAGCTATAGAAACTTCGCACTTCATCCGAACTTCTGTGAGGAGAACAGCGTTTCTGATTCACGCCTGCTCTGAGGAGAACTTCTTGTGTTCCTTTGCGCTTTCTCAGAGTTTGAAGAACTATATTTTTGGGCTCCCCCTAGTGAGGAGTGGTGTGCACACCAAGAATTTTCTATTGCTGGAGATTAGTGACTCTGGTTATCTTCTGGAGAAAGAAGATGAATTATTGGGGACTTAAGATAACAGAAGATGACTCTACATTGCCTGTAAAAGGACAGTAAGACTTTGAGATTTAAAGACATTGATTACAGACTTTATTTGATATTTCTGAACAACTAACATAATTCATTCTCTTGGTTAAAACATTATTCTAGCGAAGTTTCCTACTTCTTCTCCCAAGTTCTAAGGCAGGACAGATGGAATTTTCAAAGACTATCTACTTGGTATTGTTATTACTACAGAGAGGGGCAAGTCTGTCCAGTGTTCAAGTAGAGAAGAGTATGATGTGAAAGAACATGAGTGAGAGATGAGGAAGTTAGGTAGGATGTTCTAACCTTAAAAATCTTGTCTCCCAAACTACAGATTCCGTCACAGTATTTTCCCTGGATGCGAGTTGTTATCATAGCGGAGAGTAAAAGACCATTCCAATCATTGAGGGAAGATTCTGGCAGAACTACTGGACCTGGAGACAGTCTCTTTTTTTTGTCCCATTCCCCTTTCCCCCTGGTGGTTGCTGGTAAACCGGTTTTAAAGCTAAGCCTGTGCTTGTAGTCACAAAGGAGATTTGGCAAATTAAGCATCTGCTCCTGCAGAAGTACTGGTACTAGTAAGTGGTCTTGACAGAGATCTTCCTAGAAGGAGAACCAATGAGGCAAGTGAAATAGGTTTCCATTAGAAAAGTATACTGAAAGCAGAGTGTTCTATCTGAAGACAATAGGCCCATCCTTGTTGTACAAAAACTCTTGCAAAGCAGGTCAAATGTATCCAAAGTCAGTGAGCAAAACTCAGCTTCAACTTTCTCCTTAACCAGGATCCAGAAGGCCATCAACTAATTAATATATACCTCTGCTCAGAAAAGCAATGTCAAGACCACTTTTGCCACTTAACTACATCTCATACCCCATGTTGGTTCGCATACATATAAATTTGCCCTGGATTCATCAAAACTGTAAATCCTTTCAAGGTGGCCTCAAATACCTAGGTAACATTAAGAACTGTTTGCATTTCTTTACAGTTTGAGGACCCAGGTGCCTACATTTCAGACCACAATCCTTGAACGTTCATGGTCGTCCCGGACATAAAGTGCCAACATGTCGGCATTGATGGTTACTTCTAGAGGGTCCGGGGGATGCAATTTCTCTCTCCTGGAGAGATTGTCTTCTACGAGACACTACTGTAGCTCGTCAGCAATCAAGGAAATAGTGATAAGTGGTTGAAGCTAAGGGAATGCAGGGACCATCAGAGAAGGATGAGACAAGCCCAGGGCTCCTCATGCCTTATTATTAATGGAACAATAAATGTGCAGAAAGCTATATTCCCCTCTGCCACAAGCGTACTCAGGCTGACCTGTCAGCAGAAGAGCTCGTAGACAAATATTGAACTGCATTTTGAGATGGGAGAAAGACTTTTCTATACCCTTGGGAAAAAGGAACCCAGATGGTCTATCATCGTTGGCACAATGGGAAGGCCAATTTTAATTCCAACAAAAACATTGAAAAAGGCTGAAAACTGTTAGAGTGTATATCCCTGAAAGAATAAAATCAGATAACTTTTGCAGACTATCTAGTTGTTGAGATAGGCATAGATGTAGCTATCCATCATATGGAGCTGCCCTGCCAGAAGATTGAAAACTTTAAAATACTCTCAGTGTCGACTTCATGAACTCAGAATTCAAAGAAAAGAACCATGATTTTAGTTTCTTGCTGAAAGATTGAATATACTGAGGTGTTCTTAAGAGGTAAAGAAAGATTTTTCCAAAATTTAGCTGCTGCAAAAGAAAAAGTGCAGTCTTACAGTGTCATGTTTTTTGATAGGGGGAAATTTGACCAAACAGGCCGAGGTCATTCTTAGAGCACAAGGCGGAATGTACCATTGGAATCTGGCCTTCAGATAAGTAGTGCCAGAATTGTGAATTGTCAAGTGAACAAAACAGAGTGCTTCAAACTTGCAGCATTTAGCCACAGCAACCCAAAGAAGGGCTTTGAGGTGTGATGTGATGGGGGTGCAAGAAGAAAAGTTAAGAAGAAGCCCTGCTTCTGAATTCTACACAATCTCCAGATGATTCGTAAGGAATTCAGGAAATCCTAGTAAGAAGCCTTTGCCATAGTCCAAGAGGGATGTAATAAGGGCAGTCACTATCGTTTTGCAAACTTTCAGAGAGACTATGGAAAGGATTTTCTGACCAACCATAGTAGATTGAAACAAGGGCAGTATACCCAAGTGATCTGCTTAGAAAAATATAGATTCTAATTAAAGATGAACTTCAGATTCTTAGCAGAGGGGTTGGTTTAGGGGTAACGTCTCAGCTCTGTAGACCACTTTAAATATGACCAATGTCTGCTTGCCTGCTAAAAAGGATATCAGATTTGCACTATTTAACATGAGACAATTGTTGCTCAGCCATTAGGAGACAACATTCAGGCAGGTGCAGAACTTGTTGGGTTTTGTATCAGGGATGTCCGATATGGACACAGTGATTTGCGTGTCATTGAGATATGGCACAAAATTAGAGCCAAAAGAACAGACAAGTGAGACGAGAGGGGAGATGGGAGATGTAAACATTAAATAATGTTGGCCTCAGAGATTCCAGGGTGCGAGCTGAGGATTTGTGGGAAGGCTTGTGAATTGGTTGATTTCTGTTAGCTCACAAGGCTCCCATACAATTAAAGGAAGCCTGAGCCTAACAAATCCCAGATGGAAAAAAGTCTTTGAGTCAGAATAGGGACAAAAACGGTATTGTATGCTCCTGACTGTCTAAGAGGATGAGGGCACTGGAGTGCCCTTTGTATAGCAGCATTCCGTGATCATTAACAATGGTGATCAGTGTGGATAATGTACTATGGGGGGGGGGCCACATTTTGCAGAATAAGCAGATTGCTTCTAGACTTGCAGATAGTTGACGTTTGATTCATTTCTCCAAATCTTTTGCCGAAAGAGGAAGCAGAGCCATAGGGCGGTAGTTAGTGAAGGCAGCAGGGTCAGCATTCTCCGTGTGTACAGACAAAATCAAGATATAAAATGCCATGGCCTAAATCTTTTGTTGAGTTTCCATCCATAGCTGGATAGAGAAGACAAACGTTTTTATTCTATTTGCATTACTTGTAAGGAGGAAGGCATCAGGGGGGTTTACATGAGAAAGAAAATGAAGAAAACTAGAAAGCTCTCATTTTATCCAAGGAAGAGTAATGACTGCAGGGGATCCTACAGGGACAACAGACCCCTTTCCCTCACAGCATTCCACTGCTAAGGAGTCAAGATGAAACTGAAATTCTCAGAAAGGCTCAGAAACGCTACACATCCAGAGGCAGGTATCAGTAACACTGTTTTTTCAGTTCCTGAAGAGGTCCTGTATCCAACCTCAAATTGCAAGATGGTGGGTAACATATAGAAACAGGAGTCACATGTGGGTTCACAGTTAAAGAGGTCAGTAGAAAAAATAATTCCTCTCTTTCCCAGTTCAACCTTTCAATGGTTATTTCCTCCTCCATCACTATGAATATATTTTCCAGTAGTACCCGCAGTCTGTTTCTTGATTACTGCCACTTTCATCACCTCCTCACCAGCATCTCCAGTGAGCCCTGAGGAACCTATGTGCAGGGTCCATCAGGAAGCATTGGAAATAGTCTGTATCAGTAGTTGGAGGAAACTGGTTCCACAGGAGAGAGTGGAGCAGGCAGCACAGCACTGTGTGGAGTAGGTACATTTGAAAGCAGCAGGTCAGGTGCATGAACTGTGCCTGACACTGATGGAAGCACAAGTATAGGCAAAGAGGTGTGTGCCCACTTATGGTTTTTGAGGTGCCCAGTCCTATACCTAATTCATCCCTTATGATCCCTAAAAGAGAGGGACTGTGAGTACCCGTTTGATTTGAAGATACTTAGCAGGGCCTTACATCCACTGTGACTCGCAGCCAGACACACTACCTTAAAACGAAATAGTCCAATTATTTTTCTTTTAACAATCTAACCAGCATGAATACTTCAGTAAAAACCGCCAGAATAAGTAATGGTTTCTTTCAAAGATCCACTTGCCTTAAATACTCGCACCCACACAATTAAGTCACGCGATCTGTGCACTTGTGTCCCTATAAACCATAAAGAGTTATCCTAGCTGCTCCTTTCAGGGCTTGAGTTTTTACATTCTAAAAGCAAACAATTTTGCATGGTGACAGCGATGACAGACTGGGGGCAGTTTTGTAATAACTTAGCTGTTGTTGAGAGTTTAGGAGACCCAGGAGCAGTGACGCACAGGCCCTGTGGCACCTTCTCACCAATAGTGGTGGCTCCTCACCTATGGCGGAGGAGTGTTGCCCCACTGTTTTTAAGCAGTGCAAAGCAGAAACATGAAATGATAATAACTGCGTTATTATCATTTTTGTCTGGTTCCTGTTGCTTTGCGGGGCTGCTCTCCTCTTGGAGAAGGGCAGTGGAGGAGTGGTGTGCCCACTCCAAAGTTCGCAATGACTGTTTGGTCGGCCCTCTCCTAAATGCCTTTTGTGTATACCAAAAGTAGTAAAGTTAGGATTTTGTCTCAGTTTAGGAGTAGTTACGTTAGGAATCCTAACGTTACTACTTCTAAATGCCTTTTGTGAATACCGAAAGTCGTAATGTTAGGATTTAGTCTCAGATGACTTTTGTGAATCGGGCCCTCCGGGTCTTGCGCTAAATCCTGTAGGGGCTACAACAAAAAAATGCCCCTGCACTACAAATGAGGTCTGCACACCAGAATGGGCCATTTCCTGCGGATATGACAATCTGGAAGGCAGTCAAAAAACAATCCCACCAAGCAGCAATCGAAAATAAATTCACACACTAATAAACACTACCTAAACCTCAGTTACTTGAAGCAGGCACTTAAGTGTGTCTGATTGAAATTGGAGACACAATGTTGTAATGGTATCATTTTGGGAGGTGAGCTTTCTTTTGGTACAATTTTATATAAAATAGGGAAATGGCTCCAAAAGCATGTCTCCCTCATATTTCAGATAGTGTTTCAGATATTTCAGAGAGTTATTATTTCAGATAGCGTTCACACTGGAGAACTTAGGAATTGATACAGAAGCATGTATGCCTATCTCCAAGAGTGGGACTCCATCATGCGATAAGGACGAAGCCAACGTGCTAATTTGCACCTCCAGGTATGAACATAACGGCCCATATTTACGAGTTTAGTAGCAGAGGGCCGCAGGCAGCATTGCTAGTCAGCTTGCTGCACTGCCCTGCACCACAGGGAAGGCAGGAGTGCCCCGTATTTAATCAACATGGCTCATTCCTGTCTTTTCCCAGTATACAATGTGCTGCCTAGCACCAATGCAGGCAGCCTTGCACCCTGGTGCAAGGGTGCCTGTGTTGTAGGTAGAATTGTTTTTGTGCATGAAGGGGCACCTTCTTGCACAAAAACAATCATGAGCTTTTTTTTCCTCTTTCTAAATGTGCTGCAGATTGCATAGACAGAGGAAAAAATTTTGAGAAATAAACCATATTTCTACTCATTACACCTCCCCTGGGTAGGTACATCTTTTTGGTGCATTTCCTGGTCTACAATGTCTTGTAAATCTTGGAATGAATCAAAAACCGAGGAGGAATGGGTGTCCCATTTCGCTTCCATATTTAAGAGCACGTCTATCCTGCCAGTGACACCCGTCAACAATTCAGGGAGCGAAGTTGTAATGTTTTCTTTGAAAAAAATAGAGGTGGCTATAAATCAACTCACAAATAAAAAGGCCCCTGGTCCGGATGGTATTCCTCCGGACCTTTTTAAATCCAATCCCTCCTTCTGGCCCCTGATCTTGACCACAGTGGTAAACGCAGCGGCCAAGGAAGGATGCCCAACATCCTGGGGAGTTTCCACAATAGTACCAGTTTTCAAGAAAGGGGACCGCAATTGTGTGGTGAACTACAGGCCGATTTCCCTGATTGATTCAGTAGTAAAGGTCATGGGGGAGCCATTTTAAAGAAACTGAGTACCTGGGCTGAGGAGTACAAGATAATCTCAGACATTCAGTACGGGTTCCGCCCTGGCCACTCGACAAAGGCCCAGTGTCTTAACCTCTATCTGATCTTAGGTAAATACACCATCGCCCGCCCTGGGACGATCTACATGGCCTTCATGGATCTTTCCTTGGCTTTTGACTGTGTCAACCAAGGAAAGCTGTGGCAGTCCATGGAGGCCATGGGGGTGGAGCGATCCCTGGTGGACTTCCTAAGGGATCTCCACAGAGATACCAAAGCCAATATCAGATACACAATAAACCTGAAGGTATCTAGGAATTTTAACACAGAAAGGGGGGTACGACAAGGGTGCATTTTAGCGCCCTTTCTTTTTAATTTATATATCAACAACCTAGAAGAAGTTTTGCTGGACACAGAAGGTGATTACCCTTATGTGGGACGGAGAGGACTGCCTGTTCTGCTTTATGTGGACGACGCAGTCCTCCTAGCCCGCAACCCTAAGTGTTTACAAACCCTACTTGACGCCTTTAATGGATTTATGACCAAGCAAGATTTGGCCATAAATAACACCAAATCCTATGTGATGCAGGTGGGGCCTAGTTCCAACAAGAAGTGCACCTTATGGTGAATGGAAGTAGAGTGCCCAACTGTTCAACTTTCTCCTATTTGGGTGTTCTCTTAGATCACCGGCTTAACTGGGCAGCACTTTTAAATAAAAAAAAGGGACGAATTCACTAGGGCAAACGCTGCACTTTTCGGATTTGCCTCTAAAATGGGCAATCGACCAGTGGCAGCGTTGTTAAAAATATATTGAGGCAAAAGTTTATCTATAGGCAGCTATGGGAGTGATATTTGGGGATACCCCGGTCTTGTAGGCCTCTAGGTGACTGAAAATAACTTTCTAAAACAATTACTGAGCATCCCAAAGGGGCCAGCGAATATGTCAGTCCAAGAAGAAACTGGTTTGCCCTACATAAGTGATACCCTGGCTTTACGCCCGCTGACTTTTTGGCTTAATTGTTGGCTCAACAAGCACCTAGGTCTTACACATAACCTTATGAGGGACATTTTAAGTCTAGATCATAGAACCAAAATTCCCTGGATTAAGTACTTAATGACTTGTTTTAGCAATCTGGGACGTCTGGACTTATTCACAAAACCTGAAGGTATAACCAGAAAGGATATAACGCTCATTAAATATTCCTTTATTCTCAACAAAACTATGGATAGGGAGGAGAAAGAAATGTTGAAGCCTAATGTTCGGTTACACCTAATGCTTAAAACCTCCCCAGATATGGAACCGTATTTGTCCCTGCCAATATCTGCCTATGAGCGATTCTTACTTACCAGGTTTAGACTGAATCTTTTTCATCTGTTATTAGCAGTACCAAGGGGAAGTCACAAAGGTAAAGTGCTAGCATCCTGTGGCTGCGACAATAAGTCTCCTCAGGATTTGCTCCACTTTATATTCCTCTGTAAATATTATGAAATGGCCAGATCCCTTTATTGAAAACCTATTTTAAAAAAGTTAAATTTTAAGCAAGTATGTTCAGCTCTTTTTTATCTGCAGCTGTTGAACCTCAACTGTATCCCCTTTGTGGCCGGTTTTCTAAAATGTGCAATGAAATGTAGAAAAAGCCTAGATTTTTAACTGGATATCGAGTTTTATTGTTCTTTTTAATATGATAATGTTTTTAAAGATGCCATCCACATCACTATAACGAAGAAGTCAATTCCCTGTTTATGCCTCGCTGTAGGGCAACGATTCTTTATGTGTTTTATTACGTGTTTGTATTGTATTCTGGAATATATAACTTTTATGGTTTCTAAAAATGTAAACCGAATAAAGTATTTTGAACTTGAATCAAAAACCATGGTCTTTGCAAGTTTCATGGGAAAAACACAATGCATTGATTTGGGCTGCACTACTTTATATTTTTGGAGCCACCCAAAGCAGCAGAAAGTGGCTTTGCGTGGCTTCAAAAATGTGACTTAAGATTTGCTTTGCTCTTGCACCACATTACATGGTGCAAGAGTGACGTAAACCGGGTCATAAATATGGCCTAACATTTCTGAAATTATTATTCAAATTGTGTTCCAGATATTTCAGATAATTATTACTTTAGCTAGTGAAGAGACTAGGGGCCAGATGTAGGTGGCCATTTACCGGCCGGTAACGGCCGATTTCGGCCGTTACCGACCGGTAAATGGGTTATTGGGATGTAGGGGGGCAATTTTACCGAATCGGTAAAATACCGAATCGGTTTTTTACCGATTCGGTAACTTCTAGATGTAGGTGGGACTCTTCTAAAGTCCCAAAGGCCTTTCAAATTCGGTATTTTACCACCCAATCCAATTGGGTGGTAAAATACCGAATCCAGGTGTGCATGCACATGTGTGCATGCACACCTATGCCATGTGACAGACAGACATGCCTTTAGGGCATGTCTGTGTGCCGCATGGCACACATGCCTGTATTTGGGGTGCTAGAGTGTGTCAAAGTGACACCCCCTGCACCCTTGCTGGAATCGGTATTTACCGAATCGGTAAATACCGATTCGGTAATGCCCATTGATTCCTATGGGCTTCAATGCCCATAGGAATCAATGGGCATTACCGAATCGGAATTAACAGAATCGGTAAATACCGCATCTTAACGATTCGGTATTTACCGATTCTGTAATACCTACATCCCCCCCCCCCTCTATTTTACCACTTCTTAAATACCGAATCGGTAAAATTCGGTATTTAAGAAGTGGTAAAATGAAATTACCTACATCTAGGCCTAGATAAGAATTGATACAAAAGCATCTATGAAAAATAGAGAAAAGAACTGATTTCAGCTTGTGTCCTGCATACTGTCATGTGTTGGGCAGCATGGGATTTAGGATCAATGAAACCATTATTATTTGTGTGTTGTTAGAACTATGGGCAGACACCGCTGCTAAAACTTGATCGACACAATCCAAATGCTATGATGGTACATTTTTCATCTGTGTCCGCTGAGCTGCACCAAGACCGCTACTGGGGACAGCACATAATGAACCAGAAAATAGCCCCAAAGCAGTTGCTCAATCCATGTGGCTTTAATCACAAATTCCTGCACCAGGTGTGAGATCCACTGTAAGTCGCCAAGACACATTACTGCAGTATGTGTAGTCTGCTCCTAGTGCAAATCTAGCAGACAATGACCGACTCCAGCTCAATGGAACCAGGTGCTATCTGTGTCAGAAATAACAAGTATCTTGAAAACACTTCCTTCCCAGTAATAATGGCTGAGACCCTGTCCCCAAACAACCCATTTCCACGTCAGTTTGATCTTCAATCTAGTCCTACTTCTATTTCAGATATCCCGTTAATGGCCCATTCCTCTCGCTAACACCTCTAGAACATCACTCCAATACCCAGAGACCCAAACTAACCCCTTCGCTGCGGGGGTTAATTTCCCGCTGTGCTGGGGGGGAGTGGGGCACGCACGGTGCCCGCATGCTCATCATGGCGCTCCTGTGCTCATGACGAGCTCAGCTCGTCACAGGTGCACTACCTGCCGTGGAACGCTCAGCACAGCAGGGGAATTATCCCCGCGCGTGAGCGTTCCACGGCTCATGACGAGCTGAGCTCGTCATGAGCTCCGAAGCGCCATGGCTCATGACGAGCTCAGCTCGTCATGAGCATGGAAGAGGTTAAAGACAAGCAATGTTGTTGTGAGTACAGACTGTTGCAGAAGTATGTGTTGGAACCAGCACCATAATTACAGAGAAGGTGAGGATTATCTTTAATGATATTTCAAGGATGGACCCTAGAAGGAAAATACAGGCCAGTTCTGGACCTAAAGTGGATCAACAAGTTGGTCCTTTACACACCCTTCAAGATGATGACATTACAGTCTGTGACCCCAATGTTTTTTGCAGTTTTATAGTCCACGAATTTGACCCTAAGTATTGGCGTGCTTTACATGAGCACCGATTACGTTACACAAGGTAATATTCAAATTTTTAGGCATGGGGAGATTAAGTGATTTTCCCAGAATCACCGGATGTTGAGCCAACGCCAAAACTCGACTCAGTTCCCCAGTCCAAAGTCAGCAGTCCTGGCCATATCGCCTGATCCTCTCCCTCGTCACTTTCTTGAAATTGCAGGATGCATGCTTCCATCTACCATTTGCCAATGAGACAAGAACGCAATGCTTAAGATGTATGATACAAGAGCAATATTTTTAGTTCAAAGAACTCATTCATAGATACTCAGTCAGAATAAACAGTGTTCAATCCTTATAGACTGAGGTGTCACAGATATTATAATTCCAGGGTCTAATGTCTGCAACCACATCAGTGATTCCCTGGGCACATCACCACTCAAAACCATATCACCTGTTGGATTAGTGGTCTCCAGTGGCACAAGACTACGAGAAACTCATCCCTGTATCAGGGGAAATGAGAAATTATTAGTGGGAGTAAAACAAAAGCAACCTAAAGAAAAGAATATGTTTCCAATACATCTCAACTTGGCACCGGCAATATTTTTGGTGACCGGTGCCTATTTCTCCACATCAGATATTTAATGAGCAGAAGGGCAGGAAAACACACTAATCAAAAAGATGGAGGAAGAGGAAGATGGCAAAACCGTCACAGAGGAAGAAAGCAGGAACCTGCAAAAGTGAGATAAAGGGGCATGAAGTGTCTGGCAGTTAACTAAAGAGGGTAGCCTTTGTTATTCGATGCGTTAAGAGATTGAGTCTAGGATTGCCAGAGAAATTTAGTGGGCAGAAACTCACCTGTTAGCACTGAAAGCAGCAAAAATTTCCGGCGATAGAAAACATTTAAGTCAGAGTCAGCCACAATCTCCCAACATCAATTTGGTATCACCCAAGCCTACACTAATTTCAGGGAATGGTGGAAACATTTGGAAGTCCACGGTCGGACTTATGTGCATCCCATAACAATGCTTTTCTCCCTCACTTTCATTCCGAAACATGGGTGGTTGATGAAATGTTGATCCCATGGCCATCCGGGACTCTATTTGTATATCCCCTAATAAGTCTCCGTCCGAAAGGCATATAGTAGATTTGGGCCAAGAAGGTAGAAGTAATCCTGGTTGCCCCATAATGGCCACGTCGGCCATGGTTTCCACTGGTCAGTCAGTTGGCAAAGGGACAATATCTTCCACTCCCGTTGCATCTTCCACCCCTTCAACTTTCAATTCTAGCACTCAGGCAATTAACAACAATTTTCCTCATGGCATGGACATTGAACAGCTAGTCCAGGAGGAGAAAGGCCACTCTTGGAAAGTCACAATATATATTCAGACTTATAGAAAGTTGTCAACTCTTGTGATTTACTCAAGGCATTGGAAACATTTTGAGGCTTTGTGTTAAGATAAGGGATTTAAAGCAAAGCCATGTGATCAATCCCACATATTAGATTTTCTAAGGGATGGATTCTCAGTGGGGTTAACCCCCTCCACATTGTCTGCCCAGTGGGTGGCAATTAGAGGTTTCAGATAAGCATGTGGGGAGATTTCAAAAGTCATTCCACTCCCTTCCAAGTTATTGAAAAGTATTAGGTTAAAAAGAACAGTAGTTCATACCTAAGGCTCCCTGTTTTCCGTTTTTACTGATTTTTACAAATAAATACACACAGAAAAACATTTCTTTTCCTCTCTCTATTTATTTGTAAATGTGGATAAAAACGGAAATTGGGTTGTTTTTGAGTGTTTCTAAAAGGTGTCAATCATGACTGCCAGGCCAATAGCTATGCGGATTGAAAGGCAAGGTGATTAAAAAAAATTAAGGAATTTTATTAAAGAGCCTTAAACAGCAGTAGAGTTGCACAAGCTTGATACTAAAATGTGCATGTTTTCTTATAACTGCATATTTTATCATCTGAGTGTGTACATATACATATATAATTGAAACCTGTCCGGCGTTCAGGTTAACTGTTTAAATAAATGCAGAAATGTACACATGTCAGCTTCATTTTTTCACAAAGCCAAAAATAAAAATGGATGAATACAGGTAAAATTAGCAAAAAATAAATATGGATAAATACAGACGGAAATGACAAAAATATAAATACCGTAAAACCGGAAGCCCTATTCATACCACAACCACTAGCTGGGATGTGTCAGTTGTACATAAGGGTTTACCTGAGAATCCATTCTAGCCATTGGATAAGTTCAGCAAAAGTTGTTTTATGATAAGAGATTAGGAGAACTAGGTTCTTTGGTAAAATCAAATATTCTTATCTAAAATGTCTACCAGGCTAAGATACTGTTGAGATCTGATCCTAAGTTTATACCAGAAACAGTTTAATTGCTCACAAGAATTTGTTTTATCAGGGATTGAACGATTCAGACAGTAATACTCCAGCATCTTTGGACATTAAAAGGGCGTTACTAGTTTATGTATGAAAAACTAAAGAGTTTTGTTCTTCTAATGCTTTATTTGCAGCACATGGTGCTCTGAATAAAGGTAAGAAGGTTACAACATCTACACTAAGCAGATGGGTCAACCAAGCTATTTCAGCAACGGTAACTACAAAAAATATCTAATTCAAAATATCGACTGACATTAATATCGAAGTAAAAATAAAGAATAAACAAAATATCAAATGGACAGAAAATAGTCAACAAAACTATCGAATTTAAGGTAAGTAATTTAATATTGATTTTTATAAATATAGAAAGTCAAAATATCGAAGTATATATGATAGGTATTAAAATATATCGAATTTTCAATAATATAAATTTTTTTAAAGTGTTTTGTATGTTAGTATATGTGTGAAAAGTGTATATTTTTATTATAATTTATTTTAAGCAATGAATTTTATGTTATTTAATTTTTGTGTAATTTAATTCTGTAGCGGGTTGTGGGTTTATAGGGGAATAGGGTGGGAAGTTTTTTAATTGTAATTAATTAAATATTTTAATGTATTTATTGATATTTTTTTCGAATTAATTGTTAATAACTGTTGAATTGTAATTCATTATTTTTAATTGGTAATTAATTTTTATTAATTGATTAATTGATAATTATGTAAATTTTATTAATTCATTTTGCGTAGTGGGTTGTGGGTTTATTGGGGAATAGGGTGGGAACTAATTTAATTGTAATTAGTTAAATATTTTAATTTATTTTTTGGTATTCATTTTGAATTAATTGTTAATTATTTTTTAATTGCTAAATAATTAATGTTTAGTTGGTAATTATTTTGTATTAATTGATTAATTGATAATTATGTTAATTTTATTAATTTATTTTCTGTAGCGGGTTGTGGGTTTATAGGGGAATAGGGTGGGAAGTAATTTAATTGTAATTAATTAAATATTGTAATTTATTTATTGGTATTTATTTTGAATTAATTGTTAATTAATTTTAACTGCTAATTAATTAATTGGTAATTGGTAATTAATTTGTATTAATAGGTCATACATTGTAATAATCAATAGTTATTTGTATTTTTATTTGATTAATTATTATATTATATTAAATTGATAATTACTGTTAATTAATTTTTTATTGGTATTGATATTTAATTTATTTTTATTAATATATTAAATATTTACTTTCCCTACTGTTGCACTCTCTGGAGTGGGAATAGTAATTTTAACCCCTACGCTAGCCAGAGCTTTCCTTACTGTTGCACTCTCTGGAGTGGGAATAGTAATTTTTACCCCTACGCTATCCAACACTTTCCCTACTGTTGCACTCACTGGAGTGGGAATAGTAATTTTTACCCCTATGCTATCCAACGCTTTCCCTACTGTTGCACTCACTGGCGTGG
This sequence comes from Lissotriton helveticus, assembly GCF_964261635.1. Classification (NCBI taxonomy): domain Eukaryota; kingdom Metazoa; phylum Chordata; class Amphibia; order Caudata; family Salamandridae; genus Lissotriton; species Lissotriton helveticus. The sequence goes on along the minus strand of NC_136069.1, from coordinate 1,316,094,397 downwards.
TAATACAAAATTTTACCCTCCCGCTATCCTACGGTAAAAATATTGTATATTTTTTATTAATATTATGTTAATATATATATATATATATGTTTCAAAAAATAAAATTGTATGTTTTTTTCTAACTTAAATTAATTATTTAATAATTTTAAGGTTATTTAAGTATTTTTAAGTATATTTTAGTTAATTATTTTTTATATTTCATTCATTTTAAATTATTTTTAAGACATTTAAAAAAAATCGATATTTTGACTAACTATATTTTATTAAATGATATTTTTGATTCAATATTTTTGTACTTACCTGTTTGTAGATAGGAATTCGATATTTTTGTATTCAATATTTTATCCTCGATATTTTTGTAATTCTATATTAGTGTAATCGATATTATGTCAGTGATCCTTCAGCAGCATATATTTCAGCACGGTGTGCTATCCCAGAGTATTTACAAGGTCACTAAACTAGATTGGTCTTTACCTCTTGGACTGAATCAGCTGAAGTTTCCTCACAAGAGATATGTAAGGCAGCCACTTGGTCCACATTTAATACATTTATGTCACATTACAGGTTGGAGTTGAATAAGGATGACTCATTAACTTTAGTAACGTGTGTTGCAAGCTGCAATGAAGTAATTGTATGTATTTAAAATAAGAAAATACAACAAATGGATAAATATATAACTGGAAAAGGTTATTGGTGGCCTGAAGGCTTTTTATTATCCTCAACAATCATGGCTGGGGATGAGGATGACTGATGAGGAAGCAAAGAACTTATTACTTACTGGAAACCTTCATTACTACGAGTCAAGCTCTCTTTGGCTTCCCTGTCTGCATCACTACCCTTCCCCCTTGTAATACATCTCTAAATATTTACTTGTCAAAGCAAGATGTATTCACAGAAGGAAGGGACTTTAACAAGATTTCCAAAATAGAAGTAGTAGTTTAAAGATCGAACTGAAGTGGAAAGGGAGTCCTCAACCATTATGACTGCGATGAGATGCACCTGACTCAGAGTAATGAAGATTAACAGTAAGTTCATTCTGATTTAGATATATTTACTGTTTACTGTAACCAAACTTTTCAGATTCACCAATACGCAAATCTCATAAACAGCACAGCATTTCGATTAAAAGCCTACAATATACCAAATACCATGGGAGTCAATTAAAGTATGATGGGCCGACCGCCAGGCTGGCGGAGGCCATTGGCTCTGCCTTTTTGCAGTGGAATATTGCACATCATACTAACAAACATTCTAAAAAAAAAAAACTATCAATCTGCCACATAGAGTTCAGAATTTCGGAATCAATTTGATAGTCATCATGAGAAACTGACATCAAATTTAAGTGAAATGTAGGTGGCTGCATAGGCTGCAAGTGCAGCCTAGAACACAGTTTAACATGTTTTGTATAATAATCATATGCCTCAATGGACTGGCCAGCGGATATCTTAGAGAGAATGGGTTGTGTTTGCCCCAGACAGATGCATTAGAACCCATCATCAAGTCAGGCTCTCAGACAGTGCCTGCATTTTGAGCATAAATCCATGGGTGAAAGCGTCTGATTATTCAGCGCTTGTCTCTCTGGAATGAAAGACCAGGTGAACTCAGTATGATCCATAACATTGAGACATTCGCAATTGGAAAGAATATTTTTCTTTAAAATCTTGTTTCAAGGCAAGCCGGTTCAACATTTTGTTGTGGTGTGCACTAAACAAATGTTATATTTCTTGCTCGATAACTTACCATAAAAAAACATTTTTTGATTCTTTTACCACTCAAATTAAACAGTCGCTGGATGACTTCTTGAAGTATCTTCAAATTGCAGAAGTTCACTTAACACCCTCTTTTTGACTCACTCAAGTGATCTTTATTTCTACTGAACTATAGGGAAAACAAGTTGCATTTGATGATCCCTTTCAGGGTTAAAGCTGAAACAGAACGAAATGAGCAGATGAAATGATTTCCCTGATATAAATGTATAATCAGTCAAAGAGCCATGGTCTTCATGAACTCTTTGCAGAAGGTTCCTCAGAGGAATCGCCAGTCAGATGCACGTTTCAAGTGGTGCAGGCCAAACACATCTAATCTATTAAGAACCTAGTACTTAACGCTAGTCATAACATTGCTGAATATAAAGAGGTTCATGATCCCATGTCATTAATCCTGTTCCACAAACAAGTCATTTCAATCTTTATCTGCAGCAGTCCTGCCTTAAAATCACCAGTATGATCAATGTCAGCTATAACGGCATTATGGATCCAGAACTTCATATAATTTATACACAAGAACAAAAACAGTTTAACCATTGCAGATTGTTTCTTCTAATAAGGAGTCATTAAAATATGCAACAACAGTGTACTTAAATACCAATTTGATTAGAGACATCGCTGGTGACTAGCCAAGCAACCTTTATGTAGCTGGCCCCCCTACATCTGTTTATTAGTTAATTTTGCCATCATGTACAGTAACTGAATCACATGGTCCTTAAATTTGTATGAATATCTTTGAATTTTATCTCAATGAATTGCTGAGAATCAATACAGATTCTACTCCTAATGGGAACAGTCCATCCTGAACTACCAGGTGAGTACACCTCCAGAAGGGACCACAAGCAATCAGAGAAAGATTTCAGCCATGATAGCCCTCATCAGGGAGGTACAGTTTAGATCATACGGCACAGCGGTCAAGTGACCCACGTCTGACCATACCCACTGCACCACTCTAAACAAAAGCCTGTCCTATGCAAATCAGTACCGACCCTACTCTTAGAGGGAACCGCAACTAGCCCGAGTAAAAATATTTTCAAGCATTCCTCCCATCACCATTGTTTGCTTAAATAAGGAAGAATCCTCACATTTCTTCATTTCTCCTTTTCCATAAATCTGTAAATATCCAATCACAGCTATTGCTTTAAATATATTAACAGATATCAAAGAGAGAAATGAGGTTCACATATGTTCATATTTACATAATAGTGTTTAACAAAGCCCCACTGTTGTGTCTACTGACTTTTTTAGGGGTAAGACCTGTTTGTTACATCCTTCTGTACCTGACTAAACCTCGTAGATCTATCAAGGCGGCAATTGACATCCTCACGAGTTTCGGGAGGAACTCCGGGTTTCGGATTAACTGGAATAAATCCCTTCTCTATGTTCTGCATGGCGAACCCCCAGGGCTCCCCGACACCTGCCCTCTGACGCTGGCCACAGACGGCTTCCAATACCTGGGTGTCTATGTCTCAACTGACGAGACGCTGCGGTACGAACGCAACCTACTCCCACCCCTCCAGCGGCTCCAGCGAGACGCCAAATCCTGGCAGAAGCTTCCTTTGTCCCTCCTGGGCCGCGCAGCCCTCTTTAAGATGGTGGCGCTACCGAGGTTTCTGTACGCACTGCAGAATTATCCTGTTCTCGTACCCAACTCATACCTCGCTGCAGTGGAAGCGGCGCAGCGGGATACCGAGAATCGCTCTGCGCAAACTCACGTTGGGGTGGTACGACGGTGGGATTGCCCTCCCTGACATCCGTAAGTACTATTGGGCGGCACATTTAGCAGCGATAAATCAGGGGACATACATTGACGGGGGGGACCCCGGATACGGTATGGACAGGTGGCTCCTTCCGGGGGGAACTACGAGGTTGCACTTTATTCCAAACCGGGTAGACACCAACTCACGGGCCCGACCCAACACTCGGTACAAATCTGGCACATTGCGCAGAAACACCTAGGCTGGTCAGACACCCTCACCATGTCAACCCCCTTGTGGGCCTCTGAAAAACTCGGTGCTCTGAGACACACTAAAGGGTTCCATAGCTGGGACCTGATAGGCATCTCGCAAATCAAGGACCTTTGGGGGCCAAAGGGAGTGCACGAGTTTACACACCTGCAAGAAATACATGACCTGGCGCGCGCGGAATATTTCCGATACCTACAGGTGCGACATTCCCTTCTGGCTAACATTCCGCCGGGCACTACATTACCTCAGGCCTCGCCATTAGAGGACAGGCTACTCGACGGACACATCCCCGAACATGCCATCTCCCACACTTACAAAAAACTGATCAATAACCCTCCTGACACTCTCCTCCCCTTGAAAGAAAAATGGGTGGCGGACGGGCTGGAGATAGATGACGAAGAATGGTCCTATGCTCTTGCATCACCTAAAGAGGTGGCTATCTCAGCTCGCTTCCGGCTGGTCCAGCTGAAAATCCTCCATAGAGTTTACTTCTCATGTACCAGGCTGGCCGCAATAGGGAGAGGTGGTGATGGGCTCTGCAGAAGGGGCTGCGGACAAGTAGGCACCTTCTTCCACATACTATGGGAGTGTCCGTGAGTGCAAAGATACTGGAGGCGGGTGGTGCAATGTATGCAGGAGGTCTGGGAGGTTGAGATTCGACTGGAGGCCAAGCGGTGTCTCCTAAACATTTGGGAACCCACGGACCTGACTTCGAGGGGGAGGACATGGGTCACCTTGGGGCAAATGGTGGCTAAGAGGAATATTGCGAGACTTTGGGGAGCCCCCTTCCACCTACTCTGCGAGACTGGCAAAGCGACATGGACTGGTGTATGCTACAAGAAAAAACTGTCTACATAACCAGGGGGTGCCCCCCGCAAATGGGGAGACATTTGGTCAGGCTGGAATGAATTCAGAGGTCACATATGCGAACCTCCTCATGTCCCACAAGCGGGCCCGGAAGACGTAGACTGATCTGTCCCACCTTATGCCGCTGATTTGCCACGATATACACACGATTCAACTATCACTGGTGTTGAACTCACCACGAGACTGCTGCAACTCACAGATCGCATTACTACTGGACCGAGGCTACTGGGTAGTTCTTTGTTGGGGATTGTTATAAAACATAAAACCTGTTCTACTGCATTGCATCCTGCATTCTGTCTCCTTATCAACCCACATTCTTGCTGGTGCACTCAGACAGACACTGATTCCGCCGCCGAGCCTCCGGGATGTTGTTAGTAATGGCTGTGTTTCATTTATAATGTTTCAATCACCGCTAAAGGTTGCTGCCGGCTTCCGGGTTGTAGGCAATGAGAGCTGTGTACCACTAAATATGCAATAAAGCAGTTTGAACCTAAAAAAGAAAAGAAAAAAAAGACCTGTTTGTTGTTGGTGTTTTTCAAATCTTCATGCACCCCTAAAGGCAGGATAACACACATATTATGCAGCCTTTAGAGTAGGTGTCTCCTGTGTGCATCCTAGCCTTCTAAATTGGAACTTTTTGCTTGGTTAAATTAACAAAAGTATGACAAAACTGTGTATTCCAAAATGGAAATGTATGTATTTTCAGAACTCATACGCTGATGTTTGATGAAATATGGCTGCATTTCCAAAATATATTAAAATGTGATTTTGAGTGATAAATCATGTGTGGAGAATTTTTACTAATACGATTACTTTTGTGCCAGGGGCTTTGTGTCTGGTATGTATTACCTATTTATAGGCCTTCCAAATTGACAAAACGTTTTTTACATTACTGCTACCAACCTTCCTGATGCACTGAGGTGACCACTGCTGGTAAACTTGGACATGCCGGTCACTACTGTAATCTTGTCTCATGTGGTCACTGTTTTAACACTAATATTATTAGTAGTTCTTGATGATTTTCGTTTAACATAAGTATCTCTTATTACACAAAAGGTTGGAGGCCCCTGCTTTAGAGAGTAATGTTTGTAAAGTGTCTTTAGTGTTCATGCTGTCCCAGGTCCTTTACTGCTTATGAATTCCTCAGGTTTCTTTTCTAAGTGATTCTTTGAAAAAATGAGGCAAAAATATCTCACAATGATTTTACATTATCTAGCAAACGAGTTTCTGATCAGGTTACGAATTTACAAGTATCATTTGCATCCTGGAGATTATACTTTTTCTCCTGTTCGCTTTCTTAGGCCATTCTTTACACTCGATTAGTTTCTTGAAGTGGAAAGGCACTATGTGCCTTCTTCCATGTAAAGGTGTATAAAAAAGGTGGGTTTTAATTAGTCAATAGAGGTCACAGAAGGCCATGGCAATATATACTGACTTGGAGACTAGCCCTGTAATGGACTTGGGCAGTCTCTACCACTAAGAGGGCACTCCCATCAGCAGCCAATCAGAGATGAATTCTAAACTGAGTTAGGATGCAATATGACATAATCTCTCATAGAGTAGAACACATAGTTAAGTATTCTGATCACTTACTCATTACTAATAATTGCCTATGCAATGTTGGTAATTATTGCTGTAATTATTTGTTATTCTTCATGCTCTGGATCAAGGGCCTAACTGGAGGACCTCAAGTGATCCCAGGGTGGGGCGCCAAGCTCGGGCCAAAAGATGCACTATGCTGATAACAGTACTTTGTTTTCTGGAAGAGGGGTGAATGAGCAACAGTAAACTGCCTTGTAATGGGCCATCACTAGCATCTTTTGTCCTTTTTATCCTGGCTGGGAGAAGGTGTCAAAAGGGAAGGAACTCCAAATATTCTCGAAAACCCTCACCTCCATTTCTAATAATCACACTATGCATACTTTTACAGTTAGTAAGGCCTGCTTGACCAGAATAGTAAGATATTCCATCTCATACACTGGCAAGGTACGCCCATGACAGCTTTTGGGTGAGGTAGCCTTGTTATAAAATGAACTACCTTCGGTACATGTGTAACACTCTATGCATATGATGACACATACAACTGTTAGTATACACTCAAAATTAAATGCTGCTGCAAACTTAGCAGAGAAGACAGCAGTAGGTTCTTGTAAAATGATCCCTGTAACCAGGTCATAAAATAAAAATTGAACCAAACATCACACTAGCAATGCAAAAATCTTTACCCCTTGATGGAGCAAGCCCTCGTGAAAAAGAGACTTGCTTGTATGCAATCTTCTCATGTAACCACGAACCCCGTACTAAACTTGTATTGTGAAAATAACATGCATTACACAATATTTATTAGTAAGAACGAAGCTTGCCTATGTGTCTTATCAACCAGTAACTCGAGTGTGATTCTAAAAATAGCTGCTAACCGAAAATCTTTAGTGCGCATGCATCTACTGCATATACGTAGTATGACGTATCTTTCGCTTGGAGGGAATTTCCTGCACTTGCGCAGTAGCTAACAAAATGGCCGCTTGAAACTCACATGCTTGCTGAAACACTAAACCCAGCTATTCTACTGATGCTAATGCAGGGAGAGTAATAATAAGTAAAGGGGATTAAAGTAGAGGTAGGTGGCATACAGTGAAACCGTTTATTTTTGATTTTAACATTTGTCTTTTTGACTTTTTCAATAGTGCTTATTATGGGCCTAAAGGCTCGAACTACAGTCTATCCCCTCTTGTTCTACCACACATGCGTAGTGCAACCAAGCTGGAAGACGCAATGTCAACTTGTACCTCGTCCAAGGTTTCCAGTGGATACCTTCATGGGAACTGGAAAAATAGTACTCTGAAATGGATGAGAACTACTTTTTTTTCCTTTAATATGTGACAATTACATTGTGAATACGGGTGGGAATAAAGACTGATGTATATACCTTAAGGGGTGGGATTTTAAACAAAGAGTTGACAGAAAATAATGGAAAATAAGCATGGTGTGATGATCACCTCTCCTTGCCTGTCCAACCAGAGTTAGGATTTTCATAAGTTTGAAACATTAACGGCTGGTACCAGCATACAGAAAAGTATAATTGAGGTAGCATTAGTTAGTTAGCTATCGCTAGAGACCGGGATGCTGTCCAAGAGCATAGAAAAGTCCCAGACGGAGATACTGAAGAAGAATCGAATTGCCAAACCTTAAGCAAATTAATTTAGAAGAAGATTGCGGTAGAATCTCGAGGAGGAAGAGAGTGTCAGAGAGAGGTGGTACACAAGCATCGATGATAGAGAGGTCATCTGTCCTGTCATGATTCCTGTCCTGAAGTCTTTGTTCGCCAGACTTTCCTGGGGGACCCTTACCAATTCTTAGGCCGGGGAGTTGGTTTTCACACCATTCTAGGTAATTATATCTACATATGTGAATGTGCTTATGTACTTTTCTCTCTATCCTCTCCCTTTCATGCAATGTCATTGCATAGTATAAATGAAATGCATCTTGATTGATTATTTGCATCTTTCTTCCGTGAGAGACGGAGTTTGTCCTGTACTGTGTAAGTTGTTCACATGAATTTAATTTGAGATAAAATTAAAATTACATCCTGACTCTGTGATTGTTTCCAAGGTGGAAGTATATTGAAACCATATGTCATTTCATCATCAACTAGTTCCAACTAATGGGAAACTGGAAGATTAAGCTGGAGGTACCTGGTAAAGAATAAATCTACATTTACGCAACATATGACTTTGTGGATATTTACAAAACTGGCGAAGAGAGGAACCAGGGGACAAACACGAAGTCCCTACACCCCTGGGCAAGAAATAGTAAGTAACTATTATTACTACTACTCTTCATGTGAAATTCACAAGCTGTTGATGAAATTCAGGGTGGCCAGCACTGGAAGTGATGAGTAAACACTATCTGTGTCAGTGTAAAACTGTACTGTTCTCTGATCGATGTGAGTTCTTCAGTACTTTTGCGATTGTTTGTCTTTGGAGGTGCATGAAGGACAGGACGTATACTACATGAACTTTGCTTCATAAGAAGACTGTAAGTGACTGTGAGCTGAGCTAACAAGAGATACAGTAGGCCTGTGGAAATGCGCTTGAGGTGCCGTGGACTCTGTTTTAGTTTGTTTGCCAAATAGAATTGATTTAAGGCTGCCATGGACTCCATTTTCATTTGTTTGCCAAATACATTTAATTTAACTGGTCCTCTCTTTCAAGCACTTGAATTGGCACATTAACGCGGCCGTTGGTGGTTGTTTACTTTAAAATGCCCACTGCGCTGCTATTGTTTACTTATCTAATCAGCTCGTGAAGCCTCCTGCTCATCATCTGCTCTTCCTTGCGCTAGAAACTTGTGATGATGTTGGATACGATCATCACTCAGGGTAAAACAAGTTGTATCTCCATTCAAGACAGACGTAAAACAACGTTTATGGCGGCCATTTTGTCTAATTGGGATAACTTCAATGCATATTAATGATGGGCACAGCATGTGAAAGAACGTGTCAGCATTTTTTGTAAAGTGAACGTTAGAGGATTCCGGACCACACAACTACTATGGATTCTGCTGAGGGATTAACTCGTTCCTGCACAGACTACAACTGAGGCTCTACTATTATTACTATTGTTGTGTTTGGGCAACAGCGTTGAACAAGAAAAGTCTTCAAGACAACATCCTGCAAAGCAAGATTTACATAGAGCAATCACCATTTATTATGGTAGTTTGTGTTATTGATATTGTGTTGATTAGTTATTTTAGTTAGTTTTTTTGTCTTTTAACCTAATATTGATATTTCTGTGCAGGTTTGAGGCTCTCGTATTGTTGAGAACTGTATTTGCATTCCATTGCATGGTATTTTCTTTTCAGGTTGAGACTTGTGCATCAATTGAATTTCAAATCTTGTTTAGAGTGTAAGGGAGTGTAATAGTGTAGCTGATTATGGCGAATCAGGGTTTAGCTCCGCCCACATTCCTTGCTACTTCAGGGGAGTCCTCGATACCGTGGAAACAGTGGAGGAAATTGTTAATTACTTACAAGTAGGTGAGTTGGGCCGACAAGTACAGTCCAGTAAGGGGACAAGAACTTTTACACCACCATCTAGGTGTTGAAGGGCGACGGTTGAATGAGGATCTTCCAGAGATCTCTTTAGGCATGGGGGATGGTAAACCCAGCAATGTATATGAGATGACCTTGCAAATGTTGGATGTGCGCTTCATGGCAAAGATAAATAACGTATTGGAGAGATAGAAAATGTTCTCTCGGGTTCAAATTGTGGATGAAGATATTGCATCTTCAGTGGCAGCATTGAGGGGACTTGCTTTGACTTGCTGTTTTGAGGGTTTAAGCGATTCCCTCATATGGGATCAGATTGTGATGTGCATGAATAGTAAGAGAAAGATTGTTAATCAAGGAACCAACACTCGAAGAAGCTATAAAAATTGCCAAGGGATTGGAACATACTCAGTTATGGATTAAGGAAATGGATAAGAGTGGTGAGAGTGAGACGTTGAAAGAACATTTGGCCACAGTGGTGGCGGTTCACATGCGGGTTGATGAAGCAGAATGAGAAAAGTCTCCAGCCAAATCCATTAATAAAACCCTATCTCAACCTAATTCCTCAAGGGTTAATCCTAGGGTAATTAAATGTTACACCGTGTAGTGCCAGGTGTATGGCTAGGAATGTAACATGTCGGAGTTTTGGTAGAAAAGGACATTCTGTGAAAGTCTGCAGGACCAAGGCCCAATCTGCTGAGGTACAGAGATAGATGACACTTGTGAAAATATGCTGAAGCTGGTACTTGCTGATGAAGAACGTGAGGCGTGTGAGGGATCTGTTAATACCACTTTCCGAGGTAAAAGCATTGGTAGAGAAAGCACGGACAAACTGGAAAAAAACCATTGCAATTTAGGTCTGGGTGATTGAGATATGAGGATGTCGGTGGACTCTGGAAGTTTGTACACCTTCTTGTTGTAGAAACTAGGAGGAGGTGGAGCCTGAGTGGAGTAAATTAATATTAAAGCTGTGGGATACGAGGAGGAGCCTAGCTTCTGAACATGATGGCCGCCTAATCCTTCGGCTCCGCCGACCCTTCCGCTTTCCTCCCGTCCCGGGACCTCTCCTGGCATCCATCCTGCTCCCGAGTTCGATTTTCGGGTCCGGGAGGACACCCCGACTCCGTTGATGTGTCATGTTCTGCGCTCCCTGCCGTTGAAGAGCTGGGACGCTCTCGCCTCCTCCCGGACGCTGCCCGGCGCTGAGGGGTCTTTGTTCTCCGGCTCTGGCTGCCTTCACCCCTGATCATAGCGGCCGCAGTGGACGTGGTCGGGCCGGCCGGCGGCTCGCAGTGGCTGACTTGGTTGATTACGTTCTGCCCGCTCTCCGCATCTTTAAGTAGCCGGCATACCGGCTGTGAGCGTATCATTGTTTCACCGCCCGGACCTGTCGGTGCCTTTGTTCTCTTCCTAGCTCGCTCCGTGATGGGGTGGGCGCCATCTTAACGTCCGAGCAACTGGACCTTCTTTTCACGATCCTGGTCACAACCATTAACATGGCAGCGACATTCGTTACGTTTCCCCCGGCATTGTGCAGCGGGGTCTGCGCTCCCTTGGTGCCCCTGGCCAGGGGGTGCTCCCGCGTTCACCGGCATGGTACTCAGCTATCCGACGGTACTGTGGAGGACCAGTATTGTGGGCTGCAACGGCGTTCTGGGCCAAATGTGCAGGGATCTGCCACATCCTCCCCTCCTAGGGCACCGGTGCGGATTGCAGATATTCTGGGAGCCCTGGGTCTTCTTCACTCTGCTCTCTGTGGCGACGCCTATGACCTAGGGCTCCGTCTGGATGCTGTTCTCTCTGCTGTGCCCTTATTTGACCGAGCACCTACACGACTGCGGAACGATGACCCATATCCTGTGTCCGCGTTTTGTGGACGGCCCGCCCGGGAGTGCCCGGGGGTGCTGGAGATCTGTGCTCCTGATGTTCCCGCAACGCTGTTTCTGGCGAAGGTGCAGCAGTCTGATGTATGCGTGTTGGTTCACGATTTGGAGTCTCGCCCTCAGACGCCATGTTCGAATACTCCTTTGTGGATTATTGTTGCTTTGCAACTGCTGCTCCTGCTCTGGCCGGGTGGACTGCTACGGGGCGATGATCACCTTTATGTCGCTGTCGCACACAGGTCGTTGGATTGGACGGACTTTGATGGAAGGCTCTGTGCTATGCTGGGGTCATATTGCTGCTTTGTTTTGTTCGGGACGGCTACTGTTCTGCTGGACTACGTCGTTATTCCTGATCGCAGGGGACAGGGCTGATTCCCCCTGTCTATGACTGTGGTAGCGTATACTCCTTGGGTGGCTAGGGGTGAACCGGACTTTGAAGTCGGACTTTGTTGCTGTACCGGGTGGCGGGGGGGGGGGGGGTCGGGGATGTCTCCTTTCCCGTCAGATCTACTGTTGATTGTTACGCAGGGAGGTGGGTGGTGAGCCGGGGATAATCTATGTTTATTTTGTGTCGGTGGCGGGGTCTGGAGATGGGTGGCCCGACTATTACCTGCTGGGTGCGGGTTTGTCTCTCTCCTCCTCCTCTCTTTATATCTTTATAATTCCCTTCTGTGGGGCAGTTCCGGGGCGACAGGCACGCTGTTAGTGGGTTGGCCATAGTCATTACAGGAGTGCTGGGTGGTGGGTGTGGGGGGGTTTGTTTTTTTAGTTTGTTTTGTTATATGGTCACTATTGCTCTTTTCCGTCTTTGGGAGGGTTCTTTCCTCTTCATAGGGTTGGCTGCTTCTGGGTTTCGTACCTTTTTATTTTCCTGTATTTCGAGGACTCATAGTTTTCGCTTTTGGGGGTGGGCTTCCTGGGACTGTGAGTTGAACTGTTGTTAGTATGTAACGTTGCTTAATATCCGATTTTATTGCTGCTGTTGCTGTGTACATATGTTTGCTGTCTTTACGGCCTACTTTCGACTGTACATGGGGTAAGCCCCTCTTGTTGCGTCTCTTTTGTATCCCCTTTTAGTAAGGTGTGTATTTAGTCCTGCTGCAGCCCCCTCGCTTCATTTACTTTAAAACGAAAACCTCTTCTTTTGTTTTGCGCGCCCCGTAGTCACTTCTGTCGGAATTCGCTATATGCTGATTGTATGTGGTTATACTGTTATCCTGTTTTCCTCTCTTTGCGGCCGGCACTGATGGTTGTGGGCTTGCGCATGTATCTCCTGTTTTTGTCTCAATAAAGGTTTTCAAAAAAAAAAAAAAAAAAAAGCTGTGGGATACGGTGGAAAAACCATAGAGATAATGGGGATGAAATGGATGGTGCTTAGTTTTGACGGTAAAACAGTGTTGGGTCGAGTGTACATAATATGATCTACTAGGTTAGAGTCACCAGAGAGATCTGAACATAATCTAAATCCTAATGCTAAGAGATCAGTCATGACGGTGGATGTACAAAACGTTGAAAAGGGTGAAGATGTTCTGGAGGGGTATTGCAAAACATTAATGAAGAAGTATCTTGAAGTATTTACTGACAATTAGGTGGAGTTAAAAGTTCCTCACACTGGATTATCACAAAAAACAAGGTAACCCCTGTAGTACATGGACTAAGAAATGTTCAGCACCTGATGAGAGAACCCTTAAAGAAGGAGTTAGAAAAATTGTTGGAGCAAGTAATAATCGATCCTATTGAGGCTTCGGAATGGTTGGCACTCATCGTGGTTGCACCCAAGTAGATTTGGTTATGTGTGGACTTGTGTGACCTGAACAGGAATATATCGGTGGATAGGCAACCCTCGCCGAACATTTCTGAAATGTTAACAGCTAGTCTGCAGTATACCATCAGATTGACCTGCATGAAGAATCTAAACATCTTACTTCATTTGTCACACCGCTGGGGACGTATCGTTATTGTAGGATGCCTTTCGGGTTAGTGTCGGCCTCAGCAGTGTTTCAAAGAATCATGCAACAGATATTTGGGGTACTTAAAGAAGTTCTCTATTTTCAGGATGATGTGTTGATTGTGGGGAAAAATGGGGAAGACTATGATGAGTTGAAGGATAAGGTGTTGAAGCGAATGGAAGATCACAGGTTGACAATAAAGAAAGAGATATGTCAACTGAGGAAAACACAGGTCACCTAATTGGGACACGAAAGACCCAAATATGGAATTAAGCCCAAAACAAATTTAGTTTTGCAGTGGAAAATGCCTCTAAACCTATCAACCAGGATCAATTGGAATAATTCCTTGGGTTAGTGGAATATTGCTTAAAATTTGTAGCTAATGTTGCATATGGGCCCCTGCTCACATGCAGCAATTGCCAACTGTTAACTCCACACAGCACTGACATCAATGAGATGAAACATCAACAGGCAAACCTGTTTCAGAAGGTTACTGATATTTGAAGGAAGGGGATAAAATAAGGTTACTCATATTTGAAGGAAGGGGATAAAAATAATCAGGACTCCTCCGCATTACATTGATTACACCTTTACCGTTAAGACTAACATGTTTTATGAGTATAATGTTGTCTCCTTTGTCTTTTGACAAGTCGAAAGGAGTGTACATCACCAGGCTGACCAGTTTCATATTTGCACATCAGTTCAAACATTGCATTGCAGAGCTCATGTGTGAGATTTGTAATAGTCAGGTACATTTTGTGGCTCATTTGTGCTTCCCTACCCATGAAGTCACAAAGTTCTTTTTAGAATGAGAGTTCACACGTTTGTTATATCCATCCTTTGAGTGTCCTCTGTTCCCATACTCCATTTCCAACATCATGGAAGCGATGGAGCAAGGATTCGAGGAAAAGAAACTTGCTCGCATCAACCTCTCATTAACAGATATTAACAAAAGAAATGATAGATTAAAGAAAATTAACACACACGCGACATCCATACATGGGGAAAAGGCTTTATTCTTGCTTAAATAACAGAGAATAATCTGCTGCGTAACTAAAATCCTGTTTGAAACTGAAAATCGTCATGCGCATGTGCGTATTAGTGTCGTGTAAGTAGCCACGTGAGAAGGAAACTATCACGCATGCACAAGGAGTCATTAACCGTAGGTCTTGAGGCACCATGTGCCTGGCATATGCTTGCCTGAGTTTGGAAGAAGCTGTTGCTGCTAATGCTTTTGCTTAACAAAGAAGAAAATAACATGGGATAGAGTAGAAGCGGTTAGTGAACAGTGATAATAACATATTTGAGAAAATAACATCTGTGTATGATTCTTTTATTAATAGGGTGTGTTTGGGCCTGATGTGCTAAGCCAAAGGAAAAGATGGTGGTTGAGACGTAATACTAAGTATTGGCGAATTTTGCGGATCTGTGGTCCGCGAATTCACGCGAAATCGCAAAAAAGTCAGTGAATTCGCAGATTTTTCTGCGAACTCGCAGATTTTTTTGCGATTTCGATCTACTAAACTGGAGTACTTTCTACTGGCTAATCAGTAAGTGCTACCTCGTTGGGTAAATGTATAGTGCTTTTCCTACACTGCAGCTGCGTAAAGGGCCAGAAGATTTGTCTCCACTGACCATGTGTGCCTGTAACTTTGCCACCACACCAAAAGGCGCCGAGGTCCCTTGAGTGAGCTGTCCATCATAGTTGGGAAAGGGCGGGAAGACGTTTGATACCGCTAGTGTGTGGTGTGGGGCTTCTATGCGTGTCAACATGCCTCGTGTATAAAGGGTCAGAGAGCGAGCAGGGCAGCAGGTGAGGAGAAAGCAGCCTCCTGGTCAGAGGAACTACACTGGGATCGCGCTTGAGAAACTCATAGATTCAAGGACCTCCCTCGAGTATTACGGCTAATTTTCGACAGCAGATATGGGGTTAAAGCACACTTGCCCATCCCCAACCGTGCTTACTAATGTTTTCAGCTGAGTAAAACGTTACTAAATTTGAGCTTCAACTCGGGCACCTGCTTTATTTATATCTGTAATTGCTTCCTGTTGAGGTTTAATTTTTGTGACAGGAGCCTCGTGCCAGAATGAATCCTGCCCTGCATAGTTATCCACGAAGATGCCACCGCTTTGTGCAATACCTCTACTCAACTGGAGTACTTTCTACTGGCTAATCCAGTAAGTGCTAATTCCTTGGGTAAATGTAAAGTGTTTTTCCTACACTGTAGCTGTGTAAAGGGCCAGAAGATTTGTCTCCACTGACCATGTGTGCCTGTAACTTTGCCACCGCGCCAAATGGCGCCGAGGTCCCTTGAGTGAGCTGTCCATCATAGTTGGGAAAGGGAAGACGTTTGATACTGCTAGTGTGCGGTGCGGGGCTTGTATGCGTGTCAACATGCCTCTTGTGAATAAAGGGTCAGAGAGCGAGTAGGGCAGCAGATGAGGAGAAAGCAGCCTCCTGGTCACAGGAACTACACAGGGATTGAGCTCGAGAAACTCAGGGATGCAAAGACCTCCCTCGGGTATTACAGCTAATTTTCGATGGCAGATATGGGGTTAAAGCACACTTGCAAAGCCTCGACCGTGCTCACTAATGTTTTGGGCTGAGTAAAACGTTACTGAATTTGAGCTTCAACTCGGGCACCTGCTTTATTTATATCTGTAAGTGCTTCCTATTGAGGTTTAATTTTTGGCCCACAGGAAGCACTTACAGAGTTAAGGCAGGTGCCCGAGTTGAAGCTAACTTTGTAACCATTTTAGAATGGCGTCGGCAAGCTGCCAGAGTTGCTTACTTGCAAGTTGCAACTCTGGCAGCTTGCCGTGCCATTCTAAAATGGTTACAAAGTTAGCTTTCTTCAACTCGAGCACCTGCCTTAACTTAAATCCGCCCGCAAGCGGATTTGCGGATTTTTCGGCAATTTCGCGAGATTCGCAAATCGCGAAATTGCCGAAAATCCGCAAATTCCGCGAGCGGAACGGATTTTCCGTCGATAGTTACGTAATACAAGTCGAGTCTGCGCATTGAAAGTTTGGAGTGACCTGGTGACCTGATCATTGACCGGCTGCCAAGAAACAAGGACGAGAATACTGAGAACGATTCTTAACTGAAGAATTATATAAATTTGTATCTAATCTGTTCATGAACGTGTGAGAAAGGAAGTTTTCCTAAATTATGAATAAATTAAATGCGAAGGGTTTACTAAACAAAGGATTAGTTAAGAAATAAAGAATGACGGCATGAGGTGATGACAACTCCCCTGCCCTTGCCCAATCGCAGTCCAGGATTCCTGAATACTTGCAACTTTGAGGGTGGGATATGCAGAAGTAAAAGGTATAACCAGAGTAACTTAAGACAAGAGTAGAGAGAGAATTTTGCGGGTTTTGATATTGATGCAGATGTCGATGCTGAATAAGGAGGGGCGAAAACAGACTGGGAAGATTCAATACTGAAAGACAGCCTGAATAGATTGAAAAATTGTGGAAGAATATCGAGAAGGGAGAAAGTGTGAGAGAGGGATGCGCTCCGGTGTGTGTCAGGTTCTAGAGAAGTGTAGTAAGTATAATCCTATCCTGCTATTACTCTATAGTCTTTGTCTCCTGATTCTTTATCAGGTGACCTCCACCAGTCCTTTTGGCCAAGGGTTGGGTTTCTCCTTTCATCATCTGGTAATTATATGTTCCTTGAGGGACATCGTTTGGAAGCCAGATAGGAGCGGATTAATTCCCCATGAGGTCTTTGTCGGTTTCTTTCAAATCATACCACATCAGCGGGCCTATTTTTGCGATGGTAACTATAGCAGGCTGCTTGACTAAATAAGAAAGCATTTAGCACATTATCTTCAACTGTCTTGATGTCCCTTTAATATTATGAAGGTGTACACCTCGACTTAAGGCAATCAGAAGTAACTTAGGCCAAGATGATAATGACTATGGAGTGAAGTTTATAGTCCGAATTCAGATACACTCTTTGAATCAGAAGACAAAGTTAACGATTTAACATAGAAAATGGAAGTAGTTGACATTGGTAACCACTGTTAAAGAAAAACTCTGACGAAGGCTCTGCCGAAACGCGTTGGTAGATGACCATCTTGACCAATGTTCAGAGATTGGATTTTATGATATCATCTTGATTCCAACTTGTTCTATCTACATATCAGATTGTATTGAGTGCTTAATAATTGACAAAGTACGGTTGTAGTTTAAAGTAGGGTCTCCTGTTGTGTACTATTCGGTGGTTCGAATAAAAAAAGTTTTTTTAGGTATAATCATGCTTGAATTCAACATTGTGTATATTCTGATATTGATGCAGATGTCGATGCTGAATAAGGAGGGGCGAAAACAGACTGGGAAGATTCAATACTGAAAGACAGCCTGAATAGATTGAAAAATTGTGGAAGAATATCGAGAAGGGAGAAAGTGTGAGAGAGGGATGCGCTCCGGTGTGTGTCAGGTTCTAGAGAAGTGCAGTAAGTATAATCCTATCCTGCCATTACTCTATAGTCTTTGTCTCCTGATTCTTTATCAGGTGACCTCCACCAGTCCTTTTGGCCAAGGGTTTGGTTTCTCCTTTCATCACCTGGTAATTATATTTCTGTCTTAAATTTGCATAACTTTTTGCAAATGCATGATAGGGGTGGGTGGAATTTGCGTAATCGTGTTACGCAAATCTCCATGAAATGGTAAAAAATCTCTGCGAACACGCGGAATTGCTTGTTCGCGATGCTTTTTTCCTGTTCACAATCGCTGTTTGCTCGCTCGGGGGGAAATATCTCGCAAACACGCATTTTGAGAACGCGAACAAGGAACAAATTTTGTGAAGTTGCGAAACGCAGAATTTTGGGCAATTCCGCGTTCTCTGCGGAATGCAAAATTACCCAAATTCCGCAAATTCCACGAGCGGAACGGAATTTACCACCCAGGCCTATATATTATGTCTTTTGTCTTTCCATCTATCCACTCCTAATGCATTGAATTGTTGAATAGATCTATGAATTGAATGTATTTGATAAATGAGGTGTTCTCTCCCATGAAAGTTGATGGAGTTTGCACTGTGAATCTGTATAAATGAGCGTTCATTTTTTAATGAGTTATTTGATTTAAAAAAAAGATCATTGAATCTACCCGAGTGTGTGATTATTTTATTAAAGGCTATAAGTTAAACTAGTTATTATTGTTAATATCACCATCAGCTACTCGACTAATGGTCCATTGACGAAAGGAAGAGTGTTGATCTGTGAAGATGAGTTAGGTATTGACTAATCAGGATCAAAGAAATAAAACTTGAACCCGTAGGAATAGCCAGGAAACTTGAATATGCTTATGCAACTTTTTCTTGATGTCACGGAGTGTGTGCACATCCTCCCCCAATGCTGTGACAGCAGTGGCTAAATGCTGCCATAGAGCTGCCTTCTGTATGCCACTGATGCAGTAAGGTGTGAGACCATTTGGGCATTTGTGGTGCCTTACAATGAACTCCACAATCATGGTGGTCTCCTCAGTAGTGAAGTTCTTCTTCTTTCTCATTTGGTACATTTTCCTCTAGGGATGAACAGCAAATGAAAACGGGAACTCTCTGTGGTCAAACCTGTTCCTTGAATGTGTGCTACTTTTATATGGTTTATGGTGCTGGTCTTGCAGTTAGTGTTAATTGACTTCAGCTGGAGCATGGTGGGAGATGGTTGGCACTTGAAATGATCATCAGGCCCAAATGCAGGTATTCCAGCCCGGAAGCTGAAATTCCAGTCCGGGAGCGGAAATTCCAGCTAGGTGCGGGATTTCCGCACCAGGTGGGGAAATTCCTGCCTGAGTGCGGAAATTCCGGCCCGATTGTAGAATTAAAGTTAGGAGTCGTAAGTGCATTCTGTGAATACCAAAAATCGTAAGTGCCTTCTGTGAATACCAAAAGTAGAAGTTTAGGATAAATCAGCCCCATTTTTTTTTTACCACAGTTTTGACATTTTTCTAAGAGGTAGACCACTTTTCCTACTTTGTGTGATATCAACCTACTTCCGGTTTGTGTGGAAACAGGTGCAAAAACCATGGGTGAGTTTGGAAAGCTATACATTTCTGAAAAGTAGGCAACATTCTAATTACAGCAACAGGTCATTTGTGTAGGTACCACACGATTTTCACAAAAAACTATTGAAATAAAAAATATTGAGGATGATGAGGAAAAAACTGCCATTTTTGACAAGGATTTAATCAATAAATCAATCAATCAGCAAGTTTGTAAAGCGTGCTACTCACCCGCTAGGGTCTCAAGGCGCTGGGGGGAGGGGGAGTCGCTACTGCTCGAACAGCCAGGTCTTGAGTTGTTTCCTGAAGGAGAGGTGGTCTTGGGTCAGCCGGAGGTGGGTGGGGAGGGAGTTCCATGTCTTGGCCGCCAGGTAGGAGAAGGATCTTCCTCCGGTGGTGGTTCTGCAAATTCGTGGGATGGTGGCGAGGGCGAGGCTGGCGGATCGAAGCTGGCGAGTGGGTGTGTAGAATGCGAGGCGGCTGTTGAGGTATTTGGGGCCCATGTCGTGGAGCGCCTTGTGTGCGTGGGCGAGGAGTCTGAACGTGATCCTCTTGCTAACGGGGAGCCAGTGCAGATCTCTCAGGTGGGCAGAGATGTGGCTGTGATGGGGGATGTCCAGGATGAGTCGTGCAGAAGCGTTCTGTATGCGCTGGAGTCTTTCTGCAACTTCTTGTCACGATAGGCAATTTGCAAAGTCAATTCACTGTTATGTCTTACAGACCTTTTCTGGTCACTGCAATCGACAGGATTTGTAGCTGTTCCAAGATCATGTGCCACTCAGAGTCAAACCTGAGCGGTAACTTAGAATCATTTCTCATTGTGTACAGACTATTCAGCAATTCATATAGTAAAATATAAATAATTAACAATTGGTATGAAGGAAACCTATCTAATGCTGAAATGTACACAAGATACTGAGTTTAGGAACAGTGGTTATTTTTACACCTCTGTACTTGGAATTACCCATAGTATCATGTGATTCAGAGGGCATTTTGCAAAATGTCTTCTTTCTTTCACTCTGGTTTGGAAGCCACAAATGTAAAGAAATCCACTTAGTAATAACAAATGTTCAACTATTCAGTGTTCCCACACATCTCCCAATAAAAACTATACTCAAATTGTATGGCTGGGCCTAGCACTTGCGACACAAAACCCGAACTGGAGAAATCATATTTCACACAGCAGAATCCATAATTATTTTTAAAATGTGGGTAGCTGTAGATTTTGTGCCCTAGCTCAGCTGCCACCCAGGGAAACCAATCATACTCAGACATCTCTACAAATAGACACCTTGGGGTATCAATGGTGCCCCACCTTGTGTGGCTTTCACTGGGATTTTGTACCCAGAAGCCTTTGATATCCTCAAACTATGGCTAAAAACACATATTTTCCTCACATTTCTGTGAGGGAAAGTTCTGTAATCTGGTGGGAGCCACACATTTTCTACCATCATGCATCTCCTCACGTCTCCAAAGAAAAATGGTACCACACTTGTGTGGGTGGGCGCTCGCGCAGGGAGAAGAACCAGAACGCAATATGGAGAGATCACATTTTTTCACTCAAAACCAACCCTTTTTTGCAATTTGGGTAGCTGTGGAAAATGGGTCCTAGCTCAAATGGCATCAGTGGAAACCTACCCAACGTGCACATTTCTGAAAAGAAGCCACCCAGGGGAGTCCAGGGTAGGGTGACTGTGGCTCTCACTAGGTTTTCCTACTCAAAACCCTTTGCAAACCTCATATTTTGGCTAGCAAAACAGAGTTTCTTCATATTTCTGTGAGAGAAAGTTCTGGAATCTGCAGGGAGCAACACATTTCCTACTACCCAGCTTTCCCCCTTGTCTCCCAATAAAAATGGCACCTCACTTGAGTGGGTAGGCCTAGCACCCACAACTGGAACAGGCCCAAAACGCAATGTGGAGACATCAACATTTCCTATCAAATAAATTACCTGTTTTGGCAATGGGGTAGCTTCCTTCACTGGCCCAGGTTTGCCTGCCATCTTTGGAAACCTACAAAACCCAGACATTTCTTAAAACTAGACACTCAAGGGAGTACAGAGGGTGTGCCTTGCATGGATCTCTTAGGTTTGCTTACACACAAAGCACTGCAAACCTCAAACTTTGCCTGCAATCCCAAGTTATTTATGTGACATAAACGTTGGGAATCTGCAAGGATCTAGAAAAGTCCTACCACTCAGCCTTCCCATTCTTGTCCCAATAAAAACACTACCCCATTTGTGTGGCTGGGCCATTTTTTTATGTTTTTATTTTGCAAAACAAATCATATTAATACATGTCATTACATTTTCTGAATACACAGTGAAGAAACATCTTAAATGTTTGGAGAGAACACAGATAAAAGGTCAAAATTCATTCATAAATATACAAAAAGCGTCCGGATAGCAGCTTGAATTATCCTTTGGGTTGCCTTTGATAGTGTAGAAAAGATAAAGTGTTTGTGCAATAAATAGGTTAATTACAGATTTACTAGTTCTCCAAATTACTGATTGGGTCCCAAAGATTCTGCCCAAACTTCCTTTTCCTTCTACCCTTTAACATGTGTACTGACGATTCTATTTTGTAAATAGCCAGCTAGTATACTAGATCTCCAGTTGGAAAGGGTGGGAGGATCAGAGCTTATCCATTGAGAGGTTACGCAAGTGCGAAAAATGGCCATAGCAATAAACAGGAAACCTATCTCTGATCTAGCTCTTTTATTTGCTTCTATGCTGTCTAATAGCCCCAGAATAAATAGAGTTGGAGTGATTAAAACCGGGAAGCCGAAGACCTTAGTTAAAAAGGCCTCTAGGTCCTGCACAAATATATCCTTTTTTGGGCAAGTAAAAAACATGTGTAAAGTGTCTGCCGCAACTAGATCACATCTGTTGCATTTTCCTCCTCTCCCCCATTAACCCATTTAGCTACTTTTGCTGGAATATAATGTAGATCAAAGACTGACATGAAATGTTGGCTTCTAAGGCTCCCTGTTAATAATACCTGATTTGCAGCTCCAGCGAATCCTCTATATATATTGCATCCTTACCCAGCCTATTTTCCCATTTCCCTTTCTGGACTTCCAAATCATCCGGGAAAGATTGGATTCAGGGCCCTATTATGATGGCGGACGGGCTTGCGTCCGTCCGCCACCCCTGCGTAAGAGGGACTGTCCGCATGGGCAGCGGCGGTCCCTCCACAGCAATTAGGATGTGACCGCCACCCTGGCGGTCACATCCTGTATTTTTTACATTGCGGCGGGTGCTGCTTGAAGCAGCACCCGCCGCAATGTAAAAAATGAAAGCAGTGCATTTGCATGCACAAAGCGGCAGGCACCGCGCGGTGCCTGCCGCTTCGTGCACGCAAAGGCAGGGGGGTACCATAGGTACCCCCCATGTGCACCCCCCACCCCCCTTCACCCAGGGGGCCCGCTACGGGCCCCCGAGGTGAAGATCCACATGCTTTTCCTTGGCGGATTCTCCGTCGCGAAAAAGCATGTTTGCACAGCCATCCTAATATGTCTGGCGGTGTCTGAGAGACACCGCCACCATATTAGGCCTTTTCCGCCGCGGTTGTAAGCCAACCGCGCCGGAAAAGCGGCGGACAGAAACCAGGACCCACCAGCCATCCTAATGTGGCGGTGGGTCTTTGGTGGGTCCGCAGAGGATTTTCCGCATCCTCCGGGCCGGCGGTGGCTTCCGCCGGCCCGGAGGATGCGGAAAATCCTCCATCGTAATGTGCCCCTAAGTTTTGATAGATCTTCCCAATCCTGGGCTTGTAACTATCTCCACCAAGGGAATCCTTTCTGATATCCCCTTTATCCTACTCTCATTACTACCAAGAAAGCTTCGTACCCGCAAATATTTGAAAAAATCCCTTTTGTCCACCCCAAATTATTTCTGCAGTTTCATAAATGACATAAGCTGGCCTTCCCTACACAGATCACCGAGGATGCTAATTCTTTTTTTCCTCCATCTAAAAGTAAATTGGTCCTGAAAGACTGGTGTTAAATAGACCCAGAGCAGAAAGTGGAGTATATGCGTTTAAATATGAGAACTCCAATTTTTGCACTGCACTTGTCTCTAAACCCTGTAAGCTGCTTTTAAGAATTTGAAGGTGTTTTTTTCAATAATAGCTAGGTTCAAGCATCTTAACCAAACAGCCCTTAACTTCAGACTCCAACCCTATTTCATATATTGTTGGAATGGCTTCCCCTGGGATTACTGCTTTATCCTCAACTAAGAGGATACCCATATGTTGTAACAAAATAATAAAAAAAAGCTGGGAATTGCCCACCCTCCCCGGTGTTTTGGGAGGGTCATCCATTTGGCCACCCTTCTTGGTTTACGGTATCCCCATAAGAATCTCTGACAGATTCTTTCGATCTTTGCTAAGGTGGACAATGAGAATTGTAGAAGAACCATTTTAAAAATGTATAAAAATTTTGGGAGGACCAACATTTTGAAAACATTACTTTGACCACACAAAAAGAGGTGAAGATGATCTAGCCTTTCCATTTTTTTGCTCATTTTATCCACTATTGGATTAATATTCATATCAGGGATTTGTTCTATTGCGGCTGTAATCCTAACCCCCGGGTATATAGCCTCTTGGACAATCGGGAGATCTAAAGTTTGAGCAAGTCCAGAGCATAACATTTGTGCCTTCTCAATATTTAACTCATAACTTGAGAAGGTTCAGAACTGTTCTGCTAAAAGCTTTACCTCTGAGATTGCAGAGACACCATCTGTAGCAAGCACTGCAATGTCGTCTGCATACGCCAATTCTCTATAGTTAATATCTTTGACCTTCACCGCCTTAATATTAATGTCCAGCTCCAATTTTTCTAAAAAAGGATCTAAATAAAGGGCAAAAAGCAAAGGTGAGCACGGGCAACCTTGCCTTGTACCTCTACTAATATTAAGCCCCTTTGAGTTCTGACCTGATATATGGATTACAGGTTTTGGAGAAAAATATAATGTTCTGATCGCCTGGAAAAACACTCCACAAATCCCTTCAATTGTAGGGCAGACCACAGATACCGCCAGGAGACCCCGTCGAATGCTTTCTCGGCGTCCAACAGGACTACCCCCAGCGGTGATTCCACGGCCTGAGCCCAGTCTAGGAGAGATTTAACCCGGCATACATGGTCTGTCGGGTCTCTGCCAGGAATGAATCAATGCTGATGAAGTGAAACTAGAGGGGCGATGACCTTGCCTAATCTGGTTGTAAGTATCTTAGAGTAGATTTTACTATAAAAGTTTATAAGTGATATGGGACGATACAATGCTAATAAGATTTCCCCTTTTATTTAAAAACAACTATGGGCCTCTTTAGCAATGAAGATGGGACATATCCCCCTTGAGCCATTTGGAATATTTGCAGGATCTATTGCTGACATGACTTGAAGAATGCCCTATAAAACTCCAGGGCAATGCCATCAGGTCCAGTGGCCTTACCAAGGGCTAAAGAGTTTAAAGCTGTTTCTAGTTCTTGCAAGGTAATCAGTGATGCAAGAATTTCATTTTGTCCATCTGTGACCACATTTGTTTCTAGATCCTTCCGAAATGCTGCTGCGGTCCCTCCATCTAATGGGGTCTCTCCCTCAGTATATAATTGCTCATAATACTTTTAAAAAACATTTAATATTTCCGTTGGGGATTCTTGAATTTGATCCGAATGATCATTGATTTTGACAATTCTATTCGACACCTCTCGTTGTTGTTGGGGTTTTGCCAGGATCCTCCCAGTTCATACTGCTCAGCCTTATGTTGTATATATTTAGCAGCCACCTCTGAACCAAAATGTTGATGTATTTTAGACTTGATAATTGAGATTTCCTGCTGGCACTCCTCACTATTAAGCCCTTTGCTAACTTTTCTCATGAGTGCTAGTTCTGCCATTTCTAGCTGTTTGAACCTATTCATTCTGCAGTGCTTTCTGGCGGGAAACGGAGAAGCTCAGGGTCTCGCCTCTAATCTCTGCCTGAAAAGTATCCCATACTATAGTATCGGCAGATACGCCTCTGTTAATATTGAAGAATTCAATGATCCATTTAGTCATATGATCCTGATAAAGTTGATCGCATAGAAGTTTCCTTTCGAAAGTCGAAGACCTATGAGTCCTAGTACTCCCAGACAATAAGACTTCAATTACTAAAGCATTATGATCTGACATGGTCCTTGGATAACTCTTTCCACTTTCATTATTTTAACTAATTGGTCAGAAGTAAAAGTCAATGTATTGGAAAATGAAGCCATAACCCATAAGGAGCAAACAGTGTCACTGGAGGGTCAAATGGCAGACACTCCCTGGAAGTTGGAGGAGTTCAAAAACCGAATGAGACGCAATAACTTGAGAGTTTTGGGCATTCCAGAAGGGGTTGAAGGGGGCGATGTTATAAAATTTATTGTTGATCTTCTGAAAGGGGCTCTTACGAAGTTGGGGAACTGGGATTGGGCTCAAGAAATACAGCGTGGATGGGAGGAGCCAAGATGGCGATCGGAACAGTCGCATGAACGCTTCGCTCTGAGATCCTTTCCTCCCCGCTTCTATATCCTGTCGATAATCCTGTTCGAGGTTTTCTGATTTCTACTACTAGAGAAAATTGCTCACTTACCGTCTGATTTTGGTGCTCCAGCGTGCGGTGGTCCCTGCGATCTGCCATTGTCTGCTGGCTGGCCTTCCCGGCCCGGACGCCGGGACCTCGAGTGCTGCGCCTGCCCGGCGGTGTTCGGAGTGTTGGTGGCCCTGGTCCGGATGAGAAGCCTGTTGTGGGAACCTGAGAGCCGAGAGCCGGGAGAGATGGAGCGGACCCGCTCCCAATAGCGGGTCGCCCCGTATGCCCGAGCGGTTGGTGAACCGGAGAGAGGCCGTGTGGTCCGGTTCCCCTCGGGTGGGACGTCCACTCCTGTTCGTGGTCCCGTCTGGGAACCGGTGCCCGGCTCCCGGAGAGCTGCTGGGAGCGCACCCGGCCTTCTGGTGACTCTCCTTTCTTCGCCGGGCGCCGCCCGTCACGGATCGGCTGTTGGTCCTGTCTCCTCTGGCGGTCATGATGGACTTGGAGGTGGAGGGGATAATGGCGGCGAATGATGTTCTCAAGATGGCGGACGACCCCTTGAAGTGTGTCCCTCCCGGAGATGGTGACAATGTTACATTTGAGACCCCCGGACCACGGTTACTTGGGGCGGCGCTTACACGAAGTCATGTGCTGCTTGCGCTGGTTACGCTGCGGACCGATCTGCGCTGGAAGTCCCGGGACTTGGAGTTGCGGATCGCTGCCATAGTTGATCCGCCATCTTGTGGCGCAGTGCCCTCTCCCCGAGTTGGTCCCGTTGACTCCCCTCCGGTTATTGGGCCGGGGTCCCCGGATGTGTCTCGGAATTTGAGGGAACTGATGGACCTGGCGCCGGTGCTGCACCGTTTCCCACATCCTGTGATCTTCCCTCCGTGCTGGGCAGACCTGACTTTGGATTTGGACGCGTTGGTGATTGGCGTACTGTTGCATTCTGGCTGCCGCCATGTATCGTTGACCACCTCTTGGTGGCTGGGGCGATGTTGCGTGAAGATACCGCCTGCCTTACCTGACTGGTATGGACTTTTTGTGTTGTACTGTCTCCTGATTGCCCGGATGTTTGGCAGTTCTACTATTCACAGAAGTGGCCAGGGGTGACCTTGCTTAGGTCCTGGCGGGACTTTCTCTTAGTTAATGGCGTATCCTGGACTCGCCTTGTGGACTGTTATTGATTGCATCCTGTGCGTTGGCTTTTCTCAGTACTCTTTCTGGCCTCGATCTGTAAAGCTCGTTGCGGGGAGGGGGGGACCGAGTGTTTCCATCGCCGGCTCCTCTCCTCATTCTTTCTCTTTCTTTTATCTCTTTCCTTATTTTTCCTTTTTCTTCCTTTATTTCCTTTCTGTTGGGTGTTTCTGGGGCGACAGACACGCTGTTAGTGGGGTAGGCCATAGCCAGTACGGTGATGTAGGGTGGCGGGTGATGTTTTTTTATTTTTATTTTAATTTGTTTTGTTCTATGGTCCCTTTTTCTCCCCTCTCAAGGGGGTTGGCTATGTCTTCTTTTTCTTCCTTTATTTCCCTGGTGTCTGCACTTGCCTTTCTTTCTTCTTGTTTTGGGCGGGTGGGCTTTCTGTAAGACGTCTTATTACATTACCTTTTATGGCTTGACCTATCCTTCTGGCTCGCCTTCGGTGGGCTTAGGGTGTATTTGGTCACATTATTTCTTATTGCGTTTCGTTTGTGTGGGGGGATATTCCCCTCCCGCATCCCTTTCTTTGATTGTGTTGCATGACGCCATGGTTGATATAGCCGCTGCCTCCTCTTAAAATCATAAAAATGAAACCTCTCTTATCCTTGCGCTTTTCTGTGTTGCGACCACATCTTGCGGCTGTACTGTCCTTGCTTTTTATCGTACACGTATACATTGCTCTGTCTTTTTGATCTCCTGATTTTGCGGCCGGCCCTTGTGGTTGTAGGCCTGCGCTTGTATGGCTCTGCTTATATGAATAAAGGTTTTAAAAAATAAAAAAAATAAAAAAAGAAATAAAAAAGAAATACAGCGTGCTCATAGGTTCCCACTCAAGCAGAAGAAACCTGCATCTGCAGTTGGGAATAAACCCTGTGCTATCTTGATCTATGTAGGGAATTTCGTCCTCTGCCAGGCAATTTATGATCTTGCCCATCCGGATCGACAACAATCTTTTAATAGCCATACTTTTTTTGTAAGGCCCGATTATTGTCATTCAACAGTTGAATGTACCTGGCGACTTCGCCAGCTAATACAGCCATCCCAGAATAAGGGAGCGCAGGTGTTTCTATTAAATCCGGCCACACTTAAAGTAATTTGGAGGGAAATACCCCATTGTTTCTCATTAGAAATTCAGGCTAAAGAATTTTTGCAAACCCTTGGGTACATTCTTTGTATATGGAAGAGAGATAATTGTGTTGCTGGGTTTTTTTGATGCGATATTTGTGGTGTTTTTTTTTTATTATTCTCTTTTTTGACTGGAGCGGGCATGAGGTAAGGCACCCTTTTCAACACAGAACCTGGTTGGTCTAGCCGTTAGTGATGGGTGGTGGGGCACAAGGAGAGGGGGGAGGTGGGGGGTCATGGGAGGTAGGCCTAAGGGAGGGGTAGAGAGAAGGGGTATGGGGTAAGCAAAGGTTAAGGCACTTGTAGTGTAATATATGTATTGATGTTTACATATGTTTAAGGAAGAATTAAATTATTTCTATAAGCATTCATAATTTAATGTCATTGATGGAGAGATGTGATACTGAAATTTGTCAATACAAGGATGATGGGTAAAATTCTTATTTGCTCACTAAGTGTTTGTGGCCTTAATGATAGGAAAGTAAGGGGCATACTTACTAAATACCTCCGCTGTAAGCAGATTGAAGTAGTATGTCTTCAAGAGACTCACATACCCTGGAACAAGCACGGGTGGCTAAGGGACTTAGGGACAGATGTAGGTAAATGAGAAATACCGATTTCTTAATAACGAATTTTACCGATTCCCTATTAAGAAATCCTTATTTCCTATGTAGGTAAATATTCGGTAAAAAATACGGAATCCTTAATATTCCTTATTACCGAATCGGTAATTGAGATTCGGTAATAAGGAATACCTACCCATTCCTTTCTATGGGCTTGGAGGCCCA
This sequence comes from Lissotriton helveticus, assembly GCF_964261635.1. Classification (NCBI taxonomy): domain Eukaryota; kingdom Metazoa; phylum Chordata; class Amphibia; order Caudata; family Salamandridae; genus Lissotriton; species Lissotriton helveticus. Next base: position 1,316,065,233 of record NC_136069.1, on the reverse strand, counting down.
TAGGAATGAATGTGAAGACATTCAGTATTAGCGATTCGGTATTATCAAATCGTTAATACCGGGAGGTATTTCAAGGGTGCCAGGGTATCCAAAGGACACCGTGTTGCACCCCTGAAATGTGCATGTGTGCACATGTGGCACATATACATGCCCTAAGAGCATGGATGTGTACCACATGGCACTTTAAAAAAAGCAAAAAAGTGTTTTTTAAGGGAAATCGGTAATTACCACCAACTTGAAGTTGGTGTTAATTACCGATTTCTTAAGGCTCAAAAGCATTCTTCAATGTGCTTCCTACATTGCATTTAAGGAATTGGTATTACCGATTCCTTAAATGCAAGAGCAATAAGGAATCGGTACTAAGGAATCGGTATTTACCGATTCCTTATTTACCGATTCCTTACCTACATTAGGAATGGCTAAATACCGGTCGGTAACGCTGAACTTTACCGAATTTTAGCGTTACCGACCAGTATTTACCCACCTACATCTGGCCCTTAAGCTTTAATATCCTAGCATGTACTCGGCAGGAAACGACTACAAGGGGGGCTATAATCCTTGCAAAACATGGTTTTGGTCTCTGTAAGAGAATTCAGGAAGATCAGCTGGGACGATGGGCTATAGTTGAGTATAAATGCACAGCTGGTAATGACTCTATTACAATATGTTCCATTTATGAGTCTAAACTACATGATCCCGATATATTACATTTTCTAACAATCGAACTTGCCCTATGGCCCTGCCCATTGATCATCTGTGGAGATTTTAACATTCATTCAGATAGCAATTTTAATATAAATGCTGACTTACCAAATCAGGGCAGGAAAGTAAAAGTTTATAAAGCCTTGCAAAGCTTAGTGAGAGAACAGGGTCTGATTGATAGCTGGCACGAGTATAGATAAGCGGATCCAGGATTCACTTTCTACTCGGCCCCCGCCATAAGTTGTGTGGCTGGGCCTAATGCCCAGAGCAGGAACAGATCAAACCAGGGTCAACGGGAGTCCATGCAGGAAAGAACTGTGAAAGACAGGCCATGTGCACCAATATCCATATTGATGGGAAAATGATCTGCACAAGCAGTCACTGTCCACAAGCTGCCAGCAAGCATGGCTAGATAGATAAAGAGGTAGCCCATTGTCTGGGCAGTCATTGAGCACAAGTCACCCCAGTGCTTAATTTGCAGAAGAAAAGTGTCAGGACCTACGTTTTGCTCAAAAACTGCAGGTCAATGCTATCGTAAGCTGGGAAGGCCAAATACCAAGCCAGCATAGTCTTGAGTCCACCATGACTCAATATGAAATGAGTGTACGATAAAGGACATATGGCTAAACATAATTGTAAGCATACTGTAGAAGCATTCCACAACATATCCGATATCAAGGATAACAAAAACCACATCGTACCAAGCCATAGCATGCGACTAAGTCCGTGCACTTGTCTCAATAGGGACATCTTAAGGATTTTGGGGCCCTGGGCCAAATGTATTTTGGAGGCCCCTTTTTCGGAACACCTTTGAAGTTATGATACAATTTCAGCTCTTTCATGCAATCTTTGGCCTGGTCACTATAAGTGCACAGGCACACTCGTTCAAATTCTAAATGTGTTTACATATAATATTCAGGTATAGTGGTGTGTGTTTTCAATATTGTAACACAACAGCAGCTCAACAATATTATTGAAAATAATCCCTCTGACACCCTTCCATTTGTCATATCTATGAATGATGCATTAAACATAAAAACAACATCCGTCTGTAATAGACTCTCACACATCAATCACATTAAAAATAAATGAAAGGAGGGGGCTTCAACATCCGGCATCATCCTGCAAACTCTCCCATCCTACCTGCTATTTAACGCTGTATTCTGTCTGTCCACGACAAGGGCAATCTTCTGGCACTGCTCCTGTCCTGCTGCTCGGCCGGGCGGCTGAGGAATGTCGGGGTGAGGTGGAGCACGGCCTGTGCTCCCGCTCCTGGGTGTGCTTTGGTGACTCCCTCGGAGGGCGCGTGATCCTTTGGCGCCTCCCGCTGCTGCCCTGACACCCGAGAACCTGTGAGGCGAGTCCCCGGTGAGTGTGGCTTGTGTTGGTGTGGTTGGGGGCCTGCTGCCATACCGCTGGGTCTGGTGCATCGCGGTCCTGCCGCTGCATTTCTCCGCCCCCTCTGGCCGTCGTTAATGGCAGCCTTCCTAGTCCGGACCTGGTGACGGGGGTCGCGGTCCCCCATGTGTCCCCGCCTGCCTTTCCCCCGCCGGTGTGCTGCACGTCCCCCCTGCCTGTCTGCTGCTGCGGCCCGGCCGAGCCTGAGATCCTCCTCGCTCCTGCTGCTGTGCTGCGGTGTCTTCCTGTTGGCCTGTCTGGATCCTGCCTGCTGCTCACCTGCCATCTGGGCCCTGGTCTTTGCTGCTTCTGTGCCGCATCGTCTGGCGCCTGCGGGGGGCGTCTGTGACCTTGTGTGCATCTGCTGTGGGGCCTTCCAACATTCCAGCGCAGGCCTAGAGTTAGGCCCCGCCTCCGTCTCCTGCTGGCTTCTGTGTGTTATTCTGGCCTTCAGTGCGGGCCCTCAGGCGTGAGGCCCTCCTTCACCGGGTGAGGTGCTTGCAGCTGCAGGGCCTCCGGATGCCTCCTGCTGGTGTGGACCTGAACGTGCCTTGCCTCCAGCCTGGGGGGCCCCGTTGTGAGTGCCGGGCGGCTGTTGGTGGACTCTTCCAGCTACCGCCTTCTTGGCCGTCTCCTCCTTGGCGCGGTGACGGGAGCGGCGGCCCGTGCCTCATTGCCTGCATTGCCCCTGAGGTGCTGAGTGCTCTGCTCATCTTCTGCTGGGGCCTGGCCAGACCTGGGCTTTGCTGTGCCTCCGCTGCAGGGCCGTGACTTCTCCCTGGACTCTCCCGCTGGCCTCTTTTGCCTCCTGTGCCCGAGCAGGTTTTACTTCTGCGCCCTGTCGCCTGTCTCCTACGGCTGTTCTGTGCTGCCGTGGGTGCACGCCTTGGGGGGGCCTTTGCATTGTGGGGTCCCGGTGCTGGCCTTGTGTTTGGCCCTACATCAGACTTCTCCCGACTCCTGCTGCAAGTTGAGGCCGCCGCTGGACCTCTCTCCCTCTCCTGGTGCTGGTGTTGGGTGCTGTGGGTGCCGCCGATCGCTGCCTTTCTGGGGCTGTACTGCCTGTGCCTAGCCGCCCTATCTGGGAGTACCTCCATTTTGGCCAAAAATGGTCGTGCTACGGGCGGCGCCCATTCCCAGCTGTCCACTCACGTGATATTCTCTCCTTGACCTGATCTCCTGTGTTTTTGGGGGCGACTGGGGCCACCATCTGGGCTTCTACCTTCCTCGCACTGCTGGTGGTATCTGCGGGTGTCTGCGGTCGCAACCTCGCCGCTCCATTGGACAGTCACTAAGTCTTGGTGGCCCTGTCCTTTCACATTGCCTCGGGAGCCTCTTCTTTGGACCTCAGCCACTCTCATTACGTGGGCTCAGCACGCCACTTCTTGCCCTGTGCTACCAGCTCCTGGGAGACAGCTGGCTCCCTTCCCTCCTGTTGTGTCTCCGCCTCCTGCTGGCCACCTTCTGTCCACTGGGTCTTATCACCATGGGGAAGTTTAACCCCAAACAGCCCAAGATTGCATTCGATCTCCGGCAGTCTTCTCGTCAGGACGGTGCTGGCTCTGAAGTCGCCGATTCTGCTGCCACAATGGATGCCCCCCCCACCTAGCTGCGATGACGATCTGAAAGCCATGATGCTGGATGTCAAGTCGACCATGACTGGCATCGCAACGCAACTTGACCAACTCTCTGTCTGGATTCGGTCAAGGCCCGTGTTGACCCACATGACTCCCGACTGTTGCATGTCGAATCCAGGGTGTCGGATGTCGAGGATGCTGCTACCCAGGATCGTCAGAAACTTCTTCAAATGGATAAAATATTGGCGGCCATCAGGGAGAAGAACGAGGACTTGGAGGCTCACTCCCGGCTGAGCAATCTCCGCATTACTGGCCTGCCGGAATCCACCAACATCTTAAAAATGGAGGACTTTGTGGAACAATTGATAAAGGAGCTCTTCAGGGAGACCCTTTCTTCGTTTTTTGTCGTGGAGCGGGCGCATCGACCCCTCGGCCCGCGCCCTGGCCCTGGGCTCCCTCCGTGCCCGATCATAGTCAAGATTTTGAACTTTTCGGGATTGTGACGCCATCCTCCGAGTGGCGCGGGACAGGGGCACCATTGAACACCAGTGTAACAAGCTCTTCTTCTACCCGGACTACACCCTTACTGTTCAGGCGGCCCGCCATGAGTTCCTTCCGACCAAGCGCATCCTTCAGAAGCATGAGGTCTCTTACTCTCTGGCGAGAAGTCCAACACTACCCTAAGCTTGGCCACCCTGCTTCATCGCAGGGGTGTTCGCTGAACCTCGCCATGCCCCCAGGGGATGATTCCCAATGTTTGTTCTATGCTTACCCTTCCCAGTTGTGGGTTTCAGGGGTGGGGTGGGTGGTTTTCTCAGCCAGGTTGGAGTGGGTGCGGAGTTGGGGGGATATCGGCAGCTGGGGGTTTTGGGGTTGGGTTTGGGTGGGGGGATGTCTGGGAGGGATGAATCTCCTTGGTTGCAGGGGTTGTATTTGCTCCCTGATGTTGTTTTGATGTTTGTCACTGTTTCTTCTCATCATGTACACTACACTGTACTGTGCTCCACTGCTTCTGATGCCGGAGGAAATTCTTGCTGCTATAAGTGGCTTGCCTGGGGACAAGGCCTCGGGCCTCGATTGTCTCCTGGCATCCTTTTATAAAACGTACGTTGACCTACTGGAGCCGCACCTGGCGGAAACGTACAATTAATCTTTTGAAAACAGTCTTTTCTCTCAGTTCCTCCGAGAGGCCCTGATTACTCTCCTCCTAAATCCCAACAAACCCGCGGACCGTCATGATTCCTATCGCCCCCTCTCCCTCATAAACATTGATAATAAAATATTTGCAAAGCTCATCGCCTCTCCCCTCGTTATTTTCATGCCCCTAATTGCTCTGCCGGATCAATCTGGCTTCATCCCCAGGAGAGCTACGTCACACAACCTTCGCACGATCTTCACTGTCCTGCATCAGATCTACCCCAGCCTTCCAGCCGTAGCCACTCTGCTGGACGCCACAAAGGCATTTGACACTCTGTAGTGGCCCTTCCTGTTTTACCTCTTACCCCATATGGGTTTTAGTGCAAATTTTTGCACAAAATCCGACTCCTCCTCATGGCTCCATCAGCACGCCTACGCATAAACGGCCAGATCACCGACTCCATCAGTATCCATCGAGGCACCAGGCAGGGGTGCCCACTTCCACCTATGCTTTTTGCCATCGGAATGGAGCCCCTCCCTGTCAGGCTCCGGCAGCACCATACGCATAGGGGAATAGGATTCTCCTCCCGCTCCCTTCTTGTGTCCATGTACGCTGACGACGTTACTTTGTACGTCCGCCACCCCCAGGATAACCTTAGTCCCTTAGTCCGGGAAGTCATACGCTTTAGTGGCTTGTCCGGTATACAAGTGAATTGGAGCAAGTTGGTCTTGTTCCCGCTGACGGATGCCACTGCCCCGTTCACGCCTGACTCCCCATTTGTTTGGGCAATTGGCCCGACACGCTACTTGGGCATCTGGCTAAGTAGGAATCTGGACGAATTGTGGAGGACGAATTTTGGGTGTGCTGTGGACTGGCTTGAGTACAAGATTTCAGTATGGCGCAGGCTCCCGCTGTCGTTGGCTGGTCGGATTGCAATTGCCAAAATGGTCATGTTGCCGAAATTCCTCTACCTGTTTTTAAACAATCCCATCCTCCTCACTGCTCACTTTTTCCGTAAATTACAGTCTTTGATTATTTCACTTGTCTGGGCGGGCAGAGAGCCGCGGGTGTCGTACGATATTCTTACTCTCCCCATTTCGGTTGGTAGTCTGGGTGCACCGGACTTTAAGATAGGCGTTGTGTGCACCGGCCAGCTTCCTGCACTTCCTGCTACATCCCACACCCTATCAGCCTCATGTGGCCGTCGAGGCGGACATTGCATCTCCATGGCCCTTGGCTATGGCATTGTTTGCACCGGCGACCCGCCCCCGGGCGTAGGTGGATATGGTCGAGACGCTGCGTTGGGCCTGGTCCGGACTTCGCCGGCTCTCGGGCCTCCCCTTGCTCTCTGCAAAGGCTGTGCCAATTGTTAACCACCCTGATTTCACCCTGCTCCATCCTTTTGGCATGTCTTAGTATGCATCGCGGATGGGCTTGCGGACGACTGCGTACCTATACCCTGGAGATGCCTTCTATTTCCTCCCTGAATCGTCAGGACACGCTACTCTTCTACCAGTTGCGCTCCATTTGTAGAACACTTCATCCTACCTTCCCCCAGCCCCCCCCACCATGCCGTCCCTCGACCTTGTGTACACATCCCCATCCCCACATAAATTGGTCACCAAACTGTATGCGCTTACACTACTGGCAACCTTTATTTCAACCGACATAGCGCGTGAGGTTTGAGGTGTGGACCTTGGCATAGACATAGCGCAGGCAAACTGGCTCTATTGTTGTAATCAGATGAAGAAGCTGTCACCTAACTACCGGCTTCGTCTGATACATTTTAAGTTCTTGCATAGGATATACCGCATCCCGGCCCAGCTCCACAAGCTAGGGCTCTTACCTTACGATACCAGTAGGTGCTGTGGAGCCCCTGCTTCAGACTTTGCGCATCTGGCATGGCTGTGCCCGAGGGTCGCCAAATTCTGGCAAAGCGTTTGTTCCACAATCTTGGCTATTACTGGTGCCTTAGTTTCCCCTGATCCCCCCCTGTGCCTCCTGGGCTTCGTGAAACACTGCCCAGATGCCTCCCGTTGCCTAATTGCTATGTTGCTTGTCTTGGCCCGCCACAGGGTCGCCATGTGTTGGGGCCGCAGGCCTGCTCCCTTGGTTAATGCTTGGCCTTAGGACGCCTCACGCTGTCAGACTCTGCTATCGGAGTTTTGGGTCTTAATGCCCTCCAACTCAAGGCCGGCTGACATTTGGGGTCCCCTGGTTACCTACCTTCATTCTAGATCCCACCCCAGTGGCACTCCCTCTCCCGCGCTCCCTTTCGGCTCCCCGCCCGCAGCGGCCACCAGTGCTGTCCAGTGCTCACCCGCCCCTCCCCGGCATTAGAATCCTGCATGTTTCTCACATTTCATACAGAAGCGGTGGAGGGTCCTCCCCTTTTGTGGAGGGCCTACTTTATACAGTATGATGTCTTTGCAATGTGCCCTCGAGATGGTGTACTCACGTGACTGTTTGCTGCAATCTCTGTTTTATGCTTGTACTGGCTTCTAATGTATTACTTTACATTTACCTGGTGCACAGTGTACTGTACTTGACGTGAAATTCTTCAATAAAGGTTTTTGAAAAATGAACAAAAAATGAAAGGAAACAGCAGGTAAAACAATCTGTTTTGGAAATATTCGAGGTCATCAGGGCAAGACTCTCCAGAACAGAGCTGGCTGTATCAGGGGGCCCCTCAAAGGCTGGGGCCCTGGACCAGAGCCCACTTTGTCCATGTCTTAAAACGTCTCTGCGTCTCAATTCCCAATGTGCCCCCATGCAGGTGTGTGGTGGCCTGGATTAGTATCCATATCAATTGTGTGTACCTACATCAGGCATCAATAAGGGATCCCCCATGGTATGTGCCTCAAAGGGTTTGTGTCCACCTCATGACTCTTTAACCCACCACCAGACACTCTCTGCCTCCCTATCTCACTCATGCATACTCTTTTTCTTCCCTGCCTACTTTGCTTTGTCACTGTTTTTCTGGTATTTTTCTTCCTCCTTTTCGATTTTTCTCATCCATGCTCCGGATCACAGTCTGTTGAGTAATAAAATACTAATATGAAAAAACAATTGTTGGTGGGACCCACCTGCCACCACGGCTCAAATTAAGCACTAGTCACCACCTCCATCCCACCCGTGGCAAAAGTAATGTGCACATAGCAGTCAGGCACATCATTAGATAACATGCATAATCAATGCAAAGAGGCGGGTAATGTAAACAAGTAGCTCAGAGCATGACCACAAGAAGGGTGTTTCAAACCGCTGATGGTTTTAGGTATAGACAACAATGACTTAAAATCAGATTACATCTACAAGTTAAACCATACCACACGAAGGCACTGGATTAGTAGTTTTAAAGAGGGAAAGCCAATGACATGGCTCATTGAACAGACCATATCATTGTATGAACTACAGTGCCAACAGAACACATGCTCAGAAGGCAAATGCCAGTTTAAATGTAATCAGGCCCCTCCATCCATGTAGGCGGCTTCAACTCAAATGACTGCTGACCTCCCATTGGAGGCAGGGACCTAACACTTATGTCCAAATAGTGAAAACTTGAGAGCAAAAATCCCAATATGTCCAACATCCTAAATATCAAAACCTTTCATAAAATAAGGAAATCTTCAAAATGTCAATTCTGCTGAGAGCTATTCATTTCTCCCAGCTACACGAGTAAGAATAGTGCCGAAGATACAGACATGTTTCTAGACAATAAAGAGTCATCCCTTTCTGTAGAAAAAAAGGGAGTAAGTGCCCATGATGCTGACTGTTCCTCCTTGTCCAGATTGTCCCAAATCTAATCTTCCCACTGAAATGTGCAGAGGCCTCTCCCAGGGAAACCAGGAACAGAACAAAGGACATGACGGAAATCTGCCACTATATCTATTTCCACCCAAATAGTACCAAAGAGAAGAAAGATTAAATGGAAGACAGATAGATAGACTGAAAATGCTTAGATCTACACCTATGACTAGGTGTAAATTCTGTGGATTTAATAAAACATTCTCAAGTGTACATTTACACCCAAGTGTAGACTACGAATCTCCACTCCCTCAAATGAGGATGTGGAGTATTCTCCATTGAAGTACAAGCAAAAAATTACTATTAGAAACATTGCATCTGTTTGATATCTCCATATGGAAAGTAAAATAAAATTAACTTTACATTTAAAGAAAAAGCAAAATTATAAATGTGTCATTTAAAACATATTAAAATACATTTCCCTAACTCTTATTCACATAGGACTACCACAATAATAAGGGACAGCGCACCTGCATTTAAGCATAACATATTATTGAAGTTTAACTTAATTAAAAAAAATGTTATATAAACATTTTTTTAATTATCTTTATTTTTTAGCCCCACTCCTTCATAGTATCATTTTTGTTAAATGTGTCTTCCATGAAAGTTATGCATTATTGTATTTGTGATTTAGTATATTATAATATTATTATTTACAATATATTTTATTAAAATGTTATTATGTATATTAAAAATTAACATTTTATTTTAAACAGCACCGGGGTGGAGATCTCTGTACAGGAAATGTAGAAGAGGCAGAGATCTCAGACAAAGGCTTGTGAATTGCATTTTGGAGTACATAAATTAGTACTAATTTAGTACACAACATGTAGAAAACGTGGAGATGGAGACTTGTGGATTGTATTTTGGAGTATATAAATTATTTCTACTTTACATATTATGAAATGGCTTTTGTGAACAGGAACTCATATCTCTGAGGCCTCACATGGTAAAATATGTTTGATGTATTTATTTTTAAAGATTGATAATTTAGAACCAGTTTAAAACAATTATGGATCATAGGAAAATACATTTGGGGCCTGATTCTTAAATAAAGTCACAAAATGTCCTTGCATTTGTGTAGATTTGTGACTTTTAGGAATTCACAAGAGTTTATAGAATTATGCCTGAAATCCATGCTGCAAGCAAGCATTTATGAATTCCGTATTTACATACAAAAATATACATGTATGTTTGCTCAATCTCCTGCTGAGCAATAGCAAACTAATTTCCCTACATCCTGATTTTTACATCCTGGAAAATGTTTCACTGTTGTATTTTTCAGGAATACATTTCCAACCTTTTCCAGTGTGAGAGAAGCTTGGCTAGGTATTGGTGAATACCTCTGAATATGTTAGTTTTTAGGTGTGTAGACTGATAGTTAAGTCAAAACACACAAGATAATGGACGGAATGTTGCACAATGGCAAAACATTCACCCCCAGTCACAGATCTGGGTTTAATCCATCGTTATTTTGCTCACCAAGCCACCCCAGTTCAGACACGGCCATATGCAAATCAGTCTTGACCCTGTGCCTCATGGGAACAGTCCAGCCCGAACTGCCAAGCCATGTCTTCCCTGGACCGGAATCAAGCATCCCAGGACCGGTTTCTGGCTATCAGCCGTCTTCAGCCAGGATAGCTTGACTCCAGTGGCTTTGTGAGCACGGAACCCACGTCTGGGCATACCCTTCCCACATAGGGTAAACAGCAAAACACACAAGATGATGGACGGAATGTTGCACAATGGCAAAACATTCACCCCCAGTCACAGATCTGGGTTTAATCCATCGTTATTTTGCTCACCAAGCCATCTCAGTTCAGACATGGCCAAGTCAAACCATGAAACTACTGCTTTCGCCCTTCTTCCATTCCTGTATGTACATTTGCAGAAAAGTGCTGTACGAAAGTGATTTATTCATTTGGATGGAGGGTTGCCCATCACAAGTATTTATGGCCCTGATTTAGATTTTAGCACATGGGTTACTCCGTCACAATAGTGATGGATATCCCATCCCCTAAAATATAAATCCCATTATATCCAATGGGATGTATGTTTTGGTGGACGGGATATCCATCAGCAATGTGACAGAGTAACCTGTTTGCCAAGATTTAAATCAGGCCCTAAGTCTCTAACCTGCTAGGAACAGGAAAAGGTTTCATTCAGAATTTTAAACTTGAGCTCAACCGCTGGTGACTATGGCTCAGAGCAGACAGGCTTAAGTTAGCAAAAATGTGCAAAGCACTTAGAAGTACCAAAACAAATAAAAAAATCAAAAGCACAACACAATAAAAAAAACTTCTCAATTTTATAAAATTGGAGAATAATTTAATAAATAAAATTACGCAAATACAATAAGGGGAATTGGAGTATGAATTTTAAAAGATTTAAGAGAAAAGGCGGCAAGAAAAAGTAAAGCATCAGTCAAAGGTACCTGTAGCATGTGACAGACCCTAGGTGCATTTTCAGCTGACAACACTGGAGCGTGGGTCAGATATACCAAGCAGTTTGGTCGAGTCAAAGATTTTACCTTCTGAATTAGTCTCTTTGTCGGTATTCAGAATCCTCCAGTGGGGAAAGGCTAAAGACTGTATTCAACAATGAGTTCCGGGGGCGTGGCTTGCATGCCGAGGCGACATGGCGGGCCTGGCGTGAGCTCCGCATTAACGAGGGACTCCAGTACATCAAAGTTGCCTCATTTGGCTATTCTTTTGATTTAGGGAAATGATACTGACTCCGTGAACATGCAGTGAGTCTCGGTGCCGCATTTAAAGCTCCAAATGTCAGTTTTGAGCCCGTGAGTCGTGGCCGTGATTAATGCCTCAAAGAGACGTGGGCGCCCGCCATTTTGAATCGTGGCACCCGTGATTTTTTCTCCATTTCAGTTCATCTTCCTCACGACTGGGCTCCAATGATTTCAATTTACATTTCAGCCATCTGGATCAACTAATGGCAATAGCTGCCCTATAAAAGTGCAATTTTTGATGGTTTTTTGCAGCGTTTTGGCAATAAATTTTATTTCTCTCCTCAAAAGATCTTTTAACAAATTTATGAGGCTTGAAGAGGTCTAACATGCCGGTTGCAGCTTTCAAAAGTGAGCCCTGATAAAGAACCTACAGGTTTGGAATACATTGGGTTTTACATAAGTATTTGTCATGAAATTTGGATGTCTGCACGTGGCATTGTTAAAACCTGGAGTGGCGACAAAAGGTATTTGAAAATGCGACTATAAAGCATTCTGGTCTAATTTGATGTTTCCGGAGTGATTCTATAAACAAATGATATACATGGTTAAAAGTGACATTAACAAGTTGGTGTACTTTGGATTACTTGGTTTACTTTGGACAATATGGTTCACAATGGAGCATTCCCCCCTTCGAGAAGTGCAGCAACAGGGAGCGCTGGCTGCGGTACCTTTTTGAACCTCTCCTCAGTAGTTACCATCCTGGTTGTTTCACATAATTTCTTCGATGGTTCATCATCACTATTGTACACCAAAGGGAATGTACTATCTTTTGTGTCCTTGAAGGATTCCACATTATACCTTCTTTCTTCGCATTGTTGTGTTTCTATCTAGGACCCTAATTCGATATTCCCGATTTATGCCCTTATATGGCTATAATAAATAATATCCTTATAAAGGCATAAGAATCATATCCATATTTAGTAATAGCCCATGCAGTCCAAATACGGCAAGGCTACTCCCCTAGACTCTTAGAAAGTACAATGCGCACTTTAAACAAACCAAACCTCCAGCAACCTGGGAATTCCCCATGCTTTTGTTTTGATTTGTCCTAGAACTCCTGCGAGCACAGAAAGAACGGCCAGTTCTTAGTGAAATCTTTTATTGACGTCTTATGTCCAACCTTACGTCAAACCCGGCACCTTTCAGGTATAAATATACCAACAGTTGCCTTAAGCAAACACACGGTGGTTTCGAGCAGAGCGGCTATCTACTTGCCCGAGAGCCCGCGGATGCCGCCCCTCCCTTTTGACGCACTGAGAAAGACGCTGTCTTTTTCTCCAGCCGAGAAAATCCAGCTTCGGTGTTTCCAGCCGCCCTTGCGGGTTGCTGGGATATCGAGTCCTGAGAGAGAGATACCAGAACTCCTTCATTCTATTACCAAGGTACGGAGCTGACTAAACCCTTAAGAAAATTCTTGATTCAGATTCCTTGGCAAAAATCAACTTAACTTAAACTGCTACTTAATTACTCCTTCCCACGTATTAGGCTTAGGTCAGGTACACCGGGGTAGGCGTAGATTAGAAGCACCAGTTGAGTACGTTAGTCGATGTATTTATGTATGTATATATTTTATCCATTTTAAAGTATCATATGGCTAAGAAACCATATCAATGCTTTTACAGTATTATTTCATAATACTCCTTTTACTGTACGCACTTTACTTTATAATAAGTATTGCAATTGTGGCAATTCATTTCTCTTGCATGAGAAAGAAGACTGCTCAATAAATAACACCTTTTATTGAAAACGCCCGTCTCTCTATTTCTCTGCACTCTGGTGAAACTAAGTATGCACGATTGACTGAGTGAAATAATTGTCTATTGTTTTCACACGACTCTAGAGATACACTCTTATTCTGAGGGAGCAAAGTTGTCATGTGTATGGTTGTCAGAAGCTAATCCCTTCTTGTCTATCCAGGGAAGTTAAACTCCTCCTTGTTTATTCGAGAAAGTTTCTAGTGACCTCTGAGCTAGCTGGCAAAACTAATTAAGTCTAATATAGTCAGTAGAGACCTAGTCGACCTCAGTCCTACGTCTACACTGCTGTTTATATTATTCCAATGCGCAGAGCCTATTGGGAATATAGGAACTACACTACATGGTGCCCAACGTTTGGTAAGGCGATAATCTAACGCAAGACATTAGAGTAACTCAGTCGTGCTTTTTCACATAGACCCTTTTTCCCGTAAATACTCCAAAAGACGTCTGGAGTGGGTAATAGGTTACAATCCGCCGGAACTTAGTAGGAAGAGATTTCTATGTATAGTTTTTGGTTTAGTCAACGTTGAAGGATACAGTGTTCCAAAATATTGTGCACCTAATCTTTGTTTCCCTGGAAACCTGCTCTGCAAACTTTCATTAAAACAATGTCAACTAACGGAGAAAGCAACGAAACCGGTGAAGCTGCAGTAGACGCAAATCAACCGGGTTTCGATGTTACAGGGTTTAATGAAAATGAACCGGGTGCAATTATCATCCCGGCAAATATAAGAAGAACTATAACTATTAAACTTATAGAAAACGGACTGACATCACGAGGTGGTACAGTCATATTCGTGGTAGAGGCCCATGAATATCGGCAGACAGAGGTATTCTATTCATGGATACACTTTCCAGCAGCAAACGCTGTAACAAAAGAAGTCCACTATTACAAAATAGAGGAACCTCCGGATGAATACACTCCTTTCGAGGAGGTTGAAATCCCACTAAATTACCAAGAGCACCTGCTCTGGTTTAAAGGCGCCCTAAAACATAAAAATCACATCACCAGGCTCGGTCCACTAGGTAGACCAGGAGCCACGTGGCCGGTTCTAGCCAGCTATACACCACATCCAGACATTGAAAAAATGTCAGACCGAGAGCTCTTAGCTCAACTAAAACTGTTAATTAAACTACACAGACAATTGGTCCAATATGTCATGCGGACTTCAACAGTCCAACCGGCAATAAAAATTCCAGAAACCACCCCTCACCGGGGGAACACAAATAAAATCACACCGCAAAATATACAATCAGCCATTGGCAAAGTACCTACAAAACGGGAACAAATTCCATTCTGGTTTGCTCAGAAAATCACTCAAATAGAGGCAGTATTTCCTGATACTACGCCAACTGAGAAACACAGAATTCTGACTATCTGTCTTCCAATGGGGATCGCACCACATCTGGAGGACTGTGACACTTGGGGCACAGTCTTTGCTTCGATTTACACAAAAACACATGGTGTTACGTCCATGGCGGTTATAACAGACGTACTAGGTCAAATTCAAAATGAATACGGTCCAGAACCTGCTTTAACTCTGGGTATGAAATTACTGAAAGACTTCAAACAGGTCTCGGCTATATTATTAGCCAACATAAAAGGAGAAGCAGCATCTGTGGCGATCCGCCAGAGATTGAAAGAAACAGATATAGCAGACCAACCATTTGAACTTGCCAGAATCATAGAAAAATCCTATGAACAACTAGGAAGAGATAGTTTGGGTGGGAAACCAGTAAAACCCCAACTGACTGAAAATCCTGAAAAAACATTTATTAAAAATAATCTAAATACTCCAAAAAAGAGTTGGGATGGAAATAAACAATCCACTCCCAAAGAAAAACGATTCCAGTCCAGAGGAAGGTCTCTTCAACGGAGAGAAAGATCTCCGGACCGAGGTGGCAAGTCTCCCCAGAGGGAGCCCTCTGAGAAAAGATACAACCTTAGAGATAGAGATAAATTGAGAAAACCTGACAGATATCAAGATATTGATACACGTCCCTCTCGATCTTTTCAGACTTCCTCACAGAAATCGGAAAGAAGAGGACGGTCAGAACACAAGGAAGAGCACGTCAAGTCAAAAGACAAGGAACCTGCTCATCAAAGTAAAAAATTACAATTTCCAAGAAAGAAGGTAGCCAGCATTAAAATAATAAAACATGCCGAGGATACTGAGGACACAACTGAAAAACGGAGAGTGGGCCCAGACAATGCTAGACAGCGCAGCAGAAGTGACAATAGCGCGCAAGATCTTGATGAATCTTCTGGAGACAGTGGACACGAATGAATACATTCAGGTGGAAACTGCAGATACCAGAGTCAGTAAACATCATATTATATACGAGATAACATTACGTATAGAGGGGGACAAGACTAGGAAAGTAAGGGGTCTCTTTTGGGATAACCTTTCGAAAGGCTATGACATCCTGTTAGCTGAGAAAGACTGGCCACCAGAGTTTGTCAGGGAGTGCCCTCATGGCGAAGAAATGATTATGCCTGCCTTCTCAAATCATATTTCAACTCATATAAAATCCATATATGCAAGAAAATGGGCAGTAGCTCAAGCTCCTGCATTATATAAAAATCATGTAGGATGGGATGAGGATTCTCCTCACCATAAAATCCAGTTAAAAAATCAACCTACTGCCCAAAGGCAGTATCCTGTTACACAAGAAGCTAAAAAACAAGTCAGGGAGATCTTAGATCAACTTGAATATCAGGGGGTGATTGAAACATGCACCTCACAAATGAACAATCCTTTGTTTCCTGTCTCCAAGCCAGACGATTCATATCGTCTAGTTTTGGACTACAGACACCTAAACTCCTGTTGCAAAACATTTGCAGTACAAAAACTCACACAGTGCAGCACTAATGAATGACATTGTGCGCAAAAATATAAAACAACATTAGACATCTCTAATGGATTCTTTTGTCAAAACATTGCACCTGAAAGCAGGTATTTGACTGCTTTCTCAATAATGGGGTCGCAAAAACACTTCTGTCGACTCCCACAGGGATTCAAGAATAGCCCAGGATTATTCTCAGCAAGAGTAACAGAGTTACAACAAATATATGATGATGAGGCATTATCTTATGTCGATGACATCTATCTCACAGATGATGACCTGGAGACTCACTTGAAAAGAGTGAACACCATAATACTTGGGTTTGCAGCTGAGGGTTACAAATTCAACTTTAAAAAGTCACGAATTGCCCATCTAACTGTCCTATTTTTAGGATATGAATTATCAAGTGAAGGCAAAAGCCTAGCAGACAACTTCTTAGAGAAGTGTGCTGTACTCCAAGCACCTAAAACGCTGAAGAACTTACAATTAATATTAGGTTTCCTGAATTTCGGAAGAACATACATTCTAAATTAAGCAGAGAGGGTAAAACCTCTCTATGAATTAATAAAACCTGATTTCAAACCAATAAATTGGACTCAGAAACACACAGAAATTTTAAGATCATTGCAAACAGACATGTTAGCTAAAACAAAATTACAAACTCGCGAAAATATACGCGACCTTGTAATCCGAGTCATCCCAGGAAAATGCGGATTCACGTACCTAACCTCTAATGAGGGAGAAACGGTACCAATAGCTTGCAAATCACATTTGTACACACAAGCAGAAATGAAATTCAGTTCTACTGAAAAATTCTAACTGCGGTTCAGACTGCTGTAGCAAAAGAAAGAGCCCTAGCACAAGGTAAACGAATAATAATCGTTACACCAATACCTGCCCTAGAAGCAGTGACAAAGGCAAGCATTCCAAATGCTAAAGCACTACATCCAAGATGGATACAATGGGTTAATTCTCTTGCTGCAACAGACGTAGTATACGAATTTTATCCTAATTTAAAAACACAAGAATTTCTCCAATATGAATATGAATGTCCTCTGCCGACCGAAATCCTGCCTCTGGAACATTACGGTTGTATAATATATACAGACGGATGAGCACAACCCGCAGTTGGGGGCAAACAAGCTTACAGTGCTGCGTGCGCGATTGTTAAAGGTCGTTGGCACGAAGGAAAATTTAGACCACTGGTCACTGAAACCCAATCTCTAGGAGATTGTACAGCTCAGCGAGCTGAACTACTAGCATTTAAGATGGCGCTTGAAAATACCGATCGTGAATTCCCCACACTAATAGTGTGCGATTCATTTTATTGCGTCCAGTCTTATAATGAATACTTGCAGAACTGGGTTCAAAACGGCTTCAAAGATGCATAAGGTGGCACAATCAACCATAAAACGCTTTGGGAACAAGTAGTTCTTTTACAGAAGGAACTACAAAAGACTCACGTGATACATACACTGAGTCATCAACGTGATGGCGTTCACGTTGCAGGGAATTCATTGGCTGATGAGGCCGCGAAGGCAGCTGTGCAAACGACTTCCGTAGCTGCTATCACAAGGTCAAAAACAAAAATAGACAGCGATGTAATGCAAGCTGTCAGTGCTTCAGTAAAAGATGATAAAAAAATCACTCCCGAAAGGCTTTCCAGTAAAGTACTCATACATAACTGATGCGAATAATGTTCCTTTTGCTCGAATCCCTGGAGTGGGGGATAGGGCAATTCCAAACATGGAACACAGGTTAGGACTAATTACAGCGGCACACGAAGGGCTGGCTTTCGCACACGCTGGTGTTTCTTCCACAATATCGTTATTAAAACAGAGATATTGGTGGCCGCGCATGAGAAAACAAACTAGGAACTATGTTCTAGAATGTGAAATATGCCAAAGAATGAAAGTATCAACAGTGAAACGACCAGCACAGACGCCCCTTCTAATCTCAGATAAACTATTAGCATGTGTTTATCTGGACCACTGTGGTCCCTTACAAAGGGATGGCAACTATAAATATATCATGGTCGCAGTGGATTCCTGCACGAGATTCATTTGGATGTGGCCCCAGCGCTCGGCTGACGCCAGAACTGTTATAAAAGATTTGCGAGTCTTTATCGGCATATACGCAATTGGCATGCTACATTCTGACCAGGGTCCTGCGTTTAGCTCTCGAGCTTACAAAGAGGCCATGACCAGCATGGGCATTGCATTGCGGTTCTCTTCTCCATTCCATCCTGAGGGAAATGCGGTAGTGGAAAGAAAAAACCGTGACATAAAGCAATCTATAACGGCGAGGGTATTAGGTTCGGGTGATTGGTGGGTCAAACATTTAACAAGTGTCCAACGTAGTCTTAACAATCTGGCAAGAAATTTTCTAAAAGGTCTCACTCCCTACGAACTATTGTTCGGTACTAGAATGCATATCCAGGATCTTGATAGTCACACTTCAGTGGTAGAAGAAAATGCTTTGATATCAAAGACCGTTTGGCTGTTTTACAGGACTTAAATGAAACAAGAAGAAACCTGAGTAACATAAAGTTAAAACAACAGCCAACAGCCACTGAAGAAAAACCACCTGTCCCAGCAAGACCTGTCTGGATTCCAAAGATTGGGGATCTGGTCAGAGAGAAGATCGCGGTGAAGAAGGAATTTGGGCCTTCTTACAGAAAAGCAGTACCTGTCTTAGCTGTCAGTGGAACAAGATCAGTTGTACTACCGCCCCTTGCTGGTAAAAAGGAGAACCGAGTTGTATCCATCGACCTGGTAAAACCACAATCATGTGGCCAATAATAAGTAGTAGGCCCACTGGACTCCCAAGAAATAGCAGAATACCAAAATTTGCTACAATCGAAGAGGTTCAAACTGAGAGACTAATCACATTTGATAAACCGACAGTGAATAAAAAAGGACTATGCAACAAAGCCATGGAACTTGTGCCTCTTGAAACCCAAATTGCAACAGTTCATCAAGAAACACCTGTCTACAACGATGTAGCCTCAGACTATGCTAGTGAAACAAAGAAAATCCAAAAGCAAATGAAAATCCGGAAGCAATTCCAACAATTGACAGAACTGCATCTGGCTACTTCATCAATTTCGATGACTTTTCTGAAGATCCAAACGAGCATGAAGAAACGCCAGCAACAAAAAGACAAAGTAACTGAACTCTTTCATCAACTCAAAGAAACCTATCTGATTTCTCCATGGATTGAATTTTGGATTGTGTTAGGTGTACTTTTCCTCCTGCTTTGGCTCATCATGGTTCTATGTTTGGGAAAATTCATTGATGGAACATATAGTACAATGGACACAGCAAGTCAGAACATCAACTTGGTCCTAAAGCCTCACACATCCTCTCACATCACAAAAAGAGAACTGTCACCAGTGAACATCACAGCCAATCCAATACCCGGTGGGATAGCATGGGACAAAACTGATTATGAAATTTATGGCCAGATTGAGCTCTTGAAATATCCACACCAGTTCAAGGTTTCATTAAGTGACTTTGTAAAACCAAGTACTTTTTCTGATGATTGGGACTTTGAAAATATTAATAATATGATGTCCGATTTAGTAATGTCAGCTAAATTCAGAGAACATGATTATTTACAGGGTTCATCAAATTATGAAGAGTTATATTGTTATAATAATTTTGGTCATCACTATTTGCATAAATCTGCTCAACCTAGAAATGTTTTAAATTATAATCAATGGGAACATTGTGCAACACCGCCTAAAGGCACCTCGAAAACATTTTATGAGAAATTCCCATACTTCTCAGGGTTTAACACAAGTGATGCAGAAACGTTTTATTTTAAAATGTTAAATAAGACAGGAATGAAAACAATGTTGACAAATACTAAATTGATTTATTCTGAAACATTTTATGAAAAAATGACTACATTTGGTTTTGAATTTTGGAAAAACAACATTGAAACAAAAAACATCTGGGGTACAAAAGACTGGCAGGTCCAAGGTTTAGAAGCATTATTTATAGCCTGCACGATCCCAGAACAAATAATATTCTTGAATGACACCATTCAGCAAACAACCTGTCTTGGTCTAGCCAAAATAAAAGACTTAAACAAACCGTCTATTCCGAAGCCCATGCCTGATAGTAATAGCACTACAGATGTGGAGATAGACGTATCCCATATTTTACACCAAAACAGAACACATCCTGATTGGAATAAATGGTTGATCTGGCCCACAGACACAAATAACTGTCAAGATAGATTCCTGAACAAAATACAGGGGTTTAAACAGACCAGGCCAGACCCTAGATATTCCCAGAGACAACATCCAGGCATAGTTACAACATACAGTGTAGGGAAACTATGCCTCGAATGGCTACAGAAATCCACACTGGCTGAAATTAAGCAACACTTGACTTTACTTAAAGACGGTGCTGACTTGCGTGATTTCATACTGGGACCATGCAAACAGCGTCAAAAACGTTTCATAGCGGCCGGTATATACGCTGCTTACAACGAAGCTTGGAAAGAAACACAAATTGAAACAGCTGAAAAAAATACGAGAAATTGATCGTATTCATTTGGAGAAATCACTTTCTGTAGTGGACAATGGGTTAACAACTCTGTCCTCCAGAATATATTCACTGGACAGCATTGTATCATCTGCTATTGATATAATAGAGCAGGACTTACTAATGTTACAACATGGTCAGTCCCAATTACGTTCTATTGGACAGCTTGGCTGGACGTTGCAAAATCTGCGTTCAGGCTACGTGCCATGGCGTTTAATCAACGTAACGTCATTATTCTCTATCTTTAACCTTACTGATAAACAAATCAGTTTGGCACAAAAAGGAGCAGACTATACGATTCTGAGCATTGAAAAACCTGAGAGATTACCATTGACAATGTCAGAAAGACCTGTCATCGAATGGATAATACACGGAATTATTACAATTCCGATAAAAACTTTCCAGTTTAAATATTGCCAAGAGTATATACCAGCGGGCCAGTATGAAAGGTTGGGTAAAGGATACATCAAGTCAACATGGAAATTACCTTATACACACAAATGTTATAGTGAAAAGAAAAAAGAGGTATTCCTTAGTGGTAATAATTGTAAAAAATCACTAAGTGGTACACTCCTGTGTCAAGGTATTAACTTGCATGGAGCCTGCGAAGGGTCTTCAAATAACCTTTCATGTCACCTGCACGGCACTCCTGCAAAACAGATAGAGCCATTTTTCAGACAGCTTTCCAATGGCAGCTACGTTCTAATAAGTGACCACAGCTGTTGTGGCATGGTGCCAGGAAAAGCCTATCTCGTGAGCGTTAGTTCCATGGTCACTGGCTGTTTGCAAGTATTGTATCCAAACAGCAATCCAGACATGGAGGTAGCAATATGGCCTCATTTGAATATCCCTTCTATTCGAATTGATACTTTAAGCAGAATGAAGTCTATTCTTTTACAGACAACTGTGCCTTTAACCTCGTCCAAAGAGACGTATGATCTGCAAGTTGCAAGGACAGCAGCAGAGATACATTCCCTATTATCAACAAATTGCCCCGTACATTTCGTAGAAATGTTAAGCCAAATTTTAAACATGTCTGATACCAGTGGCATCGCACATGTATTTAAGACAATTTTTTCGGGACTGTTAACACCCTTTGAAACAGTTCTGGGCATCTTTCCGAATTTTGTCCTTTCTGTCTTCGGCGGTCTGCCTCTACTTTTGGGACTCGTAGCAGGAATTTTATTTTTGATCCTTCTGCTCCGATATGGCAAGCCAAGCCACAGATAAAACTCCAGCAACGATGGGAGAAACGATCCTAGCTATACGCTACCGGGACCGCATCACTAAAGTCCTTGGATTAAGAGATCTAAGTGCAACGTGGTTTCTTTCATTCAGACCTATCTGGCAAGATTGCATCTTACCTGTGCTTCGATGTCTGCTATGCGGAGAAGAATGCGTGTTGGACATCTGTCTTACACTACCATCAGCAGTACCAATGAATACAGATACCTTGCTAGGTCCGGTAACGACTCATGCATTGTGTTGTCCCCAGCGGCTACCTATTCTGATGACGGCATTCGTTGAGACTGCACCACTACGATTAGGTGGCGGTGAAGTACGAGAGGAAAGCAGCACTAAACAGGTACAACTTTCTGTGAGCATTGCTGATCCTGACATCGATGATAGCAATCATTCTCACATATGCACAATCTCAGCATTTTCAAACTTGGTCGAACTTTCACCTGATGTAGTAGACCAATTTTTTGCAAGCCTGTCTGAAATGATGTTCTCCCCTGAACAACGAGAATAACTTTTTAAAAACAACGAGCACACAGCGTTCCCTGAACTCTGAATTCGGCCTTCAGTTTTGATAAACACAGATACTGAAAACAATTGGAACTATTTTTCCCCCTGAAAGCAAAATTATTTTTTTTCACTTCCAAAATATTTACCCTTTTTCTGGCACAAAGTACTCTGCTTAAAGTAGAACTATTCTTAGAGAACAGAGCTTCTATTTTAGGAACTCTAGAGACAATATTTTAACTCAGCCTCTAGCACATGTACAGCATTTGTATAAATATGTGATGGAATTGTCTCGACCTTCTTTTCTGTATTCAGAGCCATTTCATGTGTAATTTTCGCAATTCATTCAGCTGGTATATATATGCATTTAACTGAATGATGACACTGCTTAATAAGCGTACAGTACCAATACTCATTTTCGTGTACCGTATTTTCTGGCGTATAAGACGACTGGGCATATAAGACGACCCCCTACTTTTCCTTTTAAAATATAGGGTTTGGGCTATATTCGCTTGCTTATTAAATGATACCGGCGTATAAGACGACCCCCAACTTTTGAAAAGATTTTCAAGGGTTAAAAAGTCGTCTTATACGCCAGAAAATACGGTATTTACCATATACCATTTCAAATGCGATTTATGTATTTTGGGGTGGGTTGGAAAACACACATGCATCGATATGTTTAATATTGCTTAGTTTTTTAGTAATGATGGACATTAATTCGTGGAGTGGGTGTTGTGTTTCTATCTAGGACCCTAATTCGATATTCCCGATTTATGCCCTTATATGGCTATTATAAATAATATCCTTATAAAGGCATAAGAATCATATCCATATTTAGTAATTGCTCATGTAGTCCAAATACGGCAAGGCTACTCCCCTAGACTCCTAGAAAGTACAACGCGTTCTTTAAACAAACCAAACCTCCAGCAACCTGGGAATTCCCCATGCTTTTGTTTTGATTTGTCCTAGAACTCCTGCGAGCACTGAAAGAACGGCCAGTTCTTAGTGACATCTTTTATTGGCGTCTTATGTCCAACCTTACGTCAAACCCGGCACCTTTCAGGTATAAATATACCAACAGTTGCCTTAAGCAAACACACGGTGGTTTGGAGCAGAGCGGCTATCTACTTGCCCGAGAGCCCACGGACACCGCACCTCCCATTTGACGCACTGAGAAAGACGCTGTCCTTTTCTCAAGCCGAGAAAATCCAGCTCCGGTGTTTCCAGCCGCCCTTGCGGGTTGCTGGGATATCGAGTCCTGAGAGAGAGATACCAGACCTCCTTCATTCTATTACCAAGGTACGGAGCAGACTAAACCCTTAGGAGAATTCTTGATTCAGATTCCTTGGCAAAAACCAACTTAACTTAAACTGCTACTTACTTACTCCTTCCCACGTATTAGGCTTAGGTCAGGTACACCGGGGTAGGCGTAGATTAGAAGCACCAGTTGAGTAAGTTAGTCAATGTATTTATGTATGTATATATTTTATCAATTTTAAAGTATCATATGACTAAGAAACCATATCAATGCTTTTACAGTATTATTTCATAATACTCCTTTTACTGTACGCACTTTACTTTATAATAAGTATTGCAATTGTGGCAATTCATTTCTCTTGCATGAGAAAGAAGACTGCTCAATAAATAACACCTTTTATTGAAAACGCCCGTCTCTCTATTTCTCTGCACTCTGGTGAAACTAAGTATGCACGATTGACTGAGTGAAATAATTGTCTATTGTTTTCACACGACTCTAGAGATACACTCTTATTCTGAGGGAGCAAAGTTGTCATGTTTATGGTTGTCAGAAGCTAATCCCTTCTTGTCTATCCAGGGAAGTTAAACTCCTCCTTGTTTATTCGAGAAAGTTTCTAGTGACCTCTGAGCTAGCTGGCAAAACTAAGTAAGTCTAATATAGTCAGTAGAGACCTAGTCGACCTCAGTCCTACGTCTACACTGCTGTTTATATTATTCCAATGCGCAGAGCCTATTGGGAATATAGGAACTACACTACAGCATAACCAATATTTTTTTCTCGTAAATTTTTATCGGTCGTATTTGAACAACGCTACTTGTTACAAACCGATTTTTTCAGCAAACCTCAATAGCTAGTGACTCACATGTTGCTGAATCATCTTCCTCAGGCGCAAAACCGAAAAGGCATACAAATGATCTGCCTTCTCCTATTCTCTCCTTCCAGAATCCAGTTCCAGACTCTATATTAGATGAGGAACGTGGCCTCCAACCTTTTATGGCCACTACCAATGAAAAATTAAAACAAATTGAGGAACGATGGATTATCATGGAGGGAAAGGTTCTAGAACTTGAACAACGGGTCAGCGACCTTCAAGATGTCTCTTCAAAGATTCCTTTATTGGAACAAGAAATCCAAAAATTACAAATTCACACTGAAGACCTTCAAAACCGTAATCGTAGATATAATCTGCCCCTTTATGGCCTTCCAGAAAATATCGAAGGTCCTGATATGGTATAATTTCTGCAGAAATTCCTTCCGGAACTTTTAGACCTGCCGTATTCTTCCTCCCTCAATATACAAAGAGCACATTGTCTTGGGAGTCTACATCCTAACTCAAACAGGCTACATGGAATTATAATGCTGTTCCTGGAATTGACCGAACTCATGCAGGTTCTGAAGACAGTAAGACTCAAATGTTGTCTTATTTGGTCGGGCCACAATATTTTCATTTCACAAGATATTTACAATGCAACAAATGCTCGAGGCAAAGAATTTCTTGCACTATGTCCTCAATTGAGACATCTTAACATCCAATATGGAATCTTCATCCATGTCTTTGTAAAAACACACATGAGGGACGCTCACTTTAGTTTGAGGATCCTTAAAAACGTAAACTGTTTCTTCATAACATTTCCTCTCGTGACATGGATCCTAACATTTGACTTTCCTTCAGTTACAGGATTGTTAATCTTGTTCTAAAAGTTTATTATATTTGAAGTTCCTTGATTGTTTGGTATTTTCTTCTTCATGAGGTTCTCACTTTATCCCGTTCTTGTCACCATTGTCCGCATCCTTCGACGTCACCATGCTCCTCTTAACTCGACTGCTCCTTTCTTTGCAGATCTGGATTTCAATCCTTGATCTGTTTACTTCTTCTATTTTTCTATCTCTCTCCCTTTATCTTTTTCTCTTTTCTTTCTCTCTCTGTTGCTCCCTCCTTTGTTTGATTTTTTCTTATGGTAATTGTCTTATTTCTTATAATGTTGATCCTTCATCAGATATTAATTGGTGTCTTCTTTTTTGTTGGTCTTCAATTTAGTGTTCCTGTTTCCTCATGTACCTCCTAATCCATTATCATGTTTAACATTGGTTTGTGGAATGTGCGTGGTCTAGGACATCCTGTTAAACGTCAAAAGGTATTGTCTCATTTAGCTAAACTTAACTCCCAAGTTGCTTTTAACAGGATACTCATTGCAATGATGTGGAATCTCTTAACCACTTGGATGCTAAGGTGTTTTATGGCTTTGAATGTAATTTCCATTGAAGTCAATAGAAACTCCATGACGAGCTGGGCTCGTCATAAGCGTCGAAGGGGTTAAACTTAAACGCCAATGGGTCAATCAGATTGTTTTTTCTCCTGCTATTGATTGTCATGGTGGTGTTGCTATATTATTTCACAAGTCTATTAATGCCCAAATATTGTCATCAGAATGTGATTCCAATGGTCGTTGGGTGTTGGTGGATGCTCTCATAAACAAAATGCAAATAACCTTTTTTAACATTTATGGGCCTGTTAAACCAGATCCACAATTCTAGCACTGTATTAACTTGAAATTATTCTATATTTCTAATCCCAATATAGTTGTTGGTGGGGATTTTAATAATTGGTTGGACACTTTTTCTGACAGGAAATCTAGCTGTAAATTTAAACCAGATAAGACACACAAATCATTTTAGTCTGCTGTTACATCTCGCCCTTTATACGATGTTTGGAAAACATGTAATCCAGGTGCTTCCGAATTTACTTTTTTTCCCCTGTCCACCACACTATGTCTCGTATTGATTATATTTTAATTTCTAATTCATTACTTCTTTGATTTCAATCATCTGAAGTTGGATCTATTTTTATTTCTGACCATGCTCCTGTTTTTGCCTGTAATTGATGTGTCTTTCACCAATTGCAAACAAGGTCAGTGGTGCTCAAATAACCACCTTTTATCGGATCAAACTTTCATATCAGGAACTACCTCTTTTATTAATTAATTTTTTCTGCTTAGCAATTCTCTTGACACTTCAACTCACAACAATTGGGATGTCTTTAAAGCATCATTTAGAGCCTTCACTATTGCCTACTCTTCCAAGAAAAAAGTTACTGAATGCCAGATATAAAGTAACCCTACAACAAATTAAAATTCTGGAACATAATTATGTTTCCTCTACATCCTCCTCCTCACTACAAGAATTGATTAAAGCTAAATCTGCCTTGAATAAAGTTGCTACTGTGGATGCTTGCAACATCCTTCTGAAGATTAAGTCAAAATTTCATGAGGGCCAAAATAGAGCAGGAAAAATGTTAGCTAACTATTTAAAAATTAAATCAGAACGTAAAAACATCGGACCTATTCATTCAGAAACAACCAAAAAACTCCTCTAGTCTGATGCTGATATTGTAGAGACATTTCAATCTTATTATAACCTATTATATGCAGAGGATACTAAACCTTCTGAAGGAGATTTTGAATCTTTTTTCCAAGATCTTCCCAAACCTAAATCTCTCCCTGAGTCCTTCTCACAATTCGAAAAAGATATCTCTCTTCAAGAAATAACTGATGCTTTTAAATCACTGAAAAAATCCAAGGCTCCAGGTTCTGATGGTTTTTCAATTGAATTATTCTTAGATTTTTCTTCAATTTTTGCCCCTAAAGTATTAGAACCTTTTAATTCATTCCGCTCTAATTATAAAGCCTGTGGTTCCTTTTTGGAAGCTCCTGTTATTGTTATTCCCAAACCCGACAAAGACTCCTCCTTTTGCAAAAACTTCCCTAATTATTTATTATTGTAAAATGTTTGCAAAGATTTTGGCTTTCCGTTTGGAGAAAGTTATTCCTCTTCTCATTAAACCAGATCAAGCAGGTTTTGTCAAAGGCCGGCTGGCTTCTGATAATGCCAGAATGTTCTCCAATATTCTCACCCTTGGAGGGCAATATTCCTCTCCCTTAGCTGCCCTATCACTTGATGCTGAAAAAGCTTTTGACCGAATTAACTGGGAATTCATGATCCAAACTCTACAATGGTTTGGTTTTGGCCTAAGGTTCATTTCATATGTCAAACTATTGTATACTGCTCCAAAAGCGTGTGTTTTCGGTAATGGTCTTTTCTCACGATACTTTCATCTTCAAAGAGAAACACGTCAGAGTTGTCCCCTTTCCCCACTACTTTTGCTCCTATGTTTAGAACTGTTCCTTGAACGTATTAGAAACAACCCTCATATTACTGGTTTTACGCTGAAATCCCACCAAATTAAACTTTCTGCATACGCAGACGATATTCTTATTTACATGTCCAACCCTATCACCTCACTACCTCCATTTTTACAAGAAATTTCGTTATTCTCTAAGGTTTCAGGTTACAAACTAAATTTTACCAAAACTGAGATTTTACCTTGTAATTCATTATGTTATCGATATATGTTTGATTCAACCAACTTTACATGGTGTCCCCAAAAATTCAAATATTTAAGGACACGGTTTTCCTTCAATATTCTGGACACTTTATCTCACAATTTTACTGCTTTAAAGCTTAAAATTAATAATTTGTTAGCTTCTTGGTCTACTTTATTTTTATCTTGGTGGGGCAGACTGGATACGATTAAAATGATGATTGTTCCCCAGGTACTATTCACACTTTCATGTTACCCTTCAAAATTTCTAATTATTATTTTACACAAATTAACTCTATATGTAATACATTTTTATGGAATAATAAGCTTGCTCGTATTGCCTTGTCTAAATTGTCTCGTCCTAAAACTGAAGGTGGTGTTCGATTTCCTGATTTTAGAATTTACCACAATGCTTTTTTAATTTGTCAATTTTTTGCTTTGTCTAAAGATTATCAAGATTTTCCTATGACATCTTGGGTTACTGTTGAACGTTTGTTGTTAAATGATTTTTCTATACAGGAGGTTATGTTTATGACTAATTGTACATTTATCTCTAAATACCCCATTTTGAAATACTCTCATTATCCTATACATACACTTTTTTTCAAAAATGTTGACATATATCAATCTTTTCTATCCTCTTCAATATGGTTTAACAAACACATCAAATTCTGTCATAAATCTTTTTACTACAAACATTGGAGAGAAAAGGGCATCTTTTATGTCAATCAATTGATAGTTAACAATTCGATTTTGCCCTTCCATCAATTGCAAGAGAAATGTAATCTCCCTGATTCATATATCCAACAATATAACATTTTAGTACCTGCTCTACAAAATACTTTACAAACATTCATATCTAATCCAATTCAAACATCATTTACACCCGATCCACCCTTGTACCGAATTTCCCCTGACATACTTCCAAATGCTTCCTTTACATACAAAACTTTATCCTCACCTACTAGCATATGGAATAAATCTACTATCGAAATAGCCTGGGAACAAGATTTATCTCAAACACTATCTATTACTCAATGGGATCGACTATGGCAAGATCTTTTCAAGACTTCCAAAGCCGCCAGTATCACACAATCCCTATTATTTATATATATTAGAGTAGTTATTATCCCCCTTTTTCTTCACAAAATTGACCAATCTGTATCTCCACTCTGTTGGTCATGTCATTCTGCTGAGGGATCATTGATACACTTACTATATTATTGTCCCAAGGTATATGATTTCTGGAAAGGTATTTGGTCAAAATGTCTTTTGATTTTTTCTTATGGGGTTCAACTTAACATCTATAATGTATTTTTAGGCACTATATCTCCTGATTTCGATCATCTTACGTCTAAATCTATGTTACTTGATATATGTATTGCTGTTGCTTTTAAAGTTATATTAACATGTTGGAAGGACAACTCTAAATTATCCTTTTTACTCTGGTGGAATTTAATTTGTGATGAACATAGAATTGCTTCTGTATCCCATTCATCAATTCATCTAAAAAATAACTCTGATCTACTATGGTTACCTTTCACTACTTTTTTATCATCACATTCTTCTTTCTTATAATTTCCTTTTTACTCATTGTTCTCTCTTTCTCTCATATCTTTCTTCCTTTTCTCTTTTCTTTTCTATCCTTTCTCTTTCTTACTTCTATCGTTTCTTTCTTCTTATAAAAATTTGCTAAATATATTAGACTTTCTTCGAATTTCTACCAGAACACAGTATTTTATTAAATGTTCAGTTATCAAATTGTTATGATTTTTCTAATGAATAGTATACTAATACAAGTATTTGAAATTTCCTATACTCTTATATATCTACTATTTTTAATAGACTGTATTATAGTATTGTAGTGTTTATGTTTCTACGTTAAGACTGATACTATATATATTATATCCCTGTGTTCCTTTTCTTCAAATACAAATTATTTAACAAAAAAAAACAATAAGCTCCATGAGATCAGATAGCTCCAAGTGGGAGAAACCTGTTTCTATAGCCCAGTGAAGTCATAACTTGGCCACGTCGGGTACTTGGCCCTTTCCCTCTGGCAACTGGAAGTCAGATTTTTTGTAAGTCCCACATCCTTTGAGAGATTGTAGGAAAAGTCCAGTTAAACACCGCCAAGGGTCACAGAACCTCAGGGGCAGAACTTATGGATTAAGACTCACTCCAGCAGAGGCCACCAGCAGGGTCCAAGCCACGTTCAGTTGCAACTGGTCAGGAGGCACTTCGGGAAAAAAATCCTCCTGCAGTTTGTTGTGTCCCTGTAGACACATAGTCCAGCCAACTGAGTCCATTTCTTTGTCCTCTGTACATGTCGGGCAGATACAGCACTTTGGATGTCCTCACATGTATCAACCAGCAGGAGCAATCCTTCTTCTGCTCTTCCACAGGTCCAGAAAGTATTCTGAGGAGGGCCCCTCGGTGTGCCACATTTATGGTAAACACTAGCTAGAGGGTGGGGTTTCTCCTGGTTCCTTCTTATCCAGTGGGTTTAAAGTTCCCAGGGGCAACCCTACCAACTTTTTCAGCAGTTCCTGTTTGCCCTACTTCAAATCCCACAGGGCACCTTATTCCTAAAGTCCAAGATGGGGGAGCCTTTCTCCCGTGTACACAGCCAGTGGGCCTAAGTGAGGTGTGTCCAGGGAAATAAGAAGTCTCCTCTTCTGTGGGCACTCTTCTGAGATAGCTCCCCACCCACCGGAATTGGAGCCAGTCTAACGGGGGAACAAAGGTTTGAATTCTCCATGTTTCATCTTACATTTGCTAGTGAAAGTACAAGTCCTTTTACAAGGTAATGAAGTTCCTGTGCGCACGCAAACTGGTCATCCTGCAAGGGGAATAAAAATGCCTCCTTTAACCCAGATCATAGGCTCTGCTTGGGAGCATTTTTATACCTCATTAAGGTCAAGCAGTGGCTAGGCCGCTGCTGGAGAGGTCCTGCAAATTAGCCTCCAGTAACTTCAGGCAAGGAAAAGGTAACCATTGAAATGTTACTTTTCATAAAAATATATTTAAATCAAAAAATATTTAACAATCCAACTTCATCAGTGAATTAGGCTTTTAATAAATAATAAAATTGTGGTTGACCTATTTTTCTAGCTGGTTCCAAAGCACAGATAGAAGAATTCATATTTTCATGTGTACTCCAGGTTTCTCATAGGCCAGCCAGCCCCTTCAACACATGAAAAAAGCAGCACCCTCAAAGAGGGCTATCCCTACACTGACTCACACACACCTATTCCTTTAAAAGTGTCACCAGTCAGTTGTCACTGTGACTGTCACTGTGTCATCCTTTATAGTAATGCTGGCCTAGTGCCCCCATTCTAAAGGCTTTATTTATGCATTTTGTCTTATTCAACATGGACATTACCCAAATTGCTAGAGCAAGTTACTGTTACTTGAAAATTAAATGCCTTGAAAAAACAAGAGTGTTGAGTTTTAACAGGGTAACCAACAAAAACTACCCGACCTGGGTCAGTATTACAGTACAATAGAATGGCGGTCGCAGTAGCAATTTTTTAGAACGAACAAAGAAATGCATTCACCACTCTTTCTTTTCTGAGATGCTCAAATCAGATATAATTCCAAAATCAAAAGGCATCGGATGCAAATCAAAGTCAAAGCATTTCTTAATGGCAACACAGTTGCTCCAATAAATAACAGTGCAGTAGATATATACAGTGCACTTGATGTAGGAGGAGAAAAAGAAAAGGTTGGGTAGATGGTGGTGAACTTGTGAGTGAAGGACAGGGAAAAGGTATTGTGACATATATATACATCATTTGTACATAAAGTAGGTCAATTGTTCCTGAGTGTGTACATAGCTCTAATGCACATATCTATCTATTCTTATATAATAAAGAGAGAGCCCAAACTTTGAGGCGGGTAATCTCAGGAACCACAGCACCCATCACAACACCCAATACAGTGTTGGAAAGGGCAGTTGCAGCAGAAGGACATAGGCTATGCAGACGCCAACCATATACATTTAAAAGGTAAAAGAACCGTGCCAGCAAAGTAGTCCCTTGTGGGCGTGTCTGCGTTGTGCTGTGGGCGTGTGCTGGGGCGCGACAAACGCTGGGGGCGTGTGGTACATTCCGCACTTCATGTCTCGTGGGCTAATCCCACCATGCTCCCTTGAAATACCCCTGCACCCCATAATCATAACCCACCCTTACTCCTTAAAATACCCCAACACTCTTAAACAGTAACCCATCTTAACCCTATAAATATACCCTGTACCCCAAAAGCCAAACCTATCCCTAAACCCTAAAAATACCCCTGTACCCCAAAACCCAAACCTAGCCCTGAACCCTATAAATCCCCCTGTACCTCAAAACCCAAACCTATGAACCCTAAAAATCCCCCTGTACCCCAAACCTAGCACTGAACCCTAAAAATACCACTGTACCCCAAAACCACACATGAACCCTAAAATACCCCTGTACCCCAAAACCCAAACCTAGCCCTGAACCCTTAAAATACCCCTGTACCCCAAAACCCAAACCTACCCCTGAACCCTAAAAATACCCCTGCACCCCAAAACCCAAACCTAGCCCTGAACCCTAAAAATAACCCTGTACCCCAAAACCCAAACCTACCCCTGAACCCTAAAATACCCTGGTACCCCAAAAGCCAAACCTAGCCCTGAACCCTAAAAATACCCCTGTACCCCAAAACCCAAACCTACCCCTGACCCTAAAAATACCCCTATACCCCAAAACCCAAACCTAGCCCTAAACCCTGAAACTACCCCTGTACCCCATAACCCAAAACTATATCTGAACCCTTAAAATACCCAAACACCCCAAAACATATACCTCAGTACCCCAAAACATATACCCCTATACCCATACTTACCTTATCCAAACATAAAAAAACCATTCTTTTACCATTCATGCATTTACAACGAATTTCGTTGTAAATGTATGCGTGGTAAAAGCATATAAAATGTAATGCCATGCGTTATAATGGCATTGCGGAGTCATGGTACTTTCGTGATGGTATGAGGAAAGAAAGTTGCGGAATAATGGGTGTTTCCCCTCCCCCGGTAAGTACATTGGTGGCACGGCGGCCCACATCTCCAGCAACATACTCATATTTTTTCACCACCCATTTGAAAAATGCACAGGTCTCTCTCATTGATGGCCAGCACCGACATACACTTTTAGACACACCTCCCGCCACAAGTTCTAGAATTGCGAACTTTAGAGCTGGGGAGCTACGTTCGAATCTCGGCATCAGCTCAACATCCTGTGATTCCAGGCAAATTGCTTTGTCTCCTCGTGCCTACCACAAATGAATGTGTTCTTCTGTAATGTAAATTGTGCTCATGCCATGTTGTCGAGTTCGCGCTATATAATATTGCAAGGAAAAATAAAGTAGGGAAACTCGAGTTCACACACTACTGAACGCGCACTCTTAAGTGCATCAGCAGTGCACTGTGAATCGGAGCGTTTCACAGGACTGTCACAGATAAGAAATGCTATCAAAACGAAATCCTACAAAACAATATACTACTGGCCGGCAGCAATTCATACCCGGACAACGTCGGGACGGGCTGCTAGTTAATTATAAAGGTCTATCCTTAGAGCTTGTAATGGGGTTGTATGTTGTTAACATTTCGATCCCTGGGATTGAGGGTAAATTCAGTCCTCACGTTGGGGTCTTCATAAGGACAAGGCTGAGAAGAGCACCTGTGAATAATCAGAGAAATGTGTAAAGAAGGAGTATTTATAAAAGAGGGGTGAGTGCTAGGTATATGTGGTAGCAAATAGCTACTTATGGCAACAGCAAGGTCTCTTCGCTGTGCGTTCAAGAAAAAGTAGAGCTCTTATGTAGCTCCTATAGACAGAGAGGGAAATAGTAAATCAAGGTCAGTGATCTAATATTCAAATGAGGTGTCTCACTTAATGATCTAACAAAAATGGAGACTTACTACGTAAAAAATGACTTCTGTTGAGGTAAATACATCTCTCGCCGAGGGGAACAAATCCAAACTATATCTGATACAAGGAGAGAGAATGAAAAAAACAGGTATAAGGACATGTAATCAAGATTGTCGGTTGAAAACTGTGCTCAATTGTGAAGTCAGCATATTGTCTTTGACTACCTAACATGTACAAGGATTAAACAGCCCTTAAAAAAGTCATGGCCAGTGGGGCATTGCCCACAGTGTGTCCTGAGCGTGAACAAATCATAATGGGCGTCGCGGTCCCATGACTGAGGCATATGGCTCTGATGGAGGGTCTAGAAAAGCAGCAAATATGCATGCATCCTGAGCTTCTCATCATCGATGGAGCTATCTCTAGTTGATCGAGGTGCGGTAGAGAGACCCATGTGAAAACATAGCCTCTTGTAGTTAAAGTGACTAGCTTCGTCGATATTGAAAAATGGGCAGGTGTCTAAACCGTGGAGGGCCCGTGTTCTACCACAAACATGCCGACAGTGAAATTGCGATGACTTTGTGCTAATCTACTTAGCGCCAGGAGACTACAAAGTGCATAGGCGGCGCGTATTGAGTAATACCAGTTATTATTGAACAACCTCGTTGGGACATACAAGCCTAGCCAACATATCACATATAATATCAGAACCTGTCTTATTTAAAAACGGATCGCAATTGATGCCAAGCATGACGGGGTAATGGAAGAATTAAGGGCTGAGATGTGCTTACCTCATCCACAGCTGTTCGGCTCTCTAATGAGTGCAGGTGCTTGATCTCACGCTTTAAGAGGGGAAAAGCGAGCCATGCGTGCACCGCATTCTCCCATTGGCTGACGGAGGACAAGTCCCCAATACAGCATTTAGCAGCTGCAAAACACATTTTTAAATAAGACAGGTTCTGATATTATGTGTGATGTGTTGACTAGGCACAATACCTTTTCCCTGTCCTTCACTCACACATTCACCACCATCTACCCAACCTTTTCTTTTTATCCCCCTACACCAAGAGAACTGTAAATATCTACTGCACTGCTATTTACTGGAGCAACTGTGTTGCCATTAAGAAATCCTTTGACTTTGAATTGCATCCGATGCCTTTTGATTTTGGAAATAAATCTGATTTGAGCATCTCAGAAAAGCAAGAGTGGAGAATGCATTTTCTTTGTTTGTTCTAAAAAATTGCTACAGCGACCGCCATTCTATTGTATTGAAAAAACAAGAGGCATTTGGCAAAACAGGAACAGTTTGTTTAATTAAACATAGCGGCCAGGAGAACAGTTACAGGCACAGGGTCTGAGGACTGTCTCAATTTACAGTCAGTCTGAGTTCTTTTATACAGTTTATTGTAGATAATAAAAGGTTTGTGGTGATCCTTATATTGTGAAGAATGTAAGTTGCTGCCTTTGAAGCCATAAATTAATTGACTAATAGAAAATACAGGTGGGCCTCGACCTTGCGTGGACACAATGTGGCCAGTGGGGAATGTATCCAGATGTCCAGCGTGGGGAACACATGATCACTGCGTGGGCTGTGTCCTCATTGACTATATGTTCCTAACTCATGTGGTATCTCACTTTATGTTGTTTTGGAGCACACACACCCTCTCAGGCCATGTGTGCTTTATTGGGGCCAATCTCCCTTGACCACTGTAATGTCGCTGTGCCTATCTGTGGGATTAATCTAAGGTTTCCTGTTCGTGCATTTGTCTGCCCGCTGGGTGCCACCCCACCTGTGGCCTATCAATCAGTGGCCTTGGGCCTAGGTTTCAGAGCTTGCCTGACAACGTATTTGTGAGTCAGGGTTGATGTGGAGTTCACAAAGGACAATGTAATTAATAAAGACGCAATATTGTTCTCATAAATGAATGTATAATTTTCCATATTAGCATCAACTTTTTCCATATTAACATTCCCCTGCTAGTTAGGTATTCAACTACACTATCTAACTCATATCTTTTGACAGTTACTTCATGTGGTACCTGTTGCTCTTTACACTCGCTTTCAACAACCACTACCTTCCTAGTTACTTGCATTTTTCTTAGTTTGAGAACTGCATTTTTACAGCAGATAATCCCCAACTGTACAGACCTGCACACAAATAGAAAGATGATGAAAACTGGCAACAGCAATTTGCACAAACCGGAGATCCACCAGGGGAGCCAGGAGAACCAATTCGAAAACCACTCCTGCGCAGAGGCACCTTCCTCCTCACGAATGTCTCTTTGTAAGTGGTGCAATACTTGGATGGCAAGTGTCAACGTTTCATTGTCCATGTCATTCCCTGGGATGAACGTGTAGCACTCTGCATCAATCTTGGCACACACCCCTCCCAGCATCACAGTTATTAAGTCTAATACATATTGGTGCTGCATCACCATGAGGCAGATTGCTTGCAGTTTTTTCTTGATCGAATTGAGGCCGAGCTCAGTGCTGTTCACCATTTGAGTTTCTCCCACCTGGTATTTGAAGCCAGCAGGCATTAGCTTTTGTCTGCAGGGTAAAGAAGGAGTGGTTACTGCCAACCTCCCTGGCCTCTACCGCCATATCTGGGTTGGAATCCTCTGGGGTTTTGAGGTGGAGTTCTCCTTGAGGCTTGTGCCATTTGCATGCCATTTGCATGATCGCAGCCAACGCGGCCCCCTCAAGGACGGTTGTTTTTAATTTGTGTTGGACCAATTTAGCAGTGTCTCTCTTGGCTTGCTCCTGTTTTTCTCTATCCTTCTCTTACTTCCTTTTGTGGTAATGTAATACATGGGCTTGTATCTCCCGCCAGTGTTTGGCATCTAACCCAACAAAGCTGTCCAGACCTCTCTGTTTCTCTTGGGTAATTCCCTTTTTGAGAATATTGTAGAAGAATGTGACGGGTGGGCCTGTATTGATCCACAGCTGTCCTGTCTCTTGTCACCATTGTTCCCTCATTCTGTTAAAGAAATTAGTTATGCTCTCCCCTGGCTTCATATTCTCTGCCATTAACCCTCCTACATCTGGGTGGTCAGGGAATATATCTCTCAGGGCTGTCCATATTTGGTGCCTGTATGAATTAAATGCAGCCTATCATGCTCTGTATCTGTTTGCGTAATTGCTTGAATGTGGGCTTTGGCGTACACTGCGTTAATCTGCTCCCCAATAAGGCTACTTAACAGGCTGTTAATGTCAGCTATTGGTGTTCTTCTTGAAGCATGAAATCCATTTCCCTGCTCCATCCAGCAATGACAGTAAATTTTTCCTTGACCCCTTTTTATCCATCTAAGACCATGGCACATATATGATCCCGACGTGCCCCTCTGTAGTAATGAGTGCATTCTTACTTCAGAAGACTCTACAGGTTTCTCCCTAACATGGTGGCGTTCCCATCTTTTTAGGCATTCCTGCATGTAGGGGAAGTAATACTTGGGATCTCCTCCTCCAGGCCGGATGCAATCCTCCGCTATAGCCATGTTCTCTTGCTCAAATGATCCTTCCTTCGGTCAGGGACTATCATATTGGTCCCTTTCCTCAGTCCATCATTCTAATAGGTAGCAGAACGGGCATGCAAAGATCTCACCTTCTTCTCACCTTATTCTGGATCAAATCTTCTCTACCAAACCGATTGAAGTATCATCTCCACTCCCAGTGTTGTGGTCTGATCATTTTTTGCTAAATTTTAAAATTCCTTTTTATACGGCCACAGGGCAGAGAGGACAGAGTAACGGGTTCCGACAATCCAGAGCCTTCCACCGTATTTCGGTGGAAGCAATGACTGAAGCTTTCCGCCTTCATCCTTGCAAGCTCACTGATGATCTGGAGGCAGACCTGGAGATGGTGCAAAAGTGGCTAACGGATAGACTTGATGATTTGGCCCCTATGAAGACTGTTAATTCAGCCCGTCACTTGGCCTCTGCTCCATGGTTTACCTCCTCATTAAGATTAATACGCCAAGAGTGTAAAAAAACTGAAAGGCTCTGGCGAAGAAAATATGACCCTGAGGATAAACAAAGATATAAAGATATGATTAAAACGTATCATAAACAGATTGCCGAGAGCAAGCAAAGCTATCTGGAGCATAGAATAGATGAAGCCACTAATACTAGTAAGGAGCTTTTTAAAATAGTTAGGGAGTTCACCTCACCGGCTGCCTGCTCTTCTGCCCACTCACATTCCGAAGAGTGGATAAAACAGCTTGCAGTCTTTTTTGCTAAAAAAATTAAGACTATTCAGGAGTCTTTTCCGGCTGTAGACCTCACACTGCCAGTATATAGCTCTACTTTTACCTCCTTGAGTGAGGATACTATGCCCTTCCTTTCGACATTCCCTCAAATGTCCTGTTTGACCTCGTTTGATCTTTTATCTCGACTGCAGTCAGGTTCGCCTATGGACCCCTGCCCGGCTAAATTCTTGGGCAGAGTAGCTGCAGCTGTAAATAGTTTGTTGAACCCTCTGATGAACATGTCTTTGTCTACGGGAGTGGTTCCCTTAGCATGGAAGCATGCACTGATTTTGCCCCTAATCAAAAAGCCAAATTTAGATCCCTTGACGCATGCTAATTACAGACCGATATCCCTTCTCCCTGCTCTAGCTAAGGTTGTTGAAAAACACGTGCAGCTCTCGATTACCAACTATATCGAGAGCAACAACCTTCTTCATGACACACAGTCGGGGTTTCGTGCTAATTACAGTACAGAGACAGCCCTTCTGGAGGTCACTGAAGCTATCAGGGAGACGCTCGATCTTGGAGGTAAGGCTGTACTAGTCATGCTGGATCTGTCGGCGGCTTTCGACACCGTCCCGCATGACGGTCTCCTTTTAAGACTCCAGGAGATCGGGGTTCGCGGGACGGTGTTGAACTGGTTTAGATCTTTTTTATCTGACCGCCGACAGGTGATCTGGGCACCACCGTTCTCCGCTGAAATGCCGTCGCTAGGGGTGGGGGTTCCTCAAGGATCCATTCTGAGCCCCATCCTTTTTAATATCTACATGGCCCCTCTGGCGGCGGTGGCGGAGGCTTATGGTGCCCAGGTCATATCCTACGCTGATGACACCAAGCTCCTGTTTACTTGCAGGAAGGGAGAGGCATTTGATGGGGCTAGAATCAGGGACTGCCTTGACTCCGTTTTTTTATGGTTTCAACAACACAGCCTTAAATGCAACTCAGACAAGTCTGAGTTGCTTTTTTTTGGCTGTGCCCCGGATCCATGTTGGAAATCTTGGTGGCCTCGAGACATGTTTCCTCCAGACGCGGTGTCAACGCAGGCCAAAAATCTGGGTGTGATCTGTGACGTTGATCTGTCATTTAGATCCCAGATCAATGTATTATCAGGGAAATGTTTTAGCATCCTGCGGATGCTCAGGAAATTTTTGCCGCTGCTGTCACTGCAATATAAGAAAATTGTGGTGCAGGCATTAGTTGGATCACGTTTCGACTATGCTAATGCACTCTATGCGGGCCTGCCGAAGTATTTGGTGGCAAGATTGCAGATAGTCCAAAATTCTGCTGCAAGGGCAATTTTTGGCCTTCCACGCAGAGCTAGAGCCTCTGGTTTACTTAAAGAGTTACATTGGCTACCGATTTCCAAAAGAGTCATTTTTAAAACTCTGACTCTGGCATTTAAAGCCCTGCATTCTGTAGGCCCTTTGTACATTAGGAAGAGACTGGCCTTTTATGTCCCAAAGAGGGTGTTGCGTTCAGCTTCATCTGCCACGATTGTGGTCCCTTCCTTTAAACGCGCTCGGATGGGTGGTCGGTCCTTCCGCTATCTAGCGGCCCTCCATTGGAATGGGCTTCCGATCTCTTTGCGGAAAGCCAACAGTCTCCTGATGTTTAGAAAAGAACTAAAGACGTGGCTCTTTTCTGCGTGATCATCACGACTTTCTGAGCTGCGGGCTGGATTGACTGGTCTCTGATCTCTTTGCTAAAGCGCCGGGACACCCGTTTGGGTAGCCGTGCGCTATAAAAGAGTGGGTACATAACATAACATAACCTTCCTCTCTTGCTACTATCTCTCTCAGGATTAACTTATCTTTGTTGTGCGCTCGAGTGGAGCAGTGCGCATTCTTGTCACTGCTCCCCTTGTGTGCACAAAAAAGCCATCTTTTTTTCCTGTATCTTGGTTCGGTTAGTACCGGGCTGCCTTTATATTTTATTTCCTGGTCAGGACCTCTCCTTTGTCGACCAATTCGTGAGGTTCTGATCTCTGCTAAAAGCCTCTCATTTAATTCTGCCTCTGATTCTTCCCCGATCAGTGCTCTGTATTTACCTGTGCTTCACTCATATAAATGGCGTGCTGCCCTGTGTTCTTGCTGTACTTCATGGGTGGGTGCTCTTTCTCTCGCTAACCCCAACTCACTCCTTTCTTCCTTTCCCCGTCTGGTTTACCACCTTCACTCTGAGCTATATGCTGTTTTCTTTGGCCAGAAATCACTATCAAGAACTGCCACAAACCTCCCTGTCACTCCTGTATGTTCGCCTGAACCACTGGGAGTGTGTGTTTTGTTTGCGGTTGTGGTCATATGTAATAGACCGGTATATATATATATATATATAGTCGCCAGGTGAGGGCAAGTGAACTACTCAATGATGACAACATCTCCGCAACAAGTGCAAATACTCAGAAAAGATCAGGGGGGACTGACAAAGACAATAGAACAGTCTTAACCATAATAAGGGAATTACAATTTCAAAAGATCATGGAAATAAACAAATGGTGGGAAAAAACTACATTGGAGAAGTACATAGAATACAAAAGGGTCCCGAGGGGCCTGAGGATACTCATCATGCCCACCCTTAATGACTTGGACCCTGATCTGATCAAGTTATGGCAAACTGACACCAATGAATGTTCTTTCAAATTAATGAGGACCCTCATCATACACGGCGTAAGGAAATTAGAAAAAATAACCAGTACAATTGGAGTACTGGAATCAGAATTGGCAGATACACCGATCACTGAGGAAAAGAAGGAAGGCATCGAGAATATGGAAAAAAAAGTGTCTAAACATGAACTTGAAGTAGAAAAACGCAAAGCAAACAAGTTCACCAGAGACAGGCTAGACTACGCAAATGGGCGAATCTACACATTCGCTAGAAAATGTGACACGCTGAGAAGCCGGGTAGTAATGGACAAAAACACTGGAGCAGTGGATATAAACACTGTGGACAGTTCCGAAAATAAGCTCCAATGATGAAGAAGCTTCAAGTCAACCACTGGATTTTCGCGGGGAGATGCAACTGGCCCAAATGATCACGCGGCAAAGAGGAAGAGGAAGGGTCAATACATGGGGAAGAGGACAGTCAAAGCCTCAAACGAGACAAACAACAAAGGCACAACAAGGAGGGGCAGACGACGCAATAAAACAAAAGAGAGACAAAGGAAAGCAAAAATAGTAAATATGAAATCAGCAATATCTGAAAATATTGTCATCAATCTTTCAACAAAGAAATTATCAGATACACAAACTCAACTACTGAATAAAGGACTCTCTTACTGCCCAAACAAAAACATGGACATCCCCAATGTAAGAATTGACATGTACAAATGTTGCCGCAAAGTAAAACTAAGAAAATATTTTGCTGAAAGAAATAAAAAGAATAAACCATTGATGATCAGGGGTGTGGAAGAACTATCCCCATAACACACAGGGATCTACCAGCGATAAAGACATTAGAATCAATGGAGGAAACATCGCCATTGGAACAAACAGGAACCACAAACTCACTCCTAAGTGACATTGAATTTTGCAAACAAATGGGAACAAGTACAAACAGAGGAGGAGAGAGTGGCCTCAAGAGACAATCCAGATTTTGTCCACAACTCCCGCCTGGGAGCAAAATCGACCTTTTTCATGAAGCAATGACTGAGGAAATCATAAAAATCTCAGGGAAACCGTGGAATTTGAATGTGAAAAAGAATAAGAACATGAAGAACAATATAACATCTGAGGAATATCGTGCAATATCTGAATTGAAAAATGACCCAACAATTATAATCAAATCATCCGACAAGGGTGGAAACATCGTGGTACAAAACACAACAGATTATATTGCAGAAGCAAAAAGACAATTGGAAAATAAAGACCACTATGAGCCACTAAAGAATAACCCATTAGAAACTTGGAAAAATGAATATCATTCTCTTTTGTTGGCATGGAAAGAAAAAGGTCTTATTGACTTTGATGAATATTCCTACCTCAAGACGGACAATTCCATCACAGCCACAATCTACTTTCTACCGAAAGTACATAAAGCACTTACAAGACCTCCAGGTAGACCGATTGTGAGCTCTATTGGCTCATTACTTGAAAACACTTCGAGATTTATTGAAATTTTTCTGATGAATTATGTGACAATGTTACCATCTTACTTAAGAGACACAGTGGACTTCCTCAATAAAATCTCAGTAATCAACTGGAAATCTAACTACCTGATGGCGAGTATAGACGTAACATCATTATATACTGCGATACGCCATACAGATGGGATAAAGGCCGTCAAAAAAGTCCTTCAGACAAGATCCATCAGTCATCTGGAACATTCAGCAATGCTAATAGAAATGCTTATGTACTGCTTAACGCATAATGCGTTTCTATTCCTGGGCAACCTGTACCTACAAAAACAAGGTACCGCAATGGGTACATCATTTGCGCCCACGTATGCTAACCTCCTAATGGCCATGTGGGAGACTGAAGTACTGGAACATGAGAAGAAGCAGGAATCAAGAATTACATTCTGGTGTCGTTTCATAGACGACTTATTCATAATCTGGGAAGGTAACATCAATGATCTGCAAGTGTTCATAAATTCATTGGAGAACAACAATCTTAACCTCCACTTCACCTCATCAATAAGTGCAACTGCTTTGATTTTTCTTGACGTTGAAGTTTTCATTAAAAATGAAAAGCTGTGTACAAAAATCCATAGAAAACTAACGTCCTGCAATAGGTTGTTGCACGCGAACAGTGGACACCCAAAAAAACTCAAGTGGAGCATTCCATATGGCCAAATGTTACGAGCCAAAAGGAATTGCTCGGAAGATGTTGATCTGACAAAGGAAATTGATGGACTGTGTAAAAGATTTCAAGAACGAGTCTATCCTATGGAAGTAATCACATCTGCAA
Organism: Lissotriton helveticus; assembly: GCF_964261635.1. NCBI lineage: Eukaryota > Metazoa > Chordata > Amphibia > Caudata > Salamandridae > Lissotriton > Lissotriton helveticus. Next base: position 1,316,022,273 of record NC_136069.1, on the reverse strand, counting down.
AAGAAAGGATGAACCTGAAGGAAAGAAAAGATCTCCTCCTACCTAGAGAGAATAAAAACATCAAAAAGGACTACAATCCAGACGAGATGGGAAATGAGAATATTACAAGAATAATTATCGACTACAACAATCAGAGTCTGGAACTCAAAAAAGCCTTAAATAGAAACTGGAACATCTTAATGCTTGATGATACATTAAAGGAAAACCTGACCTCTCACCCCAGTATCTGTTACAGAAAGACTTCATCACTAGGTGACATCTTAACTCAAAGTCACCTGCAACTAAAAATCCCCCAAAAAACAGCATGGCTAACAACACCGGGATTTTGGAGATGTTTCAAATGCAAGGCCTGTGAACATGGCACGAACTTAACAGAATACAGACTACAGTGTGGACGGATTGAAAAAATAAGGGACCACATAACATGTGAATCTAAATGTGTGGTATATAGACTATCGTGCCCTTGCGAAAAACTGTACATAGGAAGCACAATTAACAAACTAAAACTTAGAATCCAGCAACATCTAAGAGCGATCAAAAATGTGGACACCAGTTACCCTATGGCAATACATTTTGCCAAATACCATCAATCAAATCCAAGCTTGCTTAGATACGCTGGAATAAAACTATGCAAACTTTCCGAAAGAGGGAGAGATCAAACCTTAATGCTACGCAAACTTGAATCGCGAATGATTCTAGCAATGGGCACTGAGCATCCCTTTGGGCATAATTTGGATGCCGAATTACACGTACACCTGGGAAGTTAGTATGATGTTGAAAAATGCCTGTTCATAAATGCCTGTTGAATCCGAGTGCCCGTTTGTATTTGGTTCTTGACCTCTGCGAAATTGTGTGATCGTTCAAAAACGAAATATCGCCATCAGTCTGATCAAACTGTATACTAAAAGTTTCTCCAAAAAAACTTAGTGATAAATAACCAATCTGCACATATATATGTGTAAAAAATTCTTTAGTGTAATTCAAAATCTAAACCACTCCATAATGTGCCTCAATCTAGTCTGTACTTTACAAATTCAAACCACTAATCAGACAAAACATCAACCTGTGTAATTGCTTGGGAAAATAGATTGTAATGCACACATTTGGAGATTGGGATTGAAAATGAAATAGCACTGAGTTACTCTTGTAAATAATGTAAAAAAATATGTACAGGTTAGATATACTCTATAATTTGTTATGTTTTTTGAACTGCAACATAGGGAAAGGCTACAGTACTTTAATTGCCACCACAGCAGTAACAATAACAACTTTTGGGTAAATACACAGCACTTTTTGAAATGGAGAATCATTTAATGTATATAGACTGCAAATATGTAAATGGAATGCGTAATCGATGTAACAAATCAACAAAAAGTACTTTACAGTTATGTTCAAATTGATTTGCGGAAAATATGTGCAACGCACTCCTAAACTGACCAAGATTGCGACAATTTTCGTTTCTAAAAATACAAGGTTGACAGCCTAGACTTTTAATGGAAATGGAAGAGGGGACTTACTTCTTTACTGCACATTGCACTTTATAAATGGTCTAGACAGAAAGGACTCTATGGTCCAGTGGAAGGCTTGTAGTAGCCGAAACGCGTAGGCCGTCCTAATCGTTGCACTATTATTTTTGCACATGGTGTGTAAATAAATCTTTGTTCAACCCTACCTGTTGCTGTGCCGTGACTTCAATTGCCGAGCTGAGGGGCGAGAAGAATCCAAGAAATGTATATATATATATATATATATATATATATATATATATATATATATATATATACATATATTCTAAGTTATTTGTGGCACTGTGTTCTTGTTTAAGTACAAGACTGAGATATTGTGTGTAAGATATGATTAATAGTAAAGCTCATAATTACCAAGGAGAGCTTTGTGATTTGGTCTAAATAACCCAGTCCCCTTAGTCTGAAGGGTACTTTCATCTCTCTTTTTTAGCACCTTTGGGTCTCAACACAGGTGCCACATTGATAAAAAGCTGTCTGCCTTTGCCACCCAGACAATTGTAAAGTACAGCTTGTTTCCATTCTGTGGGGTTTTCTGTCTTATCAATAGGCATTAAATGCATTTCAAAGCGCCCAATTAACTGACTCCACTGTTCTCTTGGAGGCCCAGGCAATTCCAAGAACGCTGATAGTTCACCACACCTTTCATCATTATGGCCAGGGTAAGCTGAAAGGAATTAGTTCAGGCATAAGGGGAGGTGCACTGGACTTTTATCATATTGTCTCCAAGAAATGCATAGTGCAGGAATCTGTGAGAAGATCAAACAAAGTAGTGGGAACCAAGTGACGGAGCAAAGCAGAATAGTTGGTTGCATTCAATTCAGCTCTGTAGCTCCATAGAAAATGCAATTATTGGTGCATATAGTAATGGACTTAAACTAGCAGATGGCGAATGAGTTTTCTTGGAGATGCAGTTTATTGAAACTCCAGTGAGAAAGCTTTGACATAAGTGAAACTGATGTCCCCAGGATACACCCCCAACCCCGTGAGGCTCTAAACAAACAGTACGGAAGGCAGTGTTGAGGGCGGAGCAAGACAAGATTCCGAAAGGGTGTAGTCAGATACCTCAGCAGGAAGCAGTGCTTGAGTAGAGAGGGCACGGCTCAGTCGAGATGTGGCCTGATAAACGCCTGGAGGCCTGTATACGTTCTTGTAGAGACACATGGCTACACCTGATGCAAGAGAAAGAGGAACTGGTGAACCGTGTGGGCTGCAATGAAGTGGTCAGAGTATTGGAGGACCTACCAGAAAGGTCCGCTCTGAGCACAACAGCTGCTGGGCACGATGTGATCTGGCGTTCTTCACCAAACAAGGCCTGTAGTAAAGTCAGAGGTAGGAAGCATGAAGTCATTTATTTTAATCACCGCCACATCTCCTCTCAGAATAATCACAACATTCCCTCAAATGCCCAACATTCCAAGAACAGTGAGGTCCTCACATGCACAGACACATCAATCAATCAATCAATCATTTGTAAAGCACACTACATACCCGTGAGGGTCTCAAGGCGCTGGGTGGGGGGCGCTACTTATCGAACAGCCAGGTCTTGAGTATCTTCCGGAAGGTCAGCAGGTCTTGGGTCTGTCGTAGGCTCAGTGGGAGGGTGTTCCATGTCTTGGTGGCGAGGTGGGAGTAGGATCTCCCACCGGTGGTTGTTCTTCGGATGCGCAGGACGGTGGCGAGTGAGAGGTCGGCAGATTGTAGCTGGCGGTTGGGGATGTAGAAGGAGAGCCGTCTGTTGAGGTAGGCTGGGCCAGTCTTGTGGAGTGCCTTGTGTGTGTGGGTGAGGAGCTTGATGGATATCCTCTTGTTGACGGGGAGCCAGTCCAGGTTTCTCAGGTGGGGGTGATGTGGCCGTGGCGTGGTACGTCGAGGATCAGTCGTGCCGAGGCATTTTGGATGCGTTATAGTTGTTTGATGAGCTTGGTCGGGGCTCCCGCGTAGAGGGCGTTTCCATAGTCGAGTCTGCTGCTGACGAGGGCCTGGGTGACTGTCTTTCTTGTATCTGTCGGGGTCCATCTGTGGATCTTGCGTAGCATGCAGAGGATGTTGAAGCAGGAGGAGACGGCGTTGACTTGCTTGGTCATTGAGAGTGTTGAGTCGAGGATGATTCCCAGGTTGCGTGCGTGGTCGGTGGGTGTCGGGGCTGCCCCCAGTGCCATCGGCCACCATGAGTCGTCCCAGGCTGAAGTGTTGGAGCCGAGGATGAGGGCAGCTTCAGACGGCTGGTCTTCATCCAGTCGGTGGAGGTTGGCTTTGGCAGTGATGGGGTCCTTGGTGAGGGAGAGGATCAGCTGAGTGTCGCCGGCGTAGGAGATTATGTTGAGGTCGTGCTGTCGGGCTACGTGTGCGAGCGGGGCCATGTAAATGTTGAACAGCGTCGGGCTGAGGGAGGATCCCTGGGGTACGCTGCAGATGATCTTGGAGGCTTTGGAATGGAATGGGGGAGGTGGACAATCTGGGTTCTGCTGGAGAGGAAGGATGTGGTCCAATCCAGAGCCTTGTCTCGGATCCCTGAGGCCTGGAGGCGTGCTCGTAGTGTGCGGTGGCAGACAGTGTGGGCACAGTTTGATTGCTTTAATGAATGTGAGATGTATGCCAGACAACTGAGGTGTGCAAAACAGGTGAAGGGGATAGTATGTAACACATTGAAATATGAGTTACAGGAAATTAGACAAGCCAAGAGTGTGTACAACAGTAAGGAATTCTAGTAAAAAGACGCTTTGGCAGTGAGTAAGGGTTTTGTGGCATAGGCTTCGATGCCACAACAGGAGGAGGAGGCATACCCAATATTAGAGGGACTTTAGATAGAAGGCCTCTTCCCTACAGTGAGATTTAGGCAGGTAATGAAGGTACAAAGAATGTTTTCAAAGGGAAAAAATGTAGGTTCAGGAAAAAGGCAAGTGGCAAAGGTTGACGAGCAACACCCCAAGAGTTTCAGAGATTTTGGACCACTGGGGCGGTTATGTTACAGGCGGCTGGTTTTGCTGCAGTGCTGCAATATTGGCCACCTGTAACAAAAGCGGCAGCGGGAGTGGTGTTTCCCACTCGCACCTCCCACCCCTTGGTGGCTGGTCGAGCTGATTGCCAGGGCTGGATTCAGTTCCCAGTCTGGCCAGGGAGTAACCCCAACATCTGCTAAAAAGTGGAGATGATTCAGAACTAGATTTAGGATATCGAGCATATACTGATGCTCTTTTCTTTGCTTAGTGGCACCCTAGTGATAAGGGACAATTAGTAGCACCATGGGACACCGAATTAACAAATTACTGTGTGAAGCTGGGTAAAGGTGGATGTGATAGGAAAGAAGTTGGATTTGGATAGATTAATTTTTAATCCAAAGTTACGGGAATGGAAGGATCAGGTGGAGGAATGGGAACAAGAGAAAAAGGAATGTATAAAACAAAAGAATAATTGATTGAAGAAACAAAATCAAACACACGCTACAGATCAGATAGTTACAAAAAACTCCCTGTCTGGGGATGGGTCTTCTACAAATACACCTAGTCAACTGATAGTTCTAGAGCCTGATACTACCCCTAGTAAGGTTCTTCCTATGAAGGAAGTCCCAGGAATGGCAGCTGAGAAGTTTCATTATGTTCATACCCCGTGGAGCAAGATAGACTTATACACTTTTGCTAAAGATTTTCCTAATTTACGAGAGACATCTGATGCATGGTATTCGAAGGTGGAACAGGTATTGAAGTTAGGTGATCTGACCTGAAAAGACCCTGATACTATGTTTTCTATAACAATAGCTTCAGAACTGTGGGTTAAGGCTAAAACTGATCAGAAGGTGCAGTGGTCAAAGGAAGAGCCAGATAAATAAGACAATGATTCCCTTTCACAGGACACTTTAGAATTGCCACAAAATATTCTAGAATGTCTCAATAAATTGGTGCCTCGTAAACATTTTCACTGGAATAAAATATTTCAGGTAGTTCAAAGAAAGGCTGAATCTGTTTATTGCTGTTACGAGAGGATGAGGAAGGCTTTCAAGGACCAAAGTGGGATGGTTATAGATGACTCTGGTTCTCCTTCTGCCCTAATGAATGCATTTGTACAAAGACTGCTGCCTGCCATTAAGAAACACATGCAGACATTTATTCCTTACTGGTTGGTGGAACCACTTGATAAGATATTGGCTAATGCTCAATATTGCTTTGAGTTTCAACAACGACAGGGGGACCAACAAGAGAAGCAACAAAAGGATACTAAAACCAAGCTGATTGTTCAACAGTTAGAGCAGTTTCATACCAACAATAGGGGGTGGTGCAGGGGATTACATGGCAGCACTCAGACCCAGAGAGGTGAAAACTTCAGGGAATGAGGACGGGGTAGAGTGGGACTGCCCCAGTCAGATCAAGGTTGTTGCATTTTTGTTGCTAATGATCAACGGAAGAATAAATGTCCCAATAACTCCAACAACTCCCAATCTGGTATGAACCTCCCAATGCAATGTCAACCCAATTCCTTCCCCTGTTCCCGTTCAGGGCCTCCGTTGGGTTCAATAGATAGGAATTATTTTGATCAATGATATCAGCAAACACCACATCAAATGATGGTTCAAGACACTTATTGTGAGGATTGATATGAAGCATAGGGGTGCCCTAGCGAGTAAATAGAAGTAGAGGCGCCTGCTTTGTCAGTTGATCAGACAGGTCCCTAAGTTCAAGGAGAAGTTCATGGTCATAACAAGTTCCTAATAGACACTGGTGCCACTGACTCCACAGTATCAGCTAATACTTTTCCCCACTTACACCTCTCTGACCAACACTTCTGTGGGTAGTTTAAATGTTGCTATTACAAGGCTCATTAGTCAACCTGTAACATTTACTATTGGTTCAATTACAGGTAAATATTCTTTTGTGGTTTCTGACAAAAGTACCTTGAATTGGTTCGGTCTTGATTTATTGAAAAAGATGAATGCTGTTATAAACTGTACAACGGATGGTGTTTTCTTTTAAGGCTGTGCCATATACCCATTCATCTCTCTAATGTATGTCCATTATACTGAAGTTGAATCTGATGTTCTGGATTGTTTCCCTCATAATATATGACATAATGTAACAAATGATGTTTGGGTTTGAAACAAATCTGCGGTGCGAAGAATATTGAATGTTGAGCCTATTCGTGTTGTTTTGAAGAACAGTGTTGTGTTGCCCCGAGTTCCACAGTACCATATTTCCTGGGATGGAGAGATGGGATTGCAGGAAATGATATCAGCATTGGTTAAGGAGGGAGTCCTGGTGGAAATCAGGCAAGGCAAAATCCGGAATGGCTCCCAAATATCTCCTGGAACTGATCCATCTATACCAGACATGCCAACCTCTGAGATCTTCTCTACAGACTTGGTTCACTGTACCAAGATTCCATATGTCGCACATGAAAGGTCATTCTTTTGCCTATTTAGGCCCTCAACTTTGGAACTCCCTTCCAGCTTTTCTGAGGGACTCTGCATCCCTTCTTACTTTTTGCAGGGGTTTAAAGACCTAGCTCTTTCAACTCGCTACTTAGATCACCTTTCTGACATCCCCCTACTTCTGCTTTGCGCCTAGAAACCCCTTGGGTAGCTGTGCGCACTATAAGTTCCTTATTAATAATAAACAAAGGGGAGTTTATGTAATTCACCAATTCTTCTTGTGTGCAAACAAAGCAAGGGCCCCTCAAAACCAGATGAATGGTGTTTGGTTCAAGTCCTTTGTAAGATTATTAAGATGTTGACAAATTCCCTCAATGTGGTGGAGTCGGATCCGGTATTAGCATCTAGCAATTACCTCACCCACCTGGACACTGCTTGTAGTGCTTTGGCACCCCCCAAGACCACTCTCCGTAACCGGAGGTTTCCCTCTGCTCCTTGGTTTTCCGAATCTCTCCGTTTACAAAGACAATACTGCAGAAACCTTGAAAGTCATTGGCGCAGGCACTATAACCTTCTGGATAAACAAATTTATAAATGCGCCTTGGCCAAAAACAAAACTCTTATCTTTTCTGACAAAAGCAGTTACTATATTACCCAAATCAACCTGGCACACAATTCGGCAAAAAAACTATTTCAGGTAGTCAACCATCTTTCAAATCCCCCTAACCCATCTCCTGACACTTCCCAGGCCCTTTGCAATTCCCTGGCAGAATTCTTCTCGGACAAAGTTACCTCTATTTTTCTGCCTTTGTTCACAAACCTCCCTCTATACAGAATACCTCTAGGTATGTTCGTACTAGCAATTCCCCTTCTTTTCGTAATTTTAATCAGGTTTCTCATGAACAGATCTCTCACTTAATTTCCACTATTAGATCAGGCTCACCTCTTGATCCTTGTCCTCCTTCCATTCTCAACCTCATTCCGGAGGCCATTACCCCTGCCATAGCCAACATTTGCAACACCATGTTCCTCACAGGCTCCTATCCATCAGTTTGGAAAAAGGCCATCATCAAGCCACTTTTGAAAAAATCCACCCTGGACCCCGCATCATCTTCCAGCTATAGACCTATTGCCTGTCTCCCGTTTCCTTCTAAGATTTTTGAAAATCTAACGAACAGACAGCTTTCCAAATCCATTGACTCCAATCATCTGCTTGACGATACACAGTTCGGATTCAGGCAAGGACACGGAACCGAGACGGCCCTCATAAAAGCGGCTGATGAAATTAGGATGACCTTAGACAAAGGCGGGGCGGCAGTTTTGATACTGCTTGACTTGTCCGCGGCCTTTGACACGGTCGATGATGCTACTTTGATCGACCGTGTCTCAGCGATTGGAATCCATCACAAGGCTAAAGATCTTCTTGCATCTTTTCTAGCCAATCGCACCCAATCTGTAAAATTAGGCCCTTTTTTCTCTCCCACCTTTTCCCTTCCATGTGGAGTGCCGCAGGGCTCCTTGCTAAGTCCGACCTTGTTCAACATTTACGTTTCGGACTTAGCGAGGGTGATTAAGTCACATGGCATCAGTCTCACAACTTACGCTGATGACACCCAGCTGGTCCTATCAGTTCATCATGATGGAGTCACAGTTGCAGCTAACTTCCAAGAGGGAATGCTTGCCATCAGCTACTGGATGACCTCTAATTGTTTAAAATTGAACTCTGGAAAGACTGAGGTAATGACCTTTGGGAAGCTCGAGCCTAGCTGGTCCCCCCATTGGTGGCCTAGCGAGATGGGTCCTCCACCTGAACCCGTTACCAAAGTTTGAAATCTCGGAGTCGTGTTCGATGACAGAATGCTCTTCAATCAGCATGTCAATGCGGTAGTATCCACCTCCTTTTTTACATTAAGAAAAATTAAGAAACTTCTCCCTTACCTCCCCACCTCAGCAGGTAAAACTTTGATCACCACCCTCATTTTCTCAAGAACCGATTACTGTAATGCCCTCCTCCTTAACGCTCAGGAAAAAGTTCTAAACAATCTCCAACTGGTACAGAACGCCTCAGCGAGAATTTTATTAGGTATCCCCAAATTCAGCTTCATTACCCCTTTCATTCGCCAGCTTCATTGGCTCCCTGTCAAAAGCCGGACTAAGTTCAAGGCACTGTGCATTGCCTACAAGGCTATTAACAATTCTGGCCCACAGTTCCTTAAACATGCTTTTTGTCCTCATGTACCATCTAGGACACTTCGCTCAGCCTCAGCACACCTTCTTAATGTCCAACGTACAAGAAAAGCTAACTGGGGCGACAGGTGCTTTGTGATTTCCACAGCTAGACTCTGGAACTCTCTCCCCCTCATCATCAAAACCTGCCCCACCCTCCTCAGCTTCAGGAAGCAATTAAAAACCTGGCTGTTTACACATTAATGTGTATTCTACTTGTCTATCCTCTGAATCTTTAAGCGCCGAGACACCCCCGGGTAGTTGCGCGCTATACAAATTGCCAAAACATAAAACATAAACATAAACATAGTTCAACCCAGGTTCAATGTGGTGCCAACCCCCTCTACTAGTCATACCACCCTGCCCTCATTAGCTACATAACTCTCTGTCATAGATTTGACAAATGTATTCTTCTTCATTCCCCTACATCCTGACAGTCAATATTTATTTTCCTTCCTTTTTCGAGGGCAAAGCTTTTTTTTTGGACACATAGGTATACAGAATTTCCTTCCACATAATCACAAATATTAAAGGCAGACCTTGATCAATATGTTCTGGAACCAGTGGTGGCATTTATCCAATATGTAAATGGTCTTATCATAGCAGCTGAGGGACAGTGCATGTGGGCCACTATAAGCTTGCTTCACTTCTTAGCATCCCATGGTCACAAAGCATCCCCAAAGAAATTACAATTTTGTAGAAATCAGTTGTCCTATTTGGGCCACCTGAGGAGAATATCACTCAAACATCTGTGTGCAATAATGCAACATCCTGTTCCATGACAACACATGAAGTAAATTCATTTCTAGGAATAGCAGGGTATTGCAGGCAGTGGATACCAACTTTTTCTCTCATTTCTAAAACCTTGACGAGACCTGACGCACAAGGATGTTACTGACCCTGTCCCCTGGATGCAGATACATCAGGAAGGTTTTCGCACTACTAAAAAGGCTCTCTGTGAGTATCCAGCATCGCAGATTCTAGATTACACTAAAGAGTTTCAACTCTTTACACATGAGCGAGAAGGATGTACTCTTGTAGTTCTCACACAGGAATATGGGGACCCCTAAAACACCATGTGCATATCTGTCTTCAATATTAGACTCAGTAGTCAGAGCACTTTCTAAATGTCTGAGGGCAGTAGCAGCAACAGTGCCGGCTTAGCTTTGGAGACACCCTATGCGGTGATCTTTGTTGTGCCCGCCCCCACAACTTCCTTCTCCACAGATCCCCTCATTACCACCCTCTATCAGTGCTCGCAATCTCTTTCTAGCCCCCACTCACATTTATTTAACTTATTTTATAGCACTACTCATCCCAATGTAGGGTGTCATAGTGCTTTACATCCCACACAAACATTATACAGAGACAATGAATCATACAATGCTGCAAATCAATGTAGAATGAATGTGACATAACACAATAGGGCTACAAGTCATAGGAGTTACATACCATCCATAGTGGTATACATTATATGTTGAGTGTTTGGTCTGGTGAAACTCAAACTCAGGATTTAAAACATAATGCAAAGATTGAGGTTGTTGATACTGGTAAGAATTTATTACATCCCAACGAACCCTTTAAGCTACTTTAAAATATTATAGGTTTGAGGAAAAAACTATAACCTGAACATATGATTGCAGTTGCTTGCAGCTCTTATGCCAGTTCATAGCACACTGTGCTATTTTAAAAGGATTGTAACTATGAACTAGAAAAATACCAAAGGATCTGTGCTAAAATCAGTAACCCACTGCGTAATTTACATTAACGACAAATTTGTGATGTGCATGTTATATACTGTGCTTTTCATCAGACACATTAACCCTCTGCGTTACCTTGAGATAATTCAAAACTGTGACTAGACAAACACCGACTTCTCCAGCAAGTTCTAGAGGCAATATACATTCAGGGTTGTGCATGTATTTTGTAGGCATTGGGGAGGAAAGAGACTTTCTGACCTTGAGCAGTGCTAAAATAAAACATGGTACCTTAATTGTACGACTCCGCAATGCATTAGCTTTACCCAAGGCTTAAGCAATCATTAAACGTGCTGTCCTTCAGAAAGTGACTGATGATGTAAGTAGGGATAACAATTGTGCTGCTCAAACTGCTAAAACTACTGCCTTAGCAGAGAAAAGTACTATGTGTGTGGCACAAGCAACACAAACCCCACAAGCAGAATGCAATTTAAACATGGATCCCTGTTTGTTGTAACAGAATGCAACTGATGAAGAAAAGGTTCAATGGCAAAAGGAGGGTACCAAGGCTGATGGGTTTTTGCTAGGACATTACAAAATGATTAGGTTGCTTAATGCTGTGGAGTACAATTTAGGGGCACATGCATCAACCTATTTAGGAAGTGCAAACGGTGCGAATCGGTAAATATGGCCGTTTGCGCTTCCTAAATATGTTTTTGGGATGCATGAAACAATTTTTCAAAATTCGCTTTTTTTTGCATTTCCTAAAAATGCGAATGCATTTAAGGAATCGCATTTGTGCGATTCCTTAAATGCAATGCATCATTTTTTTTAAAATTGCGAATTTTGAAATAGGAAGTGCAAATTAACACGAGGTTGACCCTCGTGTTAATTTGCGAAAATCTTTAAAAAAGCAAAAAAATGCATTTTTTAAACTTTCATGTTACAGACACACATGTGTGTGTGAAACATGCACTTTAAAATGCACTTCAGGGGTGCAGGGGGGGGTCCTTTGGACCCCCCTCTGCACCCTTGCAATGCATCAACAAATTGCGAGTGCAAAAAAAATAATGCAAAACGGCATTGATTCCTATGGGCCTCTAGGCCCATAGGAATCAATGTAATGCCATTCCTTAATTGCGATTCGCAATTAAGGAATCGCAATTTCCGAAAATTAAGAAATCCTAAAAACTTTTAGGATTTCTTGATGCATAGGATTTTGCACTTCCTAAATTGCGATTCCTTAATTTTCGAAATTTAGGAAGTGCAAAATCCTACAATGATGCATGTGCCCCTTAGCCCTTACGATTCATGGCCCTGCACATGTAGACTACTTAATAGAGGTAAAGAAAAACACCCACAACCTCAGGAACCGTTACAGCTCCTATGGGTCTTTCAAGCATTTACAGATGGATTTTGTTGAGTTCCCACCAACATACATATTTCAGTATGCACTGGTGGTGGTCTCTATGTTCTCTGGCTGGATTGAGGGAGGCATACGCTACAAAGAAGAATGATGCATAAACATTGTCTAAGTATCTGCTGAAAGAACTGATCTCAAGATTCAGGGCCCCACGCAGGATTTCATTACATAATGGCACACACTTTTGGAATAAAGTGGTGGTAAAGTGGGCATGTAAGGCTCTGAGATAATGCAAACGTTTCATTATGTGTACCATCCTAAGGCAGCGGGTGCGGTGGAGAAGAGGAATGATATTCTTAAAGCAAAGATTGCGGAGATATGTGCAGAGACTGAACTGACTTGTGTGGATGCATTGTCTATAGCACTTCTAAGTATGTCAGTACTCCGAATGCTACTACTAAATTGAGCACTCATGAGCTTGTGACTGGCAGATGCCCTACCTGCATCTTCCATGACTGAAGGCCACAGTCTCCAGCCTAGAGACTGGGTGTTTACTAAGAACTTCCATTGCAACAATTGTCTTCAACAGAGGTGGAAGGGCCCCACTCAGGTACTGCTGATTCCAAACACAGCTGTGAAATGCCAAGGACATAAGAATTTCGATTGATGTAAGCCTTGTGAAGAAAGCACCTGCATCAATGTGCCAAGTACAGACAGAGCGCGTACCAGATTTACCGCAAACAGTGCATACTGACAAACCCAGATATAACTTGCCCCCAAGACATATGAGACAATCTTCTGAGTCCAACGGCTTCACATGTGCTGGTAACCTCTGGAGGTCTTGCAATTTTGAAGAATGCAGTGAATAGAGGTAAAAATCCAAAACCAAGTGTGTTGTCAAAATTAAATAAACAGTATTGAATACATAGTAATAAAATTATGGGGAGACATACAACGGAGCTCAAAAAGATACTATTAGGTTTCCCTTTGTTTGTTATGCCTGTTATTGTTTTGCTCAGTTTGGCCCTTTTTTTGTAATTGTGATATAAGATATAATATTCCCTACTGGTAAACAGGAAGTTCAATTTGTAACAACTGTTGCCTGACAATAGCTTTGCACCAGTATCATCATTCAGAGTATAGGGACAATGTTGCAATACAAATGATGACTACATACCAGAAAAATATTAATGTTTCAGACTGCTGGATGTGTATACATATGCCTGCCGAGGTGAAAAGGGTTTCCATTTGTTACATATGTCTCTACTATTCAACGTATCATGCTAAGCATTTAGGTCTTTATTTAAGACCCTTACTTTTGGGGCAGAGCAGAGAGGAATTTGAACATCAACATCAAAATGCGTATCAGAATATAATAGACAGGTCACTATACCTTCTGGTTGTATAGAATGGCCAATGTCAGGAAATAAGGAAGAAGAACTCTAAATATTAAATATTGATAGAGATAGTGATATAATTTATAATTTACAAAGGGCTTCTTGGCGCTAGTATATGCAAGGGAAGTGAGAAAGAAAAGATATAAAAGACAAGAGCCAATCATTTAAGTAAAGACTGGACTAACATTGTAGTGCATTAAGCCAAGTTTTCGGATGTTTCCGAAAGCATGTCAAGTTAGGCTGAGTTTTTAACTTGAGGGCCAGTTTATTCCAGAGTTTACATATTAAAAAGACAAAACTCTACCCCTCCCCCCACAAGAAACGTTATTGCATTTGGGGATAATCACTATTTTGGATGCCATGGAACGAAGGGCTCTCATTGGCAGGATAAGGGCTTCCTCTGGTACTCTAAGCCTGCATTATACAGAGATTTATAGGACAAATAGAGCGCCTTAAAAGCAACTTTCTTTCTGATTGGCAGCAGGTGGAGCTCTGCTAGTTTGTAAGAATTTGATTTGAACCTAGATACTCTTAGAAGAGCAGCTGCATTCTATGAGATTTGTAATCTATTCAAAAAGCATTATTGAATGCCCAAATAAAGGGCATTACAATAATCCAATTTAGAGATTATCAGCTCTCTATGTATCCAGATCAAAAGCGATAAAAGGAGAAATCTTACTCAACATTATTAAAAGACAAAAACAGGTGGAGAGCATATTGATCTGATCAGAGAAGGTGAGAATGGAGTCAAAAATCACTCCCAAATTCTTAAATTTTAGAAGAGTAAGGTGACCCAAATGTTGCGGCCAACAAGCAGAATTTATTTTAAAAAAGAAACATCCTTACCAAATAATGGACCTGGTTTTTGTTCAGAGTTTAGTTTAAGTGAATTATGATTCATCTAGCCGACCATTTCACTCATACAATTATTGAAAAGTCACAAGAATCCTCCACATCACTAGAACTCAATACCACAATTTGGGTGTCATCAGCGTAGGAAATGGTCAAAAAGCCAAAAGAATGAATCAGTCTTGCCAAGGGCTCCACATACACATTAACCCCTTCTATGCTGGTGACGGAACCACTCTGTCAGCAGCCACGGGTGGGCTGTGCTAATGACGGAGTGATTCCGTCATGGCCCGGCCGCCACGCCTGCGCGGCGTTGATTTCGCGCCTGTGCGGCGCGTTCTATTAGGTGGGCGGGGCCGTGACGGAACCACTCCGTCATTAGCACAGCCCATCCGTGGCTGATGACGGAGTGGTTCCGTCACCAGCATGTCGGCGCCGCGCGGCCCCCCCTGCCCCCCAGCGCCGCGGCGGAATTACTGCCGCGGCCAAGGGGTTAAACAATGTGGGGCTCAATGACGAACCCTGAGGAACACCGCAGGGCAGTGAACATAGTCTAGTCGTGAACTCTCCTAGGGCGACAGACTGCTCCCTGTTAATTAAATAAGAGTAAAAGAGATCCCATGCTGTTCCACACATTTCTATCTCCGTTAAACAATCCGAAAAGGATGGAGTGACTCACTGTATCGAAGGCAGCGGATTGGTCTAAAAGGATCACAGAAGCCTTCCTTTGTCCATAATGGATTTGATCTCCTCAGAGATTGCCACCAGAGATGATTCTGCACTACAATTTTTCCTAAAACCATATTGGGTGCCATCTAAGATTTCATTTTGCTCTAAGTAATCAGAACCAATCGTAATAAGATGCTTTTTGAGTATTTTCAGTAGCATCGGCAAGCGTGAGACTGGCCGAAAAACAAATTCTCCCTTAGGATTGGGACTAGCTTTTTTTAATAAAGGGAGTATTGAGGCCTTTTTCCAGAGAGTAGGAAAGTGTCCAGATTAGATATTGTTCAACAGGGGGTTGGGGGCCTGTCACCGTCCCAGCAATTTGTGGAGGAGTTTCGAGGCCAGGGGTCAGAAGGGGCACAAACTTGGTGTCAAGTATAAGTGTAATAACTTCCTCTTCAGTAAGTATGGGGAAATTCAAGAGATTGGTATAGCTGACTGACTGGATTCCCAAGACTAGAACCAGGAGCATTATCAATATGACTAATGTCAAATTCCTCCTAGACAGCTTCTACTTTACAGTGAAAGCAGTAGGCTAGTTTATCACAAAAGGATTCACTAGTCATCCGAGCATTAGTTGAATTAATACCAGAGAGGATTTTCATAGTCTTAAAAAGTTATTTTACCAAATTTGTAACTGAATTGATTTTCTGAGTGAAGAAATTATTTTCTCGAAATTAATCAAGTCCTTATACTCTTAAATGAGTAGGTTATATTTATCTCTTTCAGCTGGACTGTAATGTTCCCTCTACTTTTTCTCCTGTCTATAGCACTTTTTTTTTGAAGGCCCTAAATTTGGACATGAACCATGCCCCCTTGGGCTTATATCTATGATTTTTAGTAGTTTTGAGAGGAGCCAATTTAGTAAATGCCAAATTGATCCAGTCCGAGTAATAAACTGAAGCTGTATTAGGATCATTCGAGAGAAGGCGCATAGTAGCAGTTAGAAGATCAGTAAATTCATTTTTGTTGATCTTATTCCAGGACTAGTATTGTATGTCCTGCGTACGATTCTTGGCTGACCTGTTAGCAACTGGGAGAGTTAAACTAAAATTAATAGTAAGTTAAACACATCATAGCAAATTTCTGGATTTAATCTACAATGCTATATCAATGCTATATCCCCTCCTGTCCAGGCACCTCAGGGATTAAGGTGGAGATTAAGGGGGAGAATCTGTTTAGTAGACGAAGGAAGGGTAGAATGTGAACAGTACTTTAAAATAAGCAATACATTTTCATTAGGGCATCCCATGTGCCTAGGGAAACCAGTGTATTTTATATGTTGGGAAAGAGTATACACCTGTGATACACCTGTCATCCCTAGGATGGTACTCCTCCAAACTTTCTGCCTTCTTATCTCTTATTTTTGCTGTATCTGTTTGTTTGCCTTAGGACGCTGACCAGTGCTAAAGTGCATGTGTTTCTCCCTTAAACATGGTAACATTGGTGTATACACAATTGGCATATTTAATGTATTTGTAAGTCCCTTAGTAAAGTGGCATACCATATAGCCAGGGCCTGTAAATTAAATGCTACTAGTGAGACACATTTTTAGCTGAACCGATTTTCTGGGTGAAGTAATAATTTTCTTGAGATTAATCAAGTCCTTATACTCTTGAATGAGTAGGTTATATTTATCTCTTTCAGCTGGGCAATAATGTCCCCTCCACTTTTGTTTCAAGGACCTAAGTTTGGATCAGAACCATGGACCTTTCGGCTTATTTCTATGATTTTAGTCGTTTTGAGAGGAGCCAATTTGGTAACTGACGAATTGATCCAGTCCGAGTAATTAACTGAAGCTATATTAGGATCATTTGAGAAGAGGCATAATAGCGGTTAGAAGATCAGTAAATTAATTTTTGTTGATCTTATTCCAGGCCCAGTATTGTATGGTCTGCGTACGATTCTTGGCAGACTGGTTAGGAGATAGTGAATGTTAACAGTACTTTAACATAAGCAATACATTTTCATTAGGCCATCCCATGTACCAAGGGAAACAAGTGTATTTTATGCGTTGGGAAAACGCATACACCTGTGTTAGATCTGTCATCCTTATGGTGGTAGTCCCCCACATCAAACATTCTGCCTACTTACTTCTTCTTTTTGCTATATTTTATGTTGGCCTTAGGGCTCTGACACTTAACCACTGATGGCCAGTGCATGTGCTTCTTCCCTAAATATGGTAACATTGGTGTATACACAATTTGCATATTTAATTTACTTCTAAGTCCCTTGTAAAGCGGCATACCATTTATCCAGGGCCTGTAAATTAAATGCTACTAGTGGGCCTGCAGCACAGATTATGCAACCCACACAAGTAGATTTCCAAACCTATCTCAGGCCTGCCATTGCAGGGCATGTGTGCAGTTTACTGTCACTTCGACTTGGCTTTTAAAACCTTTGCCAAGACAAAACCTCCCGTTTTATTACACATAAGTCACCCTTAAGGTAGGTCCAAGGTGGCCCATAGAACAGTGTGCTGTGTAAGTTAATGGTAGGACATGTTATTTTAGGTTTTGTATGACCCTGGAGTGAAAAAACCCTAAATTAGTTGTTCACTACTGTGGGCCTATTCCTCTCATAGGTTAACATTAGGACTTCCTTAATACACTTTTAAGCTGCCATTCCTGATTAGAAAGGACTAGCTGTTTTATGTTTCATATCTTTGGAATGGTAGTGATAAATCCTCTTTACTGGCAAAGTTGGATTTAACATTACCATTTTAGGAATACCACTTGGATCAAGTTGCCATTCCTCTGCTCTTACTGATCTGTGTGTCTGCAGCCTGTCTCCAATACAAGTCTGGGGTGGGTGTCAGCTACACTTTTTGCACTCCCTCTAGATTGCCAAAAACACACGCTTTAGAAAGACACAAACACAGGAAGGTTAGATGTGTCTGAGTACTCATCTGCGTTCCTATGGCTCTTCCTGGTCAGGAAGGGAGGAAGGGGCTGACACATCTGAATAGGTAATGGCCGGACCACACAAAGGGGTCGATTAGGATCGCGGACGGACTTGAGTCCGTCCGCGACCCCTGAGGAGGAGGGAACGTCCGCATGGGCTGCGGCGTTCCCTCCGATCTGATTAGGATGTGACCGCCAGGGTGGCGGTCACATCCTCTATCTCTAACATTGCGGCGGGTGCAGCTTCAAGCTGCACCCGCCCCAATGTAAAAAATGCATGCACAGCATTTGCGTGCACAAAGCGGCAGGCACCGCGCGGTGCCTGCTGCATTGTGCACGCAAATGCAGGAGGGTACCATAGGTACCCCCCATGTGCACCCCCCACCACCCCTTCACCCAGGGGGCCCGCAACGGGCCCCCGAAGTGAAGGTCCGTATGCTTTTTCACGGTGGAAAAGCCGCCGTGGAAAAGCATAGAATTGCAGACATCCTAATATGCCTGGCGGTGTCTGATAGACACCACCAGACATGTTAGTGCTTTTCTGCCGCGGTCGCCTTCCGACCGCGGCGGAAAAGCTGCGGACAGATTATCAGACCCACCAGCCATCCTAATTTGGTGGTGGGTCTGTGGAGGCTCCGCTGCGGTTTTCCCGCATCCTCCGGGCCGGCGGTGGCTTCCGCCGGCCCGGAGGATGCGGGAATTCCGCAATCATAATGACCCCCAAAGTGCTGATTAGCCCCCACAGATAGGCTGGAGCCAGGGCTGACAAAGAATGGATACTTATACATTACAAAGACCCTTCTTTGAAGATGCCCCCACTTCAAAGGCACTTTTGGATATAAGTACTGGGTCTCTGACCCCACCAAATCAGAAACTTCTGGACCTGCAACTGGACTCTGTCAGAAGAACTGTTGTGCTGCAACAAGGAATGAAACTCTGCTGGACTGCTGACCTGGAATGCTTGCTTTTCTGCTGCCCTGCTGCCTGCAGCTCTCTGACCCTGCTGAGAAGAGCTTGACTCTGGCTGACAACTGAAGTGATCTCCAAGGGCTTGTTGGCTTGCCTCCTGTTGCTTGAGACACAGGGATATCACTATGTCTACCCAGCCGCGGTCGGTAGTGGGTGTACCTGCAGGGCGGTGACGTGGGGAGGGGGGGGCAGGGTGGGGGGTAGTAATCTATGGATTACGGAGCTTTACAGGTAAGTAAACATAGAAATAAATCAAACGACTTTCGTTGCGTGCACTGCATCCCCAGATGTGATGCACTGCATGCAACGAAATTTGTTTTATTTATTTATATGTTTACTTACCTGTAAAGCTCTGAAATCCATAGATTACTACCGCCCACCCTGCCACTCCCCCTCCCCACATCACCGCCCGGCAGGAACACCCACTACTGACCGTGGCTGTGTCTACCCCTGCTCCTGTGCCCGGGTCACTGGAAGTCGACCCAGATACTTGCACCAAAGAAATCAATGCATCTCCAGTCTGCGTATAGCAGAACTGACGCATCGACTATGTTGCAGGAGTAGAACCATATTGCACTCGGAACAGACGCATCGCATCCGGAACTACCGCTTAGGAATCAATGCCTTACCGCTACTGCTTGGATAAGATCGACACACCACCCTTCCAGCATAGATTTACCTGGTGCGTCATTTTCAGAACTGCTGCACTCTGAACCGGTGCTTCGCTCAACGGACCCAAAGCATTGAAGCCACTGCGTGAAGAAAACCAATGCTTTACCCCAAGAGCAGGCCTGACATTGACGCATTGCTTGTCAGCACCAGCATCTCGCTGCTTGCAACCAGGATCAAGGTACTCTGTTCACCGGGCCTGCATGGCTATTGTCCCTGGCCTGCACTCCCTCGAGGTTGGCATGAAATGTTGACTTAAACCCTGCCCAGTGCAGCCAGACAACCCCGATTGGCACTTATTACTTCTAAGTGCTAGAACTCTTTTTATTCTTTAAATATTCATAACATAACTTCTTCTTATTGGATTTTTGTTGTTTTGGTCTTGAATTATTTTGAAAATCATAATCTATTTTTTTAAACCTATGTGGAGTATTTTGTGGTGTTTTGATTGTGTTACTGTGTGTGTGTTGCACAAATACTTTACACATTGCCTCTTTAGATAAGCCTGACTGCTCTGTGTCAAGCTACCAGAGGGTGAGTACAGGTTATCTTTCAGCGTGCATCTAGTTTAACTGTCTAACTAGAGATGTGGTCACTACTTGGACAGGGGGCAATCCTCTGCCAACTAGAGACCCCATTTCTAAGAACCTGGTTACCAAAACATTGGGGAGGTTCCTGTTACATAAGGTGGGTATTGCCTACCATACCATACCAACTAAAAACACACTTCCAAAAACATTCATTGGTAAACCCTAGTTCTATACTTAGGTGTAAGAGAAGAATTGACCAGACAGATACAGCAGCCAAAGAAGCCAGTGACCTAGGAAAAGGGATAATTCCAATGCTGGGAGTAGCATTTAATTCCAGACAAATAAGACAATTAGGCGGATTACTGTAGGCAACTATAAATGAAACCTCAGCAGTATCAGAAAACCTAACAGTAAAAAAGGTTGCTATGAGGAACGTGGTTCTACAAAACTGGATAGTTTTAGACATGGTGTTAGCCAAGAAAAGTGGCATCTGTGGGATGATTCAAACAGATCGCTGCATTTACATACCAGATAATGCACCAAGTGTGTATAAGGCATTGGAAAATGTACATGATATAGGGCATAAAGTGAATGGTGCAACCAAAAGACCTTACTGGGATGATGTAGGGTCCCTCTTTGGGTACTGGGGCACATGGTTATTGAAAGTACTATTTATTTGCTTGCCAATATTGGTAACAGTATGTATTCTCATGAATACATTACATGCAATTCAATTCAATTCAAAAAATCTTTATTTCGGTAAAAATTTACCATAAAAGACGATTATAAAACATTTCATTTAAATGATTTATACAGCAAGTTTTAAAATTCATAAAAACATCACTGGAAAGAAATCCTAGTATACTAAGAACAGGTCTGCAGTTAAGTCTGTGTTTTAAGACATTTCCTTCTGATAGACCAGAGGGCGCCCAGATACTTGGCCATAGCAAACACAATGTGGTCTGACAGATCAGTTTTTAAGACTCTAAAAGCGGCCAGACACCTCTTAAATCCCAGATTCCTGTTTATGGGAACAATCCAGTGCCTTCGGATCTCCCGGTAAACTGGACAGAAAAAAAGAATGTGGAGCTCACTTTCGTCCGTAATTCTGCACGCTGGACAGCTGCCACTTGGATCATGACTCCATTTAGCTGTAAAAGTTCTGATGGGGAGAGATCCATGTCTCCACTGGAGGTATAATTTTCTCAATAAGGTGGGATAAATTTTGTCCAGAGTTTGTTCCATGTTGTAGTTCACCTTATGGGACAAAAAGGAAGCTGTCAAGGTCCCCCGGTGTTGATGGCTAAATATCAGGGAAAGTTTACTTTCGCGGTATGACCTGGCTAGTTCCTTTTTAGAGAGGATGTGGCACGTGTTCAGGGGGTCAGACCACATTGTTGAGAGTCCGAGGGCCTCCAATTCCAGTTTGATGTAATTGAGCCACTTTATTTTTCCCACACCTGGAGTAGCAAGAACCTCCCGGAGTCCTTCCCTATAGCTGGCCAATTCTGGGGTTGTCCATAGTCTACGCCAGAAGGCCAGCGGGCGTAGAGCCAATTCCTCATCAAGTGGACGTAGGCCTAAGTCCATCCTGAGGGGGACAAGGGGGGTGCTCGGTGGTAGCCCAACAAGGTTACGAATAAATTTATTTTCCACCTTCAGCAGCATTGATGTTTTTTCATGGCCCCAGAGTTCAGATCCATAGATGACAGCCCCCTTGGCCTGGGATCCATAAATCTGTAGTGGAGGGCCAATGGGTCTGATTGAGGATTTGTTGCTTGCCAAGAGCTTCATTATGCCTCCCGAATGCTGGGTCAATTTAAGTGCAGCTTTCTCCAGGTGTGAGCTCCAGGTGAATTTATCATTTAAAACAATTCCCAGGTATTCGAAGGTTTTTACTCTTTCCAGCTTGGTGTGTGCAATACTTGGACTGAAGTAGAATTTCTGTGGGGGATTGAGGACCATGAATTTCGTCTTGGAGGCGTTAATTTCTAATCCATGGGCCTCACAGAAGTCCACAAAGCCATCAAGGATGCGCTGGATGCCTTTTGCCGACTTAGATAGTAGCAGTGTGTCGTCGGCAAATATGATGGCTGGGACCCTCTCAGCGGCCAGTTTTGGGGCGTCAGAGTTAGGTACACCTGCTAAGTGGGCGATTACCCCGTTGACATAGAGGCAGAACAGGGTTGGTGCAAGCACACAACCCTGCCTTACCCCCCTGCCAACGGGGAACCTCTCGGACAATTCCCCCAACCTGCCGCATCTAACCTGGGCAAAGTTATTGGAGTGGAGGCGAATTATCATATTCAGAAGGCCTTCGGGGACCCCCAGTTTATCAAGGACCTCCCAAAGCTTATTCCTCGGGACCAGGTCGAACGCTGCCCTCAGGTCCACAAATACAGTATAGAGGCTGCCACCCTCCAACTGCACCGTTTTCCAGTATATGAGGATGAGACGAAAGACCTGGTCCACAGTGGAGACCTTCTCCCTGAAGCCTGCTTGAAAGGGGCTAAGGATGTTGGAGTCCCTGATCCACTCGTGTAGGCGATTTAGCAAAAGCTTGGAAAAAAGTTTCTGGGCTACATCAATTAGGCTTATTGGCCTATAATTTGCCGGAAGGAGGGGGGACCCCTTTTTAAAAATTGGCACTATTTCAGCCCCTGGCCAGGTGGAAGGGATTGGGAGGCCTTTCAGAATGGAATTAAATAGCACCCCAAAATAGGGAGCCCAGACTTTAGGTTCGTGCTTGTAAAGGTCGCCTGGAAGCCTGTCTAGGCCCGGCGCCTTACCTGCAGACAGGGAGGAGATTGCCAGGGTAACTTCCTCTACGCTGAAACCATCCATGGCAATTGGACTATTTATGAACTTGGGGAACACTCCAGCGGGTTCAATTTTCCCACTATCACTACTATGTGGTTGGTATAGATTTTTAAAATATTCCTCCCAGACGGATGGTACTATGTTGGCCTCAACTGCTGCAATTGGTTCGGCCGAGCCATGCCTAACAATTTGCCAAAAGGTCCGTGAGTCTCGACAAACGAGGGCTGCTGTTATTTTTGTCCAGTTCTCCTCGTCCCAATCTATTTTTGCTGTGTGGAGAGCGGATTTGTAAGCTACTCGTCTTTCCCTAATAGTGTTTAAGGTGTCTCGTACTTTGAGTGATTCCAGCAGAAGATTTTTTGCTTCCCTGCAAGAGGCATTGAACCAGGTCGCTCTTCTCTGTTTAGACTTGTGTAACCTGGCGACTGGATTCAGTACCTCTGCAAGATTGGTGCATAACTCAGAGTGGATATTACCGAGAACAGGCAATTGTGCCTGAATACCCAAAGTGCCTGTGATATTAGTCTCGGATTCGCTGGCTGAATGGTTCAAACAGCGCTCTACTTTTTCCAGGGTGGGAACGACTAGTGCATAAATTCTCTCAATGTTGTTATGATTTTCCAGCAATTTGGCCCATTTTATTCTACGCCTATTGCTGGATAACACAAGGTCGGGCTGTGATGGTGCATTAATATCTACCTCATCCGTTTGCCGACCAAGGATCTCAAATTTTAGTGAGAGCAGATTGTGATCACTATCAAATCTGGGGATAATTTTAAAGTCTTTCACCCTCCTCCAATCCCTGGTTGGAACCATTATGTAGTCAATCCGTGACTCATATCCTGGTCTATTAAAGGTATTTTTTGGCGGGATATCACCCTCGGTCCGACCATTACACGCCCTCAACGAGTGACAGAGAGTGAGGGACATTATCTGAGTAGCAAGAGGGGACCATGCCTTGGTCACTGTATCCGTCAGGGTAGGAATATCCCATAGGTCATCCTCCTCACTGGATATGCCCTCCAGATGGTCAGGGAGTGGTTCATATTGCTGGTTAAAATCTCCACCTATAATTAGAGGGGAATAAAAATTGTGTGTGTCGAGGAACTGTGCTAAATCTTCCACTGAACCCGAAGTTGCTGCAACCCCCACTGGCCTTGAGTATATGTTAATCAATATGAGCTTGTCTCCACAAGGCCAATCAAGGGAGACACACTGGAAGTCACAGGAGTTGGTTTCCAGTTGTGTGGCCCTACAGCCCAAATGGGACCCAACCCAGGTCGAAAGTCCTCCTGAGGGTCGGCCCTTTCCTCCCCATTTCGCTTCAATATTAAAGATAGCGAATCCCTGACGGGTAAATTGATCTCTAGCCCATGTCTCTTGTAAGAGACATATGTCATAGGCCTCTGCTAGATCGGTCCAGTCTGGGGTATCTACTTTATTGGCTAGCCCTGCCACATTCCAGGATAAAATGGAAATTATACCCGGGGCCTTTGATGTGCTACTAGTATCTAATATCATGGAGCACTCTTGAGCTACAGATTTTCCATATTGGTTGGGTGGAGGGGCGTCCAGTGGAACACTATTTAATTTAAGGCTATGTGAGACAGAGGGATTATATTCCAACCTTAGGTGGGAATCGGTAATTACGCCCTTAGGTGAGCATGTGACTTGCCTATCTACCCCTACTCTGAGATCGTCAGTCATTATGTGGGCTGGTGTTAGAGGGAGAAATTGACCGCCCGTGTGTGTGTTTGAAACACTGTTAGTTAATATGCCGCCCATAAAGTGTGTGTTGGCGGTGTTTGGGGTGGGTGAAGGGGGTGCAGTGGGTATCGAATGTAGAAGTCAGTCCACTTCCTCGAGACACCCATATCTATTGGACATCGGGACCCCGTTCCATCCTCCAAGTGTGTCTACCCAACAGCTGCTTTGTACTCCCCAAGTGTGGTTCCTCACCGGGATCCTATTCCAGTTCCCTCCCTGAACTGGAGGGGGACAAGGTGGATAGAAAAAAGTAAGTGGTCTTGCTATTATAAATGCGGTTGAGCTATGGTTGGTCCATGAGTAAATGGCAGTAGCAGTGTTAGGATCCTCAAAAGTGACAATCACGCAGTCGCCACAGGTGGACTTTTGTGTGGTCCCTACCCAAGGTACCCTCCGTACCATTAGGATTTTACTCCTTAGGTGGTTGGGTATTGGTTTATTGACGTCCAACCAGTGGACCACCTTATTCTTTAAGGAAGCAAAGTTTTCCTGCTGGTTGTATGTCAATTCAGTTACCCCGGTCAGCACCACAACATAGGGGCTAACCTCAGGGGGAAGATCTACAAATCCCCTTGACCGTATAAAGCTAGTGCTGGCTCTCTGCGATATTGGGGGGTTTGTATTCTGGCCATTTTGCCTCGGATTGGGATGGTCAGTCAGTGCAGGTGCTCTTTGGCCAGATGTAGCTAAGGGGGGTGGCGGGAGAGATTCAGCCCCCGATTGCATGGTGTTTAGCATTGCCCTACTAGGAGGATTATGGGTTTCTACCTTAGTAAAGTAAAGTCCACATTTGTAAAGCGCACAATCACCCGTAAGGGTCTCTAGGCGCTGGGGGGCCGTCGGGAAGATTAAGCGAGCTATTGCCCAGAGTCACATGGTGCTGGGCTGACCTGCCGCCGGAGCCGGGGATCGAACCGTGGTCCCCAGATTCCAGCGTCAGTCGCCCTGGCCGCGGCGCCACACCTCTTCGGGGTTTAGGTGTTGGTTTGACCTTGGGTATAATGGTGAGACTAGCAGGAGAAGAGGTAGCAGCAGGATAGGAAGGCGGCGGTGCATTGGTGGTTCCCAGGGACTTGACCTTGGGAGGGGCCCGCGAGTTCGCAGCAACTTGAGTGATAGGGCCAGGAGGTACTGCTGGCGGCGGGGGTCCATTTGAGCATGTTAATTTAGGATTCTGCATGGTGATAGTTGCCAAATTTAGTATGCTTTTTTCTATTTCCAGTAGTTGTGTTTCTATGTGTGTGAATCTCTTTTCTAGTGGGGAAAGTAGTTTTTTAAGTGTTTCCCAAACAACAGAGAGAAATTCAACATCCTTCCCTTTAATGATACAGAGCGGGGTTCCTACAGTGTCACTTTCTATGGTAAGATCATTATTTTCTTGGATGACTACTGTATGCAAGGGAGTATTTTCTAGGCAAGTTTCTAGGGGAGAAGATTTAATTACTGGCAACATAACAAGGGGAGGTGCCTTAGTTGGTAACTGCACCTTGGCCACTTTGGCCTTTTTCCTTGAGTATGCCGAGGTGGGGATACGCTTCCTTTTGTTGGGTGGCTGGTTTAGTAATTTGGGTGAACTACCACCTTTTTCATGTGAAGCGGGAATAGTTTCAGCTTTGGAAGGTAAACCCTCCTCTGCTCCCTTCTTTTGTTCTACAATTGTGCCCAGAGAAAATTTTGGAGAGGGAGTGGAGTTTTGTGGGGATCCCCCCTGTGGGGAAGGTATACTATCTACTTGTGCTACATGTATAACAGCATTTGTGACAATCAGGTTGGGTATGGAATCGGGCGGGCGCTCTGATGTTTTCGCCCAAGCAATAGAACCTAGAGAGGATTTTTTGGCGGCAGTTAACTCAACTGACAATCTCCTAGCAGCTTCAAGTTCTAGTGAGACCCTGTGTTGCATCTTGGTAATTTCATTGTCGATGGCAGTGTGTGTCCTGGTGATAAAATCGTCCAAGGTACCATTTTTTAGTTTAGATTTGGCCGCTCTGTCTCTAAACTCACGGCCTGCCATGATGGGTGCAAAATATAGAGCGTGCAAAGAGAGTGGGGAAAAAGAATCAAATGGGGTGGCCCAGCCCAGTCTCTAACGGCCTAAAACGGCCCGCTCTTTGCCCGGTCTTAGCCCCTGCCTTGGCCCCGCGCGCGTCCCGCGTGCGCGTTCCAGGCTCTGTTTATCAAGGGGAAGGGCTGGTGGAGGGGCGGGAAGAGGACCAGCTGCGGCCGATGAGCGCCGCTCAGCACGCTGGTCCTCGCAGTCCCGCCTCAAGCCTCGGTGCAAGGATCCGGTGTCAGTATGGCCGCGTTGGTGCTCCAATGCACTATCAGGGACCCGGTGGCCAAATCACTGCAAGTGTCTTACGCCTGCGAGCGGCACCCGCGGAGCGGGGGCCGCGAGGCGTGGTGTGGCGCAGCGGCCGGCAACAGGAAAGGAAAGCCGCTACAATGCTCCCAGCAGGTCAGTAGAGAACCCAGAGGACTTGCACTCCAGAATGCTTTTATCAGGTGGAGGGGCGGGGAGAGGACCAGCTGCGGCCGATGAGCGCCGCTCAGCACGCTGGTCCTCGCAGTCCCGCCTCAAGCCTCGGTGCAAGGATCCGGTGTCAGTATGGCCGTGTTGGTGCTCCAATGCACTATCAGGGACCCGGTGGCCAAATCACTGCAAGTGTCTTACGCCTGCGAGCGGCACCCGCGGAGCGGGGGTCGCGAGGCGTGGTGTGGCGCAGCGGCCAGCAACAGGAAAGGAAAGCCGCTACAATGCTCCCAGCAGGTCAGTAGAGAACCCAGAGGACTTGCACTCCAGAATGCTTTTATCAGGTGGAGGGGCGGGAAGAGGACCAGCTGCGGCCGATGAGCGCCGCTCAGCACGCTGGTCCTCGCAGTCCCGCCTCAAGCCTCGGTGCAAGGATCCGGTGTCAGTATGGCCGCGTTGGTGCTCCAATGCACTATCAGGGACCCAGTGGCCAAATCACTGCAAGTGTCTTACGCCTGCGAGCGGCACCCGCGGAGCGGGGGCCGCGAGGCGTGGTGTGGCGCAGCGGCCGGCAACAGGAAAGGAAAGCCGCTACAATGCTCCCAGCAGGTCAGTAGAGAACCCTACTGAGATACATGCTGAGATACATGCATGTATCTCAGCATGTTTCACTAAGCCTCCTGTTACTGCAAGTAAAGCTGTGGCATCTCAGATAAATACCAATCAGCATGAAATTATGTGGCAGATGCATTTAGAGATAGAGTGAATGCCCTTGTAAAAAAGCCATTCAAAGGAAGAATTGATAGAGATCAATGTTTTCAATATTTCCTTTTTCTCCTCTCTTCTCTATACCCTTTACATTAACTTATTCCCGGGATAAACCTGTTTAACTAGTTTAGTTGAGTGCAGCTGGGTTTATAACAAGGTCATTTGAATTATGTGCCTAAGGAAAGCCTTTGACTGCAGAATGTTTTCCTTCCAGTTCAAAGATCTCTAAAGGAAAGCATTTATCTCTCACTTATTCTTGTAAACTGTCATCAGGGCCTGAGAGCCAGAAAGAAAGCTTACGATTCACAGATGTCTCATAAGATTATTTGTAAATACTACAAACTCCCCATTGTGTTGTCATGGCTAGTGAATAATGTTTTGTTTGAAGTGTAACCAAACATTGCGAGAAAGGAAGGAAACCAACCAACCTTTGCCAATGATAAGGCGCAAGATGTCTAAACTCTTCCTGCTAAAGCTGCATTTTTCAAGAACCTTAGTGCTTTTTGATAATTTTCTGTTGAGATCATTGTTTTTCAGTATTTTGTATGCGATTACAAATGTATATAAGTGGAGGAGTTTGGAAATTGAAACAGAGGGCCTGATTACGATCTTGGCAGACAGGATTACTCCTTCACAAACATGATGCATATCCCATCCACCATATTACAATTCCATTAAATCCTATGGAACTTGTAATTTGGCGGACGGGATATCTGTCACATTTGTGACAGAGCATCTCACCGGCCAAGATCGCAATCAGGTCCTTACTCTCTGCTGAATGCTCAGAGACTCCCTTCTGCAGCGGAACAGAATAAAGGATATTGGAGAATCCTCATGACTGACTCCTCCGTTATTTGAAGATCTCTTCATTTTAGCTTTTAACACTCCTCCATATGACTAAACTATACAGCCATCAACTTATACCAAGCAGTCTTTTCAATTCCTTTGTATGAAAGGGGTCTTTTCAATTCCAAAATAAAGTTATTGTGTGGTGTACTGATTGTCCTTTAATTTTAAGCCAAATTCTGAAGAAAGATCTAGAAAACTTGAGGTTGCCTTGCAACTTAGTCTTAGTTCACTACATAGAAGACCTGTTAGTGACTTCTAAAACAAAAGAGGACTGTAAACATAATACCTTTGCCTTGCTATAGTATTTGGGTAACAGTGGGCATAAGGTCTCTCACAACAAAAATGCAGAATCATTGAGAAAAGTGTGAGGAAAGTCTCAACAGAATGCCTTTCTGCAATTCTAAAAATGAGCCCACCAACCACCCAGATGGAGGTTTGGATGTTTCTTGGAATTGATGACTACTGTTGTCACTGGATTGAAAACTTTTCCTTTATTACAAAGCCTTTAGTGAGGATGACCCACAATGATGTAGAATATCCGGTACCAGTTGATAAAGAATGCACTGAAGCATTTAAAGAATTGAAAGAGAAGTTCTGCTGTGCACCAGCACTGGCAGTGCCAGCCTATGACCTAACCTTTTTTCTGTGTTGTGATGACAGCAGTGGATATTCATGTCAATCCTGATACAGAAGCATGGTGAGTTAATGTGCCCAATTGCATATCTCACAGTAGTATTGGATCCAGTAGTTGTACGTTTTTCAGGAGGTTTGAAATCTGTTTCAACTGTCTGTATTGCCATTGAACAAAGTGTCGCGATGGGCATTGATCAATTGTACATGTGCCTCACTCAATTGAAATATTGTTAAAGAGAACAAGCACACAAAACTTGACAAATAGTAGACTGACTCGCTATGATCAAGTCATTCTTGCAGCTTAGAACATTTTTTTTTCTATAATCCTTATTGAATTTTTGTGATGTAAAAGGAGAGAAAAAGGAATACGATTAGTGAAACATATATTGGTTCATTAAAACACATTAGTATACAGGCAATGTAGTATTTAGCATGGGATGGTTGGTTGAGTTACAATCTCAAAGGTCAGGTTTAAGGTGTGCAGACACTGGGTGTTAGTGAGTCTGAGGACCGTGCGTGCCACGTAGACCAACCCTGCGGACTCAGCGGGGAAGGTGGACGCATGGAGTGGGGACGGTGTCCCCCCAGACCCCTAGCCATGTATGGGGCAGACCCCCTCCTCCCAAGATACAGGATCCAGCCAGCCCAGCTCGTCTGTCAGATCCTGGACCTGCAGCCTCTGGGTATCAGCCGGAAATGTCACTCCTTTAGGGTGGATACCCATCTGGGTCAGGTTCTAGCACTGCCAGATTCATGCCACATCACATGATGTGGCTGGGGCATCCTGCCTGCCTTCGGAGCCGCTGCAACATGTCATCTGCTACTTACACCCAACTGCGTACATCGCCACACCATGCCGCATGCAGGGCACCATGTCTGCTCTCCAAAGTATTGGTATTGCTCGCCTTGACAGCAACAGTGACAAGTCTGTGAACCTGCAGTCCACCTTGTGTGCCTTGGGCTGGGGAATCTGTACGAGCAGGCATGTTTTAGGTGTATGCATTTGTTGCCGACCAGTGACTTGCATAACATGCTCGCATACCACTGTTCAAAAGGACCAAAGTACTGCACACTGCCATTTCATGTGGTAAAAATCGGCATGGTCTGTCCGACTCCTGGGGCATCCATGCAATAATGCGCTGAAAAATTAGATGGAGGCTCAACAGAGTGAGATACATGCGGTGGACATAGTTAAGCTGCAGCAGCTTCAGTTCCACTTTCCACAAGTCCCCAGAGATGTGGTTCAGTCTACATCTGTTGGTTCGATCTGGAAATCCCAGGTCCAGAACTCCCTCAGGACACCCAAGACTATGCCAATCATCTGAGTCAGCACCCCATATATGTTAGTGATCCCATGGCGCCCGGGGATCCTTCTCAACAGTACCTGTAGTGCCGGGCCTGGGTCCGGTTCATTTCTCGTGTCTCCCCCATGTCTCAACTATGGCTCACTTGAGTGCTGCATGCGTTAAGAACTGCCCAGCTGGAATAGCATATATTTCTTGGAGTTCTTCAAACATGAAGGTAGTCCCCTCTAAGAACAGCTGGCCAAGGTCGACTATGGGGGTATGTCGACACTGTGATCGATGCACCATCTACCCAATCCTGGCAAAAGCTGGCAGACACGACCGGGGCAGATCTGGCAAATAAACCACACCTGTGCGCCCGCATCGCCTGATGTGGGCCAGCAGTGCTGAGTCACTCTTATCAGTAGTGGGATATGTCCTGCACTGTGAACGCGAGCCAGCAACCCACTGAGTACATTCTCTCTCATCCTATGCAGCAACAGGTTGGCCACCTTGGGCGAAGTATCTGGGGCTATCCATGTCATAAGCCATTGTAGTTAGTATGACAGATAATACAGCTCATAATATAGCGCGTCCAGGCCACCATTGGTAAATATAGTTTCTAATAGAACATGCAGTGTCATACTGTGGCCTACATCAGCTCAGAGAGCCAACCATTCAGATCTGTGAACACCGTGCGAGACAACATTATTGGCGTATTGGCAAACACATATAGTAATTGAGGTACTGCAATCATTTTCCCCAGCGCAACTTTGCCCATGGGTGAGAGCGACAGCGTCTGCCAAAAGGCAGATGAACCGAGTACTGAGGCAGCCACTTTGCCCAGATTGCTCTCATGGATATCTTTGGAGTCTAAATACACCTGGACCCCCAGATACCAAAAGGTGTGTGTGGCTGTGGGGACCGCATAGGACCTGGAATCCACCATCTGGTTGGCCACTGGGCCGATACGGGAAAAGGAATGACTTAGACACAATCATCCACATTCTGGACAATGAGACAAATGTGTCTAACAGTTCCATTTTGGGTATCAAATCAAATCAGGGACATTTGTATGCGCACACATCACTCAGAAAGTCTCATGGCGCTTGCAGACGGCTCTGATGGAAATGCTAGCTTAATTGTCAAATTGCTAAGACTTCAGCTTCTTATGAAAGCAAGATTCGGTTTGGGTCTAGTTCGCGCTATATAAAACTCTGCCAAAAAAAAATTATGATCAGAGATGGTACGTAAGTGTGAAGGAATTTTGTTCCATGACGCCGGGGTGAGAAAGGAGAAAGACCTGCCTCCTTTTCTGGTGGTGCGAATTCTGAGCGGGGTAAGCAATGATTCGTTACTGGATCTGACCATTCTACGTGGCTGGTACCAACATAGTTTTGGGACCAGAATCTCTGGCCTTTTCCATACATATGCTTGTGTGTCAGGCAAAGGATCTTAAAGAGAATTCATTTTCTCACCGGGAGCCAGTGAAGGGATCTTAAACAAGGAGTGGAGGAAGATCTGGGCGGAAGATCTAGGACCAACCTAGCCGCAGTATTCTGCAAAATTTGAAGTCTATTTAAAAGGTTTTCATTGATTGAGAACAATAGGGCATTTTCGTAGTCCATTTGATTTGTAGTGTAGTTCCTATATTCCCAATAGGCTCTGCGCATTGGAATAATATCTTCAATAGTATAGACGTAGGACAGAGGTTAACTAGGTCTTCTACTGACGATATTAGACTTAAAGTTTTGTGTGTGCCAGCTAGCTCAGAGTTCACTAGAAACTTTCTCGAATAGGCGAGGAGGAGTTTAACCTCCCTGGATAGACAAGAAGGGATTTAGTTTCTGACAACCATAGAACATGACAACTTTGCTCTCCCTAATCAAGAGTATATCTCTAGAGTCGTGTGAAAACAAAAGACAGCTATTTTACTCAGTTAGTACGTGCATACTTAGTTCCACCAATTCGTAGAGAAAGAAGAGATGGGCGTGTTCAATAAAAGATGTTATTTATTGATCAGTCTCTTTTTCTCATACAAGAGAAATGAATCGCTATTATTGCAATACTCATAGTTAAGTAAAGTGCATACAGTAAAAGCAGGATTATAAAATAATACTGTAAAAGCATTGATATGGTTTCTTAGCCATACGATACTTAAAATGGATAAAAGTTATACATACATATATACATTGACTAATCGTACTCAACTGGTGCTTCTAACTACGCCTACCCCGGTGTGCCTGACCTAAGCCTAATACGTGGGATGGAGTAAGTAAGTAGCAGTTTAAGTTAAGTTTGTTTTGCCAAGAATCTGACTCAAGAATTCTCTGTAAGGGGTTAGTCAGTTCAGTACCTGGGATTTAGAAGGCAGGAGGTCTGGTATCTCTCTCTCAGGACTCGATATCCCAGTTACCCGCGAAGGTAAGCCGGAAACGCCGGAGGCTGGATTTCTCGGCAGGAGAAAAGGCAGCGTCTCTCTCAGCGCGTCAAAAGGGAGGGGCAGCGTCCGTGGGCTTCCTGCATCAGCTGGGCTCTCCGGCAAGTAGCGCTGCTCCAAGCTCATCACCACCGTGTCTTTGCTTAGGGCAGCGTCGGTATATTTATACCTGAAAGGTGCCGAGTTTGACGTAAGGATGGACATAAGACGTCAGTAAGAATGTCATAAGGACTGGTCGTTCTTACATTCTTTTCAGGAGTTCTCGAGCAAAATCAAAACAATAGCTGCGGGAGATTTCCCAGGTCTGCTGGAGGTTTGGTTTGTTTTGAGAACTCGGTGTGCTTTCTAGGGGGCTGGAGGAATAGTGCTTGCTTAATGTGACAGCATGCGCTATGACCTAATCTGAAAACGGGTTTCTGTGCCGTTGTATGGACATTAGTGAATTAATAACCGGACAAGGGTCAGAAATAGGAGTATCAATATAGGTACCTAGATAAACACACTACACCC
This sequence comes from Lissotriton helveticus, assembly GCF_964261635.1. Classification (NCBI taxonomy): domain Eukaryota; kingdom Metazoa; phylum Chordata; class Amphibia; order Caudata; family Salamandridae; genus Lissotriton; species Lissotriton helveticus. The sequence goes on along the minus strand of NC_136069.1, from coordinate 1,315,988,516 downwards.
ACTCCACGATTTTATGTACATATTTACTAACCTACGCAATAGTAAACATAACTAACAGTGCATGTGTATACCGAACCACCCCAAAATACATTTTTTGCATTTGAAAAATGGCGTATGCGAAATACACGAAATGAGTATAGGTACTATATGCATTCAAGCAGTATAATCATTCAAAAATGAGATGCACATTTTATATCAGCATGAATGATTTGCGAAATTACACATGAAATGGCTCTTGATACAGAAAAAAAATTGCGAGACCGTCTCATCACATATAAACACAATTAATTGCATATAAGCTAGAGGTTGAGGTAATGTAATGTCTCTAGAATTCCTAAGAATAGAAGCTCTGTTCTCTAAGAATAATTTTACTTTAAGCAGAGGATAAGTGCCAAAAAAGTAAATATTTTGGAATTGGAAAAAAAGTTTTCGCTTTCCAGGGGAGAAGAGAAAAAATAGTTCACAGTCACTTTGTTTTCAAAGACTGAAGGCCAAATGCAGAGTTCAGGGAACGCTGTGTGCAACTTTGTTTAAAGTCATTCTCTCTGTTCTGGTGAAAACATCATTTCAGACAGACTCTCGAAAAAACAGTCTACAGCTTCTGGTGAAAGTTCGAGTAGGTTGGAAAATGTCGCTACCATGCAGTCATGCGCATGTTCACTTTCAATGATGGTTCGATCAGAACTGCTTACAGAAGGTCGTACCTGGTCGATGCTGCTTTCATCTTGTACTTCACTACCCTTCAATCGCAGTGGTGAAGTCTCCACGAATGCCATCATCAGGATAGGTAGCCGCTGGGGATAGCACAATGCATGAGGCTTTACTGGACCCAACAAAGTATCTGCATCCAATGGTACTTCAGATTGTAGTGTAAGACAGGTGTCCAACACGCATTCTTCGCCGCATAGCATGCACCTTAATACAGGCATAACACAATTCTGCCAGATGGGTCTGAATGAAAGAAACCAGGTCATATTCAGATCTCGTAGCCGGGCTAAGCCAAGGACTTTAGTTATGCGGTCCCGGTAGCATATAGCTAGGATCGTTTCTTCCATTGTTACTGGAGTCTTGTCTGTGACATGGCTTGCCATAACGAAGCAAGAGTATCAAGAATAAAATGCCTGCTACGAGTCCCAACAGGAGTGGAAGTCCGCCAAAGATGGAATGGACGAAATTTGGAAAAATACCCAGGACTGCTTTGAATGGGGTTAACAGTCCCGAAAAAACTGTCTTAAATACACTTGCGATACCACTTGTATCAGAAATATTTAAGATTTCGTTTAGCATTTCTGCGAAGTGTAGGGGGCAATTTGTTGATAATAATGCATGTATCTCATCTGTTGTCCTTGCAACTTGGAGATCATACGTTTCTTTTGATGACGTCAAATGAGTTGGCGTCTGTAGGAGCACAGTCTTCATTCTGCTTAAAGTATCAATTCGAATAGAAGAGATTTTCAAACTGGGCCATAACCTTCCCTCCCTGTCTGGTGTGTCATTCGGGAACAATACTCGCTCACAGCAAATGACCCTGGTAGTCACGCTTACCAGATAAGGTTTTCCTGGCAGCAAGCCACAACATCTGTGATCTACAATTAGAATGTAACTCCCGTTAGAAAGTCTTTTAAAGAATGGTTCTATTTGTGTTGCAGGTGTGCCGAGCTGGTGACATGAAAGGTTATTTGAAGTTCCTTCACAGGCCCCATGTAAACTTATACCTTGACACAGAAGTATACCACTTAGTGATGTCTCACAATTATTACACTAAGAAATACACTCTGTCTTTTATTACTGTAACATGTGTGTGTATAAGGTAAGTTCCATGTTGACTTAAGGTATCCTTTACCCAACCTTTCATACTGGCCTGCCTGTATATATTTTTGACAGTATCGAAACTGGAAAGTTGTTATCGGAATAGTTATTATCCCATGTACTATCCATTCAATGACAGGTCGTTCTGACATTGTCAATGGTAGCTCTCAAGTTTTTCAATGCTCAGAATTGTATATTCCGCACCCTTCTGTGCCAAACTGATTTGTGTATCAGTAAGGTTAAAGATACTGAATAGTGATGTTGTGTTGATTAAACGCCAAGGCACGTAGCCTGAATGCAGATTTTGTAACGTCCAGCCAAGCTGTACAATAGAACGCAATTGGGACTGACCGTGTTGTAACATCAGTAAGTCTTGTTCCATTATATCGATTGCAGAAGATACAATACTGTCCAGTGAATACATTCTGGAAGACAGAGTCATTAACCCATTGTCCACAACAGAAAGTGATTTTTCCAAATTAGCACGGTCAATTTCCCGTATTTTCTCTGCTGTTTCAATTTGAGTTACTTTCTAAGCTTCATTGTAAGCTGCATATATAGAGGCCGCTATGAAACGTTTTTGACGCTGTTTGCGTGGTCCCATAATGAAATCACGCAAGTCGGCACCTTCTTTAAGTAAAGTCAAGTGTTGCTTAATTTTTGCCAGTGTGGATGTTTGTAGCCATTCGAGGCAGAGTTTCCCTACACTGTAAGTAGTTACAATCCCTGGATGTTGTCTCTGGGAGTATCTAGGGTCTGGCCTGGTCAATGTGAACCCCTGTTTTTTGTTCAGGAATCTATCTTGACAGTTATTTGTGTCTGTGGGCCAGATCAATCATTTCTTCCAATCAGGATGTGTTCTGTTTTGGTTTAAAATATGGGATACGTCTATCTCAACATCTGTAGTGCTATTACTGTCGGGTGTTGGTTTTGGAATAGACGGTTTGTTTAAGTCTTTAATTTTGGCTAGGCCAAGACAGGTTGTTTGTTGAATTGTGTCATTCAAAAATATCATTTGTTCTGGGATCATGCAGGCTCTAAATAATGATTCTAAACCTTGCACTTGCCAATCGCTTGTACCCCAGATTGTCTTAGTTTCAATATTTTTGTTCCAAAAATCATAACCAAATGTTTTCATTTTCTCAAAAAATGTCTCTGAATAGATCAATTTTGTGTTTGTAAGCATGGTTTTCATTCCTGTCTTATTTAACAGTCTAAAATAAAACGTTTCTGCTTCACTTGTGTTAAACCCTGAGAAGTATGAAAATTTATCATAGAATGTTTTCGAACTGCCTTTTGGTGGAGTAGCACAATGTTCCCATTGGTTGTACTTTAAAACATTTCTAGGTTGAGCAGATTTATGCAGAAAATGGTTACCATAGTGGTTATAACAATACATCTGGTCATAATTAGATGAACCCTGTAAATAATCATGTTCTGTAAATTTAGCTGACATCACTAGATCTGACATCATATCATTAATACTTTCAAAGTCCCAATCATCAGCGAATGTGCTTCATTTTACAAAGTCACTCAATGAAATCTTGAATTGATGAGGATACTTCAGGAGCTCAACCGGACCATAGATTTCGTAATCAGTTTTGTCCCAGGCTACCCCACCGGGTATAGGATTGGCTGTGAAGTTCACTGAAGAAAGATCTCTTTTCTCGATGTGTGAAGACTTGTGTGGTTTCAGGACCACGTTGATGTTCTGACTTGCTGTGTCCATTGTAACATATTTTCCCTCAATGAAATGTCCCAAGCATATTACCATGATGAGCCAAAGTATGAGGATGAATACTCCTAGTGCCACCCAAAGTTCAATCCATGGAGAAATCAGATAAGTTTCTTTTAGTTGATGAATGAGTTCCTTTGCTTTGTCTTTAAAAGTTTTTGTTGTTGACTGTTCCTCAGGTTCACTTGGATCCTCAGAAAAATCATCGAAGTTGATGAAGTAGCCTGATGCTGTTCTGTCAATTGTTTCAATTGCTTCTGGATTCCTTTTTGTTATTGGAATTTTCTTTGTTTCATTAGCATAGTCTGTGGTTACATCATTGTAGACTTGTCTTTCTTGATGGATAATTTGGATTTTCGTTTCAAGAGGTTTTAGTTCCATGGCTTTGTTGCATAGTCCTTGTTGTTTCACTGTGGGTTTATCAAATGTGATTAGTCTCTCAGTTTGAACCTCTGTGTTTGTAGCAAAATGTGGTGTTCTACTACTTCTTGGGAGTCCACTTGGCCTACTACTTGTTATCGGCCACATGATTGTGGTTTAACCAGGTCGATGGATACAACTCGGTTCTCCTTTTTACCAGCAAGGGGCGGTAATACCACTGATCTTGTCCCGTTAACAGACAAGACAGGCACTGCTTTTCTGTAAGAAGGCCCAAATTCCTTCTTTACCGCGATCTTCTCTCTGACCAGATCCCCGATTTTTGGAATCCAGACAGGCCTTGCTGGGACAGGTGGTTTCTCTTCAGTGGCTGTTGGCTGTTGCTTCAACTTTATGTTGCTCAGGTCTTTTCTTTTTTCATTTAAGTCCTGCAAAATAGCCAAACGATCTTTGATATCAAAGCATTTTTCTTTAACCACTGAAGTTTGACTGTCGAGGTCCTGGATTAACATTCTAGTCCCAAACAATAGTTCGTACGGACTGAGACCTCTTAGAGAATTTCTTGGCAGATTATTAAGACTACGTTGGACACTTATTAAATGTTTGACCCACCCAGCTCCCGAACCTAATACCTTTTCCGTTATAGATTGCTTTATGTCACGGTTTTTTCTTTCCACAATTCCATTTCCCTCAGGATGAAAGAGACAAGAGTACCGCAATGCAATGCCCATGCTGGTCATGGCCTCCTTATAGGCTCGAGAGCTAAAAGCAGGACCCTGGTCAGAATGTAGCATGCCAATTGTGTATGTGCCGATAAAGACTCGCAAATCTTTTATAACAGTTCTGGCGTCAGCCGAGCGCTGGGGCCACATCCATATGAATCTCGTGCATGAATCCACTGCGACCATGATATACTTATAGTTACCATCCCTTTGTAAGGGACCACAGTGGTCCAGGTAAACACATGCTAATGGTTTATCTGAGATTAGAAGGGGCGTCTGTGCTGGTCGTTTCACTGTAGATACCTTCATCCTTTGACATATTTCACATTCTAGAACATAGTTCCTGGTTTGTCTTCTCATGTGTGGCCACCAGTATCTCTGTTTTAATAATGATACTGTGGCTGAAACGCCAGCATGTACAGAGGCAAGCCCTTCGTGTGCCGCTATAATGAGTCCTAACCTATATTCCATGTTTGGAATTGCCCTATCCCCCACTCCAGGGATTCGAGCAAATGGAACGTTATTCGCATCAATTATGTATGAGTACTTTATTGGAAAGCCTTTCGGGAGTGTTTCTTTCGCATCTTTTACCATAGCGTTGACAGCCTGTAATATTTCGCTGTCTATTTTCGTTTTTGATCTGGTGACGGCAGCTACGGAAGCCGTTTGCACAGCTGCCTTTGCGGCCTCATCAGCCAATGAATTCCCTGCAACGTGAACGCCATCACGTTGATGACTCAGTGTATGTATCACGTGAGTCTTTTGTAGTTCTTTCTGTAAAAGAACTACTTGTTCCCAAAGCATTTTATGCTTGATTGTGCCACCTTTTGCATCTTTAAAACCGTTCTGAACCCAGTTCTGCAAGTATTCATTATAAGACTGAACGCAATAATATGAATCGCACACTATGAGTGCGGGGAATTCGCGATCGGTATTTTCAAGCGCCATCTTAAATGCTAGTAGTTCAGCTCGCTGAGCTGTACAATCTCCTAGAGATTGAGTTTTTGTCATTAGTGGTCTAAATTTTCCTTTGTGCCAACGACCTTTAACAATCGCGCACGCAGCACTGTAAGCTTGTTTACCCCCAACTGCGGGTTGTGCTGATCCGTCCGTATATATTATACAGCCGTAATGTTCTAGAGGCAGGATTTCGGTCGGCAGAGGACATTCGAATTCATATTGGAGAAATTCTTGTGTTTTTAATTTAGGATCAAATTCGTATACCACGTCTGTTGCAGCAAGAGAATTAGCCCACTGTATCCATCTCGGATGTAGTGCTTTAGCATTCGGAATGCTTGCCTTAGTTACCGCCTCCAGGGCTGGTATTGGTGTCACGATGATTATTCGTTTACCTTGTGCTAGGGCTCTTTCTTTCGCTACAGCAGTCTGTACCGCGGTTAGAATTTTTTCCGTAGGGTTAAATTTCATTTCAGCTTTTGTGTACAAATGTGATCTGTATGCTATTGGTACTGTTTCTCCCTCATTAGAGGTTAGGTATGTGAATCCGCATCTTCCTGGGATGACTCGAATCACAAGGTTGCGTGTGTTGTCGCGTGTTTGTAGTTTTGTTTTAACTAACGTCTGTTTGTAAAGATCTCAACATTTCTGTGTGTTTTTGAGTCCAATTGATTCTTTTAAAATCTGGTTTTATTAAGTCATAGAGAGGTTTAACCCTCTCCGCGTAATTTATAATGTAAGTTCTTCCGAAATTCAGGAAACCTAGAATTGATTGTAAGTTTTTCAGCGTTCTTGGTGCATGGATTACAGCAGATTTCTCCAGGAAATTGTCTGCCAGGCTTTTGCCTTCACTTGATAATTCATATCCTAAGAACAGGACCGTTAGATGGGCAATTCTTGACTTTTTAAAGTTGAATTTGTAACCCTCTGCTGCGAAACCAAGTATTATGGTGTTCACTCTTTTCAAGTGAGTATCCAAGTCATCATCTGTTAGATAGATGTCATCGACATAAGATAATGCCTCATCATCATACATTTGTAGTAACTCTGTTACTCTCGCTGAGAATAATCCTGGGCTGTTCTTGAACCCTTGGGGCAAACGACAGAAATTTCCTGCGAGCCATTTATTGAGAAAGCGGTCAAATATCTGCTTTCAGGTGCTATATTTTGACAAAAGAATCCATTAGAGATGTCTAATGTTGTTTTGTATTTTTTGCGCACTATGCTATTCATTAGTGCGGCACTGTGTGAGTTTTGTACTGCAAACGTTTTGCAACATGAGTTAAGGTGTCTGTAGTCCAAAACTAGACGATATGAATCATCTGGTTTGGAGACAGGAAACAAAGGATTGTTAATTTGTGAGGTGCATGTTTCAATCACCCCCTGGTATTCAAGTTGATCTAAGATCTCCCTGACCTGTTTTTTAGCTTCTTGCTTAATTGGGTACTGCCTCTGTGCAGTTGGTTGTGATTTTAACTGGATTTTGTGAGGAGGAGAGTCCTCATTCCATCCCACATGATTTTTATATAGTGCAGGAGCTTGGGCTACTGCCCATGTTCTTGCAAGTGTATATTTTTTATGAATTGGAATATGATTTGAGAAGGCAGGCATAATCATTTCTTCGCCATGAGGGCACTCCCTGACAAACTCTGGTGGCCAGTCTTTTTCAGCTAGGAGGATGTCATAACCCTTGGAGAGATTATCCCAAAATAGACCCCTTATTTTCCTAGTCTTATCTCCCTCTATACGTAAAGTTATTTCATATATTTCATGAGGTTTGCTAACTCTGGTATCTGCAGTTTCCACCTGAATGTATTCATTCGTGTCCACTGTCTCCAGATGATTCATCAGGATCTTGCGAGCTATGCTCACTTCTGCTGCGCTGTCTAGCATTGTCTGAGCCCACTCTCCGTTTTTCAGCTGAGTCCTCAGGATCCTCGGCATGTTTGATTATTTTAATGCTGGCTACCTTCTTCTTTGGAAATTTTAACTTTTTACTTTGATGAGCAGGTTCTTTGTCTTTGGACTTGACGTGCTCTTCCCTGTATTCTGACCGTCCTCTTCTTTCCAATTTCTGCGAGGAAGTCTGAAAAGATCGAGAGGGACGTGTATCAATATCTTGATATCTATCAGGTTTCTTCAGATTATCCCTATTTCTAAAGTTGTATTGTTTCTCAGAGGGCTCCCTCTGGGGAGACTTGTGTCCTTGGTCCGGAGATCTTTCTCTCCGCCGAGGAGACCTTCCTCTGGACTGGAATCTTTTTTCTTTGGGAGTGGATTGTTTATTTCCATCCCAGCTCTTTTTTGAAGTGTTTAGATTATTTTTAATAAATACCTTTTCTGGATTTTCAATTAGTTGGGGTTTCACTGGTTTCCCACCCAAACTATCTCTTCCTAGTTCTTCATAGGATTTTTCTATGATTCTGGCAAGTTCAAATGGTTGGTCTGCTATATCTGTTTCCTTCAACCTTTGGCGGATTCCCACATTTGCTGCTTCCCCCTTTATGTTTGCTAGTAATATTGCCGAGACCTGCTTAAAGTCTTTCAGTAATTTCATACCCAGAGTTAAAGCAGGTTCTGGACCGTATTCATTTTGAATCTGTTTTAGCACCTCTGGTATTACCGACATGGACGGAACACCATGTGTTTTTGTGTAAATGGAAGCAAAGACTGTACCCAAAGTGTCACAGTCCTCCACATGTGGTGCGATCCCCATTGGAAGACAGATAGTCAGAATTCTGTGTTTCTCAACAGGGGTGGTATCTGGAAATACCGCCTCTATTTGAGTTATTTTATGTGCTAACCAGAATGGAATTTGTTCCCGTTTAATGGGTACGTTACCTAGACAGGACTGTATGTTCTGTGGTGTGATTTTATTTGTGTTCCCCTGATGAGGGGTCAGCTGTGGAATTTTAATAGCTGGTTGGACTATTGAAGTCCGCATTACATATTGGACTAATTGTCTGTGTATTTTAATCAGTTGTTCTAGCTGTGCTAAAAGTTCTGGTTTCGACATTTTTTCAATGTCTGGATGTGGTGTGTAGCCGGCTAGAACCGGCCACGTTGCTCCTGGTCTACCTAGTGGACCGAGCCTGGTGATGTGATCATTATGTTTTAGGGCGCCTTTAAACCAGAGCAGGTGCTCTTGGTATTTGAGTGGTATTTCCACCTCCTCGAAAGGAGTGTACTCATCCGGTGGTTCCTCTATTTTGTAATAGTGGAACTCCTTTGTTACAGCGTTTGCTGCTGGAAAGTTTATCCATGAATAGAATACCTCTGTCTGCCGATATTTGTGTGCCTCAATTACGAATATGACTGTACCACCTCTTGGTGTTAGTCCATTTTCTATAAGTTTAAGTGTTATAGTTTTTCTTATGCTGCCCGGGATGAGTATTGCATCCGGGTCCTGCTGTAGGAGACTTCTGTCATCCGCTAGGAGTTGAGCTGCTAATCTAGCTGTCTCCCTATCTCCTTCACCGTCTGACATTTTACTGACAGGAAGGTTTTTTGTTGCAGATCAGGTTTTCACGGAAACAAGGATTAGATGCACAATGTTTTGGAACAGTGTATCCTTCAACGTTGAATAAACCAAAAACTATACATAGGAGTCTCCTCCTACTAAGTTTTGGCGGATTTAACCTTTGACCCACTCCAGACGTCTTTGGAGTTTTATGGGAGAAAAGGTCTGTGTGGAAAAGCACGACTGAGTTATTCTAATGCCTTGGGTTAGATTTATCGCCTTACCAAACGTTGGGCGCCATGTAGTGTAGTTCCTATATTCCCAATAGGCTCTGCGCATTGGAATAATATCTTCAATAGTATAGACGTAGGACAGAGGTTAACTAGGTCTTCTACTGACGATATTAGACTTAAAGTTTTGTGTGTGCCAGCTAGCTCAGAGTTCACTAGAAACTTTCTCGAATAGGTCAGGAGGAGTTTAACCTCCCTGGATAGACAAGAAGGGATTTAGTTTCTGACAACCATAGAACATGACAACTTTGCTCTCCCTAATCAAGAGTATATCTCTAGAGTCGTGTGAAAACAAAAGACAGCTATTTTACTCAGTTAGTACGTGCATACTTAGTTCCACCAGTTCGTAGAGAAAGAAGAGATGGGCGTGTTCAATAAAAGATGTTATTTATTGATCAGTCTCTTTTTCTCATACAAGAGAAATGAATCGCTATTATTGCAATACTCATAGTTAAGTAAAGTGCATACAGTAAAAGCAGGATTATAAAATAATACTGTAAAAGCATTGATATGGTTTCTTAGCCATACGATACTTAAAATGGATAAAAGTTATACATACATATATACATTGACTAATTGTACTCAACTGGTGCTTCTAACTACGCCTACCCCGGTGTGCCTGACCTAAGCCTAATACGTGGGATGGAGTAAGTAAGTAGCAGTTTAAGTTAAGTTTGTTTTGCCAAGAATCTCAAGAATTCTCTGTAAGGGGTTAGTCAGTTCAGTACCTGGGATTTAGAAGGCAGGAGGTCTGGTATCTCTCTCTCAGGACTCGATATCCCAGTTACCCGCGAAGGTAAGCCGGAAACGCCGGAGGCTGGATTTCTCGGCAGGAGAAAAGGCAGCGTCTCTCTCAGCGCGTCAAAAGGGAGGGGCAGCGTCCGTGGGCTTCCTGCATCAGCTGAGCTCTCCGGAAAGTAGCGCTGCTCCAAGCTCATCACCACCGTGTCTTTGCTTAGGGCAGCGTCGGTATATTTATACCTGAAAGGTGCCGAGTTTGATGTAAGGATGGACATAAGACGTCAGTAAGAATGTCATAAGGACTGGTCGTTCTTACATTCTTTTCAGGAGTTCTCGAGCGAAATCAAAACAATAGCTGCGGGGGATTTCCCAGGTCTGCTGGAGGTTTGGTTTGTTTTGAGAACTCGGTGTGCTTTCTAGGGGGCTGGAGGAATAGTGCTTGCTTAATGTGACAGCATGCGCTATGACCTAATCTGAAAACGGGTTTCTGTGCCATTGTATGGACATTAGTGAATTAATAACCGGACAAGGGTCAGAAATAGGAGTATCAATATAGGTACCTAGATAAACACACTACAGATTTATTATTAGTTCCTGGACTAATGGTTTCCTAGCCTCAATAGGAATCTATTTGAAACCCTTCCGTAAGATGCGCATCACTCTGAAACAGGTGCTGATGATGCGGTTAATCTGGCTTTTCATGGACAATTGGTTGTCCATGTAGAAACCTAAGGTTTGTATCGTTGGTTTGGATATTGGACAAAAGCCAAGGTTGGATGGCCACCAGTCGTGAGACCAATGCTCCTGAGCCTTACCAAAAAGCATAACCTCCGACTTACCTCCATTCAGTTGGAGGTGGTTGGAGCTCATCCACCTGTCAATATGGGACATGCATTTTTTTAAACGCTGCTTTGTTTCAGAGGGGTCAGGGCCAATGGTAATCAGAATCTGCGTGTCATCTGCATAAGATATGACATCAAAACCGTAAGATCTGATCACCTTGGCCAGTGGTGTCATATACAGATTAAAAAGGGTCAAGCTCAGAATGGAGCCTTGTGGCACTCCCATCTGGACCAGTCTCTCACACGAGATGTTGTTATCCATTTGGAATGTTGTTACTCGGTCGGCTATGTAGCTCTTAAACCACTTGAGAGCATTCCCTCTGACACCTATCTCCCAAAGTCGATGTTCTAAGATGCTATGGGAGATGGTATCAAAAGCAGCGGACAGGTCGAGCAGGACGAGAATGGCTGACTGATGTTTGTCTAAGGCCAGCCTGATATTATCTGTTACCTAGACTAATGCTATCTCCGTACTGTGCGCTGCCCTAAAACCGGACTGTGAGGGATCGAGCAGTCCATGGCTCTCGAGATGGTCAACGAGCTGTTCCAACATTTTCCCAAAGTATGGAAGTAGAGAAATTGGACGGTAGTTAAGGAGCAGTTTTGGGTCGGCAGTGTTTTTTTTTTTAAGATAGGTCTGACCCTAGCTGATTTCCACATTTTAGGAAAGTCAGCCTCTAACAGTGATTTATTAAATAGACCTGTTAGACTTTCTAATAATACCGGTGCAATAGTGGGGAGAAATTTTGCAGGTACAGGGTCTGTGGGAGAACCTGATTTTATCTTCTGCATGACAGTGATGACTGACTTAATGTAGCATTTGACAAATTCGTCCAGAATAGGTGGAGGGTCAGAAGACATACCAGGTACATCTTCAGAGTAGGTGTTATTATGTTGTGATGGGAAAGAGTGTTGGATAACTGTGATTTTATCTTCAAAGAATTTGGAAAGAGAATCAGTCCAATCTTGAGAGTTGGGTATCGATGGCTGATTGATAGGAATTGTAAATTCTTTCAAGATTTGATAAAGATCCTGACAGGAATTTTCTGCCTGATTTATCCGATTTAAGAGAAATATTTTTTTTGCCAGTTTGATGTCAGTCATATAGCCGTGATGGATTTTTAAATATATTTCACGGTCAGTCATGTTTTTGCTTTTGCGCCATTTTCGCTCTGCGGTTCTACACAAGAGCTTTGTTTTTTTTAATTGGTCCGTGAACCAGGGAGCGGTCCTGGACTTGATTTTAACCAAGGTAAGGGGGGCAATTTTGTCCAGCGCAGTCGAGATGGCTTTATCAAAGTCATATGCTGTTTGATTTACACTAGCTTCTTGGTCTAGGTGGTCTGGCAGAAATTTTTGAGAAAAGAGGCAGAGTGACTTTACGCCATGACCTTCCCAGTATTGATTCGTTTTTATGGTCGGTTTTGGTCATATTCGTAGAAATAGCAAATTTTAACAGATAGTGGTCTGACCATAGTAGTTGGACTGGGGGTTCAGTTGTGATTCCTGGACAATTAGTAAAAAGAAGGTCAAGTGTATGACCGGCACTGTGGGTAGGACCTGTGACCAGCTAGACGAGTCTGAGAGTATTCATGTTTGTGATCAGCTGGTCAGTGTCTGAGTTTGATAGAATCTCAGCATGATAGTTGAAGTCTTCAAATATAAAAAAGTTATCGGAAGCCAGTACATGCGGCGCAATGGTCTCTAATAATTTATCGGAGAAGTCACCTTTGGGTCCAGGGGGGTCAATAGATTAGGGCTCCTCTCCAGGTACCACTGGATAGGCCTTCTATCTTAAAGATGCATAATTCTATGTGGCCTACGATCATGGTTTCTAAGGCAGTGATATTCAAGTCCTCGATGGAGGCTATTAGTAGTCCTCCTCCTCTTGTCTCTTTTCAGTCCATTCTGATTACCTTGTATTGAGGAGGAAGGGCGATGTGCACATCAGGGGAGGCGTGTTCATGCAGCCAGGTTTCCGTGACAAAACAGATGTCCGGGGCTGCCAGATCTAAGAGGTTCCATATCTCTACTGAGTGTTTTGGGATAGAGCGCGCATTAAAATAGATAGCGCTGAGTTGTTTAGGAATATTAGACTGGTTAAGGCCGTGGGGTGTTCGGACTATGTTTAAGTTGGTGGGTCCAGTCAAGCAAGAAATGTCTGGATTTCTATGTATTTCCACTGCTAATGTGTCAGTGGGTCCTAGGTGGGGTTTGTTTAAATCTTTTAGCTCAATGTTTGAATGTTGAATGTTTGAAATTTGAATATTTTAAAAGTGCCATGATACCTCTTATGTGTAAAGTTTCCTCGGGCAGGTTGTCGTTTGTGAATAGGAGGGAACCGAGCAGGGATCCTGGTATCAGTTTTGTGCAGCTATGTTAAAATAACATCTGCTTATAGAGACCACTTGCAGTCTGCCATCCACTTGCAGCCCATGTTTCTCCCCTCACGCTCGCAGTCTGCTCGCCAGTTGTTCTATGGTGAGCACGAACAGCAATGGTAAAGGCGGGCACACCTGACGAGTGTCCATGTGCTTTCGCCATTGGTCTGAGTATCCACATCCCACCCAAACTCGTTCTGAGGGGTCCCCGTATAACACACAAATCCAAGCTAGCAGTTCAATGCCAAACCCAATGGAGAGGAGCACTGCGGAGAGGTAGGCCCAGGAAAGACTGTTGAAATCCTTGTTCCATGTCAGCCAATCAATCAATCATTGAATTTATAGAGCGCGCTACTTACCCGTAAGGGTCTCAAGGTGCTGGGGGGAGGGGGTGCTGCTACTGCTAAAAGAGCCAGGTCTTGAGGAGTTTTCTGAAGGTGACCAGGTCTTGGGTCTGCCGTAGGTGGGTGGGGAGGGTGTTCCAGGTCTTGGCGGCGAGGAAGGAGAAGGATCTGCCACCGGCGGTCGTTCGTTGGGTGCGGGGGACAGTGGCAAGGGTGAGGCAACCTGAGCAGAGCTGGCGGTTGGGGGTGTAGAAGCTGAGTTTATTGGTGAGGTAGGCTGGTCCGGTGTTGTGGAGGGCTTTGTGTGTATGGGTGAGTAGCTTGAAGGTGATCCTCTTTTTGACGGGGAGCCAGTGTAGGTTTCTAAGGTGGGGGGTGATGTGGCTGCGGCGCGGGATGTTGAGGATCAGTCTGGTGGAGGCGTTTTGGATGCGTTGTAGTCGTAGCAGGAGTTTGGCCAGGATCCCTGCATTGAGTGCATTGCCGTAGTCTAGCCTGCTGCTGACGAGGGCCTGGGTCACAGTTCTTCTTGTTTCGGTGAGGATCCACTTGTAGATCCTGCGGAGCATGAGGAGGGTGTTGTAGCAGGAGGAGGAGACTGAGTTGAACTGCTTTGACATGGAGAGGGAGGAGTCGAGGATGAATCCCAGGTTGAGTGCGTGGTCCGTGGGTGTCGGTGCTGTTCCTAGTGTGGTGGGCCACCAGGATTCGTCCCAGGCAGAGGGGATGGGCCCGAGGATAAGGACCTCCGTCTTGTCCGAGTTCAGCTCCAGCCGGCTGCTCCTCATCCATTCGGTGACGGCCCTCATGCCTTCGTGGAGGTTGGTCTTGGCGGTGTGTGGGTCCTTGGTGAGGGAGAGGATTAGCTGGGTGTCATCGGCGAAGGAGATAATGTTGAGATCGTGTTGGCGGGCAACTTGGGCGAGGGGGGCCATGTAGATGTTGAACAGCGTCAGGCTGAGGGACGAGCCCTGGGGTACGCCGCAGATAACGTTGGTTGCTTCGGAGCAGAAGGGGGGAGGCGGATGCTCTGGGTTCTTCTGGAGAGGTAGGATGTGGTCCAGTCCAGGACCTTCTACTGGATTCCGGCATCTTGGAGGCATGTTTTTAGCTTGCGGTGGCATACCGTGTCGAAGGCGGCTGACAGGTCTAGGAGGATGAGGGCTGATGTCTTGCCGTTGTCCAGTTGAGTCCTGATGTCGTCTGTGGCGGCGATGAGGGCTGTCTCGGTGCTGTGGTTTCTTCGGAACCCGGACTGGGATGGGTCTAGGATGTTGTTGTCCTCGAGGTAGCGGGTCAGTTGCGTGTTGATGACTTTCTCGAGGATCTTTGCCGGGAACAGGAGCAGGGAGATGGGCCGGAAGTTCTTGAGGTCCTTGGGGTCCGCCTTGGGCTTCTTGAGGAGAGCGTTGATCTCAGTGTGCTTCCAGCTGTCCGGGAAAGTGGCTGTCTTGAGGGAGGTGTTGATAACTTTCCGAAGTTGGGCTGCGATGGCTGTGTCTGCTTTGTTGATTATGTGGTGTGGGAAGGGTCCGACGGTGATCCAGAGTGAATGGAGTTCATGATTTTGCGTGTTTCGTCGTCGTTGATGTTGGTCCAGGAGGTAAGGCGGTTGGTGCGGGTGGTGTTCGCCAGGGTGGTGGGGCCGGGTACTGGCGGGGCATTCGTGGTGTTGAAGCTTTCGTGGATGTCGGCGATCTTGCGGTGGAAGTAGGTGGCCAGTGTGTCGCACAGTTCTTGTGAGGGGGGATGTTGTTGGTGTTGGCGCTGGGGTTGGAAAGTTCCTTGATGATGCTGAAGAGTTCTTTGCTGTCGTGTGCGTTGCTGTCTAGGCGGCCTTTGAAAGACGATCTCATGGCTGTCCTGATGAGTTGGTGATGCTTGCGGGTGGGGTCCTTGTGGTCTGCGTGGCTGCTCGATGTTCGTTCGTGGAGCCATTTCTTCTCTAATTTCCGGCATGTTTGTTTGGAGGCCTGGAGCTCTTCTGTAAACCAAGTGGCTTTCTTGCTGGTGCGGTTGTTGGAGGGTTTTTTGAGCGGGGCGAGTGTGTTGGCGCACTTGTCGATACATTGACTGAAGTTGCGGGCGGCGATGTCTGGGTCGGTGGGCGGGTTCTGGGAGAGGGTGTCGGCCAGCCTGTCTTCGTTGACTTTGCTCCAGCAGCGGCGGGGCAGTTGCTGGGGGTGGTCGTGCGCTGTGTGCTTCTGGTAGGCGAAGTGGACGCAGCGGTGGTTGGTCCAGATGAGTTCGGTGGTGTGGTTGAAGGAGACGTGGGTGCTTGAGAAGAAGATAGGTTCAAGCATGTGGCCGGCGACGTGGGTGGGTGCGGTGACCAGTTGTCTGAGGCCAAGGTTGGCAAGGTTGTCGATCAGGGTGGTGGAGTTGGCGTTGTTGTTGTTCTCGAGGTGGAAGTTCAGGTCTCCGAGGAGGATGTAGTCCGTAGAGGCGAGTGTGCTGACGAGGTCAGCGATGGAGTCGCTGAACTGTGGTCTGGGTCCGGGGGGTCTGTAGACGAGGGTTCCTCTGAGGGTGGTGTTGGGGTCTGTGCGGATCCGGAAGTGAAGGTGTTCTGCGCTGCTGAGGGTGTCCTCTGAGTGTGTAGAAACCTTGAGGGAGGACTAGTGTACGATGGCTATTCCTCCTCCTGTTCCGTTGGTGCGGTCTCTGAGTGAGATTTTGTAGCCATCCGGGGTTGGCCATGGCGATGTCGGGTACCGAAGATTCGTTCCACCAGGTCTCAGTCAGGAAGGCGACGTCTGGGGCGGAAGTGTCGAGCAGGTCCCAAATCTCGACGGCGTGTTTGCGTGCGGAGCGGGTGTTCAGGAATATTCAGCGGAGGTGACTGAGTTCAGTCTTCGGTGTTTTGGCGGTTTTGGCGCAGGTGAATCTGCAGTTGTGGCAGGAGAAGGGTCCCTGGGTGCGTTTCGGGGTGGCCTGGATGCAGGTGTGGTTTCGTCCGGTGTTCAGTGCGTGGAGAGTGCTGGTGTCGTACCTGAGCCAAGAACACCACCGTCTTTCGTAACAAGTCCGGCAGGCAATCTATGAGGTGGAATAAGCTCTGTATGTTTATGGAAGTGCTCCGCTCAGGGACTTTGCTCTGTGTGGACCAGTTAATGCAGTTTGCTATGAATTTCCCTATGATTTTGCATTTTAAATTCAATAAGGACTGTAGGCACCTCTTTCCAGCGTATGGCTACCTACTTATGGGAACATTACGATTAAGGCTGCTCATGAAGAGTCGGGTAACTTTCCAACTTCTCGCGCTGCTGTGCATATACCCACCAGCAACTTTATAAAGTGCGTCTGGCTGTCCTTAAAGAATTTCAGGGGTAGACTGTCATTGCCAGGCATTTTGCCTATCACTAGTTGGTTGATTGCAAGGGCTATTTTGCCTTGTACAATGGGGCCCTCCATCTGCTGCCTGCTTTCTGGACTGAGGGCAGCGAACTGCATCTTGGCCAAGAAGGAGGCTAGTTGGTTCGCTACCAGTGTTGGACCTTAATGAGTAGTAGTCTGACAACATTCCCATGATATCTGCTTGTCGCTAGACTTGGTGTCCATCCAGCTACTAGATGGCTGTTACTGCTATGTGGTAGGTCTCCGTGTGCAGTGGGTCACAAGCAGGAGTCCTCGTCCTGTTCAGCCTCCCTTCATGTGTATCTGTGTCAGGGACTCCCTATAGTTGTGCCTGGTCAATTGGGCCCACGTCTTTAAGTGCTTTTGCCTCTGCTGCACCAGTGCGGCTCATGCCTCCACCTCTGAGACCGTTCGAAATCTCCAGGCACTAAGCTCGACCTCCATACAGTCCATCAGGGATTGCAGAACGAAGCGCCACCGCCATACGGGCGGTGGCAATCCGCCCGCTATACTAATGACAACCTAAGTGTTGCAGTGTGTTGTTCACCATATTGGGTCACACGTTAGGTGTAGGTGGTGCCCCACTATTCCCGCCTGTGCCTCCTGGTCTTCCCAGGACGGACCACCCATCCTATGCAGTGTGTTACAATATGCCGTGGCTGCCACTAAGTCTTCTCGGATGCATAAATGCCTATCATGCCCCACAAACGGTGTGTGAAAAAGGAACCAAAAAACCTACATAAACTTCCCTCCCCGGGCTGAGTCAAAAACTACTGAAACAAAGCAATAAGGGAAACCATACTAAGAACCCCTTAAGCAGAGGGATGAATTGTGTGAAATGAGAAAGTCACAGAACAAGAGAATAAGAGGGACACAGCTTGAGGTAAAGGCAAGTAAACAGCATGTTAGACAAAGTACTAGTGGGAGACCATGAGGAGAAATAACCAAACTCACTAAACTAGCTAAAGTTCCATGGGGGTGGGCACTGAGAAGTGCTTATTTTGAGCCGTGGCTTCTGGTGCTCAGCACTGGCATCTAATTGTCAACACTGGAGCTTGTGACAGTCTGCCACATGGTGGTGCTGTCTGGCTAATTAGAGATGATCATAACAATAGTTAATTAATAATTCAATATACATTAAAAATGACTATTACCTGCCTTCTAAGCTATTCTTATTACTTTGGGGGCCTGTAACAGCCTGTATTGTCAGACTTGTAGGAGTGTGATGGCTAGTAGTTGTGTTGTTACTATCATTGGCAGCATGGCAGGGGCACGCTCCCATTGCAGATGTCAACAGTGAGGCCCTTGGTTCCAGCTGATGTTTCAAATTATCTGTTGCTCCATCATAGAGCCAGAGCAAAAAAGGGTGGGGGTGACACCAAAGGCACAGGGGCATAGAAATACAAGTTCCTCAGCTGATTGTGGAGTGTTCTTCTGAAGACTGTGGGTCTCGTCACCCAAGTTATGCAGAGAACCTCCACAGTTGTTTCCACTGCTGGCTTCTGATACAGGCAGAGAGGGGAGTCTTAAAGTGCTGCTGGTGCCCGCAGTGCCACGGACCTATCATAATCAACCAGGAATGTATATGGAGTTGTGGCTGCTCAGCCATTTGGCTGCTTCCTTAACCAGCGCTTGCCGCCAGATTGCTGTGACCACTCTAGAGATCCGCCGGATAGCGAGGGCCCCCGCAGGTCTACTCCCAGTCCCACACCTCCTTCAGGTCTGTGAAGAAGTGAGCTGTGCCCTCATGGATAATATGGAGGTGGTCTGGGAAGAGCAGGGCATATTTCAAAACCATTTACAGGAGCTTTCTCTTCACTCGCCAAATTATGCC
This sequence comes from Lissotriton helveticus, assembly GCF_964261635.1. Classification (NCBI taxonomy): domain Eukaryota; kingdom Metazoa; phylum Chordata; class Amphibia; order Caudata; family Salamandridae; genus Lissotriton; species Lissotriton helveticus. The sequence continues at coordinate 1,315,969,666 of NC_136069.1, read as the reverse complement.
TTCTATTTCTGTACAGCCGAGGTGTATGTTGTAGGTCTAGTTGTTATTCTGCTCCTCCCTTCCCATTGGTTAGTGAGCACGCTCCAGTATTGGAATGTTATGTTTGTATATAAGTGACGTCAGCTGACGGTTCGGGACCTTTCCGTGACTCTGCGTAGTCACCATTCCTCCCCACAAGCTCTTATATTTACAATAAATCTTATGATTATATATATATCGATGTTCCGTCTTTATATTCCACCTTAAACACTACAATTGGCGACGAGGACGGGACGAAGAACATTCAGAGCTTGTGGAGGAGATTTCTTCAGTAGGCTTTCATTTCACTTCGAGGCAAGTGTCTATTTTTCTTTCAAAATAAGAGGAGCGTTGCTTATAAATAATTCCGCTTCTTTTCTGTATTTGAGTCGTACGATTTAGAAGCTGACGAGTACTTCATAAGTCTACAATTTGTTTAGTACGTTAAAGAAGAAGAGTGGATTCAGAGAAGCCGCTTAAAGAATTTTTTCAGGCAAGTCTGAATAATCGCGTTTTATGCAGAAACGCTTATCAATTCGGTAACATTTTTGTCTTTCCACACATGTGTTGCAGCGTTGCTGTTGGATTTTGGCAAATCGCCGTTGAAAGTGTTTGTTGACATTCCCCAACTGTCAACTGTCAAAATTCAGCTGACGTTTTTGACGTCATCCACAGCTGCTTTCTTTTCATCTATTCTGCCTCAACTGCAAGGTATAAAGCGGCGTGAGTACGTCATCACGTCTCCGACGTAAGTACGCGACACCTTTTTGAGATTCATTCCTTCGAAATACCATTGCAAATTACCTCACTTGCTCAGTTTACGAGTTATCGCTGTGGCCAAAATTTCGAGTTTCTCTCGTAAAGAAGAATTGGAGGTAAACGAGTTTTAACATAAACATGAAAAAAGTATTTCCATGTGTAAGGAAGTCGTGAGAGTTTTATTTAGTTCGTTCAAGTGACTTCAATTATAGACTCTCACAGAGACATTAATTGTTAGACTCTTTTCGTTACAGCTCATGTATTCCAATAGCTAATATTCATGGTTGTTTTGCTCTTGTCACTTCGTGCATTTTCCTAAAAGTATATGGTAAAACCGGCAACACAATTAATTACTTAATTAAGAAAGAGACTTTGGACGAAAGCAAAGTAGTCATGGCCAATGAGAATAATTTTAATGCACTTGCTCTTTTCCTTGATAATCCAGGTAAACCAGTGATGAAATGGAGGAGTTGGTACAGAGCTTTTGAAAATTATCTGGTCGCAATTAATGGCAAGCAATATGAGCCTGAACGGAAAAAAGCGATTCTTTTTGGACTTCTAGGTGCTGCTGGCCAGGAAATGTTTGACAGTCTACCAGAATATGAACCAGAGCCTGGACAGTTTATTCCCCTTGATGATTTTCAGGAGGCTGTGAAAAGACTAGAAAAACAATTCGATGAAGAAGAGAACATTATGGTTGGCAGACATCGCTTTGCGATGAGGAAACAGTCAGAGTTGGAAAACGTTGAAGAGTATATTGGTAGTTTGAGGGTTTTACCCACCAAATGTGGATTTGGGGACATGGTTGATGTGTACATACGCGATCAATTTGTTTTTCACTGTTTTGAACTTAAAATTCAGGAGCGTTTGCTGGCCTGTAAGAATCCCACATTATCTGAAGTAATCGATATTGCCAAGGGCATTGAACGTTCACTTGAAGGCAGAAAAGAACTGGCTAGAACTAATAATTCTTTTAATTCAAATGTTTCATATGTTAACGACAAAAGAAAAAAAAGAATACGGTTCTATTCATTCCTACAAGTCTAATTATAATTATAATTCTTCCCATTTTGTGTGTTTTAGATGTGGTTCACTTAACCACAAAGCAGATTCTTTGAATTGTCCAGCAATCGGAAATAAATGCACAAGATGCCAGAAGGTAGGGCACTTTGCAGGTGTATGTGGAAATTTCGGGCAAAAACGTAGTATTAGAACAAAGGTCAATTAGGTTGATGATTTTAATGAGGATATGTGTTCTAATATTGTCCTAGCTCTAGGTGATTGCAAAGGTGAAATTAAGGGCCCTTTAGGATTAGCTCATGTTGGAGAAGTTGAGCTCAATATTATGGCGGATTCAGGGTCGCCCATCACAATTATTTCCGACAAAAAATACTTGAAGTATTGGCCTAATGTCGATTTGTTGGCTCCGGATGTAAACCCCAAAGCATTCGGGGAATTTGACATAAATATTTTTGGATACTTTGTAGAAGTGTTGAACATAAAGGGTAGATGTATAAATACCAAAATATACGTAGCAGAACGTGGCAGAGATATTGTAGGATGGAGAGATCTTGCCAAGTTGAAGATACTTTTAAAACTAGGATCAGAGGATCCCATTGTATTAGATGAAGGTTTCATATCTGTTGTTTCCATTCCCTCAGAATCCTGTAATGAACTTTCAACAATACTGAGTAAGTATAATTCTCTATTCGAAGATCGGATAGGGTGTGTGAAAGGTTTTGTACACAAAATCATACTTTAAAAAATGCCACTCCCATCAAACACAAAGTTAGGCCTTTACCCTTATCGGTTCGAGAAGAGTTGCGGGTTTTGTTAGAAAAACTTGTCAATGAAGATGTAATTGAACCAGCTGACTTAGCTGAGTGGATTTCGGGAATTGTTTTAATTTAAAAAAAGAGTGGAGAGTACCGTCTATGCGCCGATTTTAGATCTTTGAATAAAAATATATTGGTGGATTGTTTTCCCCTTCCCAAGATTCAGGAAATTTTAGCTAACACCACCGGATCCAAATATTTTTCACTCATTGATCTTAAGTCGGCATACCACCAGGTTAAACTGGACGAGGATTCTAAAATGTTAACCACTTTCATCACTCCACTCGGAGCTTATAAGTATGTTCGTTTACCATTCGGATTGGCATCTTCTGCCAGCGTATTTCAGAAACTCATGGAAAACATGTTTGGCGAAATCAAAGGAGTGCAGAAATTCCAAGACGATATCTTGATTCATGCAGAAACAGAAAGTAAGCACAATGACATTTTAGATATTTTGTTAAAAAAATTGCAGGAGAAAGGTATGACAGTTTCTAGAGACAAGTGTCAATTTTTGAAAACAGAAATAGAATATTTGGGCCATGTTCTTAGTGCTGAGGGAATCAAACCCAAACTGAATTTGATAAGAGCCATTACAGACGCACCAAAACCAGATGGAAAAGACTCACTGAGATCATTCTTAGGTCTCGGTGAGTATTATTCACGGTTTATTGAGAACAATGCTAGGATGGTTGAACCTTTGAGGGTCCTTTTGCGTAAGGGACAAGGATTTGGGTGGGTTGATCAACATGATAATGCTTTTAAGGAGGTCAAAGAAGCAATTTTGAATGCACCTACGTTGAAACCGTTTGACACTAATGGTTCTAATATAATTACAGCTGACGCCAGTTCGGTGGGAATTGGTGCAGTGTTCACACAAAGAGTAGGTAAGCATACCCACACTGTAGCGTTCATTTCTCGCAGATTAAACGAAACAGAGAAAAATTACAGCACCATTGAAAGGGAAGCACTTGCTTGTGTATGGGCTGTGGATAAATTAAAAATGTATGTTTGGGGCAAAGAATTTGAATTAATAACGGACCATAAACCTCTCACCTTCATGTTCGATGGTTATGGCAGAGGAAATGAAAGGGCTTCAGCTAGATTGGTAAGATTGTTGGCCAAGCTGCAAGAATTTAATTTCTCCATAAAACACATTTCAGGTAAAAGTAACGTCAGAACAGATTTTCTATCTCGCTTACCAACCGATGAATCAGAGGCCCTAAAAGAAGATGATACTGAATGTGTCGTGTCTAATATTGATATTATCCAACAGTCTAACATGGTAATGTCAGACAAAGAGTGGGCAGATGCAATGAGTAAGGACACAGTAATGTTGAAAGTTAAAAATTATATGTCTACTTCTTGGCCTCCTGTCCGGAATTTATCTTCAGATTTAAGAACCTTTTTGCGGGGGGGGCGTGGCTTTGTAGCCGTGAGGAATGGCCGCGTTTTAGATCGGCTCCTCGGCCCTCGCCAGTACATCCGCCCAAAATCACTCCGACTGCTGTTTTTTTTACCCCTGTGACCACCTCAGGGGTTGAAGATAGAACCGACCTGGTGACGAACGCAGTTCCTGGCTGCCTGGCTGTGCATTGTTGGACATCGCTCCCGTCTTACAGCCCATGCCGGTGCCTTTGAAGATGGCGGCCCAGTTTGTGGTCTGCCGAGGGGCCCAGACATACCCACGCTGCTCGGTTCCGCGGAGTGAACCACGGGCCCTGTGTGCTGTTGGGGCTTCAGGGGGCTCCCGGACGCGACCGGAGCAACTTCCGACTGCCCTACACCAAACGGCGATGACCCGGGACTAGAAGATCTGACTTGCCCCCAACGCCGGCCGCAGTGAGTATGCGAGTCCCCGGCTTCCTGGCCTACCTCCCGGACTCGCTCCAGTGGCTTCGCTGCGGGCCTCTCTTCTCCCGCCCCCGGCAGGACGCTCTCGGCGAGAAACATCTGCTGCCCCTACTGCTGCCCTCCAATGCCTTCGCTGCTGACGATCGGCCTTGTTGGATACTACGCTGCAGGGACTACACCTGGGCCCCACGAGAGACCACGGGCCGGTGATGCGCTGAGATCCGTTGCGCTCTACCAGACAGGCTCCACTGGAGCAGAGCACCAGACCCTATATAGACATTCTCCTGCTGCCTGGGGTGCGCCAAGTGGCTACAGGTTCGCGACCGTGTGGTGATCTGCCTGGGCGCCCCCATATATAGACTCTGGGCCTGCGCCGAAGCCTGCTGAACCAGCCTTGCCCAGTTAGTGGATGGTGCAATAAGACTGTTGCCAGATGTGGAACCCTATAAGTCTTGGATGCCGGTGATAACGACGCTGACTGTGCCTCCCCCTCCAGGGTACGCGCGCCCAGTCGTGTGTGCGATTCCAACGGTCACGGACACAGTTCACACTGCTACACGCCACTGACCCCCCAGGTCGGCTTTGAAACCAGTCGCCCTGCGAGACCTGGACGCGCGGTCAAGGACCACGCGCACACCCTGATCGATCAATATCGACTGACGGAGAGGACTGACGCGGTCCGTACGGCGACGTGGGCTGCCCTGCCGTCCTATTCTTGAGACTTCCTTGCTCCTGCCTCGGGCTAGACCCGGGAGACCGTTGGCGACGATACGCTACAGGTCCCAAAGGCCGGCTCCGCATTCTGGGACCTCACGATGGCAAGTAACAGGAGTAACCGACCCTCCACCCAGAAACAAATTACCAAATTCATCTGGGCGTCCAAAGGAGAATTCAAAGACCGTTCTCCCGAGGGAGACCAACCGGGTACACCTTCCTCCCCTGTGACGAAATCCCTTACGCTTGAAGACGTGATGGAGGCTATTGCTGGCGTATGTACCTCCCTAGAAACGCGCATAGACTCCGTCAACATTGAGGTCACTCTCCTGCGTGCGAACCTCCGAAAAATGGATTCTAAAGTCAAAGATGTGGAGGTGAAAACTACCGCCCTTATTGACGACGTGTCAACTCTTCAACAACAGATGGCCCGGATGCAAAAACAACAGCTCCTCATGGGGGAACTCCTGGATGACTACGAAGGTAGATCAAGACGTAACAACATTCACATCCTTGGAGTTCCGGAATGAATGCAGGGACAGGCGGCGGACCTCTTTGTCGAGGACCTTGTCCACCAACACCTTAAACCTAAACGTCTCTCCGCATACTTCTCCGTCGAACGGGCCCATCGCGTCCCTGGAGGCCGCCCAAAGCCGGGGGCTCCCCCCCACCCCATCATAGCAAGGGTCTTCAATTTTCGTGATAGGGACTCTATCCTCCAGACGGCCCGCACGAGAGGACCTCTACAGTTGGAAGATGCACATATCACGTTCTTCCCAGACTTCACAGTAAAGGTGCAGGCCCGACGACGCAGCTTCCTTGAGGTAAAAAAAGCCATGCGCGATAAAGACATTAAATACTCCATGCTTTTCCCCGCAAAACTCCGTGTGGAAGCAGAAGGCAAGGCTTGGTTCTTCGAGTCTCTGGAGATGGCCTGGGAATGGCTAGAAGAATGGCGCCAAGCTGGAAAACTGAACAACAACCGTGATGGCACCGGAACCAGTGAACGGCGCAACCGCCCCCCCGATCGAGAAGGGGGTCCGCCGGAGGGAGGACCAACTGATCAGTGAGATTATCCCTACAGGAGATGTGGACGACAACCCCTGCAATAGACACTGCCTCAGGCTGCCCTTGGCCTGATTGGGACGGTAACACTGAGGCCAATTGCATTGGGACTCTTGCTCCTAGACTCTATGAATGGGCCTGTTGTTTCCACGGGACGAGACGCTCATCCAAACCGTATGTTATGTTCTTTTATGCTATACCAAAGTGTACAGGTTAGTTTCGAAATGATATTGACTATTTGTTATACTATGATGCTATATGGCAAGGGCCTCTATGGTTCACCAAGTACCCCTTTCATGTTTGGGAGGGCGACAGGCACTCTGCCTGGTTGGGGAGTGGATAGTTCTAATTCCACGGGCAGGGGACAGGGTGGGTTGGGATGGGGTTGGGGGGATGTGAGGGTTTGTTCTTGTTTTTGTTTGTTGTAACTTTTGTCCTTAACAGAGTCCTTTCTTGCAACAGTCCAGGTTCTGTCCCAGACATAGTGGTGGCGTGGCACACTTTCTCTCCACAGCTAGGTACTTCGCAGCCCCCGAGGGTCCAGATGCCTCTTGCCCCCATTACTCACGCTCACTTAAGCAAAACATCCTGCCTTTTACGCCACATATATACCTCCACCATGACGTCTACCGCTAACCCACAGTCCCTGTCCAGATCCCTCACCATCATGTCGTGGAATGTGAATGGGCTAGGACATAAAATAAAACGTGGCATAGTCCTTCAATACTTACGACGCCACTCTCCCGACATAGTGTTATTACAGGAGACACATCTGGTGGGCAATACATGCCAGGCACTCCAAAGAGGAGGATATAGACTGCTGATACACGTAGGTTTCTCGTCTGGATCCCGTGGCGTTGGGATCCTAGTTCGAAAAGCCCTGGCACTTACAGACATAAAGACGTGGGCTGACCCTCTGGGCCGCTTTGCGTCGGTTGAGACCTCTTGGGAGGGGCGTCCCCTAAATCTAATATCCGTATACCTCCCGCCGACTTTGGGCCGGGACTCCCTCCGAGAGTTAGGGATCCGCTTGGCGACCTTCTCTATGGGCACGCTTCTCGTAGGGGGTGACTTCAACATGACGATGGACGATCACCTTGCCAGAAAACCCACACGCCGCTCACATAAATCCTGCTCAGACCTTTCCGAATTTGCCCTTGCCATGGGTTTAGAGGATATATGGAGATCCCACCATCCCACTATCCCCTACTTCACACACCACTCTAATGCACATAATAGCATGTCCCGTATCGACTACTTCTTTTGCCCAACAGCAGACATTGGGTTCTTTAACCACCCCAAGGGTCTTCCCCGTGGTATCTCCGACCAATCTCCCATCAGCGTAGAACTAACATATTATCATCAAATCACCCGTGGCCCCATAATCATTAATCCCTGGATCTTGCAAGTCCCAGATATCAAAGAGGACTTGATCGACCATACCGACTTCTACTTTGCTGAAAACGTGGGTTCGGTCCAATCGGCAGTAACTCTATGGGAGGCGTATCTGGCGGTCATTAAGGGCAAGGCACTATCGCTCAAACTAGGTTACCTCCGGCAACACAATGAGCGAATCCTGCAGGCCGAATCCAACCTCCTCCAGATGGATATGGCCCACAACGCGTCCCCCTCGATGGAGTCGGCTCGGCGACTCCGGGCGGAACAACTCAATTATCGGGCTCTAGCACAAGAAAAGGCGCAGGCTTGGCTGCTCAACACGCGCCATCGAATATATGAACACGGTGACCGAGCCGGTAAAATGCTGGCTTGGCTGGAACATCGCGAACAAGGGGCGAGATGGGTTTCCTCTATCACACCTCCAGATGGATCGATGACCTCTGACCCGCAGGAGGTGGCGGAGACCTTCGCAGACCACCTGGCACACATCTATACAGCCGGGGCGATATATACCTCGGAAGAATCTAGGCAACTCCTCGCAGAGATGCAACTACCGACGCTCTCGGAGACAGACCGAGACATGCTCGACGCTGACATTACTGCGGACGAGCTTACGTCGGCGATCTTTTCCATCAAATCAGGTAAAGCCATGGGTCCCAACGGATTCCCGATCGAATTCCTGAAAGCTATGTCCCCAAGCATCGTCCCCCACCTACAAAAGATGTTCGAGGAAGGACGAGACGTTGGCTCCCTTCCACTTGACCAGCGGCTTGCATCCGTGGTCGTCATTCTTAAACCAAATAAACCACCCGACGAATGTAGCTCCTATAGGCCGATTTCCTTGATTAGTACTGAGGCCAAGGTTCTGGCGAAATTACTGGCCAACCGCCTCCTAGATATACTTCCCTCTCTAATTCACGCCGAACAATCGGGCTTTCTTCCAGGGCGGAACACAGCCCTGAACTTGCGCCGAGTCAACAATGTCCTGAGTAGGCAACCATATATCCAGGAAGACGCTGCTATCTTGTCCCTCGACGCCACGATGGCGTTCGACTCAATAGAGTGGTCCTATCTATTTGAGGTCCTTCTTAGGTTTGGCTTCGGCCTAAATTTGTCCAATGGGTGCGTCTCTTATATACGGACCTCCTGGGCCAAGTGCGGGTCAATAATCATACGTCCAGAAGATTTAAACTCCACAGAGGGACCCGTCAGGGATGCCCCCTGTCACCGCTGTTATTTGCTTTGACCCTGGAGCCTCTTGCCCAGTGGACCTGAACTGACGCCTCCATCATAGGTCTCCGCTGGAACGACGAACTGATCGACAAGATTTCCCTCTATGCAGACGATATCCTAATTTACGTGGCTTCCCCAAAATATTCTATCAATAGCCTGTTCCACGTCTTGACTAACTTCGGGAAGTACTCAGGCTACGCAATCAATTGGGCTAAATCGGCTCTATATATGTTACACGCCCCCCCTCCCCTTGTTGCCACGCGGATTCTCTATACCGGTGGCTCGAGAGGGCTTCAAGTATTTAGGCATTTTCGTCACTTCGGATCCCATCCTCTTTCGTGATCGGAATCTACTCGCCCCATTGCGTAGACTACACACCGACGTAACACACTGGCGATCCCTACCACTTTCCCTCACAGGTAGAGCAGCCTTGTTTAAGATGTTGGCACTTCCGCTGTTCCTATATGCCCTCCAAAACTGCCCCTTTCCGATTCCCGACTCCTACTTCAGATCGGTGTAGAGCAATCTCCGCCTTCTCCTGTGGGATGGAAGAGCTGCCCGTATTGCCCTACAAAAGCTGACAATGAGTTGGTATGACGGAGGCATTGCACTCCCCAACTTGCGCCTCTATTACTGGTCATCGCAACTGGTGGCTACTAACCACTGGATACACGGCTCACCCAATGACCCAGCCTTCCACCTTGACAGGTACCAGACTGGACGGGAGGGATATTTCGGGGCCCTCTACAGTAAGCCCAAAAAAAATAGATACATTGGCCCCATGGCACATACAGTCACAATCTGGCATCAAGCCACGGCTCGCCTGGGATGGTCGAACAGACTCACTAAAGCCACCCCGTTGTGGACATCACAACAGCTTGGTTCCCTCTGCTTCCAGCTAGGTTTTGACAAGTGGGACGCAATAGGCATCTCACTAATAGGAGATCTGATACATAAGGGCAAACTCTTAACTTTTGCAGAATTACAAACCAAATACGCAGTCACACAAACTGAGGCCTTCCGCTACCTCCAGATCAAACATGCCCTCCTCTCCGCCATCCCTGATCTTTCCTCCTTGCCCGAGTCCTCCCCTCTGGAGGATAGATTACTTTCAGAACCCCTCCCGTCAAAGGCCATTTCCTCCACATACCGTAAGCTCTGCAATAACCTCCCAAATACATTTCAGCCCCTACGAGATAAGTGGCAGACAGACCTTGGCGACCTGGAAGAGGATGAGTGGCAGGCGGCCTTGATGTCCCCCCGAGAAGTGGCGATTAATCACCGCCTCCGACTGATTCAACTGAAGATCCTACACAGAACCTACATGCCTGCAACTCTGTTAGCCACAATTGGGAGAAGGGAGGACGATAGATCCCTGAGGGGTTGCGTACAAACTGGCACCTTCTTCCATATATTATGGGAATGTCAAGAAATACAGCGCTTTTGGGGGGTGGTTGTCCGAAAAATGAGGGACTCACTGGGAAAGCCCATCTCTCTGTCGCCAAAGGAAATTGTCCTCAATATCTGGGGTGCTACGGACCTGAACGAACTAGAGTCACAATGGGCTGCTTTGAGTTTCCTAATTGCCAAGCGTTCAATTGCAATGAAGTGAGGTGCGGCTGATAGACCTCTGGTGGTGGGTTGGATGGCTGAACTAGACAGATGCATGTTGGCCAAAAAAACTGTCTACAAACTTCGTGGCTGCCCTGCGAAATGGGACAAGAAGTGGGGCCACTGGAACATTTACCGGGGTGAACTTTGTGAATCCCCCATGGTGGAACTGGCCATGAGCCGGACTAGACTACTGGACTGACTTGTGTAATGTTTTCTTATTGTAAAGGTACTTTGATTTTGCTTGACCATGTTGATTGTACACAGATTTTGACTCTGCAAGGATTTCAATAAAAATGTATGTTAAAAAAAAAGAACCTTTTTGCATGTGGCTAATGAGTTAAATATTTTCAATGGTTTACTCAGAAGAGGAGATTTGCTCGTTCCCCCCACTATGATTAGAAACAAATTAATTTCTGTTGCGCATAAATCACATTTAGGAGCTACCATGACTAAAAGAATTCTGAAAGAGCACTATTGGTGGCCCGGCATGGACCTTGATGTTAATCTATTTGTTGAAAGATGTGTTATTTGCACTAAATCTGACAAGCATTGGAAACTTAGAACACAAGAAATGCAATTAGTTTCCATTCCTAATGCTGCATGGTTCAAAATTGCCATAGATATAGCGGGGCCGTTTCAACTCCTTTGTCAAGATTCTAGGTTTTTGATTGCAGTTAGCGACTATTACTCAAAATGGATGTATTACAAATTTGTAAGTAATATTGACTCGGATGCAGTCATAGACTTCCTACGTACTTGCTTCTCCAATGAAAGCAATCCCCGCATCATCGTTTCTGATAATGGGAAGCAGCTACCTTCAAGCAAAATTACTGACTTCTTTAATCTACATGGAGTTCGTCAAGAGAAGACCCCGTTGTACTCACCTAAGTCAAATGGACAAATTGAAAGAGTCAATCACTTTCTCAAGGATGGTATACAACTAGCTTTGGCATCTAAATTACCAGTTAAAGATTTTATTCAAGAAAGAGTCTTCGCCTACAATACCACATCCAACAGCACGACAGGTTTCTCTCCTTTTTTTTTATGAGAGGAAGAAGATGTGACAATGATATGGTTCCAAAGTTCGATATGTCAGAAGGCGCTTTACCTCCTACCATCATTATAAATGATGATCGAGGAGCTACGCGCGCATCTGAGATGGCCGCGTGAGCACAGGGCTCCCAAGGACCCTCGCTGCCTCCCGCATTTATCCTGGATAATATCTTGATGTGATGGAAGGTCATTGAAGACACAACCCGGCTGATGTACTAGCAGGTTTTTGGGTCGGAATCGGACGCAGGGTCCCCGAGTTCTGCCGTCTTGAAATTTGCGGCCTTCTCCATGGAACAGCCCGGACCTTGAGTTGTAGCAGTGCCCAGGTCGTAATTTAACAACAACGGCTTGGGGGGATCAGACCACAGCCTCACTTCACTTTCGGTTTCGTTTCTCCAGCGCACTGTCTCCTATCTGCGGTGTGTCTGATGATCGGACGAGCTCCGAGGCCAGCTCATTAAGCTTCGAGCTAGCGACTGTTTGGCTGTGGACTCAAATTGGCCCAACTTCGCCTCCTGTATTCTTGTGTGTGAATTTTAAGGAGCCATTTGGACCAGATCCCAAGCCTCCCTCCGGGGCACCCGGCTTGCCATGACGGGCAAGCCCGAGGGTGAAAGACGGAAAGTCAAGACCACTATCCGTGGAGGTTCAACCCAGACGAATGTCATGGATCGCTACACACTTTCTAAAGGATCCCCTGGTGGCGCACCTAAGGCCCGGGAGGAGGCTGTCGACGATCCTGCTGTATTGGCGGAATTAACGCTACAGGACGTGATGGGCGCCATTGCTGGTATTCAGTCTTCTATTGGCCAACAGTATGAAGCCCTGGCTCTGAAGTTGGACACGGTGGCTATTGATGTCAACCTCATTCGAACTGATTTGGCTAAGACGAACGAGAAGGTGAAGTCATTGGACCTGAAGACATCCAGCCTTACCACGGATGTGTCCGACTTGCAAACAGAAGTGCGCAACCTTAGATCTGCTAATGACTTTTTTGCTCGTCGCTTGGAGGATTTTGAAGGCCGTGCACGGCGCAACAACGTGCGTATTATTGGGGTCCCGGAAGATTCTAGCTCACTCGCCACTGATCTTCGAGTGGAGGACCTCATTCTTAATCATCTTGCACCCAAGGGCCTGAGCAAATTCTTTGCCATCGAACGTGCGCACAGAGTGCCAGGCGGACAGGCGAAGCCCGGTTTTCCCCCGTCCGATTATTGCCCGGATCTTCAACTTCAGAGATCGCGACGCCATCCTGCAGGCGGCATGGATAAGTGGCCCTACGCAGTTCGAGAACGCTGCTGTGAACTTTTATTCGGACTTTTCTCAATCGGTCCAGAAACAACGAATGGGATTTCAAGGGGTGAAACGGCGACTAAGAGACATGGATCTAAAATACGCGATGTTATTCCCGGCCCGACTGCGCGTTGAATATGACAATCAAACATTCTTCTTTGTCAGGCCTGAGGAAGCAAGTGATTGGTTGGACACTTTGCCGGATCGCCGTGCTGGCCAGGAACATGCTGGTGGTGCTGAGGGGGGACTGATGGACCAAGAATGATTATGGTGCCTGTGTCCGGAACACTATTCAACGTGTCCAGCTGAGGCTCACTGACTTCCTTGATCATTCCATTCGTATCTTGGGAGGTAGCGGGGATGGCGGGACCCCTTTCCTCCTCTGGGGGTTTCTTTGTGTAGATTAGTTCTTGTTTGTAATTGTTAGGGCGACAGGCACACTGCAAATTGGGGTGGCTTTTGAGTCGGTGCAGGGGTGCAGGGTGGGGGGGAGTTGTGTTGGGAACCTTGGGGGAGGGAGGGCCATGTTTTGGGATTGTTTGTTTTTTCTTTTTCAAGGCAAGGTACTTTCATTATTTTTGACATTGGTGTGATGCTCGTTTTGCGATGGGAGTTCATTGTGGATCTGGATGGGGGTAGAGGGTTGAGGGTATTATGCTGGAATGTGAATGGGTTGGGTGATCGGATAAAGAGAGGTGTGGTTATGCAGCTGTTGCGGCGCCTTTCGCCTGATGTCGTTTTGCTACAAGAGACACACTTGATAGGAAATACTTGTCACGCTCTTAATAGACGGGGTTATCGTCTTGCTGCCCATTCTGGATTTCCATCTAGTTCTAGAGGAGTGGGTATTTTGCTTAGGGTTTCCCTCCCCCTCGAGACTGACGATGTGATCCTTGATGCCAGGGGTCGATATGTTGCACTTGTTGGGCGGTGGGAGGGAAAACCAATTTCGTTGGTCTCGGTGTATGTCCCTCCGGGCTTACAATCCACGACATTTACGGACCTGGGGTGGATGGTTCTGGGTCTCCCGGAGGGTGTTTTGATACTGGGTGGTGATTTTAACTCCGTCATTTCTGGCAGAATAGACCGCTATCCGCCCGAGATCTTCCTGCTGCGCAATCCTGGTTGGGTGACTTCCTGGAAACATTGGGACTTATAGATTGCTGGAGACTAATGCATCCAGAGCACACACAATTTACTTTCCACTCGGGAGCTCATGGTAGTCTTTCTAGATTGGATTATATCCTGATACCGGCTGCCCTGTCCCCTTCGATTGGAGAGATTAGACACTTGGCCGGGGTATATCAGACCATTCCCCTATTTGGTTTCATTTTAATCTTAGCATCGGCGCCGAAGGGAGGGTGGCCCCGATTAACCCCTGGTATCTTCTTAACCCTAAGACTCGCACTGAATTGATTAAATCATTTGATCTGTATTTTACTGAGAATGCTGGTTCTGTATCCTCGCCTGTTTCGTTATGGGAAGCTTTTAAGACTGTGATCAGGGGACAGGCATTGTCTTTGGTGGGGTGTGCTAAGAAATGTAAGAATGAGGCAATTGTTCAGCTTGAGACTGAAATCACAGACCTGGAGACTGCATTGGAACGTGAGGTGTCTCGAGAAGCATTACATGTCCTCCGCCTTAAACAATTAGAATATAAAACTTTGGTTACTGATGCGGCAAAGATGATGAGTAGGGAACAGCAGGGAAGGCTATATGATGTGGGTGATAAAGCAGGAAAATTGATTGCCTGGCTGGACAGAAGGGAGAGAGCGAGTCGAGTGGTTCCGGTGATTGAGACATGTGGTGGGGTGCGTGTAACGGACCCTGTTGAAATTGTTGAATGCTTTGCGGATTATTTTCGAGAGGTCTATACCTCGGTGTCTGACAGGCCCGAGGAGGATTCGCAGTTGTTGCTTCGAGATATAGCACTTCCATGTTTGTCGGAATCGGATCAGGACTGTTTGGATGCCACGGCCTCGGTGGATGAGGTGGCTCTCGCGCTACGCTCCATTCGTTCCGGCAAGGCTCTGGGTCCCAATGGCCTTCCTGTTGAACTGTATAATTTACGCCCTGATACTCTAGCTCCCTATCTCCGTGATATGTTTTTGGCTGCGCGAGACAGTGGCTCCCTCCCCAGAGATCAGCGTCTTGCTACCATTGTGGTGATCCATAAGGAGGGTAAACCATGGGATCGCTGCTCGTCTTATAGACCCATTTCGCTCTTAAATGCGGAGCCTAAGATCCTCGCCAAACTGCTTGCTAATCGTCTGATTACGGTTATTAGCGAC
Organism: Lissotriton helveticus; assembly: GCF_964261635.1. Taxonomy (NCBI): domain Eukaryota; kingdom Metazoa; phylum Chordata; class Amphibia; order Caudata; family Salamandridae; genus Lissotriton; species Lissotriton helveticus. Next base: position 1,315,954,542 of record NC_136069.1, on the reverse strand, counting down.
CTGATTCATCCGGATCAATCGGGTTTTATCCCGCACCGTAACACGGCATTAAATTTGCGATGTTTGCATGGTGTTCTCGCGAGGGCCCCGACGCTGCGTGAACCGGCCATCTTGGCGTCCTTGGACGCCACGATGGCCTTTGATACAATCGAATGGTCTTATCTCTGGGCGGTACTCGCCAAATTTGGATTCGGCGCTGGTTTTATTGGTTGGGTCAAACTCCTGTATGAAACGCCACTGGCACAGGTGGTAGTTAATGGCCGTGTCTCCGTGACTTTTACTCTTGGGAGGGGCACGCGGCAGGGTTGTCCGTTGTCCCCGCTCCTCTTTGCTTTGGCGTTCGAGCCACTCGCCGCTTGGCTACGGTGGGAACCTTCGATGAAGGGTATACGCTGGACGCCGGAGTTTGAAGATCGCATTTCCTTATACGCGGATGATATTTTATTGTACCTTACATCTCCCCAAAAATCGCTCAACGTATCGTTTGACGTACTTAACTCCTTCGGGACGAACTTGGGCCTTATTATTAATTGGTCGAAATCCTACATTTATGTACTTGCGGGTGATGTCCCTCGTTTGCCGCGGGGCTGTCCCATCCAGTTGTCGCAGTCTGGCTTTAAGTACTTGGGTGTGTTTATCTCGTTGGATCCGGCGGTTTGCTACGAACGCAACTTATTCCCCCCACTCCAAAGGTTGCGCTCCGATGTAGCGCGTTGGCGTAAATTACCGTTATCTCCCCTAGGGCGTGCGGCCCTTTTTAAAATGATGTCCTTACCGCGGTTCCTATACGCACTTCAGAATAGTTTTGATGTCATCCCGTCGGAATATTTTCGGGAAGTAGAATCGTTGCAGAGGCAATTAATATGGGACGGACGTTCACGCATCGCCCTTCCAAAACTGACACTTCCCTGGTATGATGGCGGTATAGCGCTCCCGGATATCCGTAGGTATTATTGGGCCTCCCACCTTGCTGCCATCAACCATGGGATGTATGGCCCGGCGTTGAATCCAGCATTTGAAATGGATAAGTGGCTGCTCCCGGGTGGTGATTACTACAGGATGCTTTATTCGGGATCCTCGCGTTCACAGCTCTCGGGACCTACCGCTATAGCTGTGCGGGTATGGCATAGCGCAACGGCGGCTATGGGCTGGAGTGATAAACTAACTGGTGCAACTCCGCTCTATGCCTCTGCGAAGTTGGGTGGCCTATGGAAGACGAAGGGATTTGATAAATGGGACACGATCGGTATTAGTAAAGTGCGTGATCTCTGGGTTAAAGGAGAGGTGAAGACCTTTGCGGATCTGCAAGTTGAGTATAAGCTGAGTGACAGGGAAAAATTTCGTTATGTCCAGGTACGCCATGCTCTGAATTCTGTGTTGCCAATGGGTAGTGATATTCCGGAATCCTCCCCTCTCGAAGATCGTATACTAGACGGTTATGTGCCAGACAGTACTGTCTCATTGTTCTATAAGAAAATGATTAATGACCGATCGAGTCTGCTTGATCGCCTTCGTGAAGCTTGGATTGCTGATGGTATTGAACTGGATGATGAGAACTGGCAGTCCGCGATCTCCTCTCCCAGGGAGGTGGCGATTCCGGCCCGCCTCCGTCTGGTCCAACTCAAGATCCTCCACAGAATCTATGTCATCGGTCCCCGTCTGATCCATATGGGCTACTCCACGGATGGCATGTGTAGGCGTGGGTGTGGTCTCCTTGGCACCTATCTCCATATCATATGGGAATGCCCTGAGGTGGTGCGATTTTGGAAACGTATACATGAGGTGAGGGATGAAGTAACGGGTGTTGTGATGATGCCGGAAGCCCGACAATGTTTATTGAATGTGTGGGGTCCGAATGATTATGACGTGTCGCAGCTTCGGTGGGTGACTCTTGCCAATATGGTTGCGAAGAGGGATATTGCACAGTTGTGGGGGTCCCCGAGGCCGCCTACAGTGACTGCTTGGAAAGAGAGTCTGGACTGGTGCATGTTCAGAGAGAAGACAGTGTATATGGCAAGAGGCAGGCCCAAAAAATGGGGGAAGATTTGGAACCAGTGGAACTCATACCGTGGAGATATCTGTACGCCCCCACTCCCTGCGATTCCTAGTCCTTCCCAGTCGCCCTGACCTACATTCCTTCTAGCTGTGGTATATTGTGCTGTTCATATGCAATTCTACCTTTGGCACCCTCCCCTCATCTGTATTCAAAAAATCTTTTCTCCTGTTGTCATGTATCTCCCGTCCTCCTTGAGCGCAGGCCTAATGGCTGTATTATTGCAGTATTGCCTTGATTGTATGTTTGATGTGTTGTTTCCTTTTGTTTTATATAATAAAAAGTTTTTTTTTAAAAATGATGATCAGTTGCAGGTCAAAAGGAAAATTATAGATTGTCAGTTGAAATCCAAAGGGTATCATGACAAGGTACATAGGGCAATAAACAAAGAATTCTTAAAGGGAGAATGGGCATTGGTTACTAGACCTGGTCATCATCTCAAAGGAGAGTCTAAATTCTTTGATCCTGAAGAAATTGTAGAAGTTTCTGATAGCAAATATGCAGGGTGGCGAAACAAGAGTGATGCAATAAGACTCAAAAATGACCAAGTCGAGTTATGGCACAAGGGAAGGGAGTGTATTGAGGATTGTAACAATGATTATTCTTGGTTACATACTTACACAGGCAATGAAGAACATGACGTGTCTACTAAAGTAGATAAAATATGTATCCCAGGTAACCTGGTTTGTGGGAGTGATAACAGTGTTGAGAACATTTACCCTGATACCAGTAACTACTCTAACCAACCTCATGTTGATGATGCCGTTGGTATCCAGCTTAGTTGTAGTGATGTTATTCCTAGTCAAGCATCCTCCACATTGGCTTCTGGGTCTGTAAGTTCTACTAAGTTGCATGGGGGTTGGGAGGGCTCCTACACCAAGTATGGCAGAATATCCAAGTTGCCCAGTGCACTTAAAGAATATGAATTAATGTAAACCTTTCTCCCCTGAAAGGGAGATGTTGTAGGTCTAGTTGTTATTCTGCTCCTCCCTTCCCATTGGTTAGTGAGCACGCTCCAGTATTGGAATGTTATGTTTGTATATAAGTGACGTCAGCTGACGGTTCGGGACCTTTCCGTTACTCTGCGTAGTCACCATTCCTCCCCACAAGCTCTTATATTTACAATAAATCTTATGATTATATACATATCGATGTTCCGTGTTTATATTCCACCTTAAACACTACAGTGTAGTCTGGGACAATTAACACCGTGCTGCTGGAGGTCCTTTGTTCGAGGTTTCATGTCCCCCAGGTGAGCGGCAGCATGGGCCACTTCCCCCATACTTACGATTGGTCCTCTCGGAGCAGGTCTAATTTTATGGCTACTGCGTCGATCTTCGCCTCCAGGGAAGCTTGCAAGGAGTTCACCGCCACCGGGATCTGGTTGACCCCATCTGAGTCCACAGGCACCTCCACTAATGACGACCCCTCTGCGCTTTTCCTGTTGTGGGTGGCTCTCTCCACCAGTTCCGTACAGCCCAATGAGGCCATGGGTCCTTTGCCTCCCCACTGCATGGAAAGAGGAAGGGTTGACCAGGAGAAGGGTGGGACTCACAGTATCTTCATCCGAACCCCCTGATCAGCGCAGCCGCTGCATGCTCAGAGGGACCCAAAGACATGTGCGCAGGCGGTGCCTGGGTAGCCCGCTTACCTCACATGACCAGGAAGCACGAGCAGCCGCCCGTCCCCCAAGAAATGTTTCCTCTAAATCGGTATCTTGTAAATCAATGTCCTGAACCATGTGGGTCGGTACAATTGTGTAGCGAATACAATGTGTCAGGGGCCTGGGTGCGAGAGTTCACTTTAATTAAATTAGCAGTCTAGCCTCCTCCGTGCTTGATCCACATGCCCTCTGGCCCCTCTGTAATATGCCGAGGCACGCTGCCCACCACTGCACTCCTCGGGGGAGGCGATGGCCACGTGCGCATCCTGCCGCGGTGCTCCTCCCTGATCCCCTGGTCCTGCCTCGTACCTCTCTTTTGGTGGGGGAGGGCACCTCCAACTCCCCGCAATTCGCCGCACCCTGGACGGCCAACCCTGTTGCTTTGGTTCCACCACGGGGTCCAGCAGGCCACACCGGCTCCCGACTGCTCAGTCTGTGGGCAGCCAACACCGTTCCTGCCGCCAGCAACACAGCTGCCCGCAAAGACCACCTGGGAACTGGGGGGTCGGGGGGCAGATCTGCATTGCCAATTGGGCCCTACTTCTTCAAGGATCCAAGGAGATATGAGCGTCGGCCCAGCAGAGCTCCATAGCTGCCAAGGTTTCAGATTGCAATGTATGCATTTTCATAATTTCAGGTTAATTATGAGTGACATTTTGTGACTATGAGTGACACTTTCTCGCTCACAATATCAAGCAATGAAGACTAGGGAAATAGGCATAGGACTAAATAAATAAGACTTAACACAAACAAGTACAGCATCTTGTTAACAAAACTGTAATATTTAAAAACTGAACTCCACACAAACACTAATAAACTGTGCGCAAACCGGGGCGGACCTCTTGGGGTTAATGGTTTATTAGCCTTATGTCACAAATAGCAATCTTATTTATTCAGTCAGCGAGGAGCGAAACACATAACACCATGACCCACAGTCTATCACAGAGGCTCTGCTGACTTTGGTGACGCTGCTGGAACTGGAATTAATTTGACGGCAGCGGCACCACACACAGTCAGCCACAGTGTGACCCAGTGACCCACCGTTCCAAAACGAGCTGGTGGGCTATTACGTGACCAGGCTTGCCAAGTATCATGCAACAGGAGTGACACTAACGCATTTCAGTGTGGTGATCCGCATCACCGCACTGAAATGCAAAGTCACGCATTATTTCCATACTGCCTCCTAGAGCTTCAAGCCCCCTACTAGCACTGCTAATCACGCAGCATTGGAATGGCAAACTGAAGCTGTAGTGGCAGCGCGCCATGGAGCTGATCCCAGCAGTCTTGGGAGCTGCTGCGACAATGTAACAGCCATTCTTTTCCGGACACAGCCCAAGGGCTGCTCCCGCCCGATGCGAGTGCCACGTGAGCGGGTGGCTGCAGGTCCTGGGAAGTACATTGTGGGGGGCTGCAGTGGCAATGAGCGGTGCTCTTAATTCAGGATTTTTTTTACCAAAATGTAATCCCTCTGTTCTGAACAACCAAGCCAACCCCACGGACTGCGGCGGCCGCTGGAACCCAGAGCACACCGTTAATGTGCATGCCCTCATTGATATGATATGATGATATGATAACAAATATTTATACAGCGCACGTGCACCAACGGTTTCTTGGCGCTTTGGAGGACAGACTGGGAGCATGCGACAGGATCTGAGGAATTAACTATAGGCTTGAGAGAAGAGCAAGGTCTTCAGAGCCCTCCTAAAATGGGGATAGGATGGGATTAGACGAAGAATTGGGAGAAGTGAGTTCCAAAAGAGTGGAGCCTGTGAGGAAAATCGCAAGCCACCGTGTTTCTTACATCTAAAGATGCATGTAGACAATAGGTTAGAGCCAGAAGATCGGAGAGTACGAGCGGGAACATAGCGGTGAATCCGAGAGGCGATGAAGGCAGGACCTTGTAAGGAGAGGGCCTTATGGATCAGGCAACCTAGTTTGAAAGAGCTGCGCTGGGCCAGAGGGAGCCAGTGAATGCTCCTAAGGAGAGGTGTGGTGTAACTGGACCTGGGCTGGCCAAAGACGAGTCTAGCAGCTTGATTCTGTATGAGTTAGAGTTGATGCATTTGGTAGGCCGGTATTCCAACATACAATGCATTCGCGTAGTCGATCCGAGATATGACCAACCCCAGAATGACTTGAATAAGAGCGTCTCGGGAAAGAAATCTGCTAATTTTCCTAATGCGACGTAGGTGGAATATGCAAACTGATACCACTGATTTGATTTGGACCCTCATGGAAAGGTCGCTGCTAATGGTTACTCCGAGACTTTTTACAGAGTTGACAGGAGATGGAGGACAGCCCAGGGAGCATGGCCAAAAGTTGGTATTCCAGGGGTTTCCTGGGGGTCCTGTCAAGACAAGCTCGGTCTTATCGGGATTGAGCTTGAGCTGGTTCGCGCTCATCCAGCTGATAATAAAAGTCATCGTGGTTTGAACGGTTTCAATGTCGATATTAAAAATGAGCTGTAGGTCATCTGGGTAATTGAAGATGACTACTGGTCTCTTCTGAAGTTCGGAAATCAAAGGGAAAATGTACAGATTGAATAATAAAGGGGAGAGAGAGGAGCCCTGTGGAACTCTGCAAGTGAGACTTTTTTTATCTGAGGTAAAGGTGGAGAGGCGGACTGTTGATTACGGTCTTGGAGAAATGATGTCAGCCACTTGAGTGGGGTGCCCAGGATGCCGGCGTTCTCGACCCTGTCGAGAAGGATGGTATGGTCGACAGTTTCGAACGCCGCCGACAAATCCAGGAGCACCAAAGCCTGTGAGATGATCTGGTCGGCTCCCTTTCTGAGTTCATCATGGACCGCCAGGGCAATAGACTCAGTCAAGTGTTAAGGCCTAAACCCCGCTTGATGGGGGTCTAGGAAATGAGAGGATTCCACAAAGGTGCTGAGATTGTTTCTAACAAAAGCCTTCAGGACTTTACCCAAAAAGGGAAGCAGCGAGATGGGACGGAAATTACTCAGTACCTCAGGGTCAGCTCCCGGTTTTTTAAGGATGGGGGAGACAGCTGCAGATTTAAAAGAGAGGGGGACCACCCCAGAGGTAAGAGAATTATTCAAAAGGGAGATTGGTGGATCAGGGAGATTAAGAAAAATGTTACGAGCGATATGGGCGGGGCAGCTATCCCATGGAGAACCAGAGCGGACTTTGCAGAGAAGGGAAAAGAAAACCTCCTTGGTAATCAGAGGGAATTCTAAGAAGTACGAAGGGTTCCTAGGTCTATTACCCAGATTGGGGATTGAGACAATTTGGGAATACTGTTTTTTATCTTAATGATTTTCTCAATAAAATAACTATTAAGAGAATGGCAGAAGGACTGTGATAGCGAAGGTTTAATCGATACACGATCCGGTTTGGCTAATTCTTCCACTATGGAGAAAATTTCTTTGGCTTTGTTTGAGGAGTTGATGATTTTTGCAGAAAAATATTCGGTTTTAGCTGCAAGGATGGCCGATTTAAAGTCTTTTAAGGCAGTGAGAAAATTAGTTTTCTTACAGGGGCAGTAGTCTGATCTCCACTTGCGCTCGGTCTGGCGGAGGGCAAGTTTCCTCTCTTTTAGATCCTTGGTAAACCAGAGCTGGGCGTCATGTGGCCATTTGGTTCTGAGAGTTTTCAAAGGGGCAAAGGTGTCCCTGGCCTTGGCCAGCCAAGTATTGATTTCTTCGGCCTGGGTGTGAACTGAGAGGGGTGGTCCAAGAGGCTGGGGAAAGCTAGGTGTAGAGGAAGCAAGAGAGAGGCAGAGGGAGGGAATGTCAAACTGACTCCAGTTCCTAATTGTGGGAGGGTCGGGGCACCAAGTTTGGGGGAGGCAGTTATAGGGAGAGCGAAAGAGATGGAGAAATGGTCCGACCAGGCACATGGGGAAATCTGGAGATTTTAGATATCCAGATTAGAGGACCAGACCTGGTCCAAGATGTGACCCTTAATGTGGGTAGCTACGTTGATGTGCTGTGAGAAATTAAGACCATTTAACAGATCCGTAAAGTCCTTTGAGGAGGAACTTTCACACTGATCAAGGGGCCAATAATTGACGTCCCCTATGATCAAGATTTTGGCGTGTTTTATAGCCAACTCAGCAGCCATGCTTCCGAAAAGCTGAAGAAAATTCGGTGAATGAGCAGGTGGTCTATAAAACAGGGCAAAGGGTAAAGGGAGCCTGTTAGAGTCAAGTTTGAATAGTAGGACGTCGACTAAGGGGATGGTGGACATTGTAATAGAAGAAACCTTGTGATTTTTAGAAATAATGGCAGCAACTCCGCCCCCTGCTTTCCCCTGAGGCCTATTTGCCTGAAGAATATAGTAATTATCGGGGATTGCGGCAAATGTGTCCGGGATGGAGTCAGATGTGAGCCAAGTTTCAGATATGAGCAGGATGTCAGGCTTAATGGAGTCTAGGTGGTAAAAGATCTCGAGCTGATGTTTGACTAAAGATCTGGTATTCAAGTACCAAATCGATAGGTGGTCATCACTGGAACGATGGCCACAAAGGGGAGTTACAGATTGTACAGCCATGGGGCTCGAGGGAGGGTTTAGGGAAGGGAGGCCCAAAAAGAGAGGCGGGGAGGGATGCCCAGACTGCAATATTCCATTGTGCACAAGAATGTTATGGAGGTTATTAGTGATAGGCCAGTGCGCGTGCAGGGAGAGAAGCTCCTTGATAGTATAAGCTATAGTCAGACGGGACAGGGTGCGTGGCCCCTGGTCCGGGCCTGGCGCGGACGGGCGCAGACAGGCTTGCCTTTGGCACGCCGATGACGCACCGCCGGCGTGCCCGCTCATTGCCCCGGCGGAATGGTTTGCTCAGAGAACCGTTGTGATCAGGAAGCAGCCGGGCCGGTATCGAACTGCCGCTCACCTGCCCTGCACTCACCTCGAGTCAGTGCTGGAAGTAAGGTAATTGTATGTCTCTGATTTCTGCTCAAATTAAAAGTGTGCCTTTCAAATTATATAATAATACTTTCTAGCATCCACGTAATGATCTTAACTTAAGCTCGGCCCGGTTACAGCCAAAGTATGCCACTACAGCTTCAGTTTGCCATTCCAATGCTGCGTGATTAGCAGTGCTAGTAGGGGGCTTGAAGCCCTAGGAGGCAGTAGGGAAATTATGCGTGACTTTGCATTTCAGTGCGGTGATGCGGATCACCACACTGAAATGCGTTAGTGTCTCTCCTGTTGCGTGATACTTGTCAGGCCTGGAGCTCACAGAGCTGCAGCCGCCACTTACCTTGCTTAGGCCACAATCCCCCTACGGCTGAGAACATTTCCACTAAATGGTGCAATTCACTGAATTCAGCAACACTACTTCCTATTTCAGACAAGCCTGTGAAGACAAGGAAAGTAATGAAATTCATAATGAACAAAAGCACAACTGCATCACAGTTATTGAGTCATGTACCAAACCAAGACCAGACATCAAAGAAAATCCCTTAGATATGGTTGACCTGACATTTTTTGAAGGTAATAGAGTGAATTTCCTCATTTTGCAAAGTAAAACCATTTAAATGAAAAGTGCTAAGTTTAATGTTGAATAACACATGCATAGTAAATGCAAAAATGTGTAGTAGGTAATTATATTTAGGCATTGTGTGCACACACTTGAATTAACCAATTTTAATTATTTAAGTTAGCATAACTATACACGTTACGGCTAAGAGGCCTGTTTTCGCGTTTAAACTGTTGTTTTGCACAAGTTGTTTTTCTCTTTCTTCTTACTGCAGGTACTTTAATTGCCCAGAAGCCTTCTGTTAGCTAGTGAATTCGCATTTGTTATGTATTAGACTCTCTAATAAAAGAGAGAGGGACCCCAACACCAAAGGGATAGGGTACCAAACTGACTTTACGTCATAAAAATATTCCCTTTGGGCAACTTAATTCCAAGACAGTAGTTTTAACTGACACATACACATAAATTAGACCACACACAAATCTATCTTTTGAAGCAATGCATGTAAACAATAATAATAACCAATTAACTTGAGCTAGCACAGTTTATTCATTAACATAAAAACATTTCTAAAATATAATAAAATTAAAATTGGGAACACAGACAATATAATGTGGGAACAAATGATATACACATATTCATCAATACTTCCTATTACTACAAAAAAGGGAAAGTACACAATAAAGGTTAACGTTCTGCAACAGTCAGAGTAGTCCTTGATTAATATATGGTGTACTTCTCCCTTATTTCAACGCGTTTCGGCGGACAGTAAAGATTTAGCCGCCTTCATCAGGAAAATATTAACTGTCTTCCCAAGACTTCAGAAATTTAAACAAAGTACGTTTCAAAATCTAGAATTGATTCAATTAAAAACAACTACTAACACTTTAGCTATGTTCTGTGTCTACCATTGGAGCAATATATTGATAAATTTATTTTTACCTTTTAGGCTTGGCTAACTTAGTGTTAGTAGTTGCTAAGGTTGAGGGACCGGGCCACTTGGCAAAACCCTTGAACAGCCGAGTTTTTTAACTTCTAAGCAACAAACTTGGCCAACAGAGTATTTAAGATGGTGTTGTCAGGGTTAAGGGAAGCAATATTAGCCTGCCAGCATGAACGAATAGCCAGCTTGTTCCATTCTCGCTTCAGAAGACGTATGGGTTCCTTTAGGAGGGCTGAGCAGAGGCAGATGATGTAGTCAAAGAATTCCTCATAAAGGCCTCAACCCCTGCATGTTATTGCTTCCAAAGGCAGGCGCCATCTAGCAAGGTGTTTTTAAAAGGGCCATTCCTTGAGCATTCGAGCAATTAATCTTGCCTTCAGGAGTTTTGAATAGGTGCAAGACAAGTACGATGAAGGGGGTGCTGACTAATAGGAATTGATGACCGCCCAGGCATGCTTGCTAAACTATGCAGTAACTTTCCACTGAAGGGAACATTTCTGCATTACATATGGAGTAGTTCATGAGAGTGGGAATGAGAACATTTTTGCCATTGATGCTTTGATTGAATTATCTAAATGTGTTTTCCCTAGATGGAAACTGAGAGCTCACTGCAGAACTTAGAAGACATATCTTAGATATGCCTTTGGATTCTGAGCTGAGAATATCCTTTCAGCCTCTGCTAATCTCCACTGCTTGACTGCTAAGGCTTCATGCCTATGCATTCTTTTTCTCTCATCAGATCCCTTCATTTGGGTTTTTGAAACTGACACGTTACCTTGCTTGCTAAAAATAAATGCCCATTTATGCTCAAAACTTCATTTTTAGATTAGGGATTTTCCTGTATGCACTTCCTGCATTTCCTTTATCCTATTTGTAATTCTTACCATTGTGGTATTTTATTGTGTTGAAGTATTAACTTTTAGATTATGTGTATCTGTAATAATGATGAACAAAATTAAAATACTTAGTGAATAAAATTGTTAATAAACCTTTTAAACTCACACTAAATCTCTTTGTCGATTTCTAGAAGCCCCAATAGGACTTTACTGTTCATGCTAATTGATGTAATTATACCTCCTTATAGACTAAAAGGTCCATACGGCCAATGGCGGAGGTTATCTGATGATTATGCTAGATAACTTGGAAACAAAAATTCCAACACAAGCAATGGATAGCAATGTAACGCTTAATGTCACAGGAGAAAGGTATCTAAAATTAATTAAAATTGCCTCAGCTCATCAGAAATTGTTAATGTGGCAATGTATACAGCCAGCCAGCATTGTTTTAAAATGGTGCAAGACTTTGGTAATTTGTGGTCACTAAGGAGCTTTATGACATCTGGCGCTCCTATTAAAAATAGTTCCATAAGGCTGGTAAGGACCTAGTTTCACTTAGAGGATCATTTGGCAAAAAACTATGCATTACGAAATGAGAATGGTGCAAGAAAATTAAGATGATGACTCAAGAATAAGTACCATACAAACTGAAGAAACTGTAGATTATTTCTCAATGAATTCAATTCAGACTTCGTTGAAAGAGTTTAGAAGGATGCTTCAGGCGAGGAGAAAAAAAATGGGAAAAATTAGGTAAAAAGAAGAATTACCAAAATCTGTAATTTAATGCTAAGAACAAATATATTCTTCCAGATGAAATGTTGTCCTCGTGAGCTCTGTGTTTGGAAAGTGGAGCACTCCTTGTTTGTTTTGAATACTAATCAAAATATAATCCAACTTTAATTTAGCGTGCTACAGTGACGAGCGTGTCATATACGTTGTATTCAAGCTGTTCGTGATAAACATTGAGCGTTTTTTCGTCCCTGATTTTCAGGTGAAGAGTTATGCGACCTATAAGTTTGCAGTACATCTGCCCTCGATGGCTTTGTTCATGACATTGTATTCGCATCATGGATTTAAACTTTTCACAACTTTTCTTTTCCAATATTTCCCACTCCATCATTTTTCTTGGTTCATTTATCTTTACTCAAAGATGGTTTACATGCTGTGAGAGCTTCCTCGCTCCCGAGTGCTTCGTTTGTTTCATGGAATCGGTGTTGTTCTTTATAAGTTACAAGCACGTCGCACACACCAAACTCAAGCCATTTGTGTATAGCATCGAGCATTTTCTCACCTGTAAGATCCAGGTGAGCATGCACAGATAGGATCACAGATGGTTGAGACTATAGTTGCCTTGGTTTCCGTGAGTACTTAGAGTCATGGTGTGGTTGCGTGTTTTTATGTTTTACAGATCAAGTTATTTACATCTCTTACACTTCAAGAGAGGCGCGTTTACTATTATTCAGGTTAGTACGTTTATGTTGTTCTCATGCATATTGGCAGGTGACATTAAAGGCAGCAGTAGGTTTGAACAACCTGTTGATTTATTTATTACAGATTGATGTAGGAGAACTCATCAGTAAGTTTATAATTTGGCACATTGTTTACTTGAAGCACCAGTATTGGTTTTTTTTTCACATGCATGAGGTTTGCATGTATTGGCATCATCAATGTGGAGATAGAGTTCTGCGGGTTTTGAAATTGGAGGTTTCACTTTTAAAGAACAACGTCTACAACTATATAATGGCAACATCATTCATAGTTCACACTAGATCATAAGGACTGTTCCTAACAGGGCACATAAATTGCGCATGCACAACAATAATGACAGGCACAGTAGGATACGGACACACCAAGATTATCACTTATAATAAGATGTCTATAGACTGTCTTTATTATACTAGGCAGTAGGAAATCGATTGGAAGGAGACTGATAATCCCTGCACATTGTTTTCATGTTATTTTTTCTGTCATTTGTAGATTTTGCTGTCATTTGTAGATTTTAGCCCCCGAAGAAGGGCCGCCTTGCCCGAAATGCATTGGGCTTGGATGTTCAAGAGAGAAATTTGATCAATTTCCCAGAAAAAAATGTACTTTCTGTTTAAAAAAACAGAATAAATCATGTTGAATTTTCTTTTGTAAAAATGTTTGCTGTGTTAGTGTTTCTGTATATGCTAATGAAGATCTGTTTATAATACGTACATTTAAGTTGCATGAAGTGGTGTTAAATGTTAAATTGGCAGCTTCTGCCTACAGCAACAGTGCACAGTGGTCAAGTTTAAATACTTCAGATATGGTTGTCTTCGTGAGCTCCTCACACGCACGGACGTATGACGGAAGAAGGGGAGGAAACATGGAAAGACCACAAAGAAGAAAACACAAACAATTAGGCATAGTGAACTTGGAAATATATACAACATTGGTGAGGAGTCTGTATTGTAACACCATCCGGTGAACAATAAATGGTGAAATTCATTTTGCACAATAGGTCTCGTCCCAATAGATTTACAGGACTAGAGTCACACACCACAAACTTATACATCTCTCTGAAATTACCTATTCGAACTTCTATGGGTTCTGTTACTGGAGTTCTAATTTGTTTGTGCGATACACCAACCACTTGCATTGCTTCTCCTGAGATGGGAAGGTTTGGGATGTCTGCTGTTCTCACAGTAGAACGGGTAGCACCAGTATCCAATAAAAAGGTAATGTTGTTTCCTTCTACCTTTCCTTCAATATATAGACCTGACTGATCTACCTGCAAGCAGGGCTCGAGTCGGGGTACCATGCAGGTGGACGGCGTCCCCCCACTTATTTTACCGGGGGGACGCTGTCCCCTTGCCAAACAGCTGGACTTCACTCTTTGGCCTCTCTGGGACGAGGATCTCGGCACCTTTCCTGACGTCACTTGCTGTTGTGACGTCACTTCCGGTGACAGCGTCCCCCCACTTCTTTTTTTACGACTTGTGCCCTGCCTGCAAGGATGCGCCAAGTACGCATTCTTCTTCCTTCCTTCCCAGGCACCGTCATTGCTTGTCTTCTGAAGACAAACAATTATTCTGTAAAAGAAATTGTGATGTTACGGAGTTCAGCTTACCACTCTCTCCTGGAAATCCGGCGTCCACATTGTACTTTGCTCTGTTCACAAAATTTGGCATGGGGCAGGTGGTAACTGACTCTGCTGATTTACAACCGGTTGCGGTTGACTCAATATCACCTCATTCTGTGCCTGTGGATTTAAATTTTGATTTGGGCCATTATTATTATTGATAAGTTTACACTTGTTTTCCCAAATGCCCCAATTTTCCGCACCCATGACAATGAAATTTCTTTTTTGCCTCATCTGCTCCTGCTCATTTTTACTCTTGGTTTCCCCCCACTATTTTAATTCAGTCCTGTTCCTTTATTTTGATCATTTTTTTGATTAGTCATTTTTAAACCTTGATGTTCTGTTAATTTTACTTGAACCCACATTACTTTTTCTTCTAACTTTTTCCTTCGATTGTCTATTTCATCTTCACAATATTTTGCATACTTTAGGACCTCGTCTATGGGTTTTACTTGCCAGCACAGCATATGATTCGTTATCATCTGACAAACCTCAGGTTTTAACCCAGATACAAATCGATACACAAAATGTCCCATTCCTTTGTCACCCATTGTTTCTAATCCACTATACTGTTTGAATACTTGTAATAAGCGCTCATAATAAGCATGTACATTTTCATGTACATTTTGAGTTGTTCTGTCTATCTTTATCCAATCTGTTTCTTTAGGGGAAATTTTCCATTTCAAGAAAGTAATTATTTGGTGATACTTTTTCATCACTTCTTCTGAAGGAGCTCCTGTTTTCTCCTCTCTGGGATACTCCTCACTTGGCCAATGATTTTACATTCTGACCACAAATCAGCAGGTACCACTATGTCAAATAGACCATCTAAATCTTTCAACAAAATCTTTGAAACCTTTACAAATCTGTCAATCTGTCTATACCACTCAACTGTTTTTTCTTGTAACTTTGGGAAATCATTTGTAAGTGATAAAAAATCTTGTCCTGGTACTTCTCTCATAGGGTACAATTGCTCTGCCTTTTTAGTTTCTTTAAAAAAAATATCCTGATGTTGATCTATTTGCCTGTGCTTCTTCCTTTTTCTTTGTCCACCTTGTTTTCCACCGGTCTAAATCTCCCCATTTCCACAAAATTGTCATCAATTCTTTCACTTGTAGCTTTCTTCCTGACACATTTATATTCTCTAAATCTTTGTCAGTTAATTCTGCTCTGTAGGGTTTCTGTAATACTTTTGATATCCCTATCTCGGTTCCCATTTCTGAAGCAAGTTCTGTTAATATTTCGTGGAATATTTTTACATTTCTATTTATGCTTTTGCATAGGAACAGTAGTTCTTCATCGTTGTATGTGTTTAGCCTGTCAATTCCCACATTTCCAGCTATTATTTCCTCTAATTCAATTTTCAATTTGTAAATATCGAGATCCTTTGGCTGCTGTATTGGTTTTTCCATTCCCTGTGCCCATCTCTCTAATTCTTCTGGGGACACTATAGTAGCACTCCTAGTTCCTGTGGATGTTTCTAATCTTATTTCCTTTGA
Source organism: Lissotriton helveticus (assembly GCF_964261635.1). Lineage (NCBI taxonomy): Eukaryota > Metazoa > Chordata > Amphibia > Caudata > Salamandridae > Lissotriton > Lissotriton helveticus. The sequence continues at coordinate 1,315,938,994 of NC_136069.1, read as the reverse complement.
ACAACCAGGAATAACTCTTCTTGGGGTTTCACTTATCTGTTCTCTTATTGGCAATTCCATTAAAGATATCACTGACTCACATTTACTTGCTTGATCTTCAATTATGATATTTTCTTTTCTTGGTTCTAATATGAGAGTAGTCATAACAGGTGGCTTTAGATAATTTCCCTTATCTCCACATAAAGGAACAACAGGCCCTATAGTCACTGGTATAGTCAATGTAAATGTAGTTGAGCTTATATAGCGCACAGCTACCCGCAGTGGGTTTCCCGGCGCTTGCTTAGGGAACCCTTCCTGGTATTCCCCTGTGAGATAGCAGGGTATCCACAAGGTGAAAGTCAGGCATCCCGCCGCGAGGGGCCGTTGTGGAGATTAAGCAAGCTATTGCCCAGAGTCGCAGAGTGTGAACCCGTGAGTCGAGGAGGCACCGGGGCGAGAATTATCGAGTCCGTGGAATTTTTAGCCCAAGACCCCGCCGAGGCAGGGAATTGAACCCTGGTCCAGGACCGATCTCAGCTTCCGGGTCTGCTGCCTCTAACCCCTGAGCCACACTTCTCCACCAATGCTTCAGGGTTTACACTCAATTGGGTTATTTTCTGTATTAATTCTTCTCTCTTTTTGTTTATTGCTTCTCTCTCTTTTTCTTGTAATATTCTTTCATTCAGTGTATCATGTAACACCCGTGGGACTAATGGTGTTTCAAAACTGGGAGCACTTGGTATATTCCTATTAAGCCCTTCTTGATATGGTGGAGGATTTTTAGTTAGCATGTCTTCTAATAATTCATCATCTGATCCCCCACAACCTGTCAAATGTTTCGTTTTTCTTGCACTTTTATTTCCTGACTGTTCCTCTGACATTAATACAGGATATAGTCCCTCTGTGACCATTGCCTGTCTCCACTGTTTCATTTAGTCTTCTCTGGTGTCGTTTTTCCTTTTAGGATAATACCCTCTGTACCCCCTTGAACTTCTAGATCTGTCCCTATCAAATGACTCCATTTCCCATTCTTCTAGTGCTTCATATTGAGTTAACCTTGGTCTGGGTTCTATTTAATTCATTCTAACCCTTACATTTTGAAGAATTCATCCATTAAAAGTACCATTTTCTGGAAAGGCTAGTATTCTATCATCTTTTGTATATTCCATCCAATTTTCTAACCACACACAGGTATGATAACCTCGCTCCATCATCATGAAAAAAGCAGGAGTTTTAGGTGGTGGGATTAAAATTCCCTCCCTAGTTGTAAATGGCTTGTATTTCTTGAAATCATTTTTAATTTTCTGAAAAATCGACATTTTCCTCTTTTCTCCGTACATATTTGGACTCCATCTCCTCATATATTCTTGTCTGAAAAAGCCTAGGGGCTAGATGTAGGTAATAGCAAATTACCGAATGGTAAATACAGAATTTTACCGATTCGGTATTTACTAATCGGTAATTGCTATGTAGGAAAATAAATCGGTAAAAATACCGAATCGGTAAGATTCGGTAATTACCGATTCGGTAATTACCGAATCAGTATTTGCCATTGATTCCTATGGGCCTTGAAGCCCATAGGAATCAATAGCAAATACAGATTCGGTAATTACCGAATCGGTAAAAATACTGAATTTCCAAGGGGGACAGGGTGTCACATTTCTGTGTACATGCACAGATGTGCATGTACACAGAAATTTCTAAGGGCCTGTGGCACTGTAAACTGTGCCACCTACATATTGAATTACAGAATCGGTAAATTTACTGATTTGGTATTTTACCGAATCGGTAAATTTACCGATTCGGTAAATATACCGATTCTGTAATTTTCTAGCCCCCTACATTACAAAACCCAAATACCGGTCGGTAACGGCCGAAATCGGCCGTTACCGAACGGTATTTAGGCTCCTACATCTGGCCCTAGATATCTTCTGTCAGGGTGATTCCCTATTAAAGTTGGGTTGTTTATCCACATACAATTTCTGCTATCCACTATAATTTCCACTTTTATTTTGACACCTAATTTAGGCTATCTCTGTTTACACTTTAGTTCACCAATCCTAAAGTAGCTTGTAACCTTTGTCCAATCAGCCTTGATTTCACAACACCACGTTAGCCAATACTAGCGTGGCTCTACTGTGACGTCTGTATCACTCGTTACTACAGACCCCTCCTTTACAATTTCTCCGCAAATCACACACCCGCTGTCTTCTCCAATCCCAGCGCTGCACCCTGTGACTCAGCGCACTCCTGCAACTGCCCCTTCCTTTACAAGGTAATACGGAAAACGTATTTTCTTTCAAATTTCATCAAAATCATCATTAATAACAACATAAAACATTTGCTATTCTGTCGGTTTCACAAAACTCAATCAACTAGTCTCTTATTCTGCGAGTAAAACCTTCCGCTTACTCTTCATTCACTGTGAGCAAAACCCTTCCGTCTTACTTCTTCAAACAATTTTAGAAGAACCTGCTACTCTTCTAGTGTTACCCTTTCTAGGTGATATAACACCAAAATTTCACTAGTGAACTCCTTTATCACACAATCACTCTCACTTATTCGATTTCCAGAAACCAGACGAACAACCTCACTGCAGTATGGCTTCCTTTTTACCACCCGCTATACTTTTCCCGGGAATTCCAGACAACATATAACATACAAGTTTGTTACAACATAAATCAATAACCAATAATCAAAAATCACCCAATCAATAGCCAATAATCGCCAAACTAAATAGGAAAAACCATCCTCTGCTACCAACAAACTGATCCAGTGGGATACCAATCTGCGGACAACTAATACCAAACAATCATCAGGGCCCATCTAACACACACAAAACACACCATACACCCAGAACCAATATTGATTATCACTGCTGGGAATCAATTTTATAGGGCTATGACCAATTTTATATTCTTTACCTGATTAGCCCTATTTATGACTCATGGATTGATTTTAGTTAAGTAGTTGTAGCGATTATTCAAATTCAAAACAATCTTTATTTCGATCGTTAAGATCATAAAAGATATACAAGTAAACAAGCATTGAATCATTAGTAGAAAGTAGTATTTTAAAAAGTAAATTCATCAATTTTAAAAAACATGAGATCATTTCCTAAGTTTCAAAGTCCATTTTAAAATTAGATTAAGGACTAGTTGGTTGTGCCGCATTGGAGTCCCTTATAATTCTTGCACGTAATCTCCACATTGCCGTCAAAAATGTTGCCATTACAAACACAGTTGGAGATGTAAGGTCAGTTTTGAGCACTCTGTAGGCTGGGGCATAGTTTCGAAAGCCCAAGTTCCTTAAATAGGGAACGAGCCAATAGCTCCTGATTTTGGTGTAGGCTTTACAAAACAAGACCACGTGTATGTCACTTTCCAGCTTGTATTTGCACGCAGGGCAATTGCCTAAGTCTTGGTTGCTATCCCAGGTTTTGGTGAATGACCTCAAGGGGAGAGAGCCATATCTCCATTGGAGGAAAATCTTTCTTACGTGCACTGGGGACATGGTATCTAAGACATATTCAAGACTGTAAGAGACTTTTACTTTAGTGAATATGTCAGTTAGAGAACCCTCCCAGATTGAACTGATAGATCTTTGCAGCATGAAGCCATAAAAAAGTTTGGAAAGTTCTTTCCTGGGAAGCCTTACAGACATTAGTTCAGGATTACACCATAGCTCTGGGACTCCGAGGGTCGTACACATGTCCCTAATGTACTTGAGCCATGGAATTTTGGACACTTGTATTGATCTAAGGAGCTCCTGTAATTCGCTTCTGTAGTGGCCCAAATCCTGGCTGCTCCACAACCGCCTCCAGTAAGTCAAGGGTTTGAGGCTCAGTTCTTCAGTAATTGGGCACAGTGCCAGGTCCATTCTCAAAGGGAGTAGCGGAGTGCTCGAGGGAAGGGCCGTCAGTTGTCTAATAAAATTGTTCTCGGCCACTTGTATAGATTGTAGCGATGTGTGTCCCCATAGTTCAGCCCCATAGGTAATGCCTCCTCGTGCTTGAGCCTTATAAATGTGTATTGCAGGTGCTAATGGACGAAGGGAGGATTTTTTTAGCAATTCTTGAAATAGCACCGGCCCTCTGGATTAATTTTGTGCTTGCTTTTGTTTTGTGTGGCAACCAGGTTAAATTTTGATTGAGTGTTATACCCAGATACTCAATCACTTGGACTCTCTCTAGGGATGTGGATCCCAAGCAGGGATTTGGGCATCTTTTGGGCTTGTGGCTCAGGATCATGAATTTAGTCTTCGCGGGGTTTATTTCTAGTCCCCTTTTATTACAAAAATCCAAGAATCCGTCCAGAACCCTCTGTAGCCCCATTGGTGTTTTTGACAGCAGCAGGGTGTCATCCGCGAACATGATCGCTGGCACCCTGCTGCTGTTCAATTGCGGCGCGTCAATGTTGGGGATTCTACACAGGTGCTCTATCACCCCGTTCGTAAATAAACAAAACAGGGTCGGCGCCAGCACGCAGCCTTGTCTTACCCCGCGTTGGACAGGAAACCTATCTGTCAGCCTACCTCCCTTTCCATATCTCACCCGGGCATAGTTGTCTGTGTGAAGCCTGATGAGGATCTGGAGAATATCTCCAGGGACCCCCATGTCCCCCAGTACCGCCCACAACTTGGCCCGAGGGACCAAGTCGAAGGCGGCACGGAGGTCCACAAAGACCGCACACAGTGACCCCCCTTCTAGATATGATGTTTTCCAGAATAGGATATTTAGTCTCAGTATTTGGTCCACTGTTGACACACCCTTCCTAAATCCCGCTTGCAGGGGGCTCAAGATCTCTGTCTCTTCCATCCAGCATTGCAGCCTATCTAGGATTAACCTTCCAAACAACTTTTGAGTTACATCAATGAGGCTGATCGGGCGATAATTGGCGGGGAGCAGAGGCGAGCCTTTTTGGTATATCGGGACCACCTCTGCTCCCAGCCAAGTATCTGGTAACTTCATTCCCCCCAGCACTGCATTGAATAAAACCATCAAGTATGGTGCCCAGATCCCAGGTTCCTGTCTAAAAAGGTCACCTGGCACCCCATCTAAGCCTGGGGCTTTTCCGGAAGCTAGCCCCGCTATAGCCACCTCAATATCTTTTAAAATAAAAGGGGCAGATGTATATATAGTGAGGCTAGTAGATGCTGGTGTTACTAACTCATCGTTTTCAGGGGCATATCATTTTTTTAAGTGATTCTGCCAAACATTGGCGGCAATGTTGGGTTCAATTGCAGATGGAAGATCCCCACTCCCATGATTGATTATTCTCCAAAATCTACGGGAGTCCCTTTTGGCTAGGGACTCCGATAGATTCTCCCAATGCCGTATGTCCCACTCTATTCTAGCGTTGGCTATGAGTGATTTGTAGGCACACACCCGCTGTCTTCTCCAATCCCAGCGCTGCACCCTGTGACTCAGCGCACTCCTGCAACTGCCCCTTCCTTTACAAGGTAATACGGAAAACGTATTTTCTTTCAAATTTCATCAAAATCATCATTAATAACAACATAAAACATTTGCTATTCTGTCGGTTTCACAAAACGCAATCAACTAGTCTCTTATTCTGCGAGTAAAACCTTCCGCTTACTCTTCATTCACTGTGAGCAAAACCCTTCCGTCTTACTTCTTCAAACAATTTTAGAAGAACCTGCTACTCTTCTAGTGTTACCCTTTCTAGGTGATATAACACCAAAATTTCACTAGTGAACTCCTTTATCACACAATCACTCTCACTTATTCGATTTCCAGAAACCAGACGAACAACCTCACTGCAGTATGGCTTCCTTTTTACCACCCGCTATACTTTTCCCGGGAATTCCAGACAACATATAACATACAAGTTTGTTACAACATAAATCAATAACCAATAATCAAAAATCACCTAATCAATAATCGCCAAACTAAATAGGAAAAAACATCCTCTGCTACCAACAAACTGATCCAGTGGGATACCAATCTGCGGACAACTAATACCAAACAATCATCAGGGCCCATCTAACACACACAAAACACACCATACACCCAGAACCAATATTGATAATCACTGCTGGGAATCAATTTTATAGGGCTATGACCAATTTTATATTCTTTACCTGATTAGCCCTATTTATGACTCATGGATTGATTTTAGTTAAGTAGTTGTAGCGATTATATAAGAGTCTTCTTCACGTTATCATTTATTATGAATAACCACAGACTCAATTATCATTTTAAATGTTTATTAAATTATTCTTTTAAGAGCAAGCAAATTACAGTGTTAACTCCGTACCTGCAAGGAAAGATTTATTAAAGCATTTCCGTTTCATTAAAGTCTTTTAGCAATAACGGGTACCTCAGGAAAGGAGAGGATTGAGAGAAAAGGTACATAGGCAAATTCACATTTATTTTTACCTAATAAGGTGTGGAAATCAAACCCCTCTGGCCAAGAGTTTATGGGTCATTTAGAAAGATTCAAGTATCGAAAGTTTCTTCGCACAGGATTCAGGACAGGACAGATGATTTCCTCCGGATTAGACGCTTGCATCTTACCCCTCTCAGACACTAGAAAAGTAAAAAGTCCTCCTTGAGGACTTTATGCAAAAATCTATGTCCTTAATCTCTTACCTCCTCGTGGTTCTTCCCGCAAAAGCAACTCTATGGCTATCCTGCAAATATATATATAGGTAACCGTTACACTCCAGTGGTAATTTCTTTCAAACTATGTGTTAGTAAAGCAATTTGTGGCGGTAATCTTAGGTTTGGGTCCGTAGATGCTCGCCTTCTGTCCTAGGGCGAGTTAATAATCTCCAAGGCGAACGGTTTTGGATCCATAAATTGAATGCGATACACCCTAAGGGACTTAATGAAAGATTGGACTTTAGCTGCCACCTATAAATTTGATCCTATACCAATTTAAGTATAATGATCAACAGAATGTTTTATTTATGTATTTTTTCAAAACATTAGGATACTTTTTCACCCAATATGATAATGCTTTCTGTGTAATTGTTAAATAACTGGTTTGTATTTAGGTTGCATCAGCTGTAAATTGCTTGAGAGCACACACACTGACATTAATAGTGAATTCATACAGTATCGTATCTCTTCCATAACTATGGAAGATTTAAACTTATGACAACAAACCCATTTCAAGAAGTAACCTTAAATTAAGGGAAACGTAATCATAGTTAAACACACCCATGACTGTTATATGATTAACGATATCGACTTCCCATTTCCTTCAAATATCTCCGTTTGAACTAACCACGGCATCCGTACAACGGAAGTAATCGGCGCTCTATTTACTAACAGCGTCACGTGCAAACCGGAAATAATACACCAGACACCCGTAATTTAAACGCTGATTCGTCAGCTTCATGTTACACCTACGGACCCGTAACGGACGGTGAACGCCGAACGCACACCTACGGAACACGAGTACATCTTTAAAGCTTCACAGGTATGACAGTGTGAAGCTTTGCACTGCACGACGAAGGGGAGCACTTATACCGGTAACGTGCAGCACCACTGGGGATGCATTTTAAGAGGGGTATACTTTTCTGTTAACGCGGTTAAACTACATCGTAACCACACAACTTGAGATGCACTCACCACCCATTTGTTGGTAACGCGCAGCATCACTGTGGACGCATTTTAAAACGTGTATATTTTTTAACGCGTCTAAACCACAGCGTAACCACACAATCCGAGAAGCACTCATCACCCATTTGTTGTGATCCCGTTATAACAACCCAAAACGCCTAGGTTATGCTGTTCACAGCACAACAACTAGAACAATTCCCACTGTGCTCTTTAAAACCACTGTAAATCACAATAATAATCACCTATAGTCACAGCATAGGTGCACAAACGACATTTTCCTTTTCCTAACCCATTAACATATAAAACACACGCATTACAGTAGTTTGCTGATTTTCAGTTGAATATATATTATTTACTTTTGTTGTAGGGTAGACCCTTTGACGAAGGGCAGGTCCCGAAATGCATAGGGGCATTTAATACCCTATGACGAAGACATGTAAATAATGTAGACATGATGAAAAATGATGATACCCGATGATATGGAATATGTATAACATTTGAAAATCTTTTGAACTCTTTCAAGAATAAATTGAGTTTAAACACTGCAACAAGTTGGTGAAAAGCGACTCCTTTCGCTGAGTCAGCGTCTGTAGATTGACCTCATCCCGTTGGATGAGGCTATTCTTGTGTACACTGCAAATATACTCACTAATACCTAACTTCTAACTTGCCTTTCTCTAAGTCGATCAGCATTCGGACAGCATCTCTGCTCCTCAGCATTCCGTCTGCAGCATCCGGCTTTTAGATCTAATTTGTCAGACCAATTATACCTTTCTTAGGGTATGCACCACTTGTAGGACATTCTTTTATTCTGATTGGTCGGGGCAGAGGGGATGATCATCAAACCATATTATAATTGCAATACTTTCTTAAACTTTATTGTCTAAAATCCTGCCCATCAATATGGTTTCCCAAGCTTTATTTCCCACCCAATGTTCATAGCAATACAATACATTATATATATATATTTGCATGATTTGTCCATTGAGTCTTCAGGATGTTCCTGAGTTCCCAGGCCATGGTGAGGTTTTGGCCTTGGGTGGATCCCAATACTTGAGGTCATCTTGTTCAGAGTTACTCCCGGTTGGTCATGTGACTCGATCACGTGTTTAAGACTATAGTTTGTCGAGTTATTTGTTAGTAATACACATAAGCAAGCTTCTCTCTACCTATTAAGTATGTCTTTTCAATGTAAGATTAGTAAGACAAACAAATGTTAGTACTTAATATTAACGGTTTACTTTGAGGAGATTGCTCTGAGCAAGTTTCATTACGAATCCTTGCTCCATCACTTATATTAACAGCACTATTAAAGATATCAATGTCACTGGCCACTTGGGAAGGTGGGCTGAGTGGGAGCACCCTATTGAGACTCAGATTCAGAATCCCGGAGGGCAGGTTAATAGGAGAGGCTTGAGCAACCCACTGGCCAGTGCCCCTTCATATCTAAAAGTCATTCCAGCTCCTAAAGAGGAATGCTTGGGTGCCACAATGTGACCTTGTAAGACATGATCAGGTGTAGTGCATTCCATGTACAGCAATAACTTCAAATAAACGAAACAGACAGTACAGCGATTACATCTGCAGATATAATGACCTGTACGATTTAACCGTTCTGTCACATACAACAAAATCCTGTGGTTCTGCACAGCAGCACAGGACTTACAGTTATCGTGCCAAGTGTCCAAACGATGTCACCCGGCTCATTTATTCAGCAATTGAAGCACAATGTGAGCGCACGAAAAATGGCCGCATTTGGAATAAATTGATGGTGAGCTGCTACTCTTCTGATTGCGGTAAGCTCTGTGCCTCCAGGGTGCAGCGTGAACCTCAAAACAGCGTTTTGAAAACACACACATCGTTGGATCGCCAGGAGGTCGAGCGTCAGCTGTGCCTAGCGCCTGTCTCCCTCTGGACTCCAGCGCTTGGCAGCCTCCGCCTTCAAAACCGGTCTACGTCACCGCGACCGCTCCCCATTCTTTCCTTGTTCTGTGCTGCCTGCTTTCACGGCGCCTCAGGGGCTATGACGTCACACTAGACAGCTCCAGCTATGTTTTTCATCTTAAATTCTCTTCAAATTCAGTGGGGAGAAAGGGGCGGGGCGTTATGGAAAAGCACCCGGACCCAGAGATCCGTTCCACTAGGCTCAAGGCGCGTGAAGGATGGGAGGGGCCAGCTAATGCTTGGATGTTTATGGGTGTGACAGAGGGTGAGGCCCAGGCCTACCCTTTGAATGAGACACGCCCAGGAGGAGGGGGGGGGGTTAAAGCGCGGTCCTGGTGCAGCCGCGCGTGCACTCGCGCGTTCCAGTCACGTTGTACTGCGCCGGTGCAGTCCTTTGCTTAAGCAGAGGCCATGTTAGTGTCAGTCAAATATGGCATAGTTCACGTTCGAGGTTTGAAAATGTCGCTATAATGAGGGAGGTATTGCCTGGTCCGTACATGGAAGCCTCAAACTAGGTGTTTCAAGATGGCGATGAGGCGCGCACGGGACGACGTCTCCCGTTGCTTCGCCCCTCCCCCTCAGCCCTAGTCTGAGAGGTAGGAGGGAGCGTACGTCAGCTAGCCCCGGCGCCCCTCCCCCTCCGGTGAGCGCCACCCGCCCGGTGACACGGATTACCGTCCGGCGCCTATGTGCTCCCAGTGATGAGCGGCTCCGCTTCCCACCCCCCGCCCCTCTAGCGGTTCGGCAGCCCCCGTCCCCCCCATCCATCCGCGTGAGGCGGGGCGCCCGGGCGGATGAGGAGCCGTGAATAAGGAGAGCGCTTCTGCCGAGCGCGGCCCTGCACCGGGGACAGCGCCCGCCCCCGCGAGGATTGTGGTTGTCTTGGTAATTCCCCAGCTGGACCATGGCGGACGACGACGTGCTCTTTGAGGATGTGTACGAGCTATGCGAGGTCATCGGCAAGTAAGTTGTGCGCTCCCTGTACCCGGTGAAGACCCACACTGAGGGGATGGTGTCCACTTCACACATCAGACCCCCTCCCTGGCTTAAGGCTGCCACCCTCCACCCTTGGGCAACGAACAACATAACTGTGCACTATCTGTGAGAGGTGACTGCTTGCATATTGCCTGACACTGAATGAATGGGTGGGTGCTGAAGTCTGTGCACCCTAGGCATGAATGAATGCTGGAGGCTTATCTGTTTGGGGTGCACTAATAAGTCAGTGATCCAATTGGTTGATACTGCTGCACTCGGGGAGGGTATCGGGTGGCGGCTATAGTCAGATGCCCCTATAGGAGGGCAATTGACTGGGAGTGGTGTGTGTAGGGGCCTGGGCATGTATTAATTGGTATCAATGCTTCCACTGTGATTACATCTGGGCCGTTCGTGATTAATAAATGTGAGTTTGGTCATGCTCTTTTTGTTGGTCTGTCCAGTGTTTCGGTGTAGGAAGGTGAGGATTGTCCTTTTGTGTAAATTAGTGATGGAGTATGCATGAAGTCTTCACTGCTCCTGGGTACCAATGATGTTAGATGCATTATATACTGTGCAGGGACGAGACAGCTCGTGTGTTCTTACGTTGATAAATGATAGTACATGGGGGGTAGGGCGGGGGCTCTGAATGGGTACGGAAAGACACCGATGGGATGCGCTCCTGCTGTGCGTGATGTACGTAGGGGCGATGCCCATCGGAATGAATAGACCGCGGCGTGGTGCTTCTGTTAAAGGTATATGAAGGGGCAGTGTCTAAGGCATGGAAATGTAAAGACGTTGTGTGCTTGTGTGTTCAGTGATCTGAATGCACTGTGCCCCTGGGTGTGAGCTGATAAGGGGGCGGTGTGTTTGTTGTGACAGTGCTTCATGGAATAAGGTGGACGGAGAGCGTCTGTGCGCCTATGTTTAAGATGCTCTTCTGTGTTTATGCATCTGGGCGTCTTTGCTGTCCGGGAGGTGATGCTCTTGCTCCACTAAGTTGAAGACTCGGATTCCCAGCTTCTTGCGGTTTTGCTGTACCAGTGAGTGGATTTTATGCTCGGATCCTGAGTGCTCTCTCAGGCGCGCATGGCCCGAGGGACTGACATCTTACCGCTGACAGGCCCCTTCCTGTCGGCTATCTATGGTCGAGTCGCAGGGATCTCACGTTGCTGTATCAGACGCACCAATCATCCCCAGTATCTGGACCCTTTTAATTGTATTAACACCGCCACATCTAATATGTGAACCGCTGTTTAGCCTTGAACGCTGCATGGCTTTTCCTTGTGGATGTTACTGTAACACTACAGTTTGGAGAGTTCTTCTGATGTGATTAATTCAGAGAGAGGGGAAGCATTGGGTGCAGCGCCGGGACCATTAGGGCGATGTTCAGTGCTATCATCATTCTGAAGTTGGGATGATCATGAAACATGGCAGTGCTGCATGCAGGCATAGGCCCGTATATGTGTGTAAGTTTTATTTATTTATTTAAGTATGACGTATACTCAGCTTGGATTTAATTCCGTATGGGGGCTGGGGCTTCGGATCTTTGCAGAAATGTCATGTTTTCCAATGTTTCGTCCTTGTTGCACATCTTGCCAAGGTGTGATCTGCAAGATACACATGGGAGTCGAGCTCCAGCAATGTAGAATGGTTCGCATACATGCCCTCGGGATACTGCTCTGACCTGAACGCCCATTCTGTTTATCAGCGTCGATGAAATCTGCTGCAGTTTTTTTCCCTATAATGTAAAGGTTGGTTTTATTTTGAATATGTTGGCCTCAGTTCGTGGTACTCCATTAAGTGAATTTCTAGGTCAATGCAAAGGTAAATTAGTGTGCAAGATTTTGCTATCCGCTGCATTTATATATCCAATTGTTTGTATATTGTTTTCATTGTTGCTGTTATGTTTCTGGTGGTTGCTTTAAAAATGTTGGCAAAGAAACCATGCCATACCGATGGATACGAAATTGCATATTTTTCCCTGGTTTAGCATTTGTGTCCTCACCAAACCTGTAATATGATGTCAAACAAAGGTGAATTTTAGTCTAAGTATTGAGTTGTTGACCTTTTATCTAGACACATTATGTAAAGCGACCTCCGTTTTATTTGGATTTTATCTTGGCTGTTTGGGGCTATTCAGGAGTGACAACTCTTTATGTAGAATGTCGCTTGGCTGTAGTTTGGGCCTGTCACGGTTGCTTAAATACCACTTTCAGATTAGTGCACTTGAGTGGAAGAAATCTACCTCTCTGGAGAAACAGTAATGAAGAAGATACACGAGAACTTAATAAACAGACATTGTGTTACATAATAAATCCTTGTTCTTGGTTTGTCTGGTTTGAAGAAACATTAATTTTATGTTCTACCTCTTTATAAGTTTCTCAGTCAATGATCTAGTTTAAGTACTTGCCTTTTTCCCTTTGTAGAGTCCACCAGTAATGATCAATACTATGTTGGTATACTCTAACTGTATATTTCAGCAAAGAAATCAAAGTTTGTATGGCTTGTTTCTTCACTTTGAAGTTTGAAAGACTTTACATTTTATTGCCTTTCCTTCTTAAAATGTCCCTTGTTTGCTTTTGGCCAATGCACCTGCTGCTGGTGGAGGGACCTTTTTTGCGTTTGGTAATGTCCAATATGTGTAACTCCAAACAGCTGATTGTCCTCGTATTCCCCTGTACAGATTTGTATAATAATTTTAGCCTTTACTTGCCTTTTGACTATATGCTAGATTTATTGTACATTTATTTTAAGGTTTTAAAACCATCTTTTGTGTGATGCATTGCTTGTGAATACTTTCTACTCATTTTTGAAAAATGTGATGTATCTTAAACAATAAATGACGTTTATTATTCAGTTTTGAAAGTCAGCCCATTAAAAAAAATCGGTTTCAATTCTGAAACCATTACCACTATATCGTCACTGGCAATGGAAACAGAGCTGCACCACACTGCCTGTATAATTACATTACCTTCAATGAAAAAAAGTAATCTTTTGTTGTGTAAACGTTTTTTAGAAGGGGACGGATTTCTATCTATATATTTATCTCTTTCTGCACTTGGGTAAGTCACAGTTCTAAACCTTTTTGAATGCGGACTTATTTCAGAGTGCTTTAGGATTGTTGCTGAGGTCCGATAACTCAAAGTGTATGTACCCTTCCCTTAACATTACATCATAAATTGCACAATTACATCATAAATTGCACAATCAGTGCTGTCCTTTCAGCACTCCCCATGTTCGGTTGGAGATTCTTTCATTTTGTCCTTTGTGGCCTTTTAAAAATTCCACTCTCAATTTAGCAAGTTATATAATTGACCCATTTGCTTCTAGCTCTAAGAATGTCTTCCATACCTCTTGCATATGCCTCCTTATCACAGTGGTGCAGGAAGGCAAATCTGGGAATTAAGTGTTTCTTTGCTCTTGGAAATTGCTTCCACCTATTGATGCAATCCTCCAAAAACTTTCGGAGTTTGCTTATCTCTAATGTGGCAAGATCCTCTTACCCAGATCCTCTCCACCATGTCTAGGATTCCTAGTATTGCTAGGTTCGCCTCCCTTCTTAGTCTATAGGTCTGGGTTGAGAAACCCTGAGAGAAACCCCTCAATCTTCTCATAAGAGCCGTTCAATCATCTAACACCAGGCACCTGATTCCCAGGTTGGGTTACCTCTGTTTTTTAGGTTTTCCAGCTCTCAAGCCTATTCTCTTCAGATGAAGAATCAGCCACAACACGCTGTTGGACATCTGGTGACTTTGCTGATGAGTCTTCAATTGGTACCACTGTCCTCCGTCATTCACTACCATACTTTAGATATAGTTCTGCTTTTTTTTCTGTTCTTGTCTGACATTTTCCAAAGTTTTAAAACCGGTTTCAAATGCTATGAGCTGGTTCTTTATATTCTCATTTTCTGTGCATTGCATTGCTTAATTCAACAATAATTCGTCCTCTTAAACACTTTTTTCTGCTATCTATCTTGTGACTAAATGGCGTTCTCAAATTGGGAAAGTGTGCTTTTCAGTCTTTTTGTGCGTGCCCACTGACTGGAAAATGTCTTCTCCCCTTCGGTCAGAGCTTGTTTTTGGTGTTTTTGGGGAATGGAGGGTGGGGCTTTTAGCAACTGCCAGTTCGGTCCTCTACCTTACACTAATCACCTTGCCTTTACGGAGCAGCAAACTTGTCTCAGACTTTTGGGTGCAGTCATTTGCATGTAACATGTATGGGCTATGACATCCCTCTCTATACTTCTACTTAACACCCTGAAAATACACACTAGATTCTAGGTGCAGAAACTACCCAATGAAAGCTTACACGTTAGCCCAATTAAACTCAGTACTTCTATAGAAAAGGGTACTACTATTAATCTGTTTCTTAGTCTTAAATAATAATCTAAAGCATTTTCTGCCTAACAATAGATCGCCTAAACCGTAAACAATCATTATAGTGGTGATTGGACACTTTGTACCAGTGTCATTATTGCTAAATTAAGCTAGGAAAGTTTTTTAAAAGAAACCTGCAAATGCTGTGATTTATAGTAGTATTAGAGTACCTTATTGATCTTTCGGTATTACGTTAAAAAATATAATCCTACGATCTCAGCACTCACATATTTCTTCTTTGTGGTGTGCTATCTAAATTGTTTACATTTAGTCTTCTCTGTATAGCCTATAAGAAAAATTGCTCCACAGTCAAAATCTTTTATACATTTATATTGAAAGAAGATTACTTTTTTACTTGATCAGTCATTTTACTTTAATTGCATTTTCTTAAAAAGTATCATTATCATGGTAATCCCTCTTCCCTAAATCCTTTGCTTTCGTCACAGTTCCTTGGTGCCATGTCTTCAAGCAGACTTTGCAGTATTACGGGGATCTCCTTAGAAAAGAAGTGCAAACCAAGTATCCACCATGAATCCAGCCCGTCTAGTCCAACCCAATCCTCGTTCAGTGTGTGTGTGGAACGTGTCTAAGTTAGTTTGTTGTTAATTGTTGAGTACAGCTCATTGGTCACCTAGAGGTATGTGGCAGTGGGAGTTTTTTGATGTATGAGTATTTGACTTAGGCATATTTGACTCTAACTTCTCATTCACTTCCAAGATAAATGCAATAATTGGAGGCCTCAGTTTCCAATTATCCATGAATTCTCTCTCTACTTGATACTTCTCATAGAGTTAACACTGGATGTTCATGGAAAATTGCAGGCAGATTCTAGTGAGTTCAAATCCAGGTCACAAATTTGTCTTAAACTCAGGAACAAGATGATTTGAAAGAAGTACTGAAATCATTCCACTGGTTACCTGTTTAAAAACAAAAAGTGTTAACGTTTAGGCACCATTCTCTAAAACTGCTGGGTACAGCCTGAGCTATCTCAAATAAATAAGACTGATTACATTACTGTGAGAGTCATCCTATCAGCCACCTTCAATCAATCAATATGTTTATTTATGATTTGGAACTCCAATGAGTACCACATACAAATTTACAAAAAGAGAGGAAATGTACAATGTATTGTACCATGGTATTCTTGGTAACAGAATAAAGCGCAATCGAAGGCATAACAATTATAATTTCACTATACAAATGGGGGCTAAAAGCAAACTGGACTCCATATGATCACACAGCCCAATATATGAAGTGCGTGTCTGCGCATGTATAAAAATCTTTACCCACCCAATTTTAAATTTGTGCAACACTCCATAAGACTTCGCCCCTTTGAATATACAAACATCCTCCTTTATACAGTTCAAATAGCTTTAAAAACAGTTTACAATAAAAATACGATCTGCTACACAGCGAGGACCCTTTTCCTATCAGATCTAAACATGATGGGGCACAGCCAAATAGCACTTGAGGTTGCATCCTGGCCTAGATTTCAGATTATAATGTGCAAAAAAATTTACCAATCAAAATCGTATTTGGCATACTGAATCTAAGCACCGCAATATACACATATTTAAAAATTGTTTGAAAAACTAAAAATTTTACCACATAATAATTCAGAGGCGAGGGGCAATTAGAAAATTCAGAGCCTCCTCTGCGGTAGTAACCTATTTTAAAAATATAGGTCTTAATAGGTGCCGTTGTAGGAGTTGTAATGAATGACCGATAAATAATACATGGATCAAATCTTGCACCCAATTTACACATTAATCACCAATTCTTTACTCCCTAGGTAATCCCTCACAGGCCCCTTTGATAATTAGCAAGGGGAGCCGACTCCTCCTTAGCAGCAAAATAGTTCTGCACACTTCATGGGGGAGGTTCCATACAACATACAGTTGTTTTTTTTTATACATACAACTCCCCACTATTATATCGTTTCTGGAGTGCCCTGAACACAAATATATATCTCTCTTACAACTGACTTTGTAAATAGATTTTGAAAGCTTTCACTGCAGATTTTGGTTGAGAACATGTACCACTCCACTTGATTTCAAATAAGTCCTAAGCTTTCTCATAATTTCTAAAAATGACGCTTTTCCCTTTCAAAAGGTCAAAAATGTAATATTTTAGTGCAGCTCGAATAGAAGTTGCATCGTTTTCCAATAAAACGTTTCCCCACCGTAAACATGCTGCCATAGCAAACGCATAAGTCGAGAGAAACCCAAACTCAAGCTGAAGTGTCGCTATGCTCGCTGCACAATTCAAATTACAGATTTGGTTCCAAATGCGCCTTTCCACCTTTACAAAATAATCCCATTGCTGAGCATCCACAGACTCACTAGCATAACTCAACGATGGTGGGATTTTGATTTCATAAACAGATAGTACATGTGCAAAATGTCTTAGTCCACAACATTTATAAAGCCTACCAAGTGCGGAGGCCTGGGAAATAACTGCACTGATCAATAGGGTAATTGCTGGAGCACTTACTCGAGAAAATTCTACCCAGAAACGGATATTGCATCACAACCTCAAGTTTATTTTTTTACCTAAAAACAAAATCATATTTTTCCTGATCCTACATCCCCAAGACCTAAAAAAACAAACAGGATTTTACTTTTTAAATTATTTATTTTTAAGAAGTTATCTTCAGAATAGTGACCTAGCTCATTGTCACCTTTGCAAACCTATTGGAGTCCAATCCAGAAGGATGGCAATATCTGCATAAAGCAGACATCTCCGCTCCATAGTGCCTAGTTTTGGCGAATCGCCTCTACAGAGCCCAACATGGCTCAGGAGATTATTGATGTACAAGGAAAAGAGGAGAGGGGCTAAAAGGCACCCCTGCTTCAACCCAATGTGGCTTACGATTTTGCTTGACAGACCCTCATTTCTACCCAGCAACACCTGTGTCCAAGTAGAGGAATGCAATGCAATGATCAATCTTAACAGATGTCCCGGGATCCCCATTGGGACCAGTTTCCTCCACAGAGTCCCTTGGTTGACCCGATCAAAAGCCGTGGAGAAATCTATGAAGGCAAAATATGAAGCCATTCCCCTACCTATAGGATCTTTTTCAATCAGGGTTTGGAGGACAGAGATGTCATCCATAGTGCCACTAGCAGCACGAAAACCTGCTTGTTCTATGGGGACTAGATCATTACCAAAAGCCCAGTCCCGAAGGTGAAGGAGTATGCTTTTGGCAAGCAGTTTTCCGGTTGCATCGCGTAACGGAATCTGCCTAAAACTGGCAGGTGAAGTCTTGGAGTCCTTTTTAGGTCTTGCCTAGCGTTGCAACGCGCGTGTGCTGCTCGCTCTGCGAGGCATATTGTATTAGGGTATGTTTTAGAAGTGGAGTGGAAGCCCCGCCCATCTTTTTAATCGGCTGGCGTCATCGTCCATGGTAAATGCTGGCTTCCGATTGATAAGGAGGCTTCTTAGCCCCTCCTTGTTACCACCCTGTCTCCTTTCGGGACCGTCCATCAGGACTGGATCGTTTACTTGCGGGGTTATACTGTCTCCTTCAATTACTGGATAAGCACATTTTTTTTAATTCACGCAATGGGCCCTTTGTTTCCTGACTGGCGCTGGCACCAGCTCGGCTACCGAAGCCCTGCACATTCCATCTCCGGGCTGACATTCCGTCGGGCAGAGCGCCTGACGCACAGTGGAGGAGTGTGGCCGTAGCCAAGGGGTCTCTGCAGCCGTGCATAGCCGGCCTCCTGTGCATCACTGCCTCCTGCTGCCTCCCTCGTGTACCGGGATGTCTTCCGGTGTGCACCCTCCCTTTGGCTCTGGTTGCGGCTTGCTACTAAATTTTGCACCAACGGCGGGGGGCCCGGATATGGCCTGCCCTCGTCCTGCGGAGTCATGATTACGGTGCCAGCCCCTCTGTGAGTACCGATGCGGCACCTTTGAAGTATCTGAGCATTGTAGCTTCCCGCTGATCCGCAGGAAGTGCACTGTGCCGCGTCCCCCCCCACCGTGATATCGTAAGGGCCGTGCGGAACAGAGGCTCGATGTATCACAGAGTTATCATGGGCAGTGGGAGGGGGCCTTCCACGCTGACTGAGAGAGGTCCGCATTTACATGATGGCTTATCGCCTGGAAGTGTTTAAAAACGAGCCTTTGGCATTTGTTGTCAGCCTATTGTTGATGGTTGTTGGTGTAAGAGGAGGGTTAGAGTGTGTGTGTGTGTGTGTGTGTATGTGCGCATGTACACGTGCATGGTCACTTGTCGATATGGATTCAATAAAGGTGAGGGATGTTTGCTAGTGGCTAACTTGCTGACTGACGAACCAGGAGAACTGACTTCCCTGCTTATTCTCTTGACGAAAATTGTGTGATCCTGGAGATATCAGTTTGCCCTCTCGAGCCATGCCTCAGTTCATACATGTAAAGAAAAAAAATCTTCAGCCATATTCACAATACCAAACACCATCTCTAGTGTACATTGAAGTACACCTTTCAACCAGTAAGCTCCCAGAAGTCAGATGTTTTCGACTTCGGCCACTTTGTGAAACTATCTTGGATTTTTCACCCTGGCTTTCTTTGCAAGTGTTTTTGAATTTATGACATGGTCAACTTCGCTTGGATTAGTCTTAGCAAAATAGCGAGCTTATGTGAGTTGTTACCCAATTCAAATGGAACACATGAAAAATAATTCAACACTGACAATCGGGGGTGGTTTGTAGTGCAGCCTCACTGCCCACTGAGAGTTGTGACGTGGCATTGTTTTTTATGGCGCAAACTCGACCCGAAGTTATTGGAGCGCTTTACATGAGCACAAGTTACAACACACAAGGACACATTCATTTTTGGTGGGCACAGGGATATCAAGTGATTTTACCAGCATCACAGGATGTTGAGGCGACGCTGAGACTCAAATCTTGTTCCCCAGTCACCAGCTCTGGCCGTTACGCCACATTCTCTTGATTTGTTGAACAGATAAACCCATTCATGTTCTAGTGATTGACTTGTGAGGACTGAGGTGTCCCTGGAATCTCAATGAACCTGTCTGCCCAGTGTGTGCTGATGGTCCAGTTCCCTGCTGGCAAAAGAAGAAAGTATTCTCGGTTTGCTTGGAACAGCAGTGTCAATGTTAATGGTGGGAAAAAACACTTAAAGAAGAATGTAGGGAACTACACAGTGCCAAGAGGGCCACCATTTCCTGCCTGGAATGGCCATCCTGGTGCTTCGCAGATGTGTGTTGACAGCACTACACTAATGCACAAAAGCATCAATGTGACACAGTGAGCTTTTGGTTCTTGCATCATATTATTCAGGCTTGTCAATTGTCGCTGGTATTGCTGTTGCAAGTCTTAGCACGTTGATGACCAGTCAGTGAGTGAGAGCAGTTGTGTTGTCTTGTATATGGAGCTGACTGCCTTTGGTGAATAATTGTTGAATTGTTTTTGGGAAGTATGGACCATATGTATCATTCAAAATTGCGATCACAATTAGGCATAATAGTATGTATAAAAGAAAAACTGCATAGCAAAATAAGGAATCGCAAAATTTGTGATTCCTTATCTTGCGAATGCATTTAAGGAATCTCATTTTGTGATTCCTTAAATGGAATGTATGAGGGACCCAAGTTGTGTGACTATGGAATAAGGAATCACAAATTACCACCAACTACAGGTTGGTGGTAATTTGCGATTTATTTTCAAAAATGCACATTTTTGCATTTTTAAAAGTGGCATGTGGCGCACATGCATGCCCTTAGGGCATGTATGTGTGCCACATGTGCATCCATGCTCATTTCAGGGGTCCAACAGGGTGTCCTTTTGACACCCTGGCACCCTTAAAATTGCATTTTCAATTTGCGATTCTCTAATTGAGAATCGCAAATTGAGAATGTCTTCCCATTCATTCCTATGGGCCTGTAGGCCCATAGGAATGAATGGGGAGGTATTCCTTAATTGTGAATTGCAATTTGTGATTTGCAATTAAGGAATATGTAGGATTTGCAAAATGTATTGCAAATGCTACATACATAGCATTTCGCGATTGTCAAATAGCGATTCTCAAAAATTTGCTATTTGAGAATCGCAAAACCTAACATTGATACATATGGCCCTATGTCTTTAGTTCTTGCAATTTGAGACTTTCTTAGACATCTGCACCTGGTGATGGCTTTTAACCTCCCAGTCACAGAACAAGCATTTGCAATGCAATAGGTCTTGCATTTACGTGAGTTTGAGCTATTTGCATTGTGAATGACAATGCCTTTTATATATATATTTTTAAAAATAAAACATAAATAAAAGGCATTGTCATTTACAATGCCAATAGTTCAAACTCGCATAAATGCAAGACCTATTGCATTGCAAATGCTTGTTATATAATGGAACCACTATGCTTCCTCTCCAAGAGTACGGAATGATTCAGTGAGCATAGCAGTGAGAAAACAGCGAGTTAAGGAACAGAGCTCATGCTTAACTGTCTTGTTTAATGAATGCTATTGGAAGATTGTCTGTACCCATCGCACCGGAGTACTTTGCCCCTTTAGTAAAACAATCTATTTCCTTACAAGACAGAGGACCATAGATATTATCGAGGGAGGACTCCGAAATTGGCTCCAAATTGAAACTGTTTCTAGTATTTAGTGCATACAGCTGTGAGTAGTATAGGTTCAATTCTGCGTCCGATATTAAAATGGCTTCTGCCTTAGTTCTACTATCACAGAATTCAGCGATGAGGACCCAATATTTACGTGAATCACCAGACCTTGCTACCTCTCTGTTTGATCCATTTAGAATCCTCAACCCTCCTACGTTTGGAGTCTTTAAGTCTAGTTCTTACCTGCTTTAACCTATTGATTTTCCTTTGCCTGGACAATGATGCTTGCTTAAATTGGTCCCTTACTAAAGCATTCAAATCCCGGTTTAGCTTTTTTTCTTCCATGATGAAACCACAGAATGGTTGATGACATTGTGAAGTTTTTTACTTCCACGCAATCTAAATAGCTCTAAATGCTTCTCATACTAACTAATGGGGTTCTCCTGACCAGGACCTGAGCTTGCATTTTTGACATAGCCCCCTAAGCAAATTAGATTTTTTTTTTTTACCAAAAGATGCGCTTATTTGTTCTATTATATGTAATAGTTTCCTTTCTCTGATTCCAATGATCAAGCATCTTACATTCCAGTTTCACATCCACTAATAAAATACTATGGTCACTCAAATCCGTTCTCAGTATCTTAAAGTTAGTACATGCTCCAAAAAGTTAGTATACCATTGTATAATCGATTAGTGAGAGGCAAGGGAGTCATCTGGAAATCTCCCATTCAATAAAACTAAGTCATTGGTTCTCAGAGAATCCAAGAGACTCAATCCTCTCCTATCTGAACAAGTATAAGCTGGTAATATTATTTCAGGAATAAACCATACATCTTCCAGTTCTCAATTGCTAAAGGCCAACTAAGCACAATTTGAGATTTTGGCGTTAAAATCACCTACCACAATTATTGATGTGCAATCTTGACTGCTTGACCTCTCTGGTTAACAGGCTCCAGATAGTACAAAGTGCCTCAGCACGTCTCATTTTAAAGATCCCCAAAAATGGATCGGCGAGAGAAGCTATAAAAAAACGACACTGGCTACCGGTTAGGCAGAGATGTAAGTTTAAAGACCTCTGTCTGGCTTTTAAACCGTTACACGACCAAGGGCCAATGCAATTCAGGAACACATTAAAAGTGGTATGTTCCTAATAGAACCTTACGGTCAGGAATGACCAGGAACATGGCAATTTTCACCTTCAAGAAGGCCACCTGAGGATGCAGGAGCCTCTTCAGATCAACATCAATGCTGTGGAATAAACTACCTATTACCCTAAAGACAGCACCATCCTT
Source organism: Lissotriton helveticus (assembly GCF_964261635.1). Taxonomy (NCBI): domain Eukaryota; kingdom Metazoa; phylum Chordata; class Amphibia; order Caudata; family Salamandridae; genus Lissotriton; species Lissotriton helveticus. The sequence continues at coordinate 1,315,916,270 of NC_136069.1, read as the reverse complement.
GATGAGTTTCAGGAAAGGTCTGAAAACGTGGCTCTTCACACAGACCGCCTGAATGAACTAATTCTTTCCCTCTGACTGCCACCTGCACTAATGTCCCCTCTGTCCTCAGTTCGTTATAGCACCAAGACGCCTTCGGGCATTAGTTGCGCTTTATATATCTAATTTCAATTCAGTTCAATCTTCAGAAATGCTGGTTCTGTGCACAAAAGAAAAAATAGAGACAACGAGAGAATCGGACGCCTTACCTGGAGGTATGTATACGTTTGCCAATAAAAGGGTAGAGTGCTGTCCTTGTGCCACATTACCCAAGTTTCGTTTTTACACACATGCAGAGTTTAGATGGATGAATAAAAACCAGGCTGTTACTAAGGAGGATTTCTAAGCCCCCACTTGCGCAACCTTTTACTAAGGAATTTGCAGTGCAATAAAAAAGTTCCCAAAACTGAAATCCACACAACTCCATGTAAATGTAAATGTTTTTGAGCTTGTAAAGCGCACTGCTACCCATCCATAGGTCTCCTGGCGCTGTATAACTCTGGGGAACCCGTCCTGGCTTTCCCTGTGGGATGGTCCCTTGCTGGGAGTCCCCAAGGTGGAGCCAGGCATCCCTGGAATTGGTGGGGCCATTGTGGAGATTAGGCAAGCTAATGCCCAGAGTTGCAGAGTGGAACCCCTGATTAGAGTAAGCACCGAAGCGAGAATTATCGAGTCCGCTGACCAAGGTCCACGACCCTGCCGCGTCAGGAATTGAACCCTGGTCCCAGGCCGACTTCTGCTCTCAGGCCTGCTGCCTTTAACCAGTGAGCCACACTACTCCACAACTCCATGTTTCCTGTAGGCAAATTATCCATGGATTATAAATCATTAAAGAACTCCATTTAAAACTTGGATTTCTACACCTGCCACATTCCAAGACAGGATCTTTCCCCGGGGGCTACCTCTGCAGCATGTGGAGATTTTTATTTTCCTTCAGGAGCATTCAATGATCCAACCACCCAACTCCACTGTGCCAACTCCGGATCCCCGCTAGATTTGGTAACCCTTTGACCCTCATGTCCCACAATATTAGTCCATGTTTTCCCTGAGTTATTAGGAACCAAGATTATGACAGTCTCTGAGATTACGTGCCCCTTGCTATTCGTCGTCACTCTGCGTAAAGCCTGGTGGTGACTTCTGAAAGATTCAGACTGAACAGCTTTTGACCCGTTATACAATAATACGCCAGTCCCATATTTTCTAAAGTGATCGACGTTCGCCATGACTAACATTGAGATTACCCCGGAACTAAAAGTAACTCTGGGGGCCCATTTCAATGTACCAAGAAGACCCGCTTTATATCTCCACTTGTTATTAATCTCGGGTCCTCAATTTCAGATAGTAGCTGCAGTAGGCAGCTTCTGTTGAGTGGGCCCAATTCTCTATCCAATAGGGAATCAAAAATCAGGGTATTAGCTACTTGTCCTGGCTTGCACCTTACTGGGACATTATCGCTATACTTTTGTCCTACCCCCAGCTTCCCTGTGTTTGCAAAAGGTGAAGAAGAGGGGGGGAAAAGGGGATAAAAAGGCAGAAGCCCCCCCCCCCCCCCTTATGTGACCTTCCTTGGTCTTGGTTATGCAAATCTGACCATAGGAAAACTCTGTACGCGAAAGATTAGAGGGAGAGCTAGCCATCATCCGCCCTGCCTCTAACAAGGTATTATTTGTTTCTTCTCCCATACTCTCCTTAACAACCTGTATCGACTCTGGCTTTTGAGTCTCCCGTTTAGCCCCCAATCCTCCTCCTTCATTGTAGCCTGTTCCATTACAGCCTACTATCCTCCCATTCTTATGCCTCTCCATTTGTCCTAATCCCCCCCCCCCCCATTGTGGACCCTTCTCTCGTAATTGAGGAAGAAGGAAGTAGACTCTCATCCGGCTGTACAATTCTTGACCACCGTTGGACCCGACAGCCTGGAAATCTTTTCTTTTTTGGGACAAAATAACTTTTTCAAGTCCTTCTGTGGCCTCGGAAAACCTCAATTCTTTTGGTTTACTCTTTGTAATACGCACTTATTTGTTCTTTTTTTCCTTCCGCACTTTTACCCCATTGCAGTTCATCCTTAGACTGCTTAATGTAAGAAGGAATGGTTATACAGGCTGGATCTTTCTTTTTTTTTTTTTTTTTACTTTTTCAATTTTGCATTTACACACAACCAAATTAGTTGGCTGCGTGTTTACAGTGTGGTTGTAGAAATTACAAAAAAGATTTGTCTGCTACATTGACCCACGGTTTTTGATTCATGTTAATTACTTATTCACACTCAACTGTATTAATTGCCTCTTTTTTGTATAAATAGTTAAATTAATGAAATGTATGCAACACAGTCCTTAGGAAAATGGGAAAAACATAATATAATAGTAAATATGAGGAGCAGCCCAGGGTTCACAGGTTCCAATGTAGACAAATGTTACTTTGATAGACTATGCAAGAGTTTGTAGCCCATCAAGGTGGTGATTTGTCTTTGTTGTCCTCTTTATGTATTTCACTGTGTATCTACTTAGTACTGTTATACACCAATTTCTTAGCTAGCCCTACACCCCAGATGTTATGTTTATGTTGTGGAATTGGTATTTACATAGTGAGTAGTACCCCCTCCCCTGACGAGTTGCTGATATTGTCTGCTTTCTCTTTGAAGAACATGTACATAATTCCGTTCAATTGCCTTTCATGCGGGGAACACACTAGCATTCTAGCCAGTATTGGATGATAATAATATTCGAAACTGAATCATAATTGGATCTTATTGTACCGTTTAAAATCATCAGAATATATCAGTCACGCTGACCATTCACCATAAAACATCTGTCTGTTCTGGTCGGCTGACATTTACACCGTTGGTGACTGAGGGTATAGTAAAACACATTAGTGACATCCGCTATCCTTTGTGGCTATAGATAACTACTTTACTAATAAATTCCCACAATAATGTATGTAGTCCCGCATACAGAATGTAATCCCACAATTAAAATTGCCTGTACAAGAAATGTAAAATGCTCCACATTATTACTCTAACAATGTATTGTGTGATGAATCTAGGCTACTAGAACAGTGGCTTCCAATACAGATTTTAAAACAGTCCTCGCTATAGGTATAGAGTGCCACGAGCAGCCAGTCTAAAGCTCTGTAACTGATGCTTGATGAAACAGAAACTACAGTGCATTCCTATGAAACCTTGTTGTTTCTTAGTGTAGTGATGTAGCTCCATCTGGCATTTCTTTACTAAGTAATGCAGCTGAACTAATGTGGCTTTTTATGGTTTAAATCTTTTTATTGAAATTTCCAAAGTTAACCGATAAAGAAAACTTTTAGTGTACCTTGTGCTTATTGGACTTCACAGAGCCCCAACCAATGAACACATTAATACAAGAACAAACTAGGTGAACAGTCCCTTACCCACCCTCCCTTCTCTCACTTCCAGGCTAAATCATATAGTATACGGTGTCCGCACGTGGGGGTGCTAGGTGGGTCATAGTAAGGCGCCTCTGGGAGGCGCAGAATGCGCAAATATCTAGGACACGTGATCTCACGAAAATCTTATGTCAGTAGGTATAAGAAGGGATGCCATAACTCCCTGAATGTCAACTTCTGCCCTGCCAGCGAGAGCGTAATCTTTGCCATACCTGAAATATGCCAGAGTCTGTGGAGCTAGCCAAGGTGGGTAGGTATTTGTTGAGTGCCCTAGTGTGTAAGGATGTTTTGCACGGCGGCCCCCTGTGCTAATCCAGTTTGTCGTCCCCTTCTAGCTTTCAGGGGGTATGTCAATGGATTTGGGAGGCCGAGTATTATGTTCAAAGGAAATCATGGATGCTGGTTATTGAGATAAGAATCTATTTCATCGAGGACTTGAGACCAGTATTTCTGTAGCAGTGGTCATTCCCATAATATGTGTACTAAGGTTCCGGGATGTTCCTTAACCCCACCAGCAGTCCGCACTCTGCGAAGGAAATGCCTTCTGTTTCCGTACAGGTGTATAATACCAGTACGTGACAATTTTTGTGAAGGTTTCAGTGAGAGCCACATTGGTGGCAGTGTGCCTGGCTCTGTGGTTTATTCCCTCCCATTCTTTCCTACTCAACTCCCTACCCAGATCTGTTTCCCAAAATTTGGAAGAAAGCTTCTGTTCTTCCATTACTGAAGAAGCAAACTCTGGACTCTAAAGATCCCAACAACTACAGGCCGGTCTCACGGCTCTCTTTCCCTGCCAAAATCTTGGAAAAGGCAATGAACATCCAACTCGGTGCCTTTCTTCATCTCAACAACTCTCTGGCTCCATCGCAATATGGATTTAGAGCATACCATAGCACTGAGCTGGCTCTGTTGAATTCCACGGAGGAAATCAGAGAGGCCGTAGACCGGGTAGGCAATGCCGTATTGATTTTGCTGGACTTGCCTGCGGCCTTTGACACGGTCCATCATAAAGTATTGATGGACCGGTTGTCTGAGATCGGCGTCAAAGGTCTAGCATGGAAACTCCTACAGTCTTTCCTATGTGATAGGTCACAAACCATGGATTTGGCTGAAAATACGTCCAAACCCTTTTCACTCCCTTGTGGGGTGCCTCAGGGCTCATCACTCAGCCCAACGCTTTTTAATATATATGTGGCACCATTGGCAGGAGTTATTAGGTCCTTTGGCTTCCAGCTCACCTCCTACGCAAACGACACGCAAATAGTGTTGTCATTGACTGAGGGAGGTGAAAAAGAAACAGGGGAACACTTCCATGACTGTATGGGCGCAATCTCTGGCTGGATGTCTTCCAATTGTTTAAAACTTAACTCCAGCAAGACCGAGGTCATAAAGTTTGGGCACAATCCTCGGGTGTGGACACCGGAGTGGTGGCCGGAGGACCTTGGTTCTTGTCCCATACCCACAAGGAAAGCCAAAAACCTTGAGGTATTGGTGGACAATAAACTAACCATGGGTGATCAAGTAAGCATGGTGACTTCATCCTGCTTTATGGTTCTCAGAATCATAAGAAAAATTAAGATCTTTCTGACTGAGAGCAATCTCAAGTCAGTGGTGACGGCCCTTATAATGTCGTGTTTGGATTACTGCAATGGCCTATATCTTAATGACCAAAAATAGCACACGAATAGGCTTCAAATAATCAAAAATGCAGCGTCCAGATTGTTGTATGGTACGCCGAAATTTGTTTCTGTGAAAGCGGAACTCAAGCAATTGCACTGGCTCCCTGTAAAACAAAGAACGCTCTTCAAGACATTATGTACCGTTTTTAAGGCCATCAGTGGAACTGGTCCAGAGTTCCTTAGACGTAATATCCAATGGTATGTTCCTGGTAGAATGCTACGGTCTACCGGTGCCAAACTAGTGCAAGTCCCCACATTTAAAAAAGTCAATTGGGGAGGTTGGCGCTTCATTCTTTGTGCCTCTAGAGCCTGGAACGAGCTTCCTTTTCATCTTAGGAATGCCCCGGATCGCCTCTCCTTTTGGAAGGGATTGAAGACATGGCTCTTCTCTCAGTAGCATACACTCGTCTTCCCCGGTAACCAATACTTAGCGCCAGGACACCCCAGGGTAACCATGCGCTCTACCAGTGCAAATAACAACACATAACCTGGCTCGCCCCGCATTGTATATGTGTTCATTCTTTGAGTTCAGAAGTGCATGCAGTTCGAAAATCAGCTTCTTGATGTTGCTTTTTAAACTTGTACGTCACTAGTGTGTTCCTTAAACAGTGTTATGGTTATGTTTACTTTTTTGGTCAACCAGTGTTTAACCTTTCTATAAATAGGTTTTGGTTCTGATATTGGGTTTTTATTTATGCGTATATTTTCTAGGAACCCAAGCTAACACTGTTCTGGCATCTTTCTCCATTTTCTTTTTCCCACAGTTAGGTAAAATTTCTCTACCAGTTCTATTGGGAACATGAGTGGGGAGGCTGTTGCCTCAGTTAGGAAATGTGTTACTTATACAGATATTATATAAACCGAGGCTGGTAGATCCCCTCGTGGGTCTTTGGCAAGTGCAAGTATGCAGCAACTTAAATCTTGAGAGGTGAAGGAAGGAACAGACCGGTTATGACTTGCACATCTCTCGCAACTTACCTGGAGATCACGTGTATTAGGTTTACAACAATGTCAGAGGCTCAGGCATACTTATTTTTTGTTGTGAGTTGTGGCAGCCTTCCGCTGCACTCGCTCGGACGCAAGAAACCCATTCTGCTATTTTTAATGGCCTTATTTTAGGCCAGTTTCAATGCTGAATATATGAAATCAAATAATTGCAGAAACCAATAAAATCTTTTCTAGAGTGTAAGCAAAATGTGTAAATTTTAAGAAAATAAACACATTTCAATGTGATCAACACACATTCATACCTCTATTTTATGAATGTCCAGTTTGCAGGGGTGTCTGCAAAACAGGGCTAAGTGATCTGTCTTTTGGAAAATGTGTATTGAGGAAAACAGCCTCAGGTGTCCTGAATGGCTTTCTCAGACCCACGCTACTCTGATGGCTAGAATGTTGATGTCCAACCTCCGTCTTCGAGAGTGCTGTGAACAGCAGTTATGCTGAGGGGAAAAACTTTTGATGGAAGAAGAAAATAATATAAGATTTCCTTTGCGCACTCATATGAAAACACAAAGCTGTTCAAATGAATAAATGAACAAGAATCATGCTATCTGCAAGAATTGCTTATCAGCCTTGTCTTTATGTACTGTACAAGTAAATACAACACTTGCTTGGAGCTTGCAAAGTGACCATAAGGGGCCGCAGAAGCACTTGTAATGTAGATTAATGAAATTAGTGAACAATCAAAAGCGGCCAGAGACTCAAAAAGCTGCACCACCTGGAGTAGTCACTTTGTCAAAGCTACAGAATTGCCCACCTCTAATGGCTGGCTGCTTATTGACCATACATTGAACTATTTATACAAAAAAGAGAACAACTAATACAGTTGTGAGTGTGAATTAGTAATTTACATAAATCAAAAATCGTGTGTCCTTTTTAGTGTGGTAGATAACTCTTCTTTATTGTAAATTCATCAACCACGCAGTAAACACGCAGCCATCGTGTTTCGACTTACAAAGGCTTCATCAGGGCACAATTTGTATGTCGACCGGTTCTCCACACAGTCGTAAGGCACAGAAAAAGATCAAACAGCCTGGGTAACAGCAAGTCTGTGATGAATGAGTTGCATTGTTGTATGGTCATGAAAATAAATGCATCTGCTATGGCAAGTGCGTAATGACTTGTATGGCGTATGCAAATGCATGATATGGAGGGGAGAACCTTAATAGATATTTAAGGAGAACTGTTCCTTATTTTTTTTCTTTACTCTTCTTTTAAACCTCTCTTATTTTTGAGACAGCCAGGCACTTTCTTAGGCTCAAAATCCTTATTAATTTCCTTGGTCTTTTAAAAGATGGCTTTTGTACCAGACCTGACTCCCTAAGTGAGCATGCTATGCAGTTCCTTGATTAGTTTTTTTTTTTAAACACCTTTATTTGCAGACTTAAGGTATACACAGCTTGCAGCCTACAACCCCATGGGCCGGCAGCGCAAAACATAAATAGCTGGGCAGCAAAGCAGTCAGTTTTTACACAGCCGGTATGCCGACATCCCTGGGGTCTGGCGGCGTACAACATCCCACTTCAAACTTAAAGATTGAACATGACAGTTATCACACTGTAAGAATAATCAGCTGTATTTCTCGGCGTCTAATGAGCCTATACCATGGATAGCCTGTCCTAGTACAAATGCAGCTGCGGTATGCTTTCTGATAGTCTGTATCAACCCTAATCGGTGTATCTCACTAAAACTAACCCTCCCCCCCTTAAGAAGAACCCTGAACCCACCCCCAACTTATATAACTAGTTCCTAAGCCACGTGCCGGCTATATGACTTGCTACCTGACCCGCCCTCTTCCTTGTCTCTACCCCTATCGTACACCCCTTTGTATAGTGAATGGGTATGGCACCTCCACGTAAATCTCCCTGCACTGGGATGCCACAAGCCACCCAGGGACATCTAGTCTCAGGTTTCGACCTGTTGCGGGGAAGTAAAGGTAATGGGATCTACTCCGCGACTAACCTATACCCTCCCGCTCGTCAGCCTGTGTGCCAGAAGTGCTCTCTCCGTTGCTCCTGTGTGCCCGAAATAGACTCCAGAAATTCTTCGGACGGCACGTAGGGGGGAGCAGCTCACTATAGTGCTCCGATTGCGTACAGCAATACAGCATGTCTCGTGCCCACCTTCTCTTTGTCGGGAGCGGGCCCCTCATCCAGCATTGTGCCACTACACGACGAGCCATCAGCATGCCCATGTCGGTCAGCCGTCTAATCGCTACTGGTAAACTTCTAGAGTGACCAAGCAATGCCAGAGCAGGGTCAATTGGCAATTCTACTTCCAGTATTTCTCTCATCTCAGCCAGTACCTCCACCCAGAATGTATGTATTCTAGGGCAACCCCACGCCAAATGTATGAAATCTGCGTTGGGCGCACGACATCTCTCACATTCAGAGGTCTGCCTGAGACCATAGTGGTGCAGCCGCTCCGGGGTATAGTACACTCTTTGCAAGAATTTAAAGTGTATCAGCCGGTGTCGACCATTCAGGGACAGCCTCTTGGTGCTCATGCAACAGTAGTTCCACATAGGGTCATCTATAGTGATCTGTAAATCTCTCTGCCATGCAAGCCTAGCTTTAGAGGGTTCCTGACCTCTGTGCGAGGCGTTCGCTTTGTATAGGTGCGTTATCAGTTTTTGTGACTGCACCGTTTTGACGACGAGGGTGAGTTCCGGGATCTCAGGGGGCTCTTCCAGTTCCGGACCCAAAACATCTTTCAACGCACTGCGGTCCCTGTGGAACTGAAAGCGCTGAAGCAACAAAGCGCCCTCTGACGCTTGAGCTAGTTGTGCCCAAGTCCTCACCTTGCCGTCTGCAAAAAGCTCGCCGGCTGTCTTAATCCTAAGCCCATGCAGCGCCTGTATTACACCCTTCTCCGCGATAGGCGGCAGCCACTGCGCCCATTCTACAGCCATCAAGGGGGAATACAGCACAGTACCATCCCTGGCCATCAGCAGCGCATGCCACGCATGTTGCGTTGCAGTGATTGAGTCCAAGACTCCAGTTCTGCGGTCCACCGGGGTGCATATCGTGGCCGGCAGCGGTATAGGGTCCACAAAGAGCCGCTCCATACGCACATGCGGTATGCTTGCGTCTCCGTGAATCCACGTGTGTAGGTGGACAGCCTGCGCCACTCTGTAATATCGTTCCAGTTCTGGAGCTCCCAGGCCTCCCAGTTCGTACGGGAGCGTGAGCGTGGACCATTTCACCCTCGGTTGCTTCCCGCCCCAGGCCAAGCGGATCATAAGCTTAGTACAGTTCCTGATGAAAGCCTTCGACAATACAATGGGTAAGTTATTAAAGAGAAACAGGAACCTAGGCAGCACCACCATTTTCATTATGGCGATACGGCCCATCAGGGATAGCGAGAGTTTGCACCATTTTTCTATGTCATCTTCAAACCTGCTGTACGCTACACCATAGTTCTCGCGAAACAGGACTTCGGCATCCGTGTGAATCATAATGCACAGATATCGCACCGGGTCCGTAGACCAATGCAGCGGGTATTCCATGTCTAATCGCCCCGTGACTGGGGTCAGCGGGAACACCACTGATTTAGTCCAGTTTATTTTGAGCCCTGAGAGCGCACCAAACCTGACCACCTCCCTCAACACTGGAGTTAGGTTCACCTCCGGGTTGCGCACATAAAGCAATGTGTCATCTGCATATGTTGAAATTACAATTTTATACGTTGGGAAGCTTACCCCTCTGTGCCAATGATACTCCCTTAGCGCGCACGCCAATGGTTACGCCACCAACGCGTACAGTAAGGGCGAGAGAGGGCAGCCCTGCCTCGTACCCCTGCTGATCTCAAATGGAACGGAAACACGATCACCTCTACGTAGTCTGGCCGTCGGCTTCCAGTACAACGCCCCGATCATTTGTAGGAACGGCTCTCCCAGACCCAGCCTCCGTAATACCCGCAACATGAAAGGCCACTCAACAGAGTCGAATGCCTTCTCCATGTCCAGGAAAATGGCTACGGCCGTCACGTCCTGCCTAACATGCTGTATGGTCCCCAGGACAGTGCGGATATTGTAGGTAAGATTCCTCCCTGGCACAAAGCCAGCCTGCTCCGGAGCCACCAGCTCAGGGGCCAGTAACGCCAGTCGAGTGGCTAGTACCTTGGCATAAATTTTCGCATCCATGTTTAGTAGAGACAATGGTCTGTACGAACCGCAAACATTGGAGGGCTTGCCAGGTTTCAGTATGGTAACTATTAAAGCCTCCCGCATCGACTGAGGCATGCTACCCTCCACACACAGGTCATCAAAGAGGGTAGAGAGATGAGGGAGCAGCTTTTCTATGAATGCCTTGTAGAACCCCACCGTCAGCCCATCCACCCCAGGGGCTGTGCGTGCGCATACTAGCCAGTGCATCCGATATCTCGTCTTTTTTTTGTATAGGGAGCATTAAGAAATCACGCTGTGAATTCGTTAAGAAGGGGAATTGTATGTGTTCCAGGTAATCATCCATGTCAGCCTCCATATTCTCCGTTCTAGACGTATACAGCCCAGAATAGAAATCCCTAAATTCTTTCAAAATCTCGTCATTTGTCGTGACCGTGTCCCCGGTAGACGTTTTCAATTCAGATAATTTGAGTACATCTGCTATTTCGCAGCATCCTGGCTAATAGAGAGCTGGGCCGCTCACTCTCCCCATACGTTCTTGCCGTTGCATATTTCCCCATGTGGCAAACTTCCCTGTCCGCTTCCTCATTGTATTCCGCAATAAGGGTCTTAATGTCCTCCTCTATCGTGGGATTGGGATCGTTCAGCTGTTGCTGCTCTAAGTGGGCTAGCCGTGTCTCTAAATACTTTAGGCGTTGTCGTATTGATTTTAATACACTGGAGTGCTTTGACATGGCTACGCCGCGTATATATACCTTGAATGCCTCCCAAACAGTTTGGAAGCGATCTACAGAGCTTATGTTTATTTCAAAGAAGGAATCTATCTCAACGGCCAGCTCCCCCCTGAAGGCCTCATCGAGGAGCGAGTACGGAGGAAAGCGCCACGTGAAAGGAGGAATTCGAACTAACGGGGACTCCAGCACTAAGAGGATTGGCGAGTGGTCTGAGAAGGTGCGTGGTAGAACCGTGCATGAGAGTATGTGTCTGGAAACTGAGAAAGAGGCCAGCTAGTAGTCAATCCTGGTGTGAATGTCGTGATATGCTGAGTAATGCGTGAACACCCCTACCAGCATTCCTACTCCTCCATACATCAACCAGGTCAAGCGTTAATAACTCAGCCTGAAGTGCCACAGCCGCCACTGCGGGTCTACGCAGAGGGCCTGAAGACCTGCTACCTCTGGGTCCAACACCAGGTTGAAGTCACCACCCCAGAGCATTTGCGCCGTGGCGTAGTCTCGACAACACCTCGCTAAATTCTCATAGAAGTCTGGGGAGTCGTAATTCGGGCCATACACATTTACCACAATAAGATCATGCCCCTTCCCCGTGCATCTCGATATAAGATACCTGCCCTCAGTGTCTGCATGCAGCAACTCTAATACTAACTTAGATCTAGGATTTTTCCATGTCAGGACCCCTTTAGAGTGTGTTGTGAATCCAGCTACTGTGGTGTTACCTGACAGACCCCGGCATAGCAGCATGTTGCTCTGAAGTGGAAGATGAGTTTCTTGTATAAGAGCTAAGTCATTTTGATGTCTCTGTAAATAGTTCAGCACTTTCCTTAATTTCCGATGGTCGTTTAACCCCCTCACATTCCAAGTGAGAGCTCTAAGGGTTTCCCTAGAACCTCCAGAGTGCACCTCAGTGATATGTGTCATCTGCGCCATAGGGGCGAGCCATTGATGCAAGTCGTCTCAATGCGGCATATAGTCACCACGCTAGCAGGCGGAACCATCAATAACATTTCGAACTGTTCCCCAACATCCCCCTCCCCCACCCACAGCAGACCCACCCCAACCTGGTCCATCAGAAGTCTGCCCCCCCCCCCCCCGCCCTGACCGCAATCAAAAACCCCACTGCGAACATCAACAGAGCAACCATGCTATGCGCACTGGGGCTAAGGTAGCCTAGTATCATAGATTCCTCACAATACACAAGATTCTCGTGCAGCTCTTCACCTGCCCCCGCCGTGCACAGGTTGCGTAATCAGAGCAACACATACTGTTCCTTTAACCTGTAGTGATAGCACCCCCGGATTTCCATCTTCAGCATTAAGTCCTGCAGTACCAGTGACCATGTGCTTTTGAAAACCTTACAGAGTGTTCAAAACAGGGTGATATGAGAAATAAGAAGGAACATCTTCAAAGCGACTATGTCCTCCACCCCCCTCGCCCCCTCGCCCCCACTCACTTAACTGCAGTAGTCTTCGTTCCCCGGGGTCCAGGCCGCTATCCACAACCTCATTGCCGCGTATTCGAGCGGCGTCCGCACCTGCCAACCACAAGTCCAGCAATCCACCAACGACTATGTGTTAGATGTTCTTAGTCCTGTCTGCTTTTTTGTCATCTCTTTCCACTTTTTATCTTGATCTAGATTTGTTGAGGGGCAAATAATCTGTTGATTAAAAGTTTGGAAGTCGTTTTTCATCAAAAATCTTATTTGTGAAAAAAGAAACGTATATGGTCTTGAGCTTCATGCTTCTTTACAGGGCACAGTGTTTTACAAATGTGTAGGGTCGTTTAAGGGGGCAGTTGTTTCCTCTCTTGTAGTGATTTCGATATTGAGATTTGGTAGCTTTCGTTTTACTGCATGTTAAAAACCGAAGTCTGAAACCTTCATTTGCACTTAGTAACATTTCTATGTTTTAATGCTTATGTAAAAATCGGGCTGGAATGTAGGAGGTATAGTTTACAACTTAAATAATTGATAGGCTATGGTTTACTATGTCATTAATATGTCATTGCCTTCCTCCTTTATCCTCATCACATTGTCATATCGGACCTCAAAGACATCTGCAGCCATTTGCGGTGGTTTTTAGGGTTACAAAATAACTTTGAGGTTAAATGTATGCTCCAATTGTTCCTGATGTAATTACATTAGGGTAAGAACCCTAAAAAATGATATTCCATAAATGTAAAAGGTTACCATCCCGTTCAACGGTAATAGCCTAACATCAACTAATAGAGTACCTGCTTTGGAAGCAAAAAGATCACTTACTGTTACTTTTGAATATAAAATATTTCTTTTTTCACGAGCGGGCATTCTGTGTCCTATTTTCGTGCAAAATTCCTTCTGCGAAAGGGATAGCTCCAAGGTCATATGTGCGTAGGTGTGTACTGCCTTAGACGAGCTAAAAAAGATGAAGTGTAATGCCCCAAGAATAGTGAACAATAATTCAATGTGGTCTAGGCATTCGCATTCATCAATAGGTTGAAGTCATCATTTAATCGAAAAAAATAGCAGTAAAAAAGGTAGGAAATATGTGGTACAGTAGACTTGTACCAAAAAACAAGACCACTACGAAGTAGCGTAAAATACATGAAGCAAAATGCAGCATATTTCATAAATGTAATTAGCTAAAATGATTAAGCAGCAAAATATGTCAAGGTGGCAGCCATAATAGTCTAGAAGAGACTAGTAGTGGATTAATACGGACTAGTTGCACAGGCAATGGAGGCAGAGCAGCGATGAAGAGCAACCCTAGCAGAGAAATAGAACAGTGGAATTGAGTAGGAGTAGAAATATGCCTGAAGTTGCCACCTGTCTCCAGAACAAGAAAGGGGTAAGAGAAGCGGGCCAGCGGCAACGGGACAGTACTTTGCAACCGAGGGGTATAGGAGTGTTCCTCCTGCCCAGGAAAAGACTCTACAAAGCTAAAGTGTAGCGAAGGACAAAGAAAATGTATGCAGATAACACAAAACATAATAACAAAGTCGTTTTTTTGTAAATACAGACCCAATTTTAATATTGGTAATTGAAGGAAATGTAATCACAACACTCTAGCCAAGCTAGCCAGGCGATGTCCTGACTCCGGAAAATTTGTTTTCCGTCTTGAAAATAATAGAACTGTCAGATTTAGGTATAACTGTATCTCTAGTACGATGCTAGAAAAGTAACCATGCCCAGATTCTGTAGCAGTATGCACCTAGTCTTGTCTGGGTTGCTTCGGTTCATTTGTTTCTAAGCCTCGAGCACATTTTAGGGTGCTGGAGAGATGTCCGCCTGCCCACAGAATGTTTTGAACAATCTTTCCACAAGTGAATAAAGTACATCTTTAAAGTGGTTTTTAATGACCGTGGCTTTTGTTCAAACAGGATAGTAGCGGCTTTAAAAGCAACCACCGTTAAAGTTGCACTTGAGCCAACCCTGCAATTATTTTTTAGTTCGGTGAGCTTAGGTTCGTGTTTGGCGCACTTGCTTCAGTGGAAATTAACTGCAGTGGTATTAATCTGGGAACGTTTCAAAGCTACATTAATTTAGCACAGTGGAATTGCCTAACCCTCTGCGCTGCTCGGGCGGCTTCTACACATTTTACGTGGGCTTTATGTATATAGTCTATGTCGCAGATCTTCCCTTGAGACAGAAGGAAATCGCACAAGAAATTTAAGCGGCACTCTCAAGCTTTCAAATCTCAAGTCGAGGTTGCTTTGTATTTGGGGAGGTGTGGTCCTGTTTTCAGGTCTGGATTTTAATAGTGCTGGCAAGTAGACTTCTTGCTTACAATATACGTAGGGTTCACCCCCTTTTTTTTTAATTACTGGCTTTCTCTACTCGCCCTCTTTCAGCCATTGGCTGAGACTTTGTCAATGACTTATTTATTCAGACCAGTGGAATATGCATCTCTTACTTAAAGTTATTGGTTGTTTGAGTGTATCCTTCTACCTCCACTTGTGTGTTTGCATTGAACTGCTTCAGGCCATCTGAGTCTGCTCCTGGCTCTCTCCTTTTTTTTTTTCTCAGTCTGATGGTGTAACAGCTGCATATAGTATAGCTTTGCCTGTATTTGTTTATA